>NC_143444.1:29030412-29674162 GCF_987193195.1 Phasianus colchicus
GGACAGCAACGCTGGATGTAAACAGAGAGAGAGTCTAGAAGTGAAGGAGGAACCACTAAAAACAGTTGTTGTTTTTTCATTTTATTATGAATAGTGTTGGAGCATTTCAAACCTTGGATGTTTTATGTGCAGCAAAAAAGGAGTGAAAGATGTAATATGATTGTCTCTAAAGTGGAGAGGATGACCTTCTATTTAGTTATTTAGTTTTTTCCATTCCTTGCTAGCTTTACAGAGGCTTTGAGTTACCACTGCAGTTACTCAGAAGTACATTTTCAAATAATTAATGAACTGTTTTTTGTTATTCAAACAGCTGTATTTATTTGCATAATTTTTGATGAAAAATCTGGCTAAATAGAAGCTAGCCACATTATTTAGAGATGAAGAGACCCCAGGGTATTGCTCCCCTTGGAATTTTAGGGCATTACAAATCAAAGTATCATGCTGTTAATGCCTCTTATGTTCATTATTTCTATACCACAGCATATCCAGCATTCTGAGAAACGGAGAATTGGGCAAAGTTCCTATAATTTGGATCTTACACTTAAACAATCCCCAACACACAACCAAGGCTGGCAGAAAGGCAGCTGATCCACAGTGGGAGCCCGGAGAATGAAGTGAGTTTGAAGGTAAGCTGTACAGGAGGCACTGGAGGACATGTGGCATATGGGAAGCAGAAGGCAGTGCTCGGTTGTGGGCTAGCAGTATGAAAAAAAAAATTAACATACAAATAGAAGCATACTAATGCCGAGTGCTGGGGAGGTGGATGAGCACCTTTGAAAAGATATTTATTGTGTTTGAGGACAAAGATCCCAACAGAACTGTGCATTTTTTCAGATGCAACCAAGGCACGGTTTCACTGTGGAGAAATGAAATGAGCTTTCTGGCATTTTGGTATATTGACAAAGCTTTATTAAAGTAAGCAGGAACAACAAAATGCGCTGATTTATGTTGCCAGTTGTGACCAAATACCTCAGAATAACCAGATTTAACTGTTGGGAGCCATCGATAAAATAGTTTACTTTTGATTAGTGTCTCAGAATGGATACAAAATGCCTGGCTTTTTAATTAATAAGCAATCTGGCATCTCGTCAAAGTTGACACCTCACTCTGTCTTAGCAGCTGTTGGAACAGTAGGCTTCTGGCAACCTGGGATAAAGGAGTGCTTGCAACAGGAGAAGGAAAGGAAGCAAGTCAGCATGACACCAAAAATGCCTTGTATAGAGCACCACAGAGCATAGGAATTTCCAGTGAGAAATCAAGCTCCCCTTCCCTAAGCTACGGGTTCAGGCTTGCATGGACAGCGAGTTTCTGTTGCTGACTATCACCAGTGGTTGGTGGCTGACAGATGTAAGGACTCCTGTGTGAATTTGAGTGATGTTTCTGGTTCTGACAATGGTAGCAATAAACAGAGAAAGCATTGAACAGTGAAAGTAGGTCCTGCAGGTTGCTCCTTCCCAGGGATTATAGTGGCAGAGCCTGTGGGGAAGTTTACGGAGTGCCTGCTCATGTCATTCAAATGGAAACATTCCCTCTGGATGACAGTCATTTGAGTTGGAGTCATGGTGTGGGAGCAGTTAGGGTTGCCAAACAGCTAAGGCAGGCACTGTAGGGAGGAAAGGGCACGTAGGAAAAAGGAAAGGTAGGACAATAAGCAGAGTTAAAGATTTCAGCTGTGGGGAAGATGCTCCTAAACTGCTACTCTTCCTCAGTCCCATCTGATGAATAATAAGCAGTAGATCTCTGAGCACAGCTGACATATCACACAGTCCCCACTGTGCTGGTTGCTCCCCCCTTGAAGTGGAAATGTCCTGGTCTTGTCCACAGCAGCTTCTCAGGACTTCTGCAGGAGAAGAATCAGGCCACTTGAAACCCTGAAAATTGCACTTACTGCCTCTTCAGTAAAAAATCATGTGCAGTCACTGACACTGCAGTACCTGTACCTTCCCTCGTTTCAGAGATGAGGCACTGGTGGAAAATTCTGTCCAGGTAGTCTTGATCCTTACCTGTGTTCATTTTATTTACAGTGGCTTCAGGAGCACAGCTCACATATGTGCTAGAGGAAATGCTGCATGAACAGCAGGCAGTACATTTGGCAGACACATTGGTCAGCTCGCAGGACTGTTTACACAGTCTGTTGAGAACATATGAAACATATAAAAAGCCATAATATTTGAATATATTAGAAACAAGCTCATGAGATCAAGGAAAATTTTGAGGATAAAAGGACAACAATAAAGCAAAAGCCTGAGGGCTGTGATGGCTGCTAATTGAAATTCAGCTGTTTTTTTGGCTGTTTTTTTTCCAGAGAACATGACTAGGAAGACATTCCAAAAAGGACTGCATGGTATTTAGAGGTCTGGGTACCAGCTGTAATGTGCACATACTTGCAGAGACTTCTGTTCTGCTAAGGCTGTGGACTCAGGTGAGTCACATGAGAGAGGTTAAGCCCACATATTGTAAGAACTAATGGTACAAAGTATTCTATATTCTATATTATTCCATATAAGCATGTTTGGTGCTGATTTTTTCCAGCCATTGCGTTCCTTACAGTCAGTATAGGAAAAGATGTGTGGCTGGCAAATCTGCAAGCCCAGGCAAAGATGTTCTGGGTGTGGATGCTTACAACCTATTGCCAAGTGCTTCAAATAGGCATTTATGTCAAAGATCTGAGGTCAATTCAATGATAGCCAATTTCAGCCTCGGATGATTTTATAAATATTAATAAGAACAGCAGTGTATTTCACATTTATGTTCTTGGCCTGCAAAGCATCTACATAACCCTGTAACATTAGTGGTTGGGAATATACATCCAACTCAGGGCAACCAAAAGAATTTACAAGGTGAAGCAAAAATATGTTCACCTCTTTAATGTCACCTCACAAGTATAATGAGAAGTAATTTTATTTTCTGTGTGGAGAAAAAACAGGAGAAATGAGTAAACTCAAGTGGGATGCAACCACAACCTTCCCTGCTTCTGCCTCCCTGCTGAATGACCTTAAGTTACTTTTGCATTTCTCTGGCTTGCTTTGCTTGCTTGTAAAACAGTCATAACTGAAGTTGTAGTAAAGCGTGAAGATCCCCTTTCTGTGTGGGGGAAAAAAATGCTATGCAAGTGGCATGATCTACTTTTCTTTCTAAAAATGCAGTAAGGAAATAGGTACAGATAAGGGATGGAATTTCATCTGGAAGAATACCTAGGATTAATTTATTGGTATAAAATATTTGTTACTGGCCCTGTTTGCTTTTAGGATATCAACTATTGACATTTTTATTAATTCATCAGCCTTGTAATGCATTTAGAATGTGTAGAGCATATATTGGCACTGAGATTTATGCCATTTTCACTCTTTGACATTTTGCCCAAATATCTTCCTGCAGCTGCTGTGGACTTTTTTTTTGTTGAGGGAAGCTGGAGGGGGAAAGCAGAGGAGGGGAAAGGTCTTAATGTATTTTTTTTCCCTCACTGTCAGAGGTTCTGACAATGATTTGGAGTTGTTACTGTCAAAATCTGTGTAGGGGAAGGTCATACTTTTCAGTTTCCCAGAAGGGGGAAGCTGGGGCACAGTGCTCAACACCTTCCCAAAATCACACAGACTGTTTCTTTGAATACACAGTTTTGATACTTAGTCCAAAACTTTGACAAGAAGATACCACATGAAACACAGGAACTCTTCTGCATTTCACACCCCTTGGGGAAGAGAGTGAGTGCAACAGCCACTCCCTGCTCGCATGAAAGGGCATTGCTGCAAAGGTGAGGCTTACAGTCCCCCTGGACACTCCGCCCAGCAAATCTGCCCCTAAGCTTTCTTGCATGCTTTTACATATATCTCTGTTTTAAATTGCACAGCAACAATTTTTAGGAAAACCAAGGAGCAGATGTAAATCAGCACAATTTACCATGTTGTTAGCTCCCAAGTGCTTTTGGCCAGCACTGCTGACAAAAGAGGCAGTCCTGCCCTCTTCCTGCTCCCACGCTGTCCCCTCCCTTGCTGTGACACAACCATGAGGTGAAGCATTTTGGGAAATACATCCAGTTCAAATCTTATCCCAGCAAAAAGCCTGAATGGCTGGGGAAGGAGGAATTTCCTTCTTTTCAGAGTGTTGCTGGATGTCCATACGCTGGATTAAAATCCTTGTGGAACCACTGTGTTAGTGCAATTCCCTGGTCTGTGAGAGCCAGGAGGCTTCACTAGTCTGTCCCAGCAGCTCTTGGCTGAAGGAGAATTGTGCTGCATCTGGAAACTCAATCAAGCTGCTTTCAAAACCTTTCATTCATACGTGGTCCACAGTTGGTTCTTAGTGCACCTTTGCTATAGGCAGTAGCGCTCCATGAGCCTGTCAACATTGTAGTCAAACAAAGGCTCGTCTCAAGACTTTGTGTTGTGTAAATAAACCTTGTGCCTAGCAGGGTGTCACTGAGTTAATGTAAAGCCTGAAGAGGGGAGGGCGTGGGAGCAGCATGCCAGTGTTAACTTTTCTGCTCAGGATTGCAACAGGATTGCAACAGCCCAGTCTATCTGAGCCGCCGCACGTACTGTAAACATGTCTGTGCACTTGAATTTGATATGGGTGGTGATAGAGCAATATACCTTTCTGGGAAGTGGTAATGGGCAGCAAGCTTTCATTTTAAGGAAATTCTGCATAAACAATAACAGTTTTCTTGCTAAAGGGCTGATTCTGTCCATGTGGTCCACAGAACAGACAAACAAAGGCAGTATATGTGGCAGCATTCACCAGCAGGTTAAAGTCTCAGGGTAAGAAGGAGAAATGCAGAAAATCCCATAAACATCAGTAGTTATGCTTTTGAATCTGTGGTAGCTTTGAGTACCTTTTTTGCTTCTCACAGATCAGTAACCAGGGGACAATTGACAGCAATAACCACACTGGTAAAAATACACAATTGTTTTTCGAACCAAACAGCGCTTCATATGCAAAGCTGTCTATGTAAGTGTGCCCAGGGTGCTTTTTGAGGCCTCATGGGAAGTTTTGCAAATAGTTAGCTACTTTTTATAAAGTTTTATCAAGCAGAAGCTTTTCTGATAGTTTCAAAATCCTCTGTTGCTTTTTCTAGGCTTACTTTTTCTTTTTTCCCCCCTCACAAAGGGTGAGACAAACTGTAAGAAAAGTTTCAGGAGAGCCTCCTGTCCTCCCATTCCCTTTTCTCATCCTTTCCCCTCCCCCAAACACCGGGAGCTCTCAAAAAATAGTTTAGTATCCTGGAGATTAAAAACAGTGTCTTTAATTTGTCTTTGTCTTGTAAAAGCTCTGATTGTCACTGCCTCGTCCTCTCCTTTGCTGGGAGTACATTTGAGTGCTCCTGCTATGTTATTTATGCAATTGCTGTCAGGTTCAATAAGCAGTTTCTTAGCAGGGCACCTTCCCACATAAAGATGTCTCCAGTTCTTGTCTTACCTCTCTCTTCCTCCATGTGCAGTGCCTCGATAGCAGAGAGCAACAGAGCTGAGTGTCAGCGGTGTCAGTAACTCCTAGCTGATAAATGGAAATTAACTCTAGAACCTCACAGATTCACTGGCAGCTGCATACAGGGCACGTTATACATGTTCCAGTTATGCAGGTTTTACATGGTGCCTATTTTAAGTTTAGGCATTTTGTTATTACTGGATCTGTTAAAGTTCAGAACTGTAGTACACCAATGTACCTCTTAGGTAATATTGAAAAGGTTGTGGTAATCTGCTTAAGGATTATTTGTGTAAATAGAAGTATCGACAAAGAGAATTGAAGTTACATGTTAATCACAATAATTGCTCCAAAGACAAACTGGCAAGCAGCTGACTAGAAGTCAGAAATGTAGCTACTTTTATACCATAGATCCTGAATCGTAGTGCTGGTGGAATCTTGTGTTTAGTCAGTGAGTGACAACCCCCCCTTTGAGTCGTAGCACCAAGGATTTCCCCTTCCTGAATGGGTAAAGGTGAGTAAAATTTCCCGGAGCATAAAAGCATGTTACAAAAGTGGCCAGATTTTCAGTTTTGAATTAGAAGAGATACTTTCATTTTCAGTATCTCCTTTAGTGCTGCTTTTTGCAAGACCAGGAGCGTGAACTCCTGTATCTGAGCCAAAATTCCAACCTAAGCAGAATGTACTCATCTAAAGTTCCCTTTTGGTTTCATTTGGACAAGATATTCTTTGGTGTAGAGTTGCTGTGTACTGTTACAGCAGTTGCTGTGTTGGGAGCTTGGGAATGTGCTCTCTTGGAAGAGGTTACGTAAAAACCTAGACCATAATAATCTCAGAGAAACCCCCGAGTGTGGTGATTAAAAAGGCAAAACGATTAGGGGAAACACATCAAAGAGTCTCTGTGAGAGTCCAAAAAGGAAAAATACTGATTATATTTGTTTTGATTTTGTCTTACATGAAGTAAAAGATGCGTGGTGTGTCCTGGGTCACCACCCTAAGGGGTGTGTACTTAAAGACAACAGAATCAGGCTCCAAGACTTGTATGTGGTTTATTTTGGTTGCAGGGCTGGGAAGATAAGATACCATTGTGCCATCTACATAGTGGTGCTATCAATCTGATAGATTACACTTTCCATACACCTCTGACCACCTCACCTGCCCTCTGCCCACTAATCTGTTTCTAACAGGATAACTCCTGGTCTTTCTGGCCTTTTAAGAAACTTTCGGCTGTGATTTATTTAAACAGCCACAGAAATGTTTTTCTTCTCCAAATGTGTAATTCTTTGTGATGAAAGCAACCAGAAGCGTGAGATGGGTAACACTGATTACTAAAGCTATTGTGCTAGCTCAGGCTCAGTAAATTGTGAATCTTAGGGGCTAAAATTGTTTAGAATTCCATCCAAGGTCTGGGAATAAGAGTGGATACTTATTGATTGATAGCCTTGTTGTTCACACTCCACTGGGTTCTAATACTGTTATTTTAGAACAGTGTTAGATTCATTTAAAAAGTTTATTAGACTTGGTCTGCCCTGGGAACCAGGTTAGAAAAGATTTGAGCTAATGAAATATGCAAAATGTGGTTTTAGGGCTCTCCTTTAATGTGGAAAGGAGAAGAAAGGTTTTAGTCGGCTACAGCAAATCCAGTAAGGGAACTGTTTACTTAAGACTCTCACAGTTATTTTTCATGTGCATTTTCAGAGCTTTTCAGCTGGATTTACTTCACGTAGGCAAGCATATTAATCACTATTTTCTTCTGATATTTGTTTTCCAGTTGGTATTCTGACTTAAGTAGTCACAGTCGTTTTCTTTCTGGGAGACTGATACAGCAGATCCCAAAAACCTATTGGAAAATAACTGAGCTCAGCACTGGAAATGGAGGAATATAAAATATAATCCCAATTTAGGTCGGAGTATTGCATCTGAGTTTATTTTCCCATGTGCAAAGTGATGTGGTGATAAGAATATTACAGATTCTTGATGTCAAGGCTTGCATATACTTGAGTGATGCAACCATCCTTAGAAAGTGGAAGTCAACAAAGCCTTTGTCCTATCCTACTGCAAATATCGTCTCTCTTCCCAAATGCTCATCTACTACAAAAAGAATCATACCAAATCTATATCTGAAGATGACACAGAAGGAGCCCCTGGGGATCTTAGAAGTTCCAGTGTTTCCCTGGCTGCCTCATGTTGATAGTCATTTTAGGATTTCAGACACTGGCAACAGTGCGTATTATTTTCTTACATAAACAAAAAGAGATTGAAAAAAAATATCCAGGTACAGGAACAATATTCTCTTTGTGCCAATTAGATGATATATTGACTTTGCTGGTTATGAATGTTTGGCTTTGGCCTCTTTAAATTGCTCCCAAGTTTGAGTCCAAGCTGCTGATGTTGTCTTGTACTTTTTTTTTAATGAGTTTTTGTGAGTGTAAATAAGGCTGCTTGGAGCAAAATGTTTTAGGTGAAAGATCCTTGCATTTTTCTAATATTCTTCTGTCATCTTGATTTGATGACATGGTGTAAAATCTACCTGTTTGCATGACTAATTTGGGACTCTTGAGAGTAAAAGGTGAGAAACAGAATAGAGAAATGAGTAGAGACAGAAATACTTTTATTCAAACCTTGAAGGCTGTCAGACATTTTCTACATTTGGGATGTATTGCTCTTCACATTTCTGGAACAGGCTGCCCAGAGAGGTTGTGGATGCCCCATCCCTGGAGGTGTTCAAGATGGGGCCCTGGGCAGCCTGGTCTAGCATTAGGTGGGAAGGTTGGTGGCCCTGCATGTGGCAGGGGGGTTGGAGCTTCATGATCCTTGAGGTCCCTTCCAACCCTGGCCATTCTGTGATTCTGTGATAGATAGGTTGTTTTTCATCCAGATCAGGACTCTGGTCTGTTTTCCCTTCTTAAAAGAAAGACTGAGAAGAATCACTCTGCTTATGTTAGCATTTAGTTTTGATCTGGTAGTCATAAAACCTCAGATATGTTTGGAAAGCAAATAGAGGTGCAATGGCAAAAGCAGTGGTGGCAAATGCTGTTGGTTTTTGTTTTAATTTATTTTACTTAACAGCAAAACTAAAAATGTGATGCTGATTTATATGCAGTAGTATTGATTCCTATATTATTACATCTATGTAATCTAGAGTCTAGCATGGCTTATAAACACCCAAAATGGAAGGACCTTAATAGTTCTGAGCACTGAATATGTTTTTCCTGTGTACTCTGTCCTACCTTTTATTATTCAGCACATAATGCTGCATTAATGAAAGCAGCACTGTTGTATTTCTCATCATTATATTCAAGTAATAGCAACAATGCTGGAAGGAGACCATTGTCTATAGGAAACATTCTTAAGTTTTTTAAGGGCTTCCATCTAGAAAAACTTTTTGGTAGAGAAAGGCTGATGCTATAAGTATTAATTCCACTAATGGTCTCATTTTGATTACACTCTTTGTAGGTTGCATAGTCACATTTTGAGTGAGCTGCAGAATATATACTGAATCCAAACATCACATGCTTATTTTAAACTTAAAATTTCTCTATCTGTGTTTAGGATGCTTAATCAAAGTGGTGGCTCAGAAGCAGACTGTTCAGTCTCCAGTGACTCAGACGAGAAGTGCAGTGGGTAAGCACTGTTAAAAACCAGGTGCATAAGTTTGAAAATGTTGATCCAAATCACATTATTATAAGTAGTAGGGAAATGTCATGACTTACTGAGATTAAACAAAGACCTGCTTAGAATCTTGTGACTTCAGCTCATAAATGGATTTCATCACTCATTACAGCTGCATAAACAAATGCATGTGGTATATATGCATGTTTTGTTTTTGGAAGTTGTTGCTTTTAAAATCCCCTCAGAGGTGTTTTTTGTTGTTTTGTTTTAATTGCTCCTAATGAGCCAGTGTTCCCCAGTTCTGGAGCGATGCCTCGTGTACCTGAGCAGTGTAGCACAGTCATTGCTTTTAAGGGAATAGTTTGCCTGCTTTTCTCCCTTTCTGGCAGCTGAACTGCTTTGGCAAGCAAGTCATTTTAAAGGAGGAATTTACAATATGAAACCTGCTGTCAAAACTTTTATTCCTTTTATGAAAGTAACCTTTACCTAGTGCTTGCTTAGAGCTGTGGAAATGTAGTCCCAGCCCCATCAGCAATTGCAGTATGTCCTACATGATGTCTCAGCTCTTACTGAATAAGTTTATCGTGTATCTAGGTATTTTATTGTTCGTTAACATAACTTTTCCTGTTGTCTGTGTACCTGTTTCTCCTGATGGGCCTCATGTAAAGAATCCTAGAAACCAATGCCCTGTGATTATCCATGTGTAATTAGTACTTCACCCATGTTTTCTTGCCAGTGTGTTGCAAGTGGGATGTGGCAAGATTAAGCAAAGTTTTGGTCTCCCTGCTGAGACTATTACCTGAAGGCACTAATGATGACAGTGGTTCGTGATGTACAACAGGTGCTTGTCATCTGTGGCTTTAAAATGTGGCATAGATAAAAACTATTAAATCATTCACATGTCTCTGGGTTAAAATGTACCACGTTTGGTTAAAAATCACACTGCTCAGCATGTCGAGGCAGGCAATTATCAAAGATTAACCTTGAGAAACTAAGAAGGCAAAATACGTGGATAATTCCTTGAATTCCAGTTTGCCATTTCATACTCTGAACTGAGATGCTGCATTATTCCTAGGTGGGCAGCTCCAATTTTACTTGTCTCCTCTTTTTACTTGTGAAAGCCAGGCAGGAAAATAAAAAGAACAACATGGGACAAGTTGTGTTTGGGGCTCTTATCCATATATCCTAAATAGATGGATTTGGCCTGAATTGGATTACTTTGTTTTACTCCCCAGAAGGATAAAACTCGTAATAAAAAGTGATGTAATTTGAAATGAATAAACCCTGAATCTTTTCACTTTTCTATCCAATAGCATTAATTTTTAGGCAACTAGGAAGGAGTCCTAATCATATGTGGTCCTAAAACTTGCTTAAACAACCTGCTGAATGTGTGAGGCTGTGAGTATCCCACCCCTTCTGTTGGAGTCTAAAGAAAATCCAGTTGCTCATCACCTCTGAAAATTTGCCCTCTCATTTAGGTAGTTAAAAAGACTCCTGACGCACTCCAAAATGTTGCCTTGAACGCCTTAAAATGTCACATTAAAATCACGTACAGTTCACCCACAAACCATCTGGCTTTGCAGATCTGAAAACGATTAATTAAGCTTCTCGCCTTCCTAATAAGGCCTATTGGAAGTGCCACACGGTCAGCAATGGGTCTGCAGTGTGCAGGAAGGCCGTGGCCGAGGTTCCCTGTGGCCGGTGGCCGGCAGAGCCTTGCCACACCTTGCTGTGCTACCTAGCACAGCTCTGACAGCAGGCTGGACAAATACCTGTGTTTGTCCTTAAAAGGCTCTGCCAGCTGCTGCAGGAGCCCCAGCGCTTCCTGGCTCTGCTCAGCCAAGCTCCTAAAAAGGCAGTTCCTTGCTCCCACTTCCCACAGCCCAACTCCCCGGGGAGGACAGCCCTCCCAGGGCCAGCGGTTCACTTACAAGGAAAGCCTTCCTTATGGCTTTCGCTGTTGCTTCTCGAGGAAGCCGTTGTGTTTACAAGCACTGCTGGGGTTATCCTCTCCTCAGCGAATAATGGAAAGTATAACAGAGTGCAGTGCCTGAGCCTGCAAGCCTCCCAGCACAGGCACGTTTCTGCAGCAGCATGCAGCCCGGAGGGTTCTGTGCAGGGAAGGAGATGCGCCGTGGGAAGCAGTTCAGAGCCGTAGTCTTGAAAGCGTATTAGGTTATGGTTTTAGAATAGAAAGTAGTCAGCAGCAATATGAGCTCAAAGCAGTTCACGTCCTTTTTCCTCCCTCCCCTGGCTGCCATTCCTGCGCTGCCTCTTTGCTTGCACTCGCGCAGCTCTTTGTGGGGCCATGCTGTGTTTTTGGTTTGATTTGTTCTGAAAGCCAGAAAAGCATTTTCTGTTCAGCTTGATGGTGTGGCTTCACAAAAAGTTGTGCAAGTATTAACTGAAGGACAGGAAAGAGGGGCAACAGAACTTGGTTACCAATGCCCCATACTCTTCCTAACATGAAACCATGCACCTTCTGGAGAAAAACTCTCCAACTGCTGAATGTTTTATTAGATATTTCTACAGATTTAATTGAATGGCTCTGAAGGATCTGATTATTGGTTTATTTATTTCACATGCCAAGTTACAGGCTTAGTTACAGTCTGGTAGATTTTTAAGGACAAGTTCTTTACTGAAGCCAGATTTTTGGAAAAGGCTTGAATATACCAATTTAGAAGGGACTTTACACAGCCGTTTTTCTTTTTATTAAATTAACAAATCATCCTGGCTTAATTTGAAGTAATTACAAAGAGAATTTTTCAAATTTAAGATCTGTGAAATTCTGACATGTGCAGCGCACTAAGTGCTCTCATACTCATTTCAGAAAGGGACTTAAAATAATTCATTTCCAAGGGGGTTGTTTGGGAAAGGCCAGCACCAGAGGTCCCTCTCACTGTGCTCTTCAGGGCGTGTGGGACGTTGGGGTGCAGACGGAGGCTGAACGCAATGTACTCAGGCACAGCAGTTTGTCCCTTCAGAGCCACATACTTCCTTCGTTTATCAGGCTGCTCCTGGCAATTCTGTTCAACCTTTGGACTTTATGGCCTCTCTCAGGATGTAGCATTGGTTCCCTAATATCTCTTCTCTTGTCTTTTGCCAAGTTTCCAGCAGGCAATGAGGCCGTGACAAGCGGGGTCACAGGTGTTAAGGGAAGTCAGCAGCACAAACAATTATTGTTACAAAATCAGATTCCACACTTACAAGGATGAAATACTGCTTTTCTCATTCCTGTCTTTTCTTTTTCTGAGATTACAGGGTGTTTCCTACCTCGTTTTCCTTTTTCACCAGTGCTAGGTTAGCTCCCATGGATTGTGTAGTTGAGGTTAACAGTACTGATGGTGTGGATAAAAGTAATGGCAGTGACACACACTCTTTTAATGCACAATGTTAGCTGAGGTCTGTTGTGTACTTTCTAGCATTGCCTTTATACCTGCTGGTACTTGTAGTATGCCTGTCGTGTGAAATATGGATGTGTTTGAATGGTAGTTAATGAGATACATAGGAAGAAACAGATCAGACAATAAGGAAGAGGGTGATTAGAGAGAAACGTTGATCGAACAACAAGGAAGAGGGTGATTGACTGTTGGTCTGATGCAGTGGGAGGTGGCATGTCTGACTAACAGCTATGGAACTTGATAATTTGGCAGAAGAAAAACATGTACAGCTATAAGTTTGGGGCTGTCTGGTGACAGTGGTCCCAGTATACAGCTTATGTGAGTTGTATGTTGTTGGGAAGATGCACGCATGAGAAGGTAGAGAGAGGACTGCTGGAAACACAGCTGTTAATCTGAGTTCAGAAAGTGCCTGTATGTTCTTTTTAAAGTGAGCAGTAATTCTGGTGCAGAGCAACTTGTCTCCCGTACAGTGTTATTAAGGGAGGCTAAATTGTCCAGATCATAGCAGTTTCAGAACACTTTTAAATTTTAGGAAAGCTCTTTATGTACACAAAGCACTTTGATGCAGCAGAGCTGTATGATCAGTCTGAATTAACAGCCCCATCTCACGCTTAGTAGCACCATTCTCAACCCCTGATTGTGTTGCTTTTCTTAGTCTACAATGTAGCAGCTCTGCATGGGGCTCTCACTAGTCCTTGTTTATGTACAAACTTGCAGCAGAGCAACTCTGTCAGTTTTTGTGTTGTTAATATTTTTATAGACTGTTCCAGCTGTGTTCCTTTGTGTGAACACAGTTATAGTCAAATCAAGGACATATTCCCCTTCCAATGTGTGAATTAAGTAGAATTTTAGAAGTGTAAATCTACCCAACTTAGGAGATTTTACTGATTTACCCTACTGAAAGGACAGATAAAATGTCTGAATGTTTCAAAGGGGAAATTTAGAGAAGCAGGAGCTTCACACAGGTGCTCTGAAGTCCAAATGGCAGCCCATGTTTTAGCCCTGAATGCAGTCTCAGCACTTTGTTCATTTTCTAATAACCAATATCCAGTTGATGCGGGAAGACTTGTAGAAAAAAGTAACTAAAGGTAGCTGAATTTTCCCTTTAACCACATGAGGAATGCAAGTGCAGTTCTGATAATGCAGAATAAAGTACACTGTAGAACAAGCTGATGTTGTTATAGCCATGCATATTAAATGTAATCGGTGATTATAAAAGGAACCTTTATCAGGAAACGTCACTAAAAGGTAAGCAAAGGTAAGCAGGGTTTACAAATAGATTACTACTTCCTGGGATGGGCTCTGTATGTAGTTTATAGAAAGCAAAGATAGTAGTGCTACTGTCTTTGGTTAGTAAGCAAATTCATTTTTGTAGGAAGTATATTTTCATAGAATCAGAGAATAGAATCATAGAATGGCTTGGGTTGGAAGGGACCTCAAGCATCATGAAGATCCAGCCCCTTGCCACATACAGGGCCACCAACCTCCTCATTTAATCCTAGACCAGGCTGCCCATGGCCCCATCCAACCTGGCCTGGAACACCTTCAGGGACCGGGCATCCACAGCCTCTCAGGACAGCCTGCTCCAGCACCTCATCACCCTCTCTATGAAGAACTTCCTCCCCGTTGATGCAAAAAATACAAGCTCATGTATTATGATCCATCAGTGTCATTGCTATTTAAGAAAATCAAACTTTCAGAATTTAGAATCAACCATCACAGCACAGTTTACTTGTTTCAGTGCAGTTGTGTTCCTTTAAACACAGCTGCTCAAATATGCCACTCTGCATGTAAGGCTTTTTTGGCTACAAAAGACACTGAGGATCTGTTTTTTTTTCACAGGCCTTGAAAGTAACCTATGGTAATAGTGATAGAGTTCACCAAAAAGGCATTTTCTAGGGCTCTGCTTAGAAGAAGAGGGTGCAGCTTCTTTTGT
The DNA here is from genome assembly GCF_987193195.1 of Phasianus colchicus. Classification (NCBI taxonomy): domain Eukaryota; kingdom Metazoa; phylum Chordata; class Aves; order Galliformes; family Phasianidae; genus Phasianus; species Phasianus colchicus. Next base: position 29,044,780 of record NC_143444.1, read on the forward strand.
CCCACCTTCAGTTGTCTTTGTTGCAGTTTATAGCCCAGCTTTTAATGGTATAACCAGAAATACCTTACGGTGCTGGGCTGTAAACTACAGCAGATGAGCAGCTGTTGTGCAAGCTCTTTGCTTCTTGTGGTGAGAATGGGAACCTTAAAAATTGGGTAGGGTCAAGAGCAGGAAATGGGAGCCATTACGACTGTTCCAAGGAAGTGGTTCCACTCATGAATCACAGTCCTGGTTTCTCTATGCTGTGTGGGAGTGGTGTCCTGTCCTGGCAGCTCTGCCACTAGGGAGAAGAGAGAAGGAGATGCTGGAGTTCCACCAGCATCACTCTTCAGGCTGCTGTCATTTGGGCAGCTGGAGCAAGGAAGAATCTGAACGGTTGAAGTACTCTTAAGCTTTTATGCAGCATGAATTAAGGATTGCATTCCATTGCTAGTCAGCTGATGACCAGAGAGTGACAAGGAGTGCTGTCCTTTACTGGAGGAATTTGACCAAATGCCACAAACACCTGGGTTATCCTGTAGAGAACAAAATCTGCTATTGTGTGAGACAACCAGGGCTGCCAAGTCTTGCCCACCTCTCACCCCTCCCCCCCTTTTTTTTCCTGCTGTCATGAGTCACACAGCTCTGGCAGCACCTGGAGCCAGTCTCACAGTAGCACAGGAACCTCTTACCCTCACTTGTTCTCCAGTCCTTCCCAGAGGAAAACTGCTGCGTAGGCTTCTGCTCCCTTTCTTGCTGCATTGAATTGCTGCCACACCTCAGTTTTTTCAGGCCTTCTTGTCAGGGCACCATTGGCTTACTCATAACTGATACAGACATCAAACTCAAACAATCTCTCCTCTGCTCTCCAAGCTCTGTGGCTCCTGCAGGCTTTTTCAGTGCTGAAAGGACTGTGCACTTTGGCTAGTTTAAAGCCTCTCCCAGAAGCTGTTTCTGCCCATTCTCAGGAAGAGAAGGCATAGAATATGAGAGATCCTGGCAGTTGAGTGTTGCTGTTGTTTATGCTTTCAAAGCCCACTCATGACTAGATGATCTTGGGTGTCTTTTCCAACCTTGGTGATTCTATTAGATAAATCCCCAAGATTCATTACAGGCTTGCAGTGGCTGTGTGTTGGTAGCACAAGTCTCCTATTTGCAGTTTGAAAGGCAGTGGGTGCACACGGGGGATGACTTGGAGAAAGGACGGACCTTTGTCTCTCACTTCTTCCATCTCTGAAGCAAATGTACAGTGGCACGGATGAAAGAAGAATAGAATTAATAGAAAACAAGCTGTTCTGAAAGAGCTGGGTTTTTAAAAGAGAGTCTTGTACCTGTCTGGATCCTGTATCCTCGTAGAAAACCTGGTATAGCCCAGAGAATCTGCTAGAGGTATAAGCGAGCTGTGATATATAATCTGTGCAGAGATGATTTCTGGATTTTGTAGAGAAGTTCTGCTTCTATTTCTAAACTTACTGCTGCTCTGCTTTGCTGCATTTTCACTAACATACAGCCCAGCAGAACTGAACAGTAGACTGGGTGCTTCTCCACATGTGGTTACAGTGAAGGATGTGTGCAAGGAACTCTTTGGGGTCAACTTAAGTCTCCTGTGTGAAAGAATTGGACTTAATTCTAGGAAGGGGTAGCGGAAGAGGATCTACAGTGCATACGTAGGAGATTGAGGCTTGGTCTTTGCTCCTTCCACAGAGGCTTATTGCTCACATGGGTTCCGAAGTCGATTACATGTTCAGATATAAGAATATTTGGAAAAGTTGAATCTGTTCATATGGAATTGGTGTCAGTTGGGGACACCAGGTAATAATTTCTACAGTCAAATCCAAATTTATTTGAGAAAGCGTGAAAAGATTCTTCTGCTTTAAGTTAGGCTGCAAGTAACTGAAAACACTGTCTGTCCCTCACTAATTACTATTTTCTTAGATAGCTATACTGTCTTGGAAGTTTGTGCTTCATGATAAAAGGGTGTACCTTCTAATTTCTATATAAATAGTCTCCCAGAGTCACGCTAGGGTTGCACAAGATGTGAATCAAATGATGTACCTGAATGTAAAACCCATCGGTATTACAGGTTATTTTGTATTAGCTATTTATTCTTTTGTTAAAAACAAAATAGTCTCTAAGTGCTACAAGTTCTAGTTGTTATTTTTAACGTAACAGTACCCTGTTCCTGGCTGAGAAATATCCATGAGGTGACAGGTGGATGTAGATGGAGCATTAGGAAACATGGAGGTTAGATCAGGCCACTGATATCAGGAGCTGAACAAGAGCTGTGGCTAGGATTCCTAGTGAACCTTCAATTAGATAGTCAAGCTAATGAAAGGGAGGCTTAACCTTAAAGATATCCTCTTCCTAGTGGCTTCTTGTATTCCTGGTGCCAAGGCTTGTGGTGATATGAGTACAGATCTGCAAGTGCAGTCTTAAAGGAGTTTATACAACTCAGCCATCTATCCAGTATCACTGAAGCTCCACAGTGCACACGGGCTGAATTAGCATTTCTGATTAAGCTCCTCTATTTACAGAGATGTTCCAAGGTGTCAATCCTTATGTTAGGGTAATGAGCTGGAAAAGCTTTGGGTTGAAATCCAAGCAGCATCTAAAAAACAACGAATGTTTTCGTCATTATCTTGACTGGTAGACAGAACCCATCTTGGTTGGATTATTAAGTAAGAAGTGTGCTCAGACTGACAACTTGTACATTCTGTTTTATCTTTAGAAAGAACTTTTACAGTCTCTAGTTATAAGCTTCAAAAATGGTGTAGGTTTATAACTGAAAGGCTGGCAGATGTTTAGCTGTTGCAGATAAAAGTGAGGTTTAAATACAGTTATTAATTTCACATGCTGTTATCATGGAAAGCAGTGAATAAATGTGGAGGACCAGTGCATTATAGTTAGCTTTTACGGATACCAGCACCCTAAAAAATTATTTATATGTCTGCTGCTTATTCTTTGTAACTCTTTGTAATGCTTCCAGTGACTGCAGTGACATACTTAGATAGAAGAGCTGATCAACTGAAGCCTTACCCTAGAAATGAACTCCACTAATCAACTGCTCATGACTCCAACAGATGTTTCTGTTTTTCTGACAATTGAAACCTCATGTTCTGCTATATTTTTAAAATATATTTTTTTCTTTTCATACTAGCAGCAAATGCCCCATTACATATGTGAGCTTCAAAAACTTGTCACATGATACCAGGAACAAATTGTTAAGTCGGTCAGTAAAGTTAAGGCTTGAACTGGTGGTCCACTGAAGGCAACTGGGTCTTAAAAGCTGGAGGAGTGGTGTATGAAACTACTGTACTGTGGTTTTGTTGTAAATGCCAGTACTCTATTTCAACCTCTTGTATGAAATTTGGCAATGGTAGTTGAACTCAGATCAAAACTCTTTTTTCAAAGGCTGAATCGTTTTAGGATGTAGAGATAAAGTTAAGTGATACGTCTGAGGATATGAGTATTGTGCTCTTGAAACCACAAAAACGGGATGAGAATGTTTATATGATATTATATAAGGACTTATCTCCTGAGGCAGATCAGAATTGGTAAATTTTCAGACATAACTGAAATACAAATGTGAATAATTTTCTATTTACTTTGATTTGTTTAGCCTGTTGCATTAAACTTAGCACTCCAGGTTTATTCTTTTTGATAAGTGACTGATAGATTATTGATCAATCAATATCTTTGTGTGATTTGGGCAGAAGGAAAAATAATGTGAGTGAAAATAATGATATATTGTCACCCCACAAAGATGCAGGATGCTCTGCTGTCAGCAAAGTCAGACCTACTTAGTGTAAATGAACCACCTGTTTAAAGAGTACAATGGAACAATTAGAACTGCAGGCAGTGGAGACACCCTTTGAGATTACAGCAATTCATTTGCAAGCCATTTTTCTGTTAGCAGTGAGCAAGTCACCATGAGCTTTCCCCTGCCCTCATCTACCCACACTTGGCTGATTCAGGAGCCATGGCATAGCAGGGTTGAATAGGCAAGGTAAGACCAGGAAGCTTATCAGTATTCACACTTTGTTTGCCAAGCAAGATCCTGACCAAATGTGGGGTACCTTAACCAGGACTTGTTCTTTTACCCTTTCCCAAGGTAAATACATTAACTTGCTGCTGTTGCTGGAGTTGATTGTTATGATAAACCCAAGTACAAAGAGCAGAGTGAGTTGCAAGCTGTTTGATTAAGTGAGTGGAATAAAGGTGAAAATGAAAGTATGGGGTACATTGTCTGCCTCTGCTGCCACTGTTGGGATGCTGGGTTATTTGAAACAGTTCTGTCAATGCCAGGAATTTTGTAGTAAAAAGGCATCTGGTTGATGAATGAGCCCAACTACATTGCTATCAGGAGCATATGTATCAGTGTTTCAATTACAAAACTGCAGAGGTAGGATTTAATCAGTTAAGGATATGGGAACTGAGAAGCTCGTAAAAGGTGAATAACAATGCCAGCAGATGATCCCCATTAGAGCATGTTCACAGACTGACCAGAGTGGGAGGAGAGGAATCGTTAAAGGAAAGAATCCTCTAAGCCAAGGGATGACAGGTCTTTGAGAAGAGCTTGATTAGAAGTGCTGAAGTTGGCTGACAAGTCATGGAGAGTGAAGAGTGAGGAGTACTGATTTGAAACTTTGGCAAGAGCCTTTTCAAACTGTGAAGAGACAAGTACAGGAACAGAAGGAAAGCGATGCACAGAGTAGAGTTAAGGCATGGAGAAAATCAAGCCAGTCAGCGTTAGAAAAGAACAATAAAAGTAGGGAGAGAGACTGAAACTGGACAAAGTGTCACTAAAGTTAATTGGTAAGAGCAGATGCAAGATCACTTTATAGTGACCTTTTTGAAGCAGTTGCTTCTCAGACTGGCCTGCTAGTTGGTGATTGAGATGTTCTGGAGCCCACTGAAATAAGCGCAGAGATTCCAACTGGTGTCAGTAGTACTGGTTCAGTCTATAGCTGATTAAAAAACAACAGCCAGAAGATGCATTGTCAAGCTAAAATAAGCATTGCCCTTACCCAATATGAGGAGACAGGAGACAGTAAACCAGCTTTGTCTGAAACCCTAATTAAGGAGCATTCTTAGATCTTTGGAAGGGCGTAAGAAAGCTCTGTTACCCTTTGCCCTGCTTCCAGGCTTGTGGCAAGGGAGATGCAGAGATTTCTCCTTCCAGGGAGGATTTCCAAGGGACTGAAATCTGCTGTGTGATACACTTGTAGTGATCTTGTGTGTGTTTATGTGTACGTAGTGATCCCAGTGAGAGGGCAGTGATGGCAGATCTATTCTGTCAGGAGCCGGCTGCAGCTGTGGTACTGCCCAGGGGAGTTCAGTCCCTGGGGATGTTCAGTCTGGCACCCCCCAGCACCACGTCCATGAGCTCGTTCACATTCACAGTGCCAGCAGTGAGTAGTCATCTGCCGGCTGCACGCCCACGGAGCACATCAGGAAGGAAACGGCTGGTCTCTTAAAGGCAGGAGTGTTTTGAGAAAAAAAAAAAAAAAAAAAAGCAAGCAGCAGGCAGCCTATGTACCAATTCCTCCCGGACTGAAGGAATCCTTTACCCTGTGATTCATGCTGAGCTGTCCGGTCCATCCGGCAGCAGCCGTGTCAGGCAGCCACCCACTTTTAGCTGGGTGCTGGTGCTGTTGCTGCTGGCACAGGAGCCTGCAGCGTTTCAGGATTCTTTTGTTAGTCAGAGCACTGGCACTTCCTTTGGCATTTGTTGGTCTGCAGGAAGGCTTGTGTTGGAGTAAAGGCTTTTTTGTTGTTGTTGTTGGTTTGTTATTATTTTGTTCATTTACACATTTGGACCCTGAAGGTTTGATTCAGACTTCTTCCTTGCTCTCCACTTCCTGTAGGTTGAAGTCTCTGTTTTCTGATGATTAGCCAATACCGGCTGTTCTGGCAATGAAGATGTCTCAAATCAATCCTATCCTGTCTGGCTCTCAAATCAATCCTATCCTGTCTGGCTTTCCAGGAAGAGCCACCCCTCCCCTCTCCCTCCACAACCCCTGTCATCCAAGATTGAAATTTATCAGAGCTGCTGTGAGCAGGAAATTAGCTCCTTTACAACTTGTTCTCCACTGCTTCTCATTCATTTTATTGTTTTAACGTTTTCCAGAAAATAAGGCAGAAAACAAACCTGCTTCCTCTTCAAAAAACTTGTGCTGTTAACCTGTGAAATGCTTATTTCCCTGGCAGGCTGCTGCTTATCTTTATAACAGAATCACGAGATTAAAATCAGTTAAACCTGAACCGAGATAAAGAATAAAACACTGGAAAACATTTAGTCATCCTTTAGCATCCTGAAGATAAGAATTTCTGCATATAGGCATCAAAGTGGTAATGAGAGCCAAGGGAGGGATTGGCTCAGGAAAAATGGAGTGAAGGGTGCTACCTACAGACTTAGGAATGTGCCTATGAGGAGCTTACTTGAAGTTGTGGGTCTTTGACACCTATGATAAATTGGCTTGATTTTTCTGAGGAGTAGAGCACCTGCTAATTCCATTCATGGGAAATTGCAGTCAGATAACAGAAAGGTGTCTTTTAGCTTATTTTATGTGTGACTTTTAACTTATGTATATTCATGCATTCTGTGTGTCTTTCCAACGGCAGCACTGGAAGATTTTTCTTGAGATATGTAGAAGGAAAATACTGTCTTAATTAATGTCAGACATTTTTGGTGCTATTCAGCATTAAAAATAAACGTCTGCCCTGCCAGAAGTAAATTTGGCAATTGTGTGCTCCCTGCTGCAGGAAAACAATGTCTCTCTTCAGAGCTCAGAACCAAGCTTTGGCAATGAAATGAGGACCAATGTCCATTGATCTCAATGGAAAATCTATTATTAGAAAGATTGCTGTGACCACATCCTGCCATCATTTTGTACTGAGAACCACCACTGAGGTCAGCAGGATTTTTGTGCAAATATTTATGGCAGGATATGGCCCACTTCAGGGCATTCTGAGGGCTGAGAAGCGTTCAGATGAATTGTTCCTCCTTCTTGTTGATCCTATCGGTCTGCTAAAATCTGATCCACAAACACTTCAAAATCCCACCATCTAAGTTGATGTTGACTGAAACTGAGTAACTCAGTTTGTGCTCTTTGAAATCAGACATGAGGCAAGAGTCTGGCATTGCACAATGTCCTGACTGGTTTTACTGTGCCTTGAACACTGAATGGGCTGCATCCTTCTAACTTCTCAAGAAAGCAGCAAGGACTAAGTTGCTGCTGTGTCAGATAGACCTGTGGCTACAGCAAGTGAAAACTGTTGTTAATTGGGTAACTCAAGAGTTTCCTATTCAGCAAATGCTTTGCATGTGTGACTAGTGCAGCTAATTTCCTGCTTGCCAAAGTCAGTTCCATCAGTGCTTATTGGAACCACGAGCTCGGATAGTAAAGGGAACACACTCTCATTTATCCTTTTGATATGGGGAATAAATGAATTCTTTTCAGCTTACTGTACATCCGTATTTTCAATGGACAGCAAAAAACTGTGTCACTGACTCATTGTTTGATCTTGGGTAAATCATCTAATCCAGCCTATCCCAGTACCCTTGTGTACATAAATAATGTAATGACTCTCATCTGTCTATACAAACTGTTAGATTAACTTCGTTTTATAGAGTTTTAGCTTTCCTTTAGTCTTTTCTGGAGTGCTTTATTGGTGAAAGAAGGCTTGTACCTAAGTCAACCCAAAAGGTTTTCTGTCCTCATCTGTGTGCTGAAACCATCAGTATTCACAAGTTTTTGCAGTCTGTGTGAATAATGCTATTATAGCTAGAGTAAATGTTTCTAGAACCTGTTGGACCAGGCTTTAAGTTTATAGCAATTTGGCACTACAGTAATTGTTCTGATAACAGGACAACACGGCGTTCTCAGCAATACCTTTTGGAGTATATCTGGGTTTTTGCAAGCTGGGAACATACCTGTGCTATGAACCTATGTTCTGTACAAAGATTGCCTGTGAAAGGTGAAATAGGCACAACGATGATCCGATGCTCACCTGAAAGAGAAGTTGTGCACCTTCCTGATATTATGAAGAACATATTTTAGTTTGCAGCCTAAAAACTATAACAGAAAATCTTAATTTCCTTGTGTATCAACAGACATAATGAAAAAAACAAGCTATAATGTGACCCAAAAAGATAAATGAGCCATTCCACATTAGCATGCCTGTTTTCAGCTACAGACTATGCAAAATAATTCTTTGCATTATCATCTGTATTTTGAAGCCCAGGAATTGCATTTGGTTTATGGTCTTCTTCTCATGTAGATTTCTGACTAAAAAATATGTCACTTGAGTGCTGGGAAAAAAATGCCTTGCTAATAAAATAGCTGTTGGTGGAAGTGTATTAATTCCAAAGAAACTTGTCCCTTAAACTTTCTTCACTTGGAGATAAAAGTTGTGGAGGGAAAAGACTACAGGATCTGAGGATCGGTGAGTGCAGGGGATGTGTGATATACCCAATAAGAGCATTTCAAATGAATGTGAGAGATAAAAATGTCCATTTTTCAATTTCAGTATTATCCCAATGCAAGAATAAAACCGAATATTACAACCTCAGAAATTGATGCAAAATGGAATTTTTGTTTTCCAGCCAGCTCTGAACCAGAACAACTGTGTGCTTGTGGAGGGTGCTGGAGAGAGAGATTTCCTCTTAAATATTCAATGAAAAACGTAATCCTGCTACTGCATCGTGGTCAGAGATGCCTGGCTCCTCGATGGAGCTCCCAGTGAAGCAGCTTGTGTTCAACACCACACAGCATAAGCAGTAAGAGCACTAACAGAGGCAGCTTTGTGATTTATATGCTGAGTTGTGACTCAGACTACGTTCAGCTCCACCTTGCCCAGAGATTTCTTTCTTAATCTTGGGTAATTCATTTAATCTCTCTGTGCTTTGGTTTCCTGTCTGTGAGAGTTTGCCTGCATGAGGCATCAGTGAACTACTTTAAGTGAGAAATTAGGATAATGTAGCCTACTGAGCAAGCTAACTGCTTAAAGGTTAGTTTAAACCTATTTTGACAAAGTTCAAATTGATCTAGAATGGGTAATTTTCAACTCTGAGTTCCTGTTTTGCTCAAATGTGTCTAAAAATTGGATCAAATCAGGATAATGAAGCTGAGAGGTCTACATGCTGTATGTGCAGCAAAGAAAGTTTTTTCTCTAAACCTTGTCTGGAAGAACAGAAACTACCTATTGTCCAGCTCCCTACAGAAGTGATCAGACAGATTTGAGGCCTTGCGTGGGTCTACCAACAACCCTGTTAGCTGGGGCCTTTATCCTATGGGCTGCCTGTCTCAAAAGGCCTTGGATTCAACTGTGTTTTGGTGGAAGAATGAGATAGCATGACTTCAGGAGAAGTATGAACCTTATGATTGGAGTTTCTTACAAGGTTGTAATAGAAAGTGAAGGACAGTGACAGAAGTCTAAATGTGATTCTCCATCACTGCAAAGCCTAAAACAGTGGGAATCTTCAAAATCCAATAATTTTATTGACACCCTTTGAATGAAAATGTGCAGGTTCAGTTTGTACGAAGAATTCACATCACTGAAACAAAAGGGAATCTTTTAACTGCTTCCTTCTATTGTCTTGTCTTACTCTCTGCTTTACCACTGATGTTCTTTTTTGTTGGAATGAACACCATGGTTTTTGTTCCGGAGAATAATAATAGCTATAATAGAAAATTACCACTTTGCAAATCATTTTGGAAAGTACATATGGAAATCTTTAAGAGTGGAAATAGTTGCAATGGATGATAGTTGCTATTAGCAATAAAAATGTTTGGCTTAAGGTATTGGGAAAAAAAAAAAAAGCATTGGAGATACTGAAATTTCATCTGGATAGATAGATATAGGCCTACACTGAGTGTGTGATCTTTTCAGACGCTGGAAGGACGGAGGGAAGATTGTGAATACCCTGAAGTCCTGACCTGCCTTCTTAAAGTTCTCCCTACCACAGGCACTAAGTGTTCTTTAATGCAAGTCAAACCCTCTGAACAAGGAAAGAGAGAGAAATTAGTCTGAACAGGAAGCTTCAAATATTGTAAGACTAATTGAGTTTAGATAATTAAGGGGTTTTAGAGCAGTAATTCAGGGGAGAATGGGAGGGGAGGACAGTTTAATTGAGATTGCCTGTCCATCTGTGAATTCTCTGTGCAGCCTTCTGTGGCACGTCCTGATTGTCATTCATTCTGACCTAAAGCAGTTGATGCACTTTGTATTGACCTTATTAGTTGGCAACACTGCAGGCTTCCCTTCCCTTTGCGCTTTGTTGCTATTCACATTCTGCCTCCAGAATGGAGCATGTGTGACAGTTTTTTGTGTTGTCCTTGACTGGAGGAAATGCCCTCCCCTATCATGTCTGCCCTTTTGGGACCTCGCAGTGTGTTCTGAGGAGCCAGAAGTTGGAGGGATGAGGAGTAGTGTTTGAATGCTGCTTTGTAGTTCAGGAGAAGCTGTTAGCAGTTCCTTGTGTACTGGAGCTAAGTCTTCATCCCTGCCACAGCAATGGAGCCAAAATTGCTAGGAGCAGCTTGATGGTGATGATAGGCCCATCTGGTTCAGTAGGTGAGAGGAGATGGCAGCCAAGTCTTATTGCTTTCCAAGGGAAAAGACTCTGAATAGCTTTGCACTTGCTGCCATTAAGTAAACAGCTTTTTTAGAGGATGTCATTGTATATTCTGCATCACAGGAACAAATACCTGCACTAGCTTCAATGCAGAACCATGGATCACCTCCTGCTGTGCACCTCCACGTGCAGCTGCTCATATCTCAGGCTCCCCTGCAACTATTAGCACGGAAGAGAGAGATCCTGTGAGGTTTGGACACCATCGTCAGGAATCAGAGGAGTGAGCCTGTCCTGCAGTGCATGAGGTGGGATTGCTGTTGAGGAACAGTGCTGAAGTGCCCACAGCCTGGTTGCTGTCTGACAGCCTGGGCGAGCCTCGAGTGCTGCAAGAATGGTGTTGACATCTGAATTTTGATTTATTGTTGAATGAATGGAGCTGTGTTCTGCTAGAGTGACCCTCTCTTTGGCCATGTCCGCCCTTCAGGCAAGGGGAGTGAATTCCTATTTTACACAGATGGGTGCCCATAGACACTGCAGTGATTTACATGGGAGCACCATGCCAATGTAATCAAAATGCTGTCGAAACTGTATCTCCTTAATTTAGAAAGAAGCTGGCAGGTATTGGGAGGAAAGGCCTGGAAACCTGTCAGAGAACTGACAAATCGTATTGAACTTGTGTTGTGTTTGTAAATGCAAGCATCCGACTTGGTGCATCCTAAGGACCTCTGAGAAAATAAGAAGGCACCTGGATGTGGCTTTCTACGATTTGCTTCTTGTCTCCTGCTCTCCTATGAGAGCTTCAGTGGAGGAGTTGCAGCAAAGCAGTGACCCACCTGTGTCAGAAATCTGCTTGTCAAAAACTGGGGATAACTTGAGGATGTTTTCATATGGAGAGCAGCACTAGTGCTGTGTGCTAACCTGCTCTCATCAGGTGTTTTCCTGGTGATGTTGTCGTTACTGTTCCTCTGGGACTATTCGGATATGGGAAAGTAGAATAAATAATCAAAGAGGATGTTTCTAGCTGCTAATTTTCAGTCCAATTTGATATTGGTCCAAGATTTAACACTTCCTTTCTCTGCCAACCACATACTAAAAATAACATATTTTCAGGATATTGGAGACCACTGGTAATCTGTGGTATTTGGCACTTGAACATTGCCTTTCATCTGGAGATCTCAAGGCAGAAAGTTGGAGTCTCAAAGTGTCTACTTGAAGTTGAGAGAATTTGAGACATTATTAGGCTTGTTTGGCATGTAAATGACCAAGAGGCAAAATCTCTGAATGACTGGAAAAGTCTGAATTTTCTCGTTGAGTGACATCTATTTAAAAAAAGGCAGTTTTGCCTTAGCACTCTGTGCCTTGCAGCAGGGAAGATCCTTCACAGGGCCAGGGGTGGCTGCTAGTGGGGGAGCACGGATTGCCCAGCAGTTACAGCCCCCATGGAGGTTGAGCAGGAGATAATTCACATTTCATTTTCTTTGTCCAGTGAAGCAAGGCTTTAAAGTAGCTTTCAGTAATCAGATTGTTAACTAACACTCCTGGCACGAAGAATGTTTTTTGACAAAGTATTTATTGACTTTTCTGTTTTTTTTTTTTTTTTCCTTCTCTGTATTAGGATTATTTTTCACTTTAGTTCTTGTAGTCAGTAAGATAGAAATGGTGGAAGCAACTTCTAAAAAAAAAACAAAAAAGAAAAAAAAAAACAAAACAAAACCATTTGGCTGGAAGGAAAGCCAAAGATTAGTTCTGTTTGTGTAGATTTATTGTAATGTTACCAAAAGTCAGGAGTGTTCCCTGCACTGCCCAGAATACAGCAGTGCAGTGTATCAGAGGGGTCTTCTAAGGCCTTGGGAAAGCAGCTGCTTTTCCTCTGCTGGGAAAACAACACATAGGTGGTGGGATTCAGCCAAAGGCTGTGAGTCCAGTGAAGGAGCTCAGAGGCTGATCTAACAGACAGGCTGAGAACAAGACACAGGTTCCCAAGGAAAGAAGATTTATTTGGATTCCCTCTCTGAGTAGTTGAGAGCTTTGCTCCCAAGACTCGGGGTAGCAGCAGAGCCTTTTCTTTCCTGGGCTGAATGAGGGCTAATGATTTCTTGTGTTTAATAGTTTTGATTGCTCTGCTTATTTTGATAATTTGCTTAAGTCTCTCAAAGCAACTGTAATTTAATCAAGCTGGCAATGGTAGTCACTTGCCTGGACAGCAGGGAGACCATTCATCCCACAGTGGTGCAGGCAGCTGCCTTGTCCTGGCCATGTGCAACTGCTGAGAGCAGAGCAGATCCTGTGGGGAATGAATTACTGCCTCCAGCACATCACGCATCCACTGATTTTCATTTTGTGCCACCTATCCCAGAAATGGTGGGCACAGGTTGATAACCACTGCAGTCAGAGCCTACAGACAATGACCCACACCCTCATAATAAGCAGGGACAAAGCCATGCCATTACTTCATTACCTTTTGAGTCGATAGAAGAGCAAGATGTGATGTGCCATTCAGGTTACCTGGCCAGACATGCGCACGTAGTTCTGCCACTGGTCAGTGTTTCTTGTTTCCCTTGGAGGCACTTTCAGCTCCAAGTTCCAAAAGCTCCAAAAGCTGCTGTAGCCAATTGACACTGTTTGTATTTGTCATCACAATGAGTTTTATATCCTGTGTTCGTTTAGCCTTCCTGATCTGCATGGACCTTTTCAGTAAACTACCGCTTACAGCCTCCCCGGCTGCCTTCAAAAACAAATTGCTTTTCTCACTCAGATGCTGTGTTTGCCTTGAGGCTCAGCTTGACAGATGTCCCTAACCAACTCTGCCTGTGCTTCTCTAGGTGATTGAAGCACCTGAACTTTGTGGGATCTTAGAATCATAGAATGGCTTGGGTTGAAAGGGATCTCAAGGATCGTGAAGATCCAACCCCCCTGCCACCTCCATATCCAATACTAGACCAGGCTGCCCCATCCAACCTGGCCTTGAACACCTCCAGGGATGGGATATCCATAACCTCTCTGGGCAGCCTGTTCCAGCACCTCGCCATTGTCTCTGTAAAGAACTTCCCCCTGACATCCAACCTAAATAAATCTTCCCTCCCTCTTAGTGCCTTGTGTTACCCTAGGTGGGAGGCAGAGCAGGGCTTGAAGTCCTGCAGGTACTGAAGCACTTGCCATCTCTGGGAAGGAGGATTTCTTACTTTTCAATACTGGTAATGCAATGGTGTATAGAGATGGCTGGTGTGTGTGAATGTTGGATTGTTTGTTTGGCATGAGAAATGAAGACACCAGCCTGATGAGATATTTAGATGTTAGGGAAGTGTCAAAACTGCCTGCAACTATTTGGCCTAGCAAATCTCAGGGAAGTTACTCTTTCCACCCTGATTGCAAGAGCTCCTTTTGTTATGTTGTACTATATTGTCTATCTGACTGTGCACTGAAGCAATTTCTTAGCCCCTGTTGGCCTCATCTGGCCCCATCCTGACAGATGTGAAGGAGCACAGGTGGATAATGGAAATTTTTCCCCAGTATTGACAGTGAGGTGGAAGTACCAGGTCTCCTTAGAGATATTTCATGCCTGATGGTTGCATCATGCTTGTTGACCTTCAAACTCTTGCTTGTGTGGAGGCTGTGAGGACCTTTTGATTTACAGCACAGCTATTTAAGTGGTTGTACACCTTGGCAAGGGCCAAATTACTATTTCAGTTCAAGTCTGTGGGTGATGAGTGAAGAGACACATTTTGCACTCCTGTCACACTGCTAAAAGATTTATTTATTTTTGAATGTTGCAGATTTCATTTGAAGTTAAAATTAAAAAAAAAAAAAAAAAAAAAAAGACTATTGCCTAAAGAAGAAAATGCCTTGATGATACATTTCTTTGTTTCTTGCTTTATTTCTCATTCCTTGGGAGCTGCATCGTGAGGGAACCTATGTTCTAGCTTTGCCTCCAACTTCTGATTGTTCTGGGCCTTTCTCTCCACATTAGTCATTTCTGGCTCTTGCTTGGGTTTGTTCCAGTACCCTTCTCTTCATCTTCACTTAAAAAAAAATCTTTCCTTTGCATCTTTACTCTCTTTTCCCTTGGCAGGAAACAAAAGGGAGGCACTGCTTGTGGAAAAATAACCACTTTGAAACCTGTGAACACAAAGTGAGGCTGAGAGAATCAAATGCATTTCTGGAGGTGCTGGTGTAGAGATGGAGAGATAGTGGATGTTTTGGGGGCACCTGCACTGCTCCTGGGCTGGAGAAGCAGAAGTGAAAGACAAGACAGCTGTGGAGGAGCAGAATTCATTTCCAGCCTGGCTGTCTGCACTCTTTGCCCTTCTTGGACGATGAACAAGCAGGTGCCTGCCCATTCATTGCAGTGAATGTTGCACAAGAAACTGTAGGCTGGTGGAAAGACTCCAGGGAGCCAGCTTCAGCCTACGGACAGTAGGTTTGACTCCCTTAGTCTAGACACTCTCACAGGCACTACGTCAGCAATAATTTGTCAGTCTCTATTTATTTTCCAGTGGCATGGTTATTATTTACTAGTGCTGAGATTCTCCTTATCCTCTTCCTTACTCTTATCATACAGTGTTCACTTTGAGCAGAGGCCACCAGAGTCACAAGTTCCATGGTTTTTTTTTGTGATAATAGTGTAACTAATTACTCCTTAGCAGAGGCAAAGGCACTGAACATAGCTGCATATCTAAGGCCCACAGAGAGGCAAGGAGAACATCTTTTTTGCATGCTTTGTGAATTTCCACTTCCAACTGGTGATCCAAGAGCCTCAGATTTGTACATATTCAGATACATGTATCAGGTTTGGGAATAAGGATACAACCATACATTATTGTGACATAAAGAAAAAATTCTTCAGTCTCAAAACCACTGATGGTATGACTGTCATGACTGCAAATTTTTACACCACAGATCTTCAACTTTCAGGTATTGTGGCTTGAGCAAAACTGCACACATTTCCTGGGGACATTAAATGTAACCCATCTTTAAACATTAAATTAGATGCCTAACATAAGAGGGCACTGTCTCTGGATCCCTTATGTAGTAAACAAAAAGCTGCCTTTGCAGAAGCTTTTCAAGCTAACTTCTGGTCTGACCCTCTGACAGGGTTTTCTTTTTCCTGGGGAGGAGGTCTGGATTAGATAGAGCAACATTTTAAAGTAAAGCCTTGTGAAAACTCCCTTTTTACTTCCTCCTTTCTTTTTGCAACTGGGATTAAAAGTTTCAAGTGCTGACGTTTTGCACCCCGATTTCGGGACTCTTGCTCTCCAACAACATTATATCAAGTCTCCAAAACACAGATGGAAGGTGATTGAGCAACGGCGTGTGTTAAGGGTCTGAGAAGAAGTAAGCTAGGTCTACAAATACAGACTTCTTAGAATGTGTTTAATACAGTGCTTGGTTTTATAATATGCAGCAGGATAATACAAGTTTTGCAAGACTTGTCTTTAATGTTTTGGATCCACTCCCAAGTACTGAAAGGGCATTAAACTGTGCAACTTGCTGGTTTCGGGGAGAGGGGAGGAAGAGAAACGCATGGAAAAATAAATCTTTAACTCAGAACAAAAATCAAGGAACTCTCTTAAACTCTGAGGATCAATGTTGTTTTATTATTAAACCACTGTGCTGTTGTTCCCATGGAAACAAAGAAACAAATATTTGGAGCTCTGTAACACCTTCCACCAAAATTCCAGTAAAAATGTTTTGGAAAGCGTTTCTGTCAATGTGAGCCCTCCTGTTCTCTGAATGGAAGCTTTGTGCAGCCGTCTTGAACTCCTGCACAGGCGACAAGGTGAAACTGTGCACTCAACCTCATGAACATTACTTGTCTTTACAATTCTTTAAAAAGAATTAATTGCATCAGGAGCTCTTTGCCCAGTACAAACGATAAGCGTGAGGCTCCAGGAAAACCCAAATGAAATGTGTGACAGCAGTGACATTTGGACATTTGCTATTGGTTTGGGTCTATTTTTTTCTCAATCCGTCATTTTGTACAGATCAATCCTCCCAACGTGCCAAATGATTTCCCCTTGAACTCAGAATGATCTGTTCAGAGATGGAAGAAAACAAAGGATGAAATACACCTGAAATTTTGGCAAAAATACCATATTTACTTTATGCTGATAATACGATCCATCTTTTCATTACCATTGGGAAGAAATCTTTCCATGCTGCCAGATATCTTTTACTTGAGGCACCTCATCTGTTTATATTTGCTGTTTGGGGTGAGGGAAGGAAATCTGATTAAACTTAGCAGGTACTCCTTTTTTTTTTTTTTTTTTAATTAAAATGGTGCTATTGTCTTCTCTTTGTCTGCATCAATGTTTTCACCTGCAGGTCGACTGCCATATTTTAACAATTTAACCACCAGCAAGTTTTCTTGTTACCTTGATTTCTAAACAAGGAGTTTTGTCCAAACAAGATGTAATAAAATACATAGACTTTGGCTTTCTGTGTTGAATATTTTAGTGAATGTATGGTCAAAACTGCAATTAAATATCTCACCACTGGGAAAAGCATCATACTTCTCATTTGCAGTGTGAAAAAAAGTCGGTGATGTTTCATGAAGTACAAGCCCATTTTGCAACCTTTCCCTTGCTGCTGGAAGCAGACATCACTTTTTTCTTATCTACTCACTTAACCTGTTTCCACACCGTTGATAGACATTTAATATCTCAGAAATCTCTTCTGCTCTGGTAAATATCTTTGAAATCTGCTAGTTGGTTCAAAAGCAATTAAGGATTGGTGAGGGAATGTACACATAATGCTTTTGCACATTAGGCTGATAAGTTTCTGATATATGAGGAGACATCGTGATGAATTTGGCTCTCTTCTAAACTCAAGTTCATTGTGCCACGTTTACTGTGTAATGCTGCCCATGCAAGGATGCTGAAGCCCTCCAAACATGCAGTAAAACAAATACAGTTGTCTAAAACGGTATAAATTCGAATGGATTTTTTCTCCTATTTCCTTCCCTAATGAATGTTGACAGTATTGTCCAGAAACTGTTCAGAGTTGGAAGGTCTAAATTGTAACCAGCTCTAAAATCACTCTTTTCAAATTACAGGCAGGGTCGAGCGCAGCAGCATGGGGAACCTTCCTTCGCTGTAGGGTGAATGAACACTTGGGATGCCTTTGATGGACCACACAACTATAATACCTTTCAGTATTATCAAATAACTCAGAAAGCCTTGAGCCATATGCTATTTGAACTGAAGTCAGAGGGCATACTCAGCATGTGGCTTGTGGCCCCTGGAATATATCATGATGGGTGGAATATGCTTAAATGAGAGGCTAGGAGGTAGTGCTTTTTATTTGTAAAATCCTGCTTAAGATAATTAAAGTAGTGTAGAGCAGAAGGAAGTCTTTTGCCTAGGCTAGTGGTTATCTGCATATCATGGCCTAGCATGTCTCCTGTCTCAGAGGAGTATGTAATTCAAGAAGTGTCCCCATGAAAGGGAGAAGTAGCTTTTGTTCTCAGAACCCAGCGTTGTCGTGATTGAGGCCACATGTGCCTTTATGGTCCCTAATCAGTGCGAGCCTGATTCCTATTTCGTTCCTCTCAACCACTGTTATTCCAGCTTTATGCTATTGTAAATTTGCCTGTTCTCATCAAGTTGTACTGGAGTGACTCTGACACGTCAGGCTCCAGGTACATCAATACCAATACTCCATCTAATGGACTTTTACTGCCTTATACAAGGGAATATTTTTCTGGATGTTCGCAGTAACTGTGCCTTGGGCGCTGGCTTGAGCTAGAAGTTTATGCAGCAAAGCTACAATACTTTAAAACAACAGTCTGGGCTTTAAAGAAATATGTAAAAAGTGAGGGCTTTTTGTACTGAAGATAGTCTGCATGTTATGAGCACGTTGCAGAATTTTGAAGGATGACCAGCCATCATTGAGAGAGACACTAAGGGCTCCCATCTCCTAAATGAAGATCCTGCTGCAATTGCAGAATTGTGAGAGGAGGCTCTCAGCTGATCAAGGTGTCTGTGTATTTATGCTTTCAACTATAGCTTGTCTTTCAGAAATGTTAATTTTTCTAGACAACACAGTTCTTATTATTTCAGCTTTTTAAAAATGTGTCTAATAATTGATAATCGTTTATTTCTTGTGAATGAATCACTGTTTTATCAGACATTAAGGATGAATTTATAATGCTTAAAAATAACAAGTCTAATAAGAGTACTTACCCAGGCTGTAAGAAAGCTGAGTTCTAGTCCTTTTTCTCCAGAGGGAACTGAACCACCCTATCTCCAGCTTCCAGGAATGGTCTTAACCACTGCATTTTAGGACTGGGTTTTCATTTTGAAGAGAGAACATCATGTTTTCTGGATTGCTCTCTGGAACTGGTCTCTTGCCCTTGCGGAGCATGTCAGGTTCATAAGGCTGCTGATTTATAGGTCGTTCTCTCTGGCTGGCTTGGTGCTTGTAGAGGTTCTTCAAGAACAAGAAGGGGCCTACAAGCAGAAGGGGCTTACTGGTGCTCTAGTCCGGAATATTCTGTACTGCCTGCTTGGGAAACTGGTCCAGATGTACTTTCTGGGTGTATTTTGATTCAGAGGCAAGGAGCCAATGTGTCAGTTGTTTGCTCCACTGAATTTAAAAGATGAATTTGTCTGCCAAGGAGTTTTTTCCCAAGTCTTCATAGTACTGACATGAATTAAATAATGCACTCCACAATTGCTGTTATTAAACCCAGCGTGACTGTATTTCAGCCAATGTATTTGTATTTAAACCAATGAACTGATGATCAAATCCACAACTTCTAATTGCAAGCAGTACATGGTGTTGTAAACATCATGCAGATGGCCGTGCTACTCTGCTAACTTCCAATTAAGAAAAACAAACCAAAAAATTTATTGGTCACTTAACCCTGTCTGTGTACCACCCTGACATCATTAATGTGTATTTGTTGGAAGGCACTAGAATATTCCTCTCTGCACTTTGTCTTCTATTATGGTGATCATTTGGAATTTGGTGTTGGCTACAGAATTCGCAGAACTTGAATATGTAATTTTAGGGAAAAAACAGAGTAGCTATGAAGTAGTAAGAATTATTATTCCTTCTCTGGCCTAAGTTACTCACCTAGCAACAGTCCTAAACGCTGTCTGCTGGGCCTAAACTGATGCTTCTGTCTGGTCATTTGCCTGTTAGAGAACGTGCAAATACTTTTATTCTTTCAAGGATGCTTGTAGGATCTTTGTTGTTTGATTTGGATGAAGTCAGAATTTCTCCCAGCTAATGCTTTTCCTGGTCTGATCCAACTGACAAAAAACCATATGGCTAGCTATAGGAACCTGAGTATTACCAGTAACTGCAGTATGATTCCTGTTGTACCGAAAGTTAAGAGATTGTGAATATTTTGGTGAATCGTAGAATCACAGAATGGCCTGGGTTGAGAAGGATCTCAAAGATCATCTAGTTTCAACCCCCCTGCTATGTGCCAACCAGCAGACCGGGCTGCCCAGAGCCACATCCAGCCTGGCCTTGAATGCCTCCAGGGATGGGGCATCCACAACCTCCTTGGACAGTCTGTTCTACTGTCCACTGCTTCACCACCCTCTGAGTGAAAAGCTTCTTCCTAATATCTAAGCTAAACCTCCCCTGTCTCAGTTTAAAACCATTCCTCCTTGTCCTATCACTACCCACCTTCATAGATCCTTATGAGCTAGTTAGTGCTTTAATATGATTTTCTGATTGGACAAGTCCTCCCCTATGGCATATCTTATTCCAAATATAGTGCAGTGGCACTGCTTTCTTTTTTTACTGAAGTGGAGAGTTAGGAAAAGGAAAAGCAAGCAGTGGCATGTAGGAGGAGAAGTGATGCTAGAGCGAGCAGGGCAGCTCTGAAAGTCAGGCCACCTACACAGGGGTCAGAACCACTGCAGGAGTGCAAGGAAAAAGATACGATGCAAGCTGTAATTGTAGCACTGAAATATCTCTTTCTAAACTGTGCTTTCAGATTTTGAAAGTCTGTTTTAGTTATTTGTTACGCAGCACCTGAAACGCTGAACACTGATCTCTGAGTGGGACTTCTATGATATAAACAGTGAAAAACATGGAGAGAAAAAAGCTACTGCGACAGAATGTGAGATTCCCTGTATTAATGATATTGCAAGATACAGGAGTCTGAGAACATGTTTGACAATCTGTCATTGTAACCACTGAAACCTTAAAAGTCCAATTAAAACCTCATAAAGAGTAATTCAGTGTTGTTTGCATATGTAAAATAAAATGCTTCATGGCTCAGCTTTATGAGCATGTATGGACTCTAAGAATTCTGAAAACTTTCGTGTATTTTTATAAATGTCATGAACTCAAAATTATTTAGCAAATTTTGCCACGTTTTTTTCTCCACAGGCTTTCACCATTGCTTACAGCCCAAACCACAAATAAAGCATTAAAATTATTGATGTGAGCTAAGCAGGAGGGCCATTGCCAAAAATAGCAGTGTTCACTCAGGCTCATTCTGTGTAGCACTGGAAAAATTATTCCCAAGCTACAGCAAAGATCACATTTTTTCCTTTCTTCACTAATAGCAAAAATATTACCTTTCAAGTGGTCTGTTATTCCTGCAGCTGGGGGATAAGCAGGTTGGATGAAGTTTAAGGTAGCTAAATGAGCAGGGCTTGCTGATGCAGCCTCCTGCTAATACAGGGAATGATTTATGAAGCTCTGCTCTCGTGGTACCTTCCTAGCCCATATTTGTGCCTTCAAGATGATGGCAAAATGAGCCAAGCAGGCAAATGAAACCCTATGTTTGATCTAGCTGAGCTCTGGAAACACTGCTTTTGGTTCTTGCCACTTTAACGGAGGGTACGGGAGAAGTTTTAGTGCATGGTTGTGCTCCCAGAGCATGTTCAGAATGTTCTGCTGTGACTGAAACAAACATGTTGAATTTCAGAAAAAGCATGGAAAAGTGTCAGCATCCTTTTGGGCAGATTCAACCCAGTAATGGAAAGGTACTTCATTCCTAAACACATATCTCATGTGCTGTACTCTCTTACAGCTTCAGTCCCTGGTTTGGAAGACCTTGTTCCCCTGCATCAGCACACAGGAGGCCCTGACTTTCATGAGGATCCTCCATGTACACACAGCACATCATGTTCATTGCTGTGTCTTTCAAGGCTCCAGAAGTGAAGTAGCTGTTTTATGGGGTTCCAACTGCAACCCTGGGAATTGTAGTGAGTTGTTCATGGTCCCAGGATGTCACTGCCATTAGGGAAAGGTCACCAGTGCTGCTGCTGTGGGGAGACTTTGAAAGAAAGGATTTTACAGAGAAATAGAATTGATCCAGTAAAGTGCTGATGAAGAAGGTGAGACACGTAGAGTAGTATTTCTTAAAAAGAAACTGGTGATCCCAAGGTATCCCACTGTTAAGGGGCAAAGAATGAGTAATGTCCATTTTGCTGTTTCATTTGATAGATGCAACTTTAATTGCACATTTCTATTTCCTGTGATCAGTGCAAGTTCACTTTTGAGCTAATCAGTGCTGTTTTCTGCACTGAGATCAACCATGGCATGGAGGTTCCATATCAATGCCTAACTGATTTGTCTTTTTGGCACATCTGTAACTACCTCCCTGTCTGCAGTAAGAAAAGTATAACTATTTCTAATCTTTATGGTGATTTGAAGGGCTAAGTTTCTTGGTTTAAGAAGGCAGAGTTTTGAGAAATTAAAATAGACAACATCAATACAAAGAATGACCGCTGTCAGTTTTAATGTCTGTGCTTCAGGTATGAAATGATCATGAGCAAAAATGAGAAACAAACCTGCAAAGCAGCAGCAATTTGCAGGGGGAGAGCAAGTACAGTGTGGGGGCTTCAATGGCCGCACAGTGAGAGCAAAAAGGAAGAATGCAGGTGTGGGCCTGGGAGAGGGAAAAGCTTAATGAGCTAAGAGACCACTGGCAATAAGGGTGAAACAGAAAAAGTAAGTCTGGGAGAGATGTGTGCCTCCAAACCCCACTGCTAAATAATACATAAAGAAACACATGCACATTGTTGTAGGAGTTTTTCTCATTAGATCAGAAGGACAACATCACAGCAATCTGTTGCTTCTGTAGAAAACACAGCATCCAGGAGGAGGAGGAGACACATGTGGGCAGCCAGAATGCTCTTGAAAAACAACTGAGGAGACAGCATGAAGAAACAGCTTATGGGGTGGTGTCAGAGCAGTCCCAATGCAGTCAGAAAGGAATGAGAAGGCAGCTGAGTGGGTGAGGACAGACACCCTGGTGGATGTTGATTGTGGCTCAGCCTCCATGTGTCCTTCCTTGGTGCACCCACTCCTAGGGCTAGGAATAACCTGTGATGCCATGGAATCAGATTGCTCTTTGTAATGGTAAAACTGCTGCTGAGAAACACAATCTTTGTTTCCTAGTGAATGGTAACGAAACAATAATACATGGGATTTATGGGGCCAAGTTTATTCTTCTTCATAGCAGTACTTTTTTCCTCTACAAAAGGTTTTCCCTATGCCATCACAGACTGGGGACCCCATGCACTGCCTGCAGGGCTGACTTACCTTCCTTAAGCTGCAGTAATAGCTGGACTTAGACACCAAGCATCCTTTATATTAAATAATCACTACAGGAGCTGATGCTAATATTGAGTTATGTCCACGTGTTAATAACTTTCACCCTGACAACTCAGTAGAGTTTCAGCATTTGTCAGCTTCCTGTTGTGAAGATTATCCTCAAGGACCGTGGAGAAAAATAAATCTAGAGTCTGCTAAATTGTGTATTCCAGAGGAGACATCGATCTTAAAATGTAAATGACTTCCAGAAAGTAGAATAACTTCAGTCTTGTTTAATTCTTCATACATCCATCAAAGAAAAACTTTGTTCAAGCTCACATTAAAGTATATTTTTCCATGAAGAAACTGGATAGAAATATCGGATGAAAAAGAGATATTTTTCTTTCCTTATTTTTCTATTAGAGAGTTTGTAGAGAGAGGACAGAATTGTTCAGAATCAGTGGTACTGTGCTGCCTTAGCTACAGAGCACGTACTCAGATGTCTGCATAACTAGCACATTATGAAAAGCAGACAGAGAGGTCAGGCCAACTTCCACACCCCAGGTTTGCTGTTAAATTAATTCTCTCTTGACTTGTATGCTTGACACTTTCCTTATGACTGCATGGTACTGAGGATAGCTCTACAACTCCAGGTGTCTGAATTCTGTGCTGTTTGTAGAGTCCTGTTTCAGAGAGCAATCTTCTTAAAAACCTGAGAAGCAGTTGCTCTAAAGGGTAGTGAAATGTCAAAGGAGAATAAAGAGATGTGCTTTTATTTTGGTGCTGAAATTCCTTGCCTGTGCTCTCTCCAGGGTTACTGAACTTGGGGGTTTGCTAGAGGTGTATTTAAGACGAGAAAAAAGAAACCCACAGAAAAAAAATAGTCAAATCTTTATATGTCTTTTCTTTTAGCAGCAAACACCTGTCTGGGGTAATGCTTCATTGCACACATTCATGAGAAGTAGGAAAGCTGCCCTGTTTAGTTCAACTTCATTAGTGGCAGACCAACTGTTCAAAAGGAGCACGAAGTTTCTTTTATCTTTGCCAGCTCCAAACAGGTAAAAATACTAACTTGGTAAATTCCATATAACCTTTAAGGCTTTCAATCACAGCAGCAAATGCTACTGTACCCCAGCTCCTGCTTTTACTGAATGGTATTGTAAGCACCTTAATTATAGTGCGTGATGTCTGATGGGCCATGGAAAAGGTCGTCTTCCAAAGAACATGATAACAAGGGTGGAGCAATACTGCTTGGTTTTTCAACTGTCGGGAAACAAGGGGCTTTGCATAGAAAATTAATAGCAAACAGTGTTAATCTAAATATATCTCACACACAAAATATCATATTCTTCCAGCTTTGTCTTCTCAGGGGGTGCTGCTGGCACTGTGGGGATAGCTGCACAGGGATGTGTTCCTCCTGCTTGGCTCAGAGCTAAAAGTGAGGAAGGCTTTGTTGTCACAGCATTACAAAGAAGGCTCGCACTCACACTGCTTTTAGCTGTTGAGTTCAGGGCTTCCAGGTTGGGATCTAGTTCAAGGGCAGAGAAGTGAACAGGAACATACGCAGTGACTTCATGGTGCTCTGAGCAAATTCTTCACGCCGCTGCAAAACAGAAGAATCAGACCTGGGCCTTACAGATGGATTAGTCTCTCATTATAGCCCATGTCTGCCTCTTTATATATTTAATTATTTTCATAGGTCAGATCAAATAGAAGTTGGAGCCAGTCCATTTTTAAAGTCTTAGCTGAACTCAGTACAGCAGAGCATCTGGCAGGACAATTTCATTTCTGACTCCCACTGTTAATGGCACGGCTTTGGGCCTTTGGGTAGGCAGGCTATCCTTATCGCCTTGGCAGGCTTCCAGTTCCAAATAATAATCCATTAATGTCTGCCCCGCTGGCATTCTTGCCAAATACAAGGGATATCTTTTAAATAAACATTGGCAGTTCCCAGTCGGAGGAAAGAGAAAGGGAGTAGAGGAAAAACAATCCTTGACATTTCAGTGACTTTGCAGGGCTAGCTGACACCTGGTACCACCCTTATCTGCGAGTGTTTATGCAGAGCTGCAAAACACAGCTTCTCATGTTGGCTCCTTTGCTGTCTTTAAATAGAACTGGAAAGACTTATAATGATAGGAGTAACTTTCTTGGACAGGCACTCTTTTCTTTGCCTTTTTTTCTAGGCTAGGAAGACCCTGTGTTAACACTAACATCCGTGCTCCTGTTTTCCTCTGAAGTCCAGCAAGCATAATATAGCAACCCTGTTTGTCTCATATAGTTTTCTTCCCCAGTGGATTAGATACAGTACAGCTTTACTTTCATGGGAGCATTTTTCCTCCCAACTTTCTTATCACTTCAGCCAACAAATCCAACAGCCACATTGATCTGCTGGGAATCAGAGCCACCAGAGCTCACTCTGGTGTTTCTTTGGAAGTGTCTTTTCTGTTTGTTTGCACCGTTTTGCTTTCTTTCTGTACAGCTGAATTCTCATGATAGCTTGAGGTTTATTTTTCCAGCTGTTACATTTTGCTTAATAGCAATAAAATTACTTGTTTGGATATTGCACTGTATCAATAAATGAGCTGTCTAGATTTTATTTTTGCAGTCCAGTTAAAATGTGGAGTAGGATTCATTCTTTCAGAATGTGACGGGAGACAGTAAGATATTTATTGTTCAAAAAACAACATGGGGTCAAATGTAGAGTTTGCAGAAGGTGCCTTTGAATGAATCCTCATTTAGGGGCACTTAGCTTTGATGTCTCAGTACATCCCTTTCTGAAGCATTTAAATATTTGAATGTGTTTTCAATGAAGATAACTTAATCATCATCATTGGGAATGTGTGTGTCTCCTAATTAAGATGGAACCAATCCGAATGTCCTCAAACCAATCTTTGCTTTATTTATAGTTTGGTTTATTGCTCCACCCCTAGCCAGCCTGTATATGGTAAACCTTCTGCTATTTCCTGCACAGTTATTTAATGCTGGAGCCGCACTACTTGCAGTTCCTGAAGCAGAACCAAGTAAAGCAAATGTGGTTAGCATGGATTTAACTGGAAACATTCCTAAAAGATAGCAGATCTCGTCCCAAGTGCATACTGGTCCACCTACAGTAGAAGCAAAACATCATTACCTCTTCACTCTGTAGACTGTGTCCTGACACTTACGGACCTCTATTAATGATCCGCACTTGAAAAGAATTATGAAGAAATGTTCAGTCCGAATGCTTCTGGCTCTTTCAGAAGCAAACTATAATTGAAAATACTGTTAAGCATCTTTGCAGTGGAAGTTATCTCCCTTCGTTGTTGAAATACTGCAGCAGAAGTTTAAAAAGGAGACAAGGAAAGAAGTGTGTAATACTGGGAGAGTGCTTAAAATAGGCAGATGCATATTAAATAAATGTAGGTCCCTAAAATGGATTAAGGTGACACATCTACTGCTTTTATTGTTTTATTAGTCTCTCCAAACCCTCTCTGCTGGA
Source organism: Phasianus colchicus (assembly GCF_987193195.1). Lineage (NCBI taxonomy): Eukaryota > Metazoa > Chordata > Aves > Galliformes > Phasianidae > Phasianus > Phasianus colchicus. The sequence continues at coordinate 29,071,323 of NC_143444.1, forward strand.
ACATGTAATGTTTCTAATTTTGCTGGCCAAAAAGATGCTAAGTGCAAGTGTGCTCAGGTAGGGAGAAAAGAGGCAGCTGCGGCTGCTGTGTAGGCTAATAAAACACTTTGACAGGCATATTTACTAGGGAAGAATGCTCCTAAGTAGCATCCATTTGAATCCAAATCTGGAGCTGTTAACTGAGTTCAGGTCACTCTATCAGAGTCCTCTCCTAGTGTTGCTAGCCTCTGTAAGTGTGAGGATACAGGGTGAACAGACACAGCACTGCTGCTTTTAGTGGGGAGCTGCTGGTTTGTGCCACGTGAGGTCTGTATTCTATTTTCCTGAAAGCAATCCTTCTAAAAATCACTGCAGAGTGCTCCAGTGGAGCGCTGCAAAGCTGCTGCTGGCACCTGCATCCCTTGGATGATAAAGCAGGAGTGGCACAAAGAATACGTGGCATCGTTTGCTAAAGAAACATCTGGGTTTACCCAGCAGCAATTTGCCAACCTGTTCTTCAGTTTCAAGCAAATAAGCAAGACAGAGCTGTTGATAATAAAAAAAAAAGTCCTGTTTTGTGAAAATAGGAAACTGAATGCAGAGCCATGCTGAGGCCCAATTTGTGTCTCCCACTGTGGTGCTTTCATCTCTACCCAGGGGCTGATGGCGGCAGAGGTGAAATGCTTATTAAACACTGGGGAATCCACCTAGGAATTAATCTCGAGGAACAAAATCAATGGCAACTCTGGCTTCTGTAAGTCTTCTGCTCACAGAGTTAATTGTTCAAACAAGGCGTGCAGTATCGGAGACACTTTGCTTCAGGCCTTGCTCATTTAGAGACTTCAGTATTTTCTAACCCAGATTTCAAGAACAACAGTGTGTAACTGTGCTGGAACAAATGCTATTTTTAAGTTTCCTGTGGTTTGAGAAATTTTCAGATTTCTCTGTCTGAAGGATTGAGGGATCCAGAAAATGAGTTCTGAGTTTCTGGTATAAACACTGACTGAATACATAAATGAATCGTCACTGATTTTCTGGATTGCAGTAGGTGAAAGAAGCTTAAAGATTTCAAGCTCTGCTAATGTCACTCCAGAGCAGCTCCAGCAATTTCAGGCTTTCATTAAATATTATTTAACTTACTTCAGGAAAATCCCTCTGCTACTACAAAACAAGTTTTTCCACTCTTACAAGTCATGACCCATACGGAAGCAGCCCACGCTGATAACCTGTTGCATAACTGATACCGAGTTGGTCTGCAGTGAGAGAGGCTCTGCACCTGCTGACCTGCCCAGTCTGAGCAGTGTGAGCTGCCACATCCTCTGCCATTCATTGCTTGTGCATCGTTTTCAGTGCAAGCAAAGGCAACTCATGTGCAGATATCTGTGTATATTTGTGAACGTCTCAATGTATGTGGGAAGACACTGTCCATCTTTCAGCAGAATCCATAACCATAACATCACAGAATTGTTTGAGTTGGAAGGGACCTGTAGAGGTCATCTGTTCAATGAATACTTTAGAGGTCATCTGTTCAACTCCTCTTCAATGAATATCCTGGGCTGCATTAAAAGAGGAGTGGCCAGCAAGGAGAGGAAAGTGATTGTCCCCCTCTACTCGGCTCTTGAGAGGCCCCATCTGGAGTACTGCATCTAGGCCTGGAGCCCCCAGAACAAGAAAGACACAGAGCTCTTGGAGCGGGTCCAGTGGAGGGCCACTAAGATGATCAGAGGGCTGGAGCACCTCTCCTATGAAGAAAGATTGAGGGAACTGGGATTGTTTAGCTTGGAGAAGAGAAGGCTCCAGGGAGACCTCATTGTGGCCTTCCAGTACTTGAAAGGAGCGTATAAACAGGAGGGGAACGACTGTTTATGAGGGTGAATAGTGATAGGATGGTGGAATGGTTTTAAACTGAGACAGGGGAGGTTTAGCTTAGATATTAGGAGAAAATTTTTCACTCAGAGGGTGTGAACAAGTTGTCAAAAGAGGTTGTGGATGCCCCATCCCAGGAGGCATTCAAGGCCAGGCTGGACGTGGCTCTGGGCAGCCTGGTCTGGTGGTTGGTGACCCTGCACACAGCAGAGGGGTTGGAACCAGATGATCATTGTGGTCCTTTTCAACCCAGGCCATTCTATGATTCTGTGATGATCCTATGAACAAGGACATCTATACCTCGATAAGGCACTTGGACCCTGGTCCAGCCTTGTCTTGAATGCCATGGCCCAGCTGCCACTTTGTGGTTTTCCTTATGGAAGAGTCTCTGGAGCCCTGCTGGTTCTCACTGGTAGAACTGCTTTATCAGACATGATATAACAGGTATTGAGATTGCAGAGTAAAAATACTTTTCATTTTCATTATTATAACAGTGTGTTATTCCTGGATTTGACACGGTCTCTCTGACACAGCCAGCAGTGCCTATGAACACGTCTTCTTTGTCTCTGCTGGAAATGTGTTCACAAGCTCCATAAATATCAATAGTTATGATTAAATATAAAAGTCACTCAGTGCCAGTACTTCTGTACTGGCATTAGGGGAAAAGAGATAGCAGAAGAGGTAAGAGTTTTGTTTTTGCTGACTGAAACATCACAGCAGCAGAAACGATGACACTTACAGTAAAGTCACAGTCTACCGAAGAATATAATTCCATCATTGCCTGGAAACTTAGCACTTATGCAGGGATATTTTTTTTTCACTCTTGAGGAATATTAAAGTATGTCAGTGAATGAGAATTGCTTCAGACATCCAGGAGATCATAGGGCTTATGAATACTTGGTGACCAGAAGACTTCTTTCCAGTGATGCCACTTGCACAGGCAGTCCCTAACAAGCTAACAGAATGAAGTTGAACTATATCCTTCAATCCATGTGTCACACGTGTCACTGTGTGCCTTCTGCCACTGCGAGTGCCAGGCTTCAGAGGGGCTGTGATGGGAGGCTGCTGCTTGATCTGCTGTAGAACAATATCCATACGTACAATGCTCACGTGTGAGAAACATCACATTTTGTGCCGTGCAGTGCACAGATCCTAGAGACAGACTTTACAGACGTGATATGAGAATGGCACACAAAGCAGTTACATGGCTTAGAAAATTCTGGTATGGCTTTACACTGAAAGATGACACATCTGGCATCTGGCTTTTTTTACTTTTTGTTCCTAACTCAATGTTCTTTTTCCAGGGAAAAAAAATAAAAGTCAAATTGCCCTAAATTATATGGTTTTGGTATTAGCAGCATACGTCTATCTATGAAAGTGTAGAAAGTATCACATATACAACCAGCAAATTGTGTTGTTGGCCTAAACAAAACTGGAAAAATTTAAGAACAACCACTGTATAATGTCAGCTTGCCCCAGTGTCTGCTTTTGGAAGCCTCATGCTTTTCTTTGAGAGTTATTATGCCAACACAGAGAAAATGAAATGGAAACTAAGAAAGCTATTATTTTCCCTCTTCCCCCCTCCCCTTTCTTTTCCTGTTGGGAGTGTTTCTGTTTGCCTGGATAAAACTTACCCATTCCAGTACCTAACTGCTAGTCAGGATTGCTTGCTTGCCAGCTTGGGAAGTTGCTGTGCAGGCTGCCCCTAAATTGCTCGAGTCCAACTGCAGAGCACCTGCTAGTTGATTGGGAGACAATAAAATTCAGGGCAAAGGCTTCCCAAACACAAAGGCTTACTTGTGGAAAAGGTCTTTGTTGATCTTGGATGAAGTTGTAACCACCATTTGATGGCTTTAGTGAGGCATTGTATGGTGTACTAAGTCTGTACATGTGTTTCTGCGTGTGAAAAAACAACACCTGAGCTAAACAGAAGAGGCCAGAACTAAACCAAGTCTCCTCCTAACGGTCTTTCTTCAGACATATTTTATGGAGCGCTCCTGAAAGGACTTTTTGTGTAAGACCATTGGAAGCTCTTTCCAAGGCTGTGATCAGGAGTGCCAGAGCCTGTGGCCACTGCTCAGTTTGCAGCTGGAATCTCTCAGCTTCCCAGTTCAGACACTGATCTGGCCCTGTAACGGTCGTTAGCTTTGTTGGGATATGGAGGAGCATGAAAAAGGCGGTTTTAGAGAAAAATATTCTTCACTTCCTCAGCCCCTGTTCATTCAACTGCTACCATGCACTGCTGCACCTTTAGCTTTGCACTGTGCCTTCTGTCTGCTGGACTCTTTGAGGTATTTATCCCTTCTCTTAGAGCCAGTTGTGTGTTCTGACTCATTCAGTATTGTGTTTGTGGTTTATTTTATGGGGTGAAGCAACTGGGATGACCTTGTGAAGATCAAACCAGAGTACTTTCATATGGCATACAGTTGCAGTGTTAATTTTCAAATCCATTTAGTGATAATACAGGCATTCACTCGTTACAGAAGTATGCTTGTTGAGAAAGATGGACAGCAACAAGTTTTCATGATAACATAGTGGATCTGCTAATTAGCCTATTCATTTTCAGAAATTTGATTTAAAGAAAGCAGCTCTAAACTGCCAGGATTCATTGAGCTGTTCCCTGGAAGGCATTGGTGTAATCCAGACCCCACTAGAGTCTGTGAGCATCTTTTTGTTTTGCTGACTTGGTTTCCAGTAAAGGATTATGAAACACTTGGACATCTCTCGGTCATGCTGACTGGTATCTGGAGGATCTCCTTGCTCCTTTCTTTATGTGGTTCAGCTGCAGTCTGGAAGAATGATTTTGACTTTCAGAGATAGACAATTTAGTGAGTTGAGGCAAAATTTCAAACAGCATTGCCCAAAATATTTATGGGGATCAAAGCCATAACATTATCAGATATGTTCTGAATACTTAAGCATCTTTTCAAGAACCACTGCATCTTTTCCCAGCAGCTCTGCAGGGACCATTGCTTAGACTAGAGGAGAGCCTGCTCAGCACACAAGTGGGATCTGCCACTAGACAGGACTGCCTGCTCCATCCTCGCGTGCAGGAGCTGGCCAGGAGCCAGTAGTTATTCTCACCATCCAGGTTACTTTCCTTTTTTTAAGCATTTCAGCCACCGGAGTTATTTCTTACCATCGTGCAAAGCAGCATCTCTGAACTCTTGCTGAGTTTGGGATTTACCACCCCATCACACACATACAATGCCTTTTACCCCAACCGGGTGCCAGAACAAAAACAATCCACGCATGTAAATGTAAGGCACCCAGGCTAAGGTTGAGGGAAAGCCATGCAGTACACTGATCATGCACAGCAAGCTCATCTTGCTGCAGTTTTTGTTGAAAGCCTGATGTGAGGGCTGGATTCTGAGACGTTCAGTATGGAGCAGGACAAGCAGAACTGACAAACTGGATGACTGCCCGGTGTGCTACAAAAAAGGCAGAGAAAGAGAGAGCCTTTGGTATCATTCAAGAGCTTGACTGGTTTTTTTTTGGTAGGTATTTTTCCAGTTCACAGCAGGCCATTGACACTAGAAAGTGCAGCAACAGCAACCTCAGTGGTGAAACTGCCAGTGTTACAATCAGAGGGAGATAAAGTGAAATATTTGTTAGAGGGGCAGTACCAGGAAATGGCTGAGACATCACATGACAGAGGATGTGCTCTGTGTAGCACAGGGATGTATTTACTTACAGGCTAGACTTCTACCAGTCTCGACCAAAGGCTCCTTTGGCTATAAGTTATTTGACTTACCTGACCCACTTGCAGTAGGAAGTGATTATATAGATAGTAAATACCTACCCCACCCTTGGCAGGCAGACAGACTCTTTGCCAAAATGGTCTAGCTCAGCTTTACAGAACGTAAAATATCCTACCTTCCTTGTGAATACCATCATTTCGAAGACATTAGAAGCTGCTGCTGTTCCAGTAAACTGCTCCACTTCTTGGCATTCGATCACCGTGGAGAAAGCCTCTCAGATTTACCTCTTACCATCACCTGGAACACAAATCATACATGAAGAATAAGCCTGGAACTTTTCTAAGGTACAAATCACATCTGCCCCTGATGATAAAAGCTCCCAGGCCCCCTGGCAGGCAGGGAAGTCGCCGGTGATGGAAGATCCTGACAGGAGCTTCACACAGTCATTCATTGAGGTGCTAAATAGAGGCTCCAAGAGAATTTTTCCTGGACTTCTTTATTTTTTTGGAATGATAGTTGCAGCTTAGTTAGCATGCATAACATGCTTCATGGTGATTAATTGTTGTTAATTAATGAACGGGTTTTAAATTTTAAGCAAAGTGCCTGAGACATTCTGTGTAATTTATCATTTTTAACAATCGTGTTGCTATTATTGGAATTCCTAACTCTGAATTCTCTTCTGCATAAATAGATGAGATTTCACCAGAATCTGTGACCTGTACCACAACTGAGCATTAGCATAACCCTGCGACTTCTCACCAAAACAAGATTCTGATCTTGCTTACATCAGAATGTCATTGGAAAAGGCCCATGAAAAACCAGCAGATTTGTGCTGCTGCAGCTAAGAACAGAATCTGGCCCAAAAAAGGTTTTAAAATAAAAGGACTTCTTTCAAATTAAAATGATGATGTCCTCCTGTTAGGATGTAGGAATAGGTGAAGAAAGAAAGGGAAGCAGAGAAGAGCTGTGTCAGGGGAGTCAAGTCTACACAGATAGTTTCATTCAGTTCATGTTTTTGCTGTATGTGAGAATTCAGGTGCCGATACTTCAGACTCTGAGATGGGCTGGAACATTTCATTTAGCTGAAACCGAAGTGAAAATTTCATTTTCTTCAAAGGTCATCTAGCAGAGGTCAGGGAGTAATTCTTCATTTTGTGCCAAAGCAGTGACTGTTTGCTGAAGCAGACCTGATCTTTCCGTGTGCGTGGGGCTCATGCATTGCTGCTGGCTTCCCTGCACACCACATGCTTGCTGCCTGGTTTAGATGGGCTTAGCAGAGAACACAGATAAGTTAAAAAGGATTTGTGCTCCTGTTCTCCTGGATCATCAGTCACGTATGTAGAGTGTTAAGGACAATGTACTGCATTGAGCTCAGCAAAGGATTTTAATGTACTAAGACGGAGATCCATAAAGGACACAGGCACCCAGCTCTGAGGCTGGGATTCAGAAGCTTTAATTAGGATGCTGCTTTGCCTGCACACTGAGTTGGGGGAATTCAGTGCCTAGTAATGGGGCTCATGTGAACCAATACTCTGAGCAGGGGGATTGAGTTAGCGAGCTGGAAAAATGCTGAAGAAAAGGATAAATTGCTGCGCTTCAGTAGGCACCTAAACCCTTTTCTTGGATCTGACCCTGAAGCTGAAGTTTTAGTAATATGTCCCAGTCAGCCTGTGTTTACAATTCCACTGAGTTTCCTTAGGGAAATAAATCAAATTAAACTTATTTTCGTTTGACCCTGTTATTAAAGTAAAAAGCTGAGCACCAAAGTGTACTGGAGACCCAGTGTTATACTGGAGCCACACTTCCCTTGTTTCTATTCCATTTATGAATGCCCTTCATCAACTAATCGCTGTTTGGCACAGTATTAAATTTAATCACTGAGCTCCAAAACGTTGTAATGTGTCTACCTACTCCATGGTTCCATTTGGATGGAAATATTCTATCTCGTTTAAAGACTATTAAAGCCCTGTCTTTCTTGTGCAGAACAAAAGGGCGTTGTTTACTTTGTTTTGCATTATTTTCCTATTCAACAAAAGATGATTATTCTGTCTTCTCAGTGCAGAGATCTTGTGAACATGTAGACCTCTTCTCTACTTGCTTTTCTTTTCCAGGGTGACTACAAAATAGAGAACTTTCCTTCATGCAGAAACTTGTGGTTGAAATGCACAAAAACAAATGTTATTTATCTGAACCTTCAAGGTTTTCCTAATGAAGGTATTAATTAAAAAGTGACTGTGAGTGAGGCATAGTTGAACGAGGAAACACTGTTACAAGGCACAGCAGCAGTTGTGATGAGAATAATGCACATTTATGATTAAGAATGAATGTCTCATGATATAGAAGCATTTGTTTCAGTCAGAACCTTTTAACCTTATAAGAGAAATGCAGTAACCCCACAAACATGTATTTGATCCCATTGTTGCCATCACACTGTAACCTATGGGGAATAGCTATTTTGATCTTTACAACTGGGCAGGCTGTAGGCAGGAGAACAGGGTGCTTGCTTTTAGAGAGCCAGCAGCCCAGTCACAGTGGGTTCATTTTCTAAAGACCCATTTATTGAATGACGCAAGGTGAAGATTATGACTCACTCTGCATAGGTTAAGTTTTTAAAAATCAACCTATATTCATTTTTCTGGCACCTACACAGCTGCATAATGTATTTATTATCTCTTGGGTCCCATTAACCCTTTCAGAGGCTTAAAAAGTGATCTGTAACACAGCCCTGATGTTCTTATCAAGTGGATTTGATTTTGCTTCTCTTATATCAGTGGTGAAATAGTGAACAGGGCAGATTTTATTTTCTCTGGTCATGGAGCAGTTCATCAGTCTGGTTTTGGACATTTCCTCCTTTTCTAATAGCATTCATAAAAAACATATTGTTTGCTGTGGGTGTTTACTGATTCATGGCATTGTGTTTTCCAGGTCTCATCCGGATGAACCAGGTACCCTTCGATCTCTGAGTCCTCCAATGTCTTGCAATGACAGTGTAAGTAATCACTGTTGATTATAAACAGCTTTTCAAGCAGAAGTTTGGTGCCAGTCCAGCACATTTTATTAGCTGAAACATTTCCTTCTATTTCCCACTTGTATTGCAACCTACTTTTTATGGTAGATTTAGGAGTATGGAAGTCGTTTTGTTGTGCCTGAAAGGCCTTTAAAAGGACAGAACCACCTCTTCACCCTCTCCACCCATCTCCTTCCCCATCATCCCTCCTTTCAAAGGGAGAACATCAGGAAGTTTGGGGATTCAGATGTGGGTTCCTAAACCTGTGTTAATAAGGAAGGTCTACTACACAGCTGGAAATGATGTGCAGCCGCTTGTTCCTGTATTTCATCTCTCCTTCCTCTCAGGAAACCCAGACTTCAAGGGAAGGAAGTCCCCAAATGATCCTTGTACATATCATTAGAAAAAAATGGTAGTTGCTTAAGAAAAGGGTGTTTACCTACATGTACAGCTTTATTTCTCCACCTATCCCTCTACTGTGCATGCTGCAGATAATGACAGCTGTTATAGGACTGCTTTATAGGGTACATACTAGGAAATGAAGACTCTCTTTCTTTAACCCCTTGTCTGTAGTTCTAAGTCAGCAGGAGTTTCCTTCCCTGTTAATATGGCTGGAGTAGAGGAGGGACCGTACCTTCTCTTAGTACTGTGTGTAAATGAATACTGCAGAAACCTTTTCTTTTATCTTGAATCAAGCACTGAAATTAATTTACTTCCTCTCCTCTCATAAATACTACATGTCAGCTTTCTTCAAGCCACAGTATGTCAACATACTTACAGAGATTCCTATGGAAAGGAAGTGGCAAAACTGCATGTGAGATTATTTACAGCAAATTAATGTGTAAAATGAATGTAGGCAAGGTACTTGTCTGTGTCTTTACTCAGGAAACACATATTATCCTGTGACATTCGTGACCGGTCATTTCTAAACTGAAAATGGATGTTGCAGAACACAGGTAGGGAACAGACTGGAACCGAGTATAAAAATACATATGCTGTTTTGCAGCTCATAATAAAACTTATTGAATACTGATGAATAATAGATGCATTTAAAGGAAATTACGATCTGCTACTGTGTAATCCTCGAAAGAAAAAAGCAAATTTGCTTATGAATTCTCTGTAATGGTTTATACTTTAAGACAGAACAATGGATGCTTGATACGAAACTCGCTGGAATCAATAAAAAGACCCCCATTTTATGCCCCACGTTTGTAGCCTGCACAGAAGTCTGTTATGGCAGCTGCCACCTTTACTAGCTCACCAGGGCTCGGACCAGCTTCCTCCAGGGCTGCAGCAGTAACGGCTCTTAAGTCTGGCTGAAACAACCTAGTATCCCCTGGGGACCCAGCACAGAGGTGGACCTGTAACACATTCACCTGTGTGTTACATCAGTAAGTCTAGTATGTGCCGTTCCAGTTGTAGCTCTTGTAAATTAAACAGAGAAATAAGCTGCTCTTTCGCTTCTTGCCACTGCTGAAATATGATCCAAGGCTCAGGTAGATTCCAGCTGTGATCTCGCTCCGTGGTTATGAACATACATTTATGTTCTCAAGACATTATAGCTCCTTCTACACAGGCAAAAATTGTAAAAACAAAATGAACAACGTTCTCTGTGTACAGTAGAGTTATTTAAAGCACCTGAGGGTTTGAACATAAGCAGACACTGTGTTCGCATACAATATAAGCAGGACTTCTGGGTTTTGACATTTAAAATGACAATTAAAAATACAGCAGGCATGTTTCAGCAACTTTATGGGATGCCATAAACATCCAGAAAAGGATTCCAGACAAAAGTAAAGATTCACAGAACAGATTCTTTTCTTCTTTTCGTTTCCTACCTTGGGTTTTTGTGTGGTGTGTTGTGATATGCCACAAAACTAGTGAAACAAAAGCAGAGGGCTGAAGGTGCCTTGCTCGTTGCAGTCTGTTATAAGAGGGAAAATGGGTTTTTGAGAGAGTCAGAGCTTATAACTTGAATGGTTCTGTTCAGGTAATGGTTTTAACTTCCTGCTCATCTAAAAATCTAAAAAGAATAAAAGCCCCACACAGGTCTGGAAAATGGGAAACACTTTCCTTCCATAACACAGACGTGGACAGAAAAGGATCAGAATCTCTTTCTGGTACAATTTTGCTTAGCATGACTCTGCCTGAATTTTCTTAGAGATATCTGCCACAGGAGCAATGCTGCTGCCTCGTCAGTCAGCTCTTCCCACTGTGGCCTCCTGACGGCGTGCTGTGGCTCACAAACCTTTGGAATCTATTGTGTACCTTTAAGCATCATAGTGTTTACACTTTTATATAGGGCACCTCCTGTTGTGACTGTTTTATAGGCATTAAGCTCAAGTGAGAAGAAGAACCTGAATCACAAATTAAGGATTTAATTACAAGGCTCTTCTTCCTCAGTAATTTTTTTTCCTGCCACTTGAAAACCTTTGACAATAAGAATAGGGAGCTGAAGGTGAGTTGGCTGCTTTGGTTCTTTGTACCTGAATACTCCTTCATCTTTTGGAAAAATGCTTTGAAATCAGACATTGAGTGAAATTTCCTATGGGATGCTCAGCTCTTTCCTAGCCTTCAGAAGGCAGGCGAATTATAGTATGTTTTTCGATAATCCTGAAATCCCTATCTAATTTCAGCCATGTCTTTTGTTCTGCACATGCATAGAAGACACATAAGCTTCAAGAGAACTACCTCCCAACACTCAGCCAGAGCAAATCCCTCCCTAGCTTCCCTGGTTTTCAGTCAATCCTCTCTCTCCACAGCAATCAGCCATGTGTAGCTCCTCTAAAGAAAGTTTTTTGGGTGTTCACAAGCAATTTACCTTCTTCATACACAAAGAGGCCAAGGAACTGTTTGTGTCTTCTCTCTTGTCAGTGGGCACCCAGTGCTGGAATTGTTTTTCAGAAGTCAGGGATAAGTGCACGTGGTGTTCCTGACAGCCCAGGGGGAAGTAGCACACTCATTGGTGATCCAGCATCCCAGTGAGGGCAGGAAGAAAAGGAAACATCCAATTTATGCACACAGATCAACTCGCGGTGATTGGAAAGATATCTGCCAGAAAGGAGGGAGATGCAGAGTATCTTAGGGTTACATTTGTTTCCTGTGGCGGTGCATTTGCTTTGGTTTAGTTTTCCTTTCACCTTCCCCATACTATAATTCATGACTGCGTATGTAGCAGCTGTTTCTCCCCTTTGCCTGTATGTATTTCCTTCAGTGAGGCAATAATTTCACAATCTGAGGAATCCAGAGGCAATCTCTTTACCTCTCCACCTTGCTAGTTGTAACCTCTTGCTCCTAACCCTGCCCTTGTTGCAATACTATGCTGTGAAACAAAGTTCAAAGGTGCTTTTTTTTTTCACCTCATATTCCTTCCCTTCTCCTTGGGTTCTTTCTCAGTGTAACCCCAACAGCAGTTTTGCCCATCGAGTGCATTCAGCTCCTGCTGAAATCCTCACCTCCTGGAAACATGACCTTGGGCTGGAGCTCACCCCTCATAGAGGTGCTCAGCACAAAATGAAGTTGAAGCCATTTGAAGAGATGTTTCAGGGGCTACAGTGGGCATGAAATAGGGTGTGATGTTAACACATCCTCTGTGCAGGGTAATTTGGGTGTTAATTGTAGTGAAACTGCTGTGGTGGATAGTCTTTCTGGCTATGAGTGATCTTATGTGCTTACTCGTTGCAATAGCAGCTATGTGACTTTTTCATTTATACAATCAACTTGAAACTTTCCTGATGAAATAAGGTTTGTAGTTGCTGCTGTCAAAAAATCATAATAGGAAAGGCAGTTGCAGTATGTCTCCAGAATGCTGTCTTGAACTCCTATACCTTGATTAGCATTGCAGATATCTTCTGCTGTGATGGAGAAATAAAGCTGATCTGAATGTGGAACAGATTTGAGTAAACCCTTTCACCTGTGCAGCAGGGCAGAATCACTTCTTGCCTTTTATTTGCTCATGCTTTGCCCATGTTAGTCACAACCAACAAAACTTTAGCTGTTTGGGCAAGTGTACCACAGGCCAGTGCACCTCAGTCTTAGCACATTTATCTTACTGTTCAAGACAATTCCTCACACTCCTTGACATTTAATCCTGTGGGTATTTGTAGGCTGTTATGTCTGCCCTTATTGTTGTTTAACCTAGCAATAAGCATTTAGCTCTGTCCTCATAAATCATTTCCCTTCAGCTCCCTGGCTAGAATGACTGCATTTGCTCCAAAGTATGAAAAAGCCAGGCAAAGCCTACCCTTTAAATGACTACGCCCACAGGATTTTATTGGTGGCACAAAATCAATGCTCAAGCCATGATTTCATTCCTGGTTGACTGCGTGATCTTTTACTGGTTACACTGACCTAAGGATCTATATCAGCACTGCTTCAGATTTTTTTTCCTGTGTCTTCCTACACACTCTTTGGATTTGCTCCACCTCTTCCTCCAGCTTTAAAACCACCAGTTTAGGGCCCCTGCCCCTTCTGCTGCTGGAAGCAGCCTCTGCTTCCTCTTCCTTTGTCCTTCACTGAACAGCCAGAAGTTGGTTCCTGCAGGGAAGCTGGAAAGTGGAAAGCTCTCAGTGCACCACCTGGGCTCAGCATCTGATGGATGCAGAGAAGCAGGAAAAGGAGGAGTCACAAGCTGGATACAAACCTCTGCCGAGACCTGTGTCAAAAACTCACCAGCAAGCTGGGAGTACATGGGAAATCCTTCCATTTTTGCCCCCTTCTTTCCCCCCATTCAGTATCTCAGTGCTGGGGCTTTCTGTGCTCCTCTTTTGGGGACCTCTCTATGCTTTGGGAGTGTCTTCTCTGAACTGCATGTGTGTGAGTTTCAGGAGCTTGGTGGTGAAGCCAGATTATGATGTTGATTAAAGAGTTCTTGAAGGTATCGTTGCAGTATATTATCACCTGGATCAGGCATCATTCAGGAGAACCCTGAAAAATGCAAGAAAATCTCTTAGTGGGCAGACTAGCCAATAGCTGCCTACTGCAAACTTTTGCTTCTTTGGGGTTTTTGGTCACAACCACAGAGAAGAGAAGGACGAGAGATCTTTCATCTATCATGTGATATCATTCCATCAATATAGGGTATCCAACCATGGAGAGTAAGAGTGTTCTTTTCCTAACTGGTGAAGTTTGGAAGTTGCAAAATGATATTGCAAACAAGAGTCAGCATGTGACAGAAGACATTTCCCTTCCTAAAAAAGTATATAAAATTTAGACAATCATCAAGTTAATTATCTCTTTCTTTCCTACTTGCATACTCATTGTAACTCCCCTATTCTCACCTCAGTTGTTACTGTGTTAGATGTGGTTAATTACTTCAGTGCATTTTCTTTCAGGACCCTCTTGTCTCTGAGTTGGAATATTTGTCTATTCGCCATGTAGCAGATGACTTTGGTTCTGAATTTGGAATAACTGTTCAAAAGCTACATCATCCCTGAGCTGCAGACCCACCCTTTGAAACTCAGAACATTTTTTTTACTTTTCTGAAGTCTGAGTTGCCTTCAGACATGATTAAGAGAGTCCTATATAAGCATGAGATAAGTTAAACTGTGTAACCATGTCTGGGGAGTTTAGTCTTGTTTAATGGCTTTGTTCAGTTATTCTACCTGTTCATTATCTTTGCCTAAACATTAAAATCATACAATCATTGCATTTCCTCCTCTGAAATAAGAAGATTCTTATGGCAAACTTAACTCTGTGCATGTTTCTTTGTTTCCTTATAAGTATACACATGTATTTCTTTATTTTGTCGAGTAACTCCTTCAGCCATAATTTTTCCACTGTTTGCATCTCTTCAGATGCATGGCAAGCATGGCAGAATTCCAAGTGTAACCAGGAAAAAGGAAAACCAAGTTCCTCTCTCAGATCTTCATCATCATGGAAATGTTGTATCCCTATTGAAGCAGTTGAAGATGTTCAGCAAACTGTATTAGAATTTTCAAAGCCATGGCATCATTTTCTGAAAACTGATTTCCTTGGACCAAAAATAAGAAAGAAGAAAAAATTCAATAATCTGTTTGGGAGTGAGAATCTTTCATTTCACACTGGTTTATAGTTTTGTAAAAGCTTTAGCTACGTAAATAGATATTCACCAGGAAGAATTATTGCCATGCTCTCTTATGCTCTGACACCTGTTTTCATATTCTTTTTCTCTGGGCATTTTTTTCCTCAAGTCCACAAAATCTGACCTCTCTTACTTCTTATATTCCTTCATTATGTATTGATCATGCTATGATGATGGCCTCTACAAAAACCCTCTGAAATACATGCTTTAAGTGTTGAGGCAGCCCTTTCACCTGCTGCACATTCATCAGAGCAGATCAGAAACAGAGCTGAAATACTTTCAGAAAGTGGGGTTGAACATTTAGAATGAACTAGAGGAGATCTCACTGGCAATATCCTTGTTGTCACTTGTCCTTTCTTCTTTCAAAATCATAAAGACTGAAATAGGCTGTCTGATAGAAACAGATTCCACACTAGTATTGCTGGAATGAATATAGAAACAGCACAGTTTAACAATAGTCCAGAATCTGCAAAAATATGTATAATTCGTCTGACCTCCTCAATGAGTTGTGAGCATATTATAGGGAGAAATGTTGTGGGACATAGCTAATAACCTTTTATTACCTTTGTATTGGTTTTGTGAATCTGTTCCAGCTCTTTCTGCCACGAAAACGTGGGAATCCCTGATTTAAGGCTGATCCCATGAATTGCTAAATGGCCTCATGCCCACTGACTCAGGAAAGTGTACATAGACTGGGTAAGCAGCAGCTAATTACATCCCATAAAACATCTCTTCAGCTTGCTTCTGGATGAGCCATTTTATCTCAGAACTAATTGAATGCCTCAACGCTTACTTGTAATCCAGTCTCTGCTGAAGGCAGTAAGAATTAATGTTCTGATATTCCTGGGGAAGGAATTGGACCCTGACTCCAGCAAGTTAGTTCCTCTGAGCAGATGGGTGTGTCAGCAGTGCAGCTAGAGCAGGAATTTTGCAAGAATCACAGCCTGATGGTAATTCTCTCAATCCTGCTCAGAAGAAGACATTTAGCAGACAGCAGAGTGGGCTGATCCATCCTTTCTAACAAGCAGAAGGACACATTACTGTGGCTTACTCTGCAAACATTTTTGTCTCAAAGGCTGTACATTTAGAGCACCAATAGTTGAGGGAAGTGTAGGAAGGTTTCTGTCTACTTCTCAGCCCATTTCTAAGCAAATAATAACATACTAGAATTCACCTGACCTGAACATAAAACAGAATTCATTTAAAATGCTGCAACGTGTTTAAAAGTCAGGATGCATTGAGAAAGCTTCATTTTTTTTTTAAGCTTTGGTTATACTGGGATCTGCAGACACAAAATGATTGCTACTTCTTACCTGTAGCTGAAAAAGGAATCGTGCATCTCTTGACGTCAGACATTGCTTTAATCTGCTCACAGCTTGTTTTGTTTTTCTCTGTTTCATTTCCCTTTACTGTGTTAAGTCTTGACCCTGAAAGGTGAGGAAGTGAAGGAAATGGAAGAGTGAAATTTGGGGAGTCTGACACTAAGAAGCCAAGGGAACCATGAAGCAGTCTGTCTGGTTGTGAGATGGAAATGTAAGTCGACTCCTCAAATTAATTACTTTGGAACCCACTTACTTATGACTGTGGACTCCCTTAAGCATAAGTCTTACATTATGTCACTGAGATGGCATTTGGGCTTGATTTATGTTGGCACAAACCTAGCTATAAACGGCACACGTGTGCCCATAGTTGCCCCTTTTCAAACAGAACATGTTTTTAGAAACAGGAAACATGGCTGCAGCAGGAGCACACCAAGCCTCTGCTGTGTCAACAGCCTCACAACTGCAGGTATCCAGGATCTGCACGACACATTCATTTTCAACCTATTTCAACTCAGTCAGTAACTTGGAACACCATTACCAGAGATTAACGGTTGGTTGATGGAGCAAAAATGACTTATTAGGTGAAATGTACTCCTCTAAAGATGTGTATCTGAACAAGAACCACAAGCACATCTTAATCTTTTTCTTTCATCCTCTATTGAATCTGTGGCTAGTATTTCATGGTGATAACCTCTCTCTCATTTTTTTTCTCCCTTGGAGAATGAGGCCAAACTATATTAATTATAGCTGGTTCTGTAGTCACATCATTTGTCTTTAAAAAGTTATGCTCCTTTCTGTCCAGATAAATACAAATCTTTCAGGTCGTGTTCAGGGAAGTTCAAACTCTTCACTGTTTCTTATAGCATGTTAAAAACAATTCAGTACATGTAAGCAACATTCAAGATTTCTTGTCTGAGGTAGGTATGCATATGTAAATAAAGAACAAAAATTGCAGAGCATTTTTGATGACCAACATAACTGTATTTTTGTTCCTCAGATGCATTTATTTGCATATTCAGTCTTTGTGTGAACAGTGGGGAGCTATCAGTAGACATAAATAGCTTTCTCCATGGTGCTTCATCCACTTGGATCTGCTCTGCCTGAAGTGAAATAAGCTTTTCAGTGCTTCAGCAATGTAGCACCCTTGGACATCTCAGTGACACTGACACAACCCTTGCCAGAGTGGGAGAGATGGAGGTGACCTGAGTCATGAGAGCCCTGTCCCTTCCACCAGAGCAGACTAAATGAGCTGCACACTGTAGGAGCTCCTTTTCTTAACATCCCTTTATTCAGGCTTTGAAGAAGTCTGTAACAGAGACAATGTTGTTGTGTACACCAAACAGTCTTCTCTAAGTTTCTAAGAAGAACCAATGATGCAGAAAACATTTTTTGTTCCACATAGTGTGTATTTTCCTCCTTTTTTATCTTCAGTTGGGAGAATCCTTATTGGCAATTAAACAATCCAGGAGATTGTAGGGCATATGTCATACAGTGAGTTCAAAGGTCTTCATGTTGTCTTAGAGAAGCTGAGAGGAAATGGGTGTTAATCCCTAAAGACCACCTTCTAAATAAGAAATGCTGTTTGTCAATGAAGATTGACTTGAAATAGGAACTAGGACCAACGTCTTTTAAATAGAAATATTCTATCTCGTGTGTTGGAAGCCAGCAGTAACCTGATTGCAGCTCCTGCTCAGTGAATGTAGGTAATCTCTGAGATTGAGTTAAGTAATTTGAATAAGCTACAGGAGTAGGATTGTTGTGTTACTCACTAAAGATTTACAGTCCCTTCGGAGATGGTGGAATGTATTTCCATCAGGAAGATTTTTTCCTGTGTCTTAGGATTCCTTGCTTATTTTCTGATTGAAAATCTGCTAAATTTGTCAAAACACTTGAACATACAGCATGAAAATCAATGGCAAGCTCCCTGCACTTACTGTTGTGATGCATGGATTGTTTCAAGCCTGATTGCCATTAATGTTACCATTGATATCACAACATTGTCACTTTGTTAGAAGCTTGCTGGACTAGAGGCAGTAGCTGCAATGCTCTCTTGAGCTTGGGTTGGGATATTTTTTTCCCATTTTTTGAGAGTATTACTTGCAGTAAATGCTGAGTCTGAGTTATACTCTTTTGCTGTTTAATTTATAAACACGCTGTTATGTTTGGGACAATATTATGTCAATAACAGGTACACTTATCAGAAAGATTGGGATACTGTAGGGCTGAGTAGATATCGTGAGGGTCAGTATTTGAACATCCCTAGATTAGCACCCAGCACAAAATAGAGAGCAAAAAAATATTGTCAGCATAGAAATGCATCTTGGGTCCCTTGGTGGGAGCTGAGGATGCTCCAGGGAAGCCATAATGCCATCTCTGCTTCAAGAGCAGCAAGCAGAGGCAGCACTGCCTTTGGGATCTGCAGTCATCTCCCTGCCAGAGCAGTTCTCACAGCAGTGTGGCCTTCAGATGCGGGAAGATCTGCTTAGGAGACAAAATATTTCTTTCCAGTAGGTAAGAAATGCAATTACCAAAATTCTCACCGTATCCCAACTTTTGCCATTATGACGGTGCTTGAGATAAATTTTTTTCTTCTTGAATCCAGCTCTCGTATCTGTTACTGCTCAGTGCTCCTTTTGCACTGTCTCTAAAGAGCTTACACCTGGGCTTTACTGGAATGATCAAGTGTTAACTGCCTCTGGAGTTTGGTTTGTGCCATTGGTAAGAAATCTGAAAGCTGGGAGGTCTCCAGAGGTGCTAGTTAGAAGATGCTGGAAACCAAATTTATTTCATCAGAAATAAATACAACTCATGGTGCATATTGTCCTTGTGTATTTGTGCAGTGGCAGCATGGCTTTAACGCTGAGCATTATTAAAGCCCCCAACTAGTTCTCATATTTTATAATTTTATGCAGACCAACTTCAATTTTTATATTCTGCATGTACTTGCAATTAATTTACATGATAAATGTGGAGCAGTCAGAACAGGATATTAAAAAGGAACGTCTGGGGTGAGCATGAGTAGGACACGGACGTAACAGCTCAGAAGCACACGCTGTTTGCTGACGTTTGTCAGTAAGGGAATGGCATTATTCCTCCTTTTACCCAATTCCCCGCTTGGAATCCCAGCCTAACCAGATGTGTTGGCAGAGGATGAGATTGGTCATAGTGTTTCCTGATGGCTTCTCTTGATGGTTTGAGGTGATGCTAGATGCTGCTCCCACCTCCAGCATTGCCTGCTCCTGCCTGGCTCTGGAACACACCACTTCATCCCAGCCATGCCGTGCCCACATTTGGGTATTTGTGAAGCAGAATAAATGTGAACCTGGGTGGGGAGCAACAGCTTCATGTAACTGGACCTTGTTTCTATGTTTCTAGCCCATGTGAATAATCCAGGAGAACAAAAACATTTATACTCTTTTTGCATGGAAGATTAGAAAGATGACCTGGGATCTGTCAGCTGTGCTGGTCAGAGGGATGCACAGGTCACTCTTTAAGGTTGCCCTGGAGCCTCTCCAACTACAGGCAGCTCCAGCCCCTGTGAAACCTCCCCCTGTGTCCCTGCACTCCCCCAGACCCTTCAATCTTCCTTATCTCTCATACCCCTCATCTGACCCCTTCAGTCCCGCTTTCAAAGAGTCTCCTCCAGAAGCTGTCAAGAGATGCAGGAAGGCAAGCAGGGGTTATCTCTGCTTGCAGGTTATCTCAGGGCTTGCTCTCAAGAAATCTGTGAGCAGTACAAGTTATCCCCAGCTGGAGACGAGCAGGGGCTGGGCTGCTCTGTTCCATGGGGCCAGCTGTCTTGTGGATATGGGTGAAAGATGAGAACTCTGAAAATAGTTCTAGGGTCGTCCCAGAGCCAGGAGGTGCCTGTGATTGGGAAACGTGGAAGGAAAGATATTTACTTCTCATGTATTTGGGGACTCTGAACACTTCCTGGGTAAGGAAGGGCTTCCTGGAATTCTTTGGAGTGATTTTATACCCAGAAGGGAATTATTTGATGCTGGTTCCAATATAAACATGAGATTCAGCTTTGCAGTGAGACAGCCCTGTGACAACCCCCTTCCAAAATGTAATCAGTAAAGTTTTCCCCTGATGCAAACTCTGTGTGTGATTCCAAGTTGGACTCCTGCTTGCTCACTCCTCGGCTGGCTTCGCTGAAACTTCACAACATTTAGTCTCGCTTTTCCTTGCAGTGCTGAGTCACTCTGTGATCTGAGTGAGAACCATCATGTTTGTTACTCTAAGGTTTGTGAGCCTCCGTCTGTAATCCAAATGAAAAAAACTGCAATGTCAGTTTGCTCAAAAATAGGTTTTTAAAAGCATTGTTCTGCACAGTTTTTTTGTGTAAAACACTTGTTCAAATGTTGTTTTCTCTGTCACTTCTGGCCACTTTATGTCGTGGGAATCTGGACTTTGGCAGAATCGGACACTTGAGAAGCATGACCAAAGGAAAACTGCGGTTTAATTGACTTTGAATAGATTTTTCAAGGTAAGAGGTGGCTCTTCAGAAAGGGCAACACATCATTGTGTCTGCTAAGTTTTCTCTCTGTCCTGTAATGAACTGTAAGATTTTTATGTCTCAGCTCTTTTTGACTGTTGTATAATGCACTGTTTGGGGTATATAGTCTTGAATAGCTCTTTACAGACTTGACATTTACCTCTGCAATTCCTTATTTCTGCCCCAGTTCATTCTGGTCAGGCAGGAAGCTCATAAAAGGTGTCTGTAACAGATCTGTACCCGTGGAATTTGGATTGCAGGGCAGATGAATAACGCGGCTTTCTTTGAGCAAAAGATGCTCATGTCAAGCAGGTATAGCTCACATCCACCCAAAACCCCAGCCACACATGCAGACAGTGAGGGTTGGAGCTGGGGGTGCACTGGGGAGCTCTGAACGTCAAACATCAGTCAGTGACTTCAGCAGCATCAGTGCTCACAGGGCTGGGGCTTTGTGGGGAGCAGAAAGCAGGACGCGGTAGTGCATACGCAGTGCCTTGTGGGCTGTGTGTGCACCGCAAGGATTTTGCAGGGGACTGGGGATTATGCAATTATAACCAAGGCCATAATTTTCAGGATTATACTCATGCACACAGAGGAAAATTTCTTTGCAGAATTCTTTACTGATGATGAACCGTAAGCCAGAAAGAACACTGTTGGGTTTTCTGATGTCAGTATGAGCTGGTAGAGTTGGCAATCAGAGCAAGTATCCTTCAATTATAGGCTGAACAAGTTGAACAGAAGTCACTGAAACATAACCAGTATGGAGCCCATAGTGCTATTATTGTATTTGCCTCTCGGAAAAAAAGACATGCTTAGAAGGCCATAAGCTGTTCCCTCTCCTTCTCTCTCCTCAGTTGAAGAATTAATCTCTTTGTCATATGTGACAGCTGCACAAGTAATAGGAACAAAACATGTAGGTGTTGGGAATAAAGTCATTAAACAACATGCTATTTGTTAAGCACATCAAGTTCTGGACAGATTTTTACTATAGCTTTTCTGTGTCATGTGCGCAGGTGATAAAGAGTATTGAAGAATTTCCAGCAGTAAGAATTTCATTTCTTGCCTTGAATCAAATTGTGATTCAGAATGAAAATGTCACCGAGACACGGGCTGTAGTGAGAATATAAGACCGCTGTTTCCAATCACCCTATAATTAGAAGGGTTTTTTGTTTTTGATGCATGAGCCCAGGCAACCTCTGCAGGGCTAGGAGCAATAACAAGAATTAAAGTTCACTTTCATCTGAAAAGACAATAGTCGATAAGCAACTAGTTGAAAAATGTTATGTTCAGTGGTTCTTGGAGGTGTTCAAGTCCAGGTTGGATGGGGCTCTGGGCAACCTGATCTGGTGGGTGGCAACCAGCCCATGGCATTGGGGTTGGAATGGGATGATCTTTAAGGTCCCTTCCAACCCAAGCCATTCTTTGATTCTATGGCTCCTCATTGAAAGGGCAGCATTACTGACATTGAAGTGTTTTGTAGTAAGAATTCTATTCCCCAAGCAGTAATATGGAATGGAAACAGACTTGTTAAGTTTTTTGCACATTTTTTTTTCTTCTAAATAAATTTAGTAACTAAGTTTTCTTTTGACATTTTCTGTTATCTATGATATGATGATGTCATATAGTTATATGACATCATCAGTAATGATAAATCATAAATAAAAGATAAAATACTAGGTGTTATACTTCCATATCTATAACATGGCTCCAGTTTTGGCTGTGGTAGCTGCCACCAAAATGTCCAGAAGGAAGCACTCAGCCCTTTGGCTCTGTTCATACAGTGGGAAAGTTTGGGAACTTCTGATCTCAGGGTTGAAGGCACACATTGACATTTTCTACATGCACTCCCCCAGGTTGAGTCTACCTACTTTCTCTGTGGAGTTTTCAAAATGCCATTACTCAGTGATTCATCTCCCACACATGGAGGGAGGGAGGAATTCAAATCAGATGGGAAACAAAGTGACAAAGTGCTCTCCATTGGGGAAAGGAAGAGATAGATAGGACTTTTGGCAGTCGAACAATTAGGAAAGAAATAAAATCACTGATGGGGAGAACAGGGTTCTGTCATTTGGTTAAAATGGAACTAGATGGGAGAGCAACAGAGAGGGTAGTGGTGGGGAGAAGGCAAAGGTATGTTCACTGAACCCTATCTCTAGCAAAAAATACTGGGGGACAATGTGGTGATGGGCAAAGAAAGCCTTTTTTTTTTTTTTTTTTTTTTTTCCTGGGGACACCCAACTTGCTTTTCTGAGTAACACTTGCCTTTATAGGTCATTCCCAAGCTGGCGGCTGTGTGGAAGAGATGTTGCACCATGTGGGTTCCAGCAATGGGATGAGCAGTAGGAAGCTGGTGTTGTCTGGCACGCATCTCCCTGTGTGTGATGTTTGCACTGGCTGAGAAGTCGAAAACAGGAGGTGGAAATGAACTACACAGGATAAGGTTGAAGGAAAGTAGCTCTGCTCATGTAGTTGGTTGAAGGTGTTTTCCTCAACAGATTTTTAACCAATGCTTTGCCATTTTAATGGTGAACTGACCAGTTGCCTCCTATTGCTTGTCTTTCTGCTATGCCTTGGGTACAAGATACGATTTCTGCCTCATTGTTCTATGGATTTGCTCCTAACCTGATCACTAGAGAGGGAGTGCCTGGAGCTGTCTACCAGTTATCATGACACAGTCCAAGACTGTAGCAATGAAGTGGCCTATCCTTTATGTCAGCATACAAGGATTACCACGTGGTCTATGTTAACTAACCACAAATCTCAGATAACCTTTTATAAGGTGTTTCTAAGATACATTTAAAAACAAAATCGTGTACAATTTCTTGCACGTTGCCTTCTTGTTTACAAGCCTTGAGAATGCAGATGGGTCACGCTTTCAAGATTCTTCATGCAATCAGTGTTTGGGAAATTTTTTTTTTAGACATAATTATATACCTCCCAGGGCTGGATCTCATTCAACTTGCAGTTTACATCACAACAGTTAGTAGGATTGTACCAGACTGAAAAAGCCCATGGAAGAAATGTCACACATTTGTAAAATGCTTCACTTTTACTAGCTTTTATTTATTTTATTTATTATGTATTTGTATGTTTATTTACTGCAAGGGTGATGCCAAAGTACAAGCTATTTTGTTTAGATAAAATCAAAACATGCTCATTCTTAAAAGCAAGAAAGCAAAATCAGGTTTTCTGTGTTTGGACAGATATACAGTCTTTTATACATCACCATTTCTTGAAGGAGAAGGCTCAAGTGGAAAATATCTGCTCTTCACTTTGCAGTGAAACTGGAGGTCGGTCGAATTGTCGGGCAGGCTGAGCAATCTTCTGGGCTGATTTGTCCCCTTCTGTCTCTGGGGCACTGGAGCCCTGGTGGAGCTCTGTCTGCATGACTCAACCCCAAGGAGCTCTCCTCATCTCTGCCTGCCCTATTTCTTCATCTCTTTCCTTTCAGAGAAGGTTCAGAATGCTTCTTGAGTATGTTTTCTATGGTTTGAGTTAACACATGAAAAAGAAACTTCTTGATCTCTTTTTTTTCCCTATCAGCTCTTGGGAAGTCTTTTCCTTTTTCCCTTCTCAAATTCACATGACTGTCAGAAGTCGAGGAGCAAATAGGTAAGCAAGCACCAAAACAAGCACAGCAGAGCGAGCCATCTGGTGTGCGGAGGAGGGCCGACTCCTACAGCTCTGATCTCAGCACGAACACACAGCATCTGTGTGGGGCTGGCGATAATGGGGATGTGCAGCACAATTAGGAAGATGAAGATCTGGCTCTGACACACCCTGGGGGAGGAGATGCCTGATGCCCAGGCACTTGCTGCAATAGCCAAAGGGTCAGAAGCTTCAGAGCAGCAGGAATGGGTCTGGGGCACACACCACTCTTGCAGTTCCTTCCTAGGAAGATTCAGGGGCTCCGCACTTATGATGTTGTTGTGTCTGTTCAATGGGATGTAAGGAAATGTCATAACAAAAAGCCAGCAGTAGCTGCTCAGCCCAGCTGAGCTTCAGCTTCCTTCCTCAAGCAAGCTAATGGAAACAACGTTCCCCAGTGGCCTAGGGGGCAGCCAGAAGTTCCTTGTTGTGGCTCTCATGGGAGCTTTGCAGGCTGTCGATGCCAGGGAAAATGGTTTCCCAGCATCAGATTCCTTGCAAACTATGAGTCCGTAGGCAGTCCCCCAGTGCCGGCCACACTCTTCTCTGCAGCAGCATTGCCAGGCCTGAGATGAACTCGTTCACTCATCACACCTTGGCAAAACCAACCAGTTTCTGAAAAATGCTGCTGCTGCTGTCTGGTTTTGGGTTGTACTCAGCCCTCACCCTACAGCTGCTGCTGAGAGAAACCGTTTCTTTATGGGAGTGAAACTGATTGTTTCTGAGACTGGGATAAGATGAACTGTCAGCTGTAATAGAGCCAGCAGCAAAACTGTGAGTGGGCATCAAGCTGCAAGGCAGTGACACACTGCTCTGTTCCAGGTCTCTTATCTACTTTTCTACCTCCCCTTCTTAGTGGAAATGATGATCTTACCTAAGGATACCCCTGAAGACTTAGTAGTTTATCTTTTCAGCAAGCTTCAAAGACAATATGGCTATGCAGTTGTAAAGTATTATCTGCCACTTTGGAAACATGTTCCATATTTCTGTGAGATTTAAAGCAAAGTAGAAAATTGGGCTATTTATCCTACAATTCACTGGAAGATTAAGTTTCTATAGAAACTACCACTTCAGAGTTATTTACATTTCTCTCCTGAGAAACATCTTGAGAAAGAGCATTCCCATGAATGGCAAATAGAAGTTACATTTCTCATAATAATATAATGTTTACAGAAGAATGTGTGTGTTCTAAGCGTTGTTATTGGGTTGCTCTATAAATTATGAGTCTGTTGAATATAATGCCATGTTTATAATAGCAACTGATAAGTAACAGCAAAGAAGGGACTCAAGTTTACCCATGGGAAAAAAAAATGGTGACATGTAAAAGTAATGTGTGAAAATTCCTCTGGGCCCCCTGTGGTGATGAATCTGCACCGAAACAGAAGATTGAATCTAATATCTCTGTCAGAGCTGATTCTTTAAAAACTCATTTCTGAGTAAAGTAACAAGGAAAATGCTGACATTTTTAGCTTTAGATGGAGCACTGGTCACATATGCTTGTGAGTGCAGTTAGAATGCAAGTGTTAGTTTCTGTTACTAAGCTTTGCAGTCTCCTTCAGCTCTCCAGTTGTAATGCACTGAATAAGCGTATCTTATGCACCACATAATATAGTAATAGTTATCTATTAGTGATAATAATGTTAACAGAACAAAGCAAATGTAAATAGCATTTGCTTTATTTGCAGTGGAAGACTGGGAAAAGTAGGTCTGGAAAGGCTGGTGAGCATTGAATTGCACACATCACAGAAGCATGAGTCTTCCTAGGGCAGATGGTCATGGTCCAGTGTCACTCTCTTATTCATGCAGATTGCAGTGACCAGATTGTAAAAGAGAAAAATCTGGTAACGGTCATAAGTTGCTTACCCATCTTCCAATGACCATAAACTTTCCTTTTATTCTTGAGTTCCAGTTGGTGCTGGATTTGGGAAGGGGCTTCTCCACCCATGTCCTGAGGGGATGAGTTGTTATAGATGTGAAGAGAAGAAGGTGAGAAGACCATTGTCTTCCTCCTGGTGTCTGGTGGTCAGCTCTTACCAGGATTTCTTCATCTGGAGGTTGCATCCAATCTATTCCCTTTATCAGGCATTGGCAGACCTAGTGCACAGTGAGTATTATCTTACCCTAAACATGAGAAAGGAATTATAGCCAAATTGGAAATAGGAAAGCGCTTTGTGCTGAGCACATCCAGCTTCTTTAGGAAACCTTTAAATACACACCTTAGAGATTTAGGTACCTGAACACCACTGATGTCCTTTTTGTCAGATGAATGCTTTCAAAAATGTTAAGCAAAACCTTTAATCAGACTGACAGCAATGGAAGTCTTTGCTCCAAATGTAGGTTAACCGACAAACACAACCCCCAAATAATAGCCACTAAAAAAGAGGGGTCGATCTGCTGCTTCCCAAATCAAATTTGCTGTCTGAAATGGCTGAATTATAGCTGTTAGTGTGTGCAGCATATTGGTGCTGCCTTGACCATTTACTAGATTGTGGTGTCTCTTCTATGCCTTTGTTTTGCGGTTTTTCTTGTCCAAGACTGCTCAGAAGCCTCGAGTACAAGACATAACACAGATCCTGCCCTGGTAGCAAATTGTGCAGTCTTTTGTTTCAAGCACACAGCACGTACCCAGACTTGCTCATAAAATATCCATAGCAAACTCATGCGATGCCCGGCTCTCTTATACATTTTTAAGAGCTGTGTCCTAAATCCATTAAAGACTGTGAGGCATGAATAGAATAATCCTTCCTGCCATATGTGTGAGAAGGGATTTGGGATCAAGTAACTGTACGTACAAAATGAATGGTGAGTTTGGGCACTCCCAGATTCTGCCGTGAGAGCACAGTGCCTCTTGCAGTCTCCGTCTTTTGTCTGAATTGCTGAGAAGAGTTTTGCAACACAGAACAGAGGAACTTTGTACAAAGGAAATGGAGATGGCATAAAGAGAGGTCAGAGAAATGAAATTGCAGGAGTCAGAAGATGGTGATGATAATGCCTACCAATGGAACATGCTTTCTGATTTCAGGACACCAAAGTGGACAGACTGGTGTGTTACGATAAAAGCAATTACTTTTGCACTATCAGATGTCTGCTCTTACTTCATAAGTGAACTGTGGACATCCAGTTTTATACCTTGGTAAAAATTGGCCTTTGTTGTTCTACCCTTAGGAGATGCAGCGAACCTGGTGACGTCCCAGGTAACGTAGGCAGACGTTCAAAGGAGAAGAAGGGCATTAGTCACTCAGAAAGAGAATTGGGTGTCTTCCTCCCTAGGGCTCTTTATAAAATTACAAACTACAGCCCTTGCCAGGAGTCCTCTCATCTGATCATTTCTGTACAACTGGAATGTCTTTAATTCGGAAAATTTGCACTCCACCTAAGTGTAGGTGCCAGATACTTCTTTTTCCTATTCAGTGCCTTGCATCTTGGAATCATTTGCAGGTGCCCTCAGAGACACATTTCACCCTTCAGCAATGCCCAGGATCATCTGCAGGACTGTGGCTGTGTGAATGCAGCTCCCAAGCAGCTGCTTTAACTCCCCAGAAGCTGGGAGGTGTTTGCAGGGCTGGAACTGATGCTCTTACTCCTCTGGTGCTTTTGAAAACTTTTCCCCAAAAGCCATTTGCCATGTTAAAGGAACATAGAAAAGCTTCACATGGATTGTCAAAAGCTGTGACTATGAACCCTTTTCCCAGTATTAAATTCACTGGCTTTCCCAGTATTAATTCACATTTATTCAGAAATGGATCACATTGAGCCCTTCTTACTGGGGACACTGAGTTTGTTGTAAATCCTTGAGAGCAGAATCAGTATTTTTTTATTTAGAAGCAGGCTAGAGGGCAAAACAGCCTCCATGCTCTGGGATTTCACTCTGAAGAAAATCCCTTTGACAGAATCTTCAGTAACTAACTGATCACAAAACTTCAAAAGTAAAATTTACTGTAAATATTAATTTGGGATTTTTCTATCTTGGTCATCTGCTTTTTAAAAATGACATTTTACTAGAACTGCCTTTACAGCTTGTGATTCCCTTTTTTTACTTTCAGTTTCCCTTCTGTACTGCATCACTTGTGAGTAGGCTGTGGTTTTCTCAACATGTAGCTGTGATGCTTGCTGTGCTTTCTTCTCTAATACTTCTATTTAGAAAACAGAGAAGACCAACCATAAATAAAACTAATTATTTTCCCCATGCATTTAAGTTTCTACCATTAAGATGAGTTTAACATGCACAGTTGCTTACCTAGGTAATGTGTTTGCACCACACCGTACTTGTGCTTATTTTGAGATTTTATTATTGTGTACTTAAAATAATAACCTTGATCCTGCATTTGTGTTGCTGGATCCCAGTAATGTCATCATGCTTCTGCATGGAATGGGAGCCCACCCTCCTGTTTTGACTGCTGGCCAGGAATTACTGTTAGCAAAATACTGGGACTTTCTGCATGCTTCCCAGAAGAAGGTCATTATTATTTGAATGCTTTATTTTCTGTATTTCCATTTTCAGATATTTTCTGATTTTGATCACTGTTATATGATAAGGTTGATTCTTTGTTCTTTCCATTTTAAAACACTTGAGATTACTTCAGACACAAATTTTCTTAGTCAGTAAGTGACCTCAGGTACTGTTATCATCAGCTTGTACTAAAATCAGCAATACCTGTTCTGCTGGCCTTTCTTGTAAGGGCTATTAGATGTCCTTAAAGAGATTAGATGCTCAAATCAGGAGCATGGGATGCTGCAGTTGCTTTTTTCCTCCGTGAGTTACATTCTGGAGCTGTGAAGACCAACCTGCCTTCAGCACTGCCATCCTCCCAGGACATCTGATGTTCCCCAAACCACTCATGGGAAGGACACAGCATTTAACTTTCTGCAAGGGATTCTCTTGTCTGACTTCAGTACCCAAAATGTCCCTAGTCCAGAGAGGGGCACCTTCACAAAGTGCTTCGTCCTGCTTACCTTAGAAACCTTTCCTTGGGGTGATGTGAGTCGTCGTCTGAAAATGTCTGTTTCTCTGTAGAGAAAGCCCCAGCTGCTGTCTGGCACCTCACTTTCAGACTGCTACAGGTAGATGAAGTAAAGCCTTTCTTTTATTTGGGATTAGGAAAAAAAAAAAAAAATGATCCCAAGATCATTTGCACTGGATTTGTATGTGCATTGGTGAAATTGGGTGCATGAAGAAATTCTCAGAGGTGCTTGCCTGATCTTGAAACAATGCTTTCTTTTGGTGCTGAAGGTAGTAATTCTGGGCATTTCAGGGCAGGCATTAATCAAAGGGCAGGTTCTGCCACTCTTTGCCACATTGGGTGATCCCATTTTCCTGGGAAGTGCCACTGGGGCAGGTTCCTGTTTTCTGTGAGGCTGCAATGCAGAGAGTCACGCTCTGGGTCTTCCTTTCTGTGCAGAGCTGCATTTGTTATTTCAGGCCAGGCAGCTGCCCCAAATGAACCATTTCCTTCACATCTCCTTTGCCTGTAGCTATCTTGAACTTGTTGACCTATGTGCCTATTAATTATTGATATACTGTTGCATTATTTAGGCTTGTTTCAGCAGACAGATACATTATTACCAGACAGACATTTGCCAGACGGGCTGATAGATAACATCCTAAAATAAGGCTCAAGTTGCATTTGTACAATCAAGGACTGTAACTTCATTACTTTCCCCTCGACCCCTGCCTCTCACTGGCAAATTACTGCTATGCTACCTTGGAACGTTAATAGAAACTGAAATGCAATAACAATCTCTTCAGGCAACAAATTCAATCTTGACCTTGGTGTAACTGTGGTTCTGGTGCTGGTTAGCCCACAACAATACAGAGGAAGCCTTTTCTGAAGCTGTTCTTCTTAGGATACTAGAAATTGCTTTGTTTGTTTAGCCCTTACCAAAGAAAGGAGAACTGATTTCTGCTTGGTTGCTATGAGCTGTATTGCAACACCCCCAGAAACACAGGCATAGCTTGATGTGTATCTCTCAGGGAAACCTGCCTTTGATTTTTTGAAACCTCACTGCAGTCATATTGTCTGTGGATCCAAGAAAAAGGCGTATCAAAATGAATTAGCTGTAATTTAAAACATGCGTGCTGAGCGTTTCTGAACCTTTAAAACTATAGCTCCAACCAAAGCAAGAATGAAGTGATACAGTTCTTCATAGCAATCACATCAAACGCTGGTGCAGTCTGCTGTCACAAGTGACAAATGGCAGTGCTGAATACGTGACAAGCTCATCCACCTGCTGCTCCTTTTCCTCTTTCTGTGTGCATCATGCTTCATTCTGTCGCAACCAATTTCTCCTCTGATGTCAGAATCCCACTCAGTGCTCAGAACAGTGCCCACGTGAAAGCAGAACGGACAGAAAAGAGGAAGGAAAGCAGGCAAAGGAGGATGCAGACAAGAAATGAGTCTTAAGTGTTACAAATTGTTTATTTTCTGTGGCCTTCCTTCAGAGACACAGGCCATTTGGGGGAAAAATTATGGAGGGATGTAGCTGCTGTTTTCAAAATCTAGCACTAGTCCTTATTGTCCTTTGAGTACATACTGCTGCAGTTCAGCATGCCGTGGGGTTTTCAAAGCTGTGTGTCCTCCTAGCTCCTTGGATGCCAGTGGTGAAGTCTTCACCCTTTGTGAATCACTTCTGTCTCATTTCTGATTCACTGCTGTAGCAGAGGTGTGTCCGAGTGCCTGGTGAAGCTCCCTTGGTCCAGCCACAAGCAGAGCAATGCTTGGTCCCACCACTAAAGCTTCTTTCTTTTTCTCTTACACTCCTTACTACGTAGCCACACAAACATTTTTCCTTGCCTTGGGGATCACCAGCCACATGTGCTACCCTTTCAAAAGGGTACCCTCTCGAGACTGGCCTGAATCCCTTCATTTCCTTCCATCCTGCAAACTCTTTCCCAGAAGTCCTGCCTGGTGCAGTGGATTTCATCTCTAACAGCCAGGCACAGCTGAACAGATAAAGACAAACACATTATTTGGGCATCTGTTCAAAAAGTTGCTTCAGGTTTGTCAACAACAGGCAAAACTACAAGGGAGAAAACTTGTTATTTTTGTTTTTTTTTCCTCACTGTTCTGTGGTGTATCTCAAGTCTTGGTCACTCAAAAAATGAGTGATGGCCAGCTCTTTATTTTCCAGTAGTTCCCCATTTGAATAGATGAGCATCAGAGTTTAACAGTCCTCCCTTCTAGTCCTGGAGATGATGGAAGAGTTTATCCTGTCCACACTGTGGGTTTTATTTCTGTATAGAGATGGGGAAGCAACTAACTCCCACGCTCAAATCAAATTTCAAGTCTGACATCAATAAAAGTATTAAAATCCCTAACACTGCATTCAGAAACACATTGTAGACTTTCTAGATTATTTCTGTCTGGTTTACTGGAATTAAATTACATAAAAGTCATAGAAAACAGCACATTCTTATGTAAAACTCCACAAAACCAGTGCTGTGATTTTAACTGAGTTGAAAAAATACAACGTGAAGTGTAATTTTTGTTCAGGGCCATGTGTCAGCTTTTGAAAATGAAAAGGAAATAAATGATCCGAGTCACACAAAGCATATGCCTGCAAAATAATGATAAAACATATACTGTATCTGGACCTCATAAGTGTGGTTATTAATTCTTGCTGCTGTTGTGGCTGGAGGCTTTTGCTGTGTAAAGAAGCCCATATTACAATGCAGAATGATTTTGATTTCTACTGCATCTGAAATAATACAGTCTTCTTGCAATAGCACGGTGGGTTCTGAGCTCTTCAGTTGGGGGAATGCTGGAAGCTTGCAGAAATACATTGTTTTGTCCCACTGACTGTGGCACAGATCAGCTGTTCTCCCACTCAGGACCTTTGGTGTACAAAGCCCTAAGCTCTGAGATGGTCCAAAGGAGCCATCAGCTGAACGTAAGCACTCTCATACCAGGAGTGCTGGCACTGAGCCCTGGAATTGCCTTGTTAAAAAGCCATATGAGAATTAGTGTGTTTTTCTTCTCCTTCTTGTGTGCAGACTGTATTTTGGAGACAGGGGCTGTGGTGAAGGTTCCTACCATGCCATGAATGCTCTCCTGCTATGTAGAGAGTAGGATGGCACTCGCCTATCTTGTCATTTGAAGGTTCATGCTAGGATAAACCAAAAAGTCATGTTCAGAGGTATTACCAAGTTCCCTACAGTAACCAAAGACCTGTCTATTCCCAGATTCATCACCACTTGGTGTCCATCTTCTGCCTGGATGTGTCTCCTACAGCTGGTGCTACAGCCCCAGAACCTGGTACCTGAGCTTAAAGCTCTGCCACTGCATCTGTGCTGTTCCCAAGGCAGTGCAGTGGTGGTGCATTGCTGTCTTTGGAGGCAAGATATTCAGGGTATGGGCCAAGAGTATAACATTGTAATTGTTTTTTTCTTGTTGAGCGTGAGCTCATATTGTAAGTACATATGTTCAGCTGTCAGCTTGGTTCTTGCAACAAAAGGGAAAACAAACTGGTAATAAATAGAGAAGTTGCATAAGCCAATCTTCAAATAATGGCATTGGGTGGAACACGTGAAATAGGAGCTGTTGCTACAAAGCAGATTGCTGCTTCCTATTCTTCCTATGAGCACAAAATAATTTACAGCTGTTTAAAATGATGCAGCAACCAAGGAAAATACTGAAATCCTAAAGATGCCACTCCATCTGTCCAGCTATTCTTATTGCAGGATTTTACACTGAGAAATGAAGAACTGAGCTCCAAGCCTCGTTCTCTTCCAGTGCAAATGAAGTGGTTACGTTCCAGTGTATGAGCAACAACATTGCAACCTCATGTTTGTATTTCTTGATGTGACAGCTGCTGGTGTTGCAGGAGGCCTTGAGGTCACAAGTCACAAAGAACTGAGTAAGCAAGCGCTGACTCTTCAACACTCTTGAAGGAGAGGGAGAAGGGATTCCTCAAAAACAAAGGCATGGCATTACAGAAATATGGAAACATGGCTTGAAAAAAATGCCATCATTTCAGCTTTTTAAAGGTTTTAGTTTAGATTTAGGTTGTCATGATTCATTTTTGCAGCATTTTCTTGTATCGCATGATGTATTTTTAGTGAAGGCAAGTTAACGTGACCAGCAGGTGCATATTTATCTATCAACACACTAGCATTTAAATCAGTGAGTAGTTAAAATGATTAATACCAACTCAGATTTCTTTAAGCATCATCATTTAATGTTAAGCCACAAATATCTTCTTTCTTAAAATAGCACACAACATTTCTTGAGATGTTTGGTTTTGATAATGCAGTGCTATGATATACCTGAGATACGAGTGTGCATAGAGTGACAGATTGTCCTTGTCCTTTTATGACAGCTTAAATGCTCCCAAGCATGCATTATAAAATGTAGAATTTCAAACCACTGAATTCCTCAGGATACTGTAGTTCTGTCCAGATTACATCCAGAAATAAAGAGGAAGTACTGAGTTTTGACTTTTTATAGAGAAGCCTTTGGCACATTTTTTTCTGACTTCTTTCTTTATGTACATTTCAACATCACAAAATTCTGGAAAGAATGTGAGAAGAATAGTTCTTTGGGAGAGTAACATCCAAAGTATTGATCACCAGAGCACGTTTCGTAACCCACAGCTCCATCTTTGCCATACTTTTTCCTGAGGACTTTTCTGACATGCACAGTGTTAGAGATGCTGACACTGTGGTGGTCTCTATCATGATGAATTATTCTGATGCCCAACAGCTTACCCCAGGCTCTCCTCTTTTTGCACGTCCCCTTCCTTGTCATGAGATCACATCTGTCCACAATAGGCGAATGCATGTAAGAGCAATCTTCTTCCTACAGAGCAAAACAAGAGATAAAACCATTGGGCACTGTGTCTTTTTGAGGCAAAAACAGTTTCAAACCCCAAAGATTTCTCTACCACCATTTTAGGGTAATTCATCCCTAACCTGTATTTTTACAGAAGTATCCTGTACTTAACTGCAGTAGTCATCCTTAGGACTTCCTTCCTTCACAGATTACAGTTATTTTGGTTGTGAATTAATTTACATTATTAAATAGACCAAATAATGTTCCTGATGGAAATATGACTGACACATCTATTGCTTGCTTGAATCTAGATAAAAACATGACCTTTGAACTTTTTGAGAAAGAATCTCATTTTTAACATAAATTTTTCACCAGAACATCAAAAACTTAGGAATTATTTTATCCACAATTATTTGCTTAATCATCATCATCATCTTTTCTAATGAAATATTAATGTTTTATGGGGAAGGGAGGAATTATTTTCTGGGCAGCTCTGTCCTGAAGAAAAGCCAGATGACATGGATATAATCAAGGTTTTACAACTGCTTAAGTGGATCAGTCATTTACACTCCCTGGAAGTGGGGAGTGGTGCATACACACCATCATCAGGGGTACTTGATTGAACCTCAAAAAGAATTCTATTATGCTTTTTGCATTAATTATGCTTAAAAACATCCCTCTAGTGATACTGGAGCTAATTTTTAACTGATACACTTAAATCAATTCCCTCATGGACAGACATTTGTTCATTATGAACTCATTTTTACGCGTGGCCACTCAAAGAAAGCAAGCTAATATTGTTCCGTCAGCAGTCAGGTGCATTACAGAAGCAATTGCTATTCCTCTCCTTCTGATGTGTTTTGATAGTGCTCATTTCTTCTGGCATGCTTTTAGCTCCTGGTAATTCAGATGTGTCAGCTACTATAGCTGTAAGGAAACACTGATGATGGATTTATAACATCCAGGCTTCAACTTAGTGACCTGAAAAAAGGCTAAGCATTTGCTGCTGAAGCAAAATTGGCTTTAACCATACCAAAAAAAGAAAAAAAAAAAGAAAAAAAAAGAAAAAAACCCAGCTTCTTAATTTCCTCTCTCTATATTTTAATGAAACATTTTATCTTGCTTATAAATCATGTCTTTTGCCAGGTGAAGTTTTCTCAATGAGATCTATCTGGGGTAGTTACTGAGTTGAGGAGAGGGAATCAGCTTAGTCTCTGTAAAAGTGTCTTGTAATGTGTCCATTAAACCGTACTCTAGAATGGTTGTGACATGTCTCACTGTCTATATTAAGGAGGAGTTTGTCTAGACAGACAACGTGGAGCTGTCCAAAGAGGGGCACTCTGCAAGTTGCCTCTGGGAGCCAATGAAGCTCTCTGGTGATGCTGATGGTTCTGTATCAGTTTTAGAACAGCTCCTGTCTGAAATCGGGTCTCCCTGTGCTAACCTCTGAAGAGCTGTGATGGAAATCACAGCTTCAGTGCCAAGTATTAACACACCAGACAGAGGTAGATTAGAAGATGGAAAGGATTAGTTGAAAAGTGCAGTCTGTGCAAGCACAGAATCACAGAATCACAGAATTGCCAGGGTTGGAAGGGACCTCAAGGATCATGAATCTCCAACCCCCCTGCCACATGCAGGGCCACCAACCATTCC
Source organism: Phasianus colchicus (assembly GCF_987193195.1). NCBI lineage: Eukaryota > Metazoa > Chordata > Aves > Galliformes > Phasianidae > Phasianus > Phasianus colchicus. Next base: position 29,106,825 of record NC_143444.1, read on the forward strand.
ACCTAATGCTAGACCAGGCTGCCCAGGGACCCATCCAATCTGGCCTCAAACACCTCCAGGGACGGGGCATCCACAACCTCCCTGGGCAGCTGTTCCAGTACCTCACCACTCTCTCTGTAAAGAATTTCCCCCTGACGTCCAAGCAGCTCTATTCCAGCAGTGAGATCAGATGTCAGGACTTCAGTGCTGCCACCCTCAACCAGAAATCCTTTTGTACTTCTGGGTAAGCCGTTCTAGCTTAAAACAGTGATGGGTTATTGAATACTGAATTGGATGTATCTAGTATTTATTTTCCATCTAGGCTCTTCCAGTGAAGGAAGAGCTCCCTGGGACAGTGTGAGCTCTGTGCCACTCATGCTGGATTTGCTGAAAGCTTTACTGTGTCTCCTGAGAAAAAAGAAGAGTCTGCCCAACACTGTCCCACTGGATGAAGTCAGGAGATGTCAGTTCACTTTTCAGCCTGACAGCAGATCCTCCCATGACCTTGGATAAGCTGTTGACCTCCTTTCTTTCTCAACTTACCATCTGCAAAATGGGAATGACCGTATTTCCCTCACTGATGAGTCACAGTCCTGTGCTCAGGTATTATCCTAAACTGTAAGACAGTAAGACAGATCTGTGATTTATTCTTGGGCTGCCTCAAATAAACAGAGTCTCCCAAGTGTAAATTAAACGTGTTGTCTCTACCACAGTCCTATTTTGAGGACTATCTGGATTAAGGGGGATTTTTAAGTAAAAGGGATTTTTTAAAATGATGTCTATCTGGAAGTCAGATTAAGTGCTTTGAAATTGCGTAAGATCATCTTCTGCTGATGCTGGACAGAGTCAGATTATTTAGCTTTGAAGAACATCAGAAAGTGGCTTCTTCCCCTCCCTTCTCTGTTAACCACTATAATATTTCTTATTTCCCATGGGAAGAATTGAACTTCTAATACAGGCTAGCCCTGGAGCACCTTGAAGTGCATCTCTAATAGGGCCACAGGGATTTTCTAGTATATAGTGCATAACCAGAAATGCTTCCCTTATAGATAGGTTTCTTGACACACACCCTAGGCTGAGGGCAGAAAGCTGTGGTTTTCCTTCAGCTTCAGGAGACTGTGCTAACCTTCTTCTGCAAATCACCAGTGGAAATACTTGGTTCTTGTCGCCACTGCTGCTGTAATGGTGAATGGGAAGTATAGTTGTTGACCACTGAGCAGGTAGGAACCAGGCAGAAGGACAGCAAGATGTCCATATGCACTGCTTTCCTTGAATATTAACTTTTAACCTTAAAATGCATTCTGTCTTTGGCCTCCAGATTGAATGAGAGATGCAGAGACCTGCACCTTGGCCTGAGGACATAGCAGAGCACAGGCAAAGCTGCTGCAGCCTTTGGGGAGCAGACAGAAATGAAAGCCACTTGTGTCTCCTCCTCCACACTCCTGTCCGCATGGACCAAGCCCTCCAGCTCCTTCAGGGGGCCCCTGACATTCCTCTATATGTGAGGAGCTGTGCCAGCAGCTTTACCTGTTTGCTTGTTTACAGCTCCCTGCTCAGACCTGATGTCTGCTCTCTCCTTTCAGCTCATCAGCAGACGGAGGCCTCAGGGTTTTGGTTGGGTGCCATCAGACTCCTGCTTGCTCCGGCTGTGGTGTTCTTCCCCAGACAATGACTTCAGTAGCCTCCAGGCATCCCAGATCCTCCTAACAAACATCTCTCCTAACTGCCTTATTAACTGATTACTGTAGTAAGATAATAATTAACACCCTTACTTGTGTCTTAGCTCAGCCAAAAATATTCTCAAGTGGACTAAAAATGCATAAAACGAATAAATGATTTATGTTTACTATTTTAATGGAGCTACTTATTAGCAACGCTCCAGTACAGAGCACCATAAAGCAATCCTGATTTTGTTACAGATTTAGAATGCAGTAATGAAATGCTGCGAGGAATAAAATGGGGGAAATGGAGCACTGAGCCAAATTCTGCTCTCACTTGCATTTAAAGATCTTGCTGAGCTGAATCCCAGAGAAGATTTGGCCAGAAAAACCTTGAAATGGAAAGAAATCTCTGTCATCTACTCATTCCAGCTTATCAATTCAGAACCTGTCCCAGCCAAGACAGGGGTGCCTATCCTGTAAGTAAACACACAGAAAAGGCAAGTGCAGGACGTGTATATCTGCAGCAGATCAGAAGGGCTGTGCTAACACACGCTCTGTGCACTGCTGACTGTACAAGGCATGAGGCAGCGGGCAATTCGACCTCGGCGGAGGATAAGGGAAGATGTGCTGAGCTTTTCCATTCACGTTCTCCTGGGTGCTCCTTTACAAGCAGGGCAGGGCAACCAAACCTAAAAATGAGAAGCACTTTTGTATGAAATTCAGTCTTCCAATTGTCAGGAGAAGTCTTGAAATGAAAACTCTCCTCTGCCTTGCCTGATGTAATGACTCAGGGCTCCAAACTCCAAAGCTTTGACCAAGGTCTAAGCATAATGCCACTTTCTGGGCTTAATTCCCAAGGCTGTGTTTTGGGGACTGTTCACCTTTTGGCAGAGGGATGAGCAAAATGTCTGGGCAGACCTCTTCCATCTCAGGCTGACTTTCTGAATCTTTGTATGAGTTTCTGCTCACATTAAAACAAATCAGTGCTGACCACGTACTGCTGGATGTGATGGCAGGTGGGGTGGTGTGCCAACTCTGTTCAGGGAAGATATCCATGCAGGCATATATCCAGCTTGAGCTTTTATCCTGAGATATACGTTTAATATTTAGGATATTTCTTTTCACATGCAGACTATCCAGTGAATTCTACTAGTGAGTTTTGCACATATCTTTACATACCTGTATCAAATCAAATCAAATTACTCCCTAGGAATACTAGAGAATTTTGCAAGCTACCTTTTCTTTTCATTAATGTGTGAATGTCCACTTCCTGTGGGTAGCAATTCTTAGGCAGTCCTATCAGTCAGTCACGTACAAGCTGAGGGCTCCAAAGCTGCACTTGTCATGCAGAAATACAGTATTTAAAGATAACAACCATTCCAACCCCTCTGGTGTGTCTTAAAATGAAGTATGGCTCTGTTTTTTTTTTAATTTCCAGATGTAAAAAACGCTCTGCTCCAGGGCAGAGACGGTCTAAAAGCTTGTGCTAATAAATCTATGCAAGTTTAGTAGTTCTTAATACATATTCTGCTTCAAGTGCTTTTTAAATGTATTATCACCTTTAAGTAAATATGGTGGAAGACTGCCAAATGCCTGGATGCTCTTCTTGGTAAATTTATGCATTTCTATCATTAATGCAATGAAATGTTTAAACTTTCATTGAATTTTGCTAACTGATTTGCAGTTTGAATGGTAGTAATTTTATGCATCTATCAATTACCATTTAAATAGCTGCTATAATATTTCTGGTTAGGCAGGCAAAGCACACTCGCCAAGATACTCTTCATCTAAATTAGATTTGGTATGAAGTATTCTAGTAATCACAAAACAGAGGACGCATCCAAGGCATGAAGAGTTCAGAGCTGCTCCTTCCTGCTATGAAGCAATGTTGAGCCTAGCAAAAATACGTTTGGGGGGTGGTCCCAGATTCTGGGCTTAAATGGCAAGTCCTTTTGTACTGCACACAGTTTGTGATGCAAGAGGTTCGCGATGCTGCCTTGTCCATTATTATTTATCAGTACCTTATGCCTTACTGTTGTTACCAGTCTTCCTCTAGTTGGGCAGATGTGCAGGCTTCACGTGGGTTGTGATTACATAGCTGAGAGATTTACCTACAAAATGACAGGGATCAGTAGCTTGAACACTTTTGTCACCTCCAATAGACGTCAATACACAGCAGCAGGCTGTGTTGACAGCTGATTTAAAATCAAACCCTACCTGTTTAGGAGCCAACTTCAAGGTAGACATTATAGAAAATTGATTTTAAAAGAGTTGTACGTTGTCTTTGTAACTTTATGCTAATTTTACAAAAGGTTTCTGGCAAAATATTACAATAGACGTTGTGAACAGTCTCTAATTTATAAGCGAGCTGATCCACCTTCCTGCATGATAATTTTTCTTGAGTTTTGACTAAAAGGAAAGACATGTGGTGATCCTGTGTATTTTTCTGCCTGTTTTTCTCAAGGAGAAGATCACAAGCAAGTAAAGAATGGATCAAGTGCCTCATTTGAAGCTACAGAAAAGCATTTTTCCATTCCTACTCGGGTTTAGTTTTAAAGTGCCTAATAAGAAGGCGGTGATTGCTTCATTAGCATGCTCTGAACTGCATAACATAGTTACATATTTCACTTCTAATTAGGACATTTAATTGATTTGTTTTAAGTAAATTAACAGACATCAGGGAAAAAAAAGATTTATGGCAGATTTTGAAATATTTTCCACATAGCCAGCTGGGTTCAACTGAACAGAAATATCTGTCTAATTTCTGGATAATGTTATGAAGATCAAAAACATTATTATTGGGAAACTGTTACGAAATAATCTCGCGTTTCATCAGCTCTGTCCATTATAGGACAAAAATTTACCAGCTGATTTTCATAGATTTCTCATGACATGGGTATGGATGCCTCTGGGGAGAGAGAAAGTGTGGGATAGGAATAACTCAGAGATGTTGCCATAAGAAAGAGAGTTAAGACGCAGATTTACTTTTATCAGATTGGTCAATCTGTAACTCGGTTACCCACGTAGGCAAATACAAACAATATTTAGAAACCATCTTCTTCCTCCTTTTTTGTTCCTGTCTTCCCTCAGATTATTTCTGTAGTTTTGTGACCTGGCTCTTTACTTCTTTCTGACTTGGATTTATGCTAACGATATGGCATTTCACTTCTAGTTTTCATCATGGAAGCAGAAATGCTGATACAGCAGGACAGAAGTTCTACAGCAGTGTAGCTGCTGGAGACTCAGTGGTGGTATTACAATACATCTTCCATCATTTTTTTTATCGAGCCTTTTGCCTTGGAGGAGAGGGGCTACATCCAAAGGAGAGCTTAGAAGGTCTGTAAGTTGGATTTCACATGCAGTGTTTGCATCCAGTTAGATGCTTTAGCTACCTGGGCTGCATGATCCATAAGACCCACGAGGGCTGCCAAAACCAGCAGCTTGGCCCTAGGGTGGACAAGGTTGCATTCTCTGTCCCAGAAAACTATTTAGATCATTGAGTTTCTTTGTGAAACATACAGTTTGTCTCGTCAGTTCTGTTTGCATGGATCATACAATACTTTGCCTCATTGATTTCAGTATGCTCCTGTTGCAGAAACAGGGAAGAGCTTCAGAATCAGACCCATGCAAACAGTCCAGAGAAAAAATGCTGCAAAGAAGTTTGCAGACAAGACATGCCTTGGAGGCAATGGTGGTTTGCTGCTCATGCATATCTGTAGTAGCTGACTGTAAGGAGTAGTTTAGAAACCTCTGGTGTGAGAATGAAGTGGAGCTGCTGAAAGTGCTGTGGTTCCTAAATTTATTCTGCTCTTACATTTACAAGAATACATGGAAATGAGTGTGTAGCTAAATACACAAGGAATGCACAGAAAGAAAACCTGGAGGAAAAGCAGTAGCTGGGCAGCCTTCTGGTAAAACCCGCTCTAGATTTTAGGAACAGCTCATAATCCACTGTTTACAAACAGCAGTAACATAAATGTACAGCAGAAATGACTCATAGTGAGACAAAACCAGAAAAATGAAAGCAAAGTCCCCAAATTGCCACTACATTCTGACACAGGGCACTAAAAATAGGCAAATTCAGAATGAAAGTACAGCACAGTGCACAGCTCCCCTCCGCCAATGCGTGGGGCAGGGCCTGGGGCTGAGCTGCACTGAATGTGTGGGGGGCAGATTTTTCTCTGAAATGTTTTCCTTTGAAATATGGTTTCATTTGAACTAAAAATTTCCTCAGGAACTTGTCAGAAGCAATTAAATTTCGTTCAGATACCTTCAGGCAAAGAGATCTTCTGATAACGTCAATCAGTTCATGTCAATATTTTCGTTCATATTTGCATCTTCCTTGGTTCCTTCAAGGAGTGTTAAGAATTAAGTTTGGAAATCAGGGTGAGATGAACCCTTTTGAGCCAATAGAAATAATTCAGTTGACACATAATGCCTGTCTATTTTTAATGTCTTTGTGTGGGAAAAACAAAACAAAGCAAAACAAAAATTCTTGCAATCCTGATAGTAGAAACTCAAATCCTATGGAAAAATATTAGTTTTAATAGAAAATCTTGAAACGCATGCTTTGTTTTCTAGAAACGATTTTGTGCTAATTGTATTAGCATGGAGAGTGTTGGCTGGATCATTATGGTTCTGTATAGGAATGTAAACACGTTTTGAAACAGCAGCTTCTTGTGAAACAGGAATCTGAGGTTATTCCTACCGAAAAGAGAGAGCGGAGTTCCTAAATATCCTTTATAATACAACTCCATAGTCTGAACGCCATAGTCAAACCATAGGAAAGGCATGGGAGCCATGCAGAGAAAACTTGTACGCGTGCTGTTGATTTGCACATGGACTGTGAGGCCTTATTTTGCTTTGCTGTGAAGTGACAGCTCGACATTTAGAACTTGGCAAGCTGGGGAGGGAGCAAGGGTGTGCCCCTGGCTGGGCAGGGCCAGCAGCTGCATGGCTGGGATGCAGAACTGGGAAAATGAGGAGACAGAAACTCCTGTTGCTTCTCGCTCTCTCTCATCCCACCAGGATAGACTGTTGGCTGTCTCATACTTGCTGTTATGAATCCAATTGCTATTCAGGTCTGTAAGGTCAATTCCGTTGGTTTTATTGCTAAGATATTGTATGCTTCTGTAGAAAAAAATACAGCAAACCTGGGAAGGACTTAGATATTCAGATCAGCATCAAGATCATTTCTAGCAAGGAAAATGTTGGTCCATTTTTCTATTCTATTCTATTCTATTCTATTCTATTCTATTCTATTCTATTCTATTCTATTCTATTCTATTCTATTCTATTCTATTCTATTCTATTCTATTCTATTCTATTCTATCAATCAGTTGCCAAAATTCATAGTTTCTAAAATATTGAAGACATTGAGTATCTCTAGTGTAACACTGTTGTAAAGTCTCTTTCTGAAAGGAAGCATTTGTAGTTAGCTGCTTGTTTCTTTGCACTCTAGGAAATCCAAACTTTGTGCTTTGGTGCCACATTGCAGCAGGAAGTGAAGAGGTTTAGAAATGGAAAGTGAAAGCACCTCTGCCCAATTTGCCTCCCATTTGGGCAAGTGGGCATACAAATGCAAACTTCAAAAGCACAAATAGCAATCAGATCTCCCCTTTCCACTGGTAATGAGTGCAGATTCCACAGCTGGAGAGTAAAATTAAAGATAGTCCTGTGTGCCCTTTTAAGCATTTGAAGTTTTACTCTTTTCTGTTTTTATTGTAGGAAACCAATGATCTGTTTATTGTAAGGCAGGAAGACTTTCAAATGAAATGTCTTTAAATTGGAAAAGGTTAAATCTCATATGAATAGACTGCATATGAATAGTATGATATTGAGCTTTTTCTGCATGCCATTGCCAAAAGTTTCTAAAATCTAAAGAGGAGTTGGTATGAAAATAACAGCATCAGTAGTCAATTATTTTAGGCTTTGAGCAATAAATACATGTGTGAACAGTGTCAGAAAAGCCTGTGAACCTGGCTCAAGTGAGTTTGCCATTATGAAAAAGCTGCAGTCAATCGTAGCTTCACCAGTCTGCATCCTGCTGAGGACCAGGTCTCTATACTTCCCTGAGAGCATGAGGATTTGTCCAAACCACAGAAGGAACAATGCAGGTAGCAGAAGAAAGTGTATGGATACAGTACCAGGGAGCCAGTCTGCACCCTGTACCATGGCATGGTAGTAGCACTGTGAAAAGCTATCATCAGAGTGGCCACGAGAGTGAGGAGCGTCCTGCAAAGATGTGGTGTGTTGGCTGATATTGTTGATGCATGGCTGAAGAGGGATGTGATGAGGACATGAGAAGAGGCAGCAAACTTGGGCTGAAGTCACACTGAGTATTTGCTGCAAGAGTATAGTGAGAGCCTTTAGTCTGTCTAGTCCGAAAGATGAGATCATTTTACCTCTATTAGCTGGTGCAAGAGCAGCAGTGTTCTTTAGATGATGTGATATATGTGAACATTGGATTCCACTGGTTGTGGAAAGCAAACTTTGAGTTGAGTTTTGCAGGCTCTTAATGGCAAATATGAGTGTATTATCACTCCTGCTAGAGAGACATTAAAGATAAATCTATTGCCAAGAAACTCTAATTTCTAATCTGTCCAGCAGGTAGTGTACTAATTGCTGGCTCTTGCAATGTTACCCTTTTCTTCTGCCTGTCCTACAGAAACTTTTTATTTGTATCAAGCTCTTGGCTCTGGTGTTTGAGAATGGAAAGGTACTTGTCCACAAGTAAACCTGGCTGAGGAAACTCAGTTTCTGAGTTCTTTGGATAGAAGCATTTTTCATTTTTCGGAGGAACTCTATGGTGATATTTTCAGAAAGCTTCCAATAGCACCTGGCACAAGGGTAACTGGAAAATGCTTAACATCTTATTAGCTCTGCTTATTTCCAGGGAAATGTTGAGTCTCCCTTTTATTGTAATAAATGTGGCAAAATAAAATGGTCTGCTTTCAAGCTCTTCCTGAATGCATTAAGTGCTGCTTTGTAAATTAATCATATAAAATAATAATATCAAATACTTCAAACTGAGGAAAAAAGTATATTTCTGGAGAATAGTAAGATACGACAGAAAAGCACAAATATTTTCATTGGAAGGAATGTTATTAATAACCCATATTCTTCCAAGAAACGTCACATTTCAATGCCTGCAGCCTTTTTGTTGTCAGAATCAGTGCAGTAGTCGGCGTGGGTTAAGCTTCCTAACTGAAGTATAATGTGTAATTAAGCTAAGAAATGCAGTCGGAGACTCTGATTTATGTTTAGAGATGGATGGGATCTGTACCAGAGGAAAAAGCACTTTACGTAAGGCTGGCTCAAGAAGTATTTTTGCATTTAGCATAAACACTCTCCTGGTTAGTCTTCTGTGTAGCTTCCTAATCTCATTTAATTCAATTTGCTTTCCTCCCGTGGCTAGCTATAGCACCTCTTGCACCAGCTTTAAGGGCCGTAAATCCTGCACTCATACAATCAGCTACTACTTTCCCTGGGGGCTCGAGGGAAAACTCAGATCTTAGAGCACGTGAAATGGGGTGCTTTGACCTGCGCCGAAGAGTTAATCTGATGAAAACTGAAGCACGGCCTCAGCTGAGCTCTGTGCTCAGTTGTGGTGCTGAGCCAGGGAAGGCCCAAGCCAGCGAGCATATTCTGGCATCGGCTCCTGAAGGTTACAAGAACCTTATGTATCACTTTATGTATTTTCTTTTCATGTGTATATAATCAATTCCAGTGGCAAGGCTTGTGTTTTGGTTTATACAGCCAAGCCAGGCAATTGACTTGGCTCCATTTTCAAACCTCTTGGCTTGCTAAATGTCAGGGCCTGAGTAGGGCTTCTCTTTGTACTCCAATCTCATACAATTGGCCTGAGCTATGTGTGTTCCCTGGGAGCACATGCGCAACTCTGAATACAAATCAAACTTCATTAGGAGCCAAACAGAGAGGTCAGCAAAGCAAACATTTTGGTCTCCCCCAACTACCTTTTCTGCACGCTGGCACAGCTTTGTGAGGCCCGAGTTTGACAAGTCTTCTAGGCCCCACATGCCAAGAATTGAAGATGAAGTAAAGTAATAATACTAAGAGTGTAAATGCATTGGCGGTCTCTGTAAAAGTTCCTCAGTGACTCACTGGAATCTTGCAGTTCTGCATCTGAGGGAAGCTATAAATCCTCTGGAAGAAGGAGGCAGCAGAAAGATTTTTGTGATGGTTTCCTCGGAGTGTTGATTTTCTCAGATCTCCATAAATAAGTGACAGAGAATACAGACTGCTGCAAACAAAAGTGGACGGCTCACCACGAGATGTTTTAATTTCTGCTAAACCCCAGGGATCTGCAAGGTAGAGAACAAAAGAATGTTAGGAGCACAAATATTAGCTTTAGATAAGTCTTATAGGCTTTAGTTGAAGAGACTAACAGATGCAATTTTGCAATAGCTTTGTTGGAGCATGGTCAGGGATGCTATTCCAGTTGTGGCTGATCTGAGTCAAGAAACTGTCACTCTCAAGATGAGCTAGTTGAAAAAAAAAAACAAGCCCAAACAATAAACCTACATAAAATTGTTGAAGCTAAGCTGGATCGTTCTGATTGAGCCAGATTTGGGAGTGTCTGCACATGCAGTTATTTGGCTCATTGAGAAGGGTGGTAACCCCTAATGGGGGGCAGTGGATAAATAGCTGTGGGCAGGCTGGAGGTGGTAACCTCTTAACCTGGCTCAGCTGTGGCTGGAACAACACATGGGGCTGTGCCTGAAGTTGCACAATACGGGGGTTTCTTAATAGACCAGTTCTTAGATCGAAGAGCAAGCTGCTGTCCAAGTTCACAATGGGATGTGCTGCATCCCAAAATGTATGCATAAATATACATCCCACAAACGTGTGTGCTAAGTGAACACTGAGTACTTAACAGCACCAGCACATAATACTGGCTCCAATTCCTCCTGTAGCCATCGTGGTTGGAGCACAATATGTTCCAAACAGCACATTTTGCTGCATGAGTCTCAGCTGTAGATCTCCAGAGCGAGGCTTCTATTAAATGCATCTGTATTTGTGTGTCTTTGGTCTGTATCAGATTCTCCTTAGGTTACTTAAACTGCTTCCAGACCATATTCCAGACCAGACATTCTTAACCCTCTCCTTGCCTTTGATACATCAATCAGGACATGCTGCAGGCCAATACTGCACCAAGCACTGCTTTGCCTTGCAGGAAGAGATATTAATTAGTTAAGCATGAAGTGCACAAGCTGAAAAGGAGGCTTCTTCACGGGCCCCTCTGAATCCAAGGAGGAATGGAGGGCTGGGCTTTGCTGAAAGGTCAGGGTGAGCTCATGCCGGCAGGAGGACAGCAGTTTGGGCTGGGTGCTGGCTGGGTGGAGGAGCTGCCTGGAGCATTCCAGGGCTGAACTGGCAAGAGGCTGTGCGGAGGAGTGTGGAGGGAAGAGCCCAACCACACCAAAACCAGAAGGGGGGTGGGAGGGGAGAACTGGATCTGAGGGCTCCAAGCGTTGGGTAGGTTCATCATTCGATGCAAGGACATGGAAAGATGTGGCTTACCACTGTTAATACCTTTGTTTCATTTTTCTCTGGAGCATCTAAAAAGCTATGAAAGCAAAATGAAGAGACCAACTGTATGCTTTATCATGAGGTTTATCCTCAGGCTTTTTGTCCTGTACAATCTCAATTCCCACTCCACCGCAAGACCACAATGCCTGTGATTATGTGGAAACCCTGTATCAGTCAGCCTTAGAATGTCTTCTGCAGTTCTGTGCCATAGGAAGACTTGCTGCCAGGCCCTGTGCTCACCCCATAGGAAAGAAGCCCCAAAGCACTGGGATGTTGCATTCAGGTACAGCCTCTGGTACCATATCCTGAGCTTTGTCGGTCTACAAAATCTGCAAGTTTTAGAGTCTGTCCCGTCTTAAAAACATACAGTTCCTCCATGGTGGAGTCTTTGTTACATTTTTCCCATACTCCTCTGTTTAGAAAAGAAAGGTCTGTTCATGAAAAAATACTTGGCAAACTTCAAATTTCTTTGTTTAATGGTGTGAGCCTCCATGGCTCCAGTTACCTTTTTGATGTGGATGTGTAACACTGCTGGGATAGGTCTCTGGAGACAAGTGAAAAGCTGTACATTTACTTAAGGTTTATGGGGTGAAGTCTGTGCCTTTAGGTTAACAGGGTTCAATCAGGTGTTGCTGAAAGCGTTGGATGCCCTGTGGGAGATGCTACTCTTCCCACCCATGAGTGGACAGCCCACAGCAGCTCACCCATCTCTGGTGTCAGACCTGGCCCTCAAGATCTAAATGAGATTTGCAGTGATGCTCAGAAAGACTTGCATCCTTCAAACCTGCTGTACTACCAGACTTCCTAGGCACTGGTGCACCAGGCAGGGCCACGTGCCAGAGCCTGCAGGACTGAATGCCTGAGGCCTTGCTTAGGAGCTGCAAAGCCTGTCAGTCCTATTGAGAAAGGATTATTTCCTTAAGTATTCAGTTCTTGAGAAAGCAAGAGAGGAAGCTATCACCCAAGTGGGAACTGATATGGGATGGGTTTGCAGACCCAGAAAGGGAGCAGGGCTTTTCATGCATTGTTTCTGAAGGCTGGCTGTGTATTTAGAGATGTATGGAGATAAGAAACAACACTGTGCAAGGCTTGTATAATTTTCCAAATTGAAAGGCAGAGGTGCAGACTTGATATTTTCCCTTCCAAAAACGAAGAAAATAATCACCTCTAGTTGTAAAAATACAATTTTATAGGATCAGATAGTCACCGGAATTACTTCAGAAGAGCACAAAGACAAATCCTTTGTGTGGTGGAGAGAACAAACTCTCAGGATAAAGCAGAGTTTCTTTTCCCTGCAGGGTGCAGATGTGTATAGATCTTGGCATAAGTTTTCTAAGTGACCTTAGCCTAGTGATATAAATTTTAACTCAAGCTTTCAGTGATGCTGAGACCGGATGGGTGAAAACTAAAGAAACACAGTTAGCTCTACCCACCTTCTCTCTGTCAGAGCTTTGCTTTCAGTGCATGCAGAGGTCTTACAGGAGGATCATTTGGCTTAGGGATATCAGAGTAAGAATATGTATTATGCCCATCAGTGTGTAGTGATGATGGCTTGTGAGGCCAGCCAGAAGCATGGGCACCTCACCTGGCTGGCTGTGCTGCTAGGCCCAAAGGCTGTGTGAGCAGCCATCCCATAATTTGGCATTCAGAAACGCCATTTTGCAGACACAAGAAAACCCCTCGTTGTGCTAGTTAGCTGCTTTCCTGTGAGGAGTTGCTTTCAGTGCAAATGAAAGACTAGAAGTTTTGGGGGAGGTTGTCGAGCATGTGTTGGGGCAATGGTCAATTAGTCCACCGCACAGCTCTCTCTTTGCAAGCATTTGCAGGGCATGAGGGTTTCCTATCCAATGTCATGTCTTCAAGAAATGGGCACCTTTATTTCATACCTAAAATTTAATGGTGGCTGCAACTAATTTCACACAGCAAATCAGACTAAATACTTGAGCTGCTTCCACCTCCTGAACTCGACAGAGAATGAAAATAGTTTTTTGGCGAGTAACTTGAGAGTTCCTTGAGAGGGTTAAACGTGTCTCACCGGTGCACTCAGCTTGACAGGCCGATGCACTTTGTCTAGATGATAGATATGAAAAACTAATATCTCAGTTTTCAGAAGGGGTTCTGAAACCTAAAATCGAAACCAGATGTGCAACAAAAAAGAGCAGTGTATATTACAAAGTGTTGTGAAATAGCCCAAGGGAGGCAAGTAAGCAAAAACAGCCCTGTTCCTTAGCAACATGCAAAACAAAACAAGTAACAGCCTGGTTGGCATCTGATGGGACAGGTTTTGGTCTCTGCAGTGGAAAAGAAGACTAGAGAAAGCTCAGAATCATTTTGGAATTTCTGGTGACCCGGAAACACCTTTTGATTCGACAGAATGGTTACCTGGCATCTCTCCTCCCTGAGACCTCCTCCCTGCAAATGTGTAGCAGCAAAGAAACACCAAGGCTCTGTTCTTGGCTTCCCTACCCTGCCGCGGCCCAACATGATGTGTAACACTGATCTTCCTTGTTTCTTTGCTTTCCCTCTTTCTGAAGTCAATCACAGCCATGAAAAGTGGGTGCCAAGGGAATGTAAAAGCTCAAAGTTCAAAGTTACTTTGAAGAACTTTGCATGATTTAAACTGCGAGCTGAGTTTTGGTTCCTCAGATGTGAAGGTGTATCTGCACGTGACTTGTGTCTAGAAATGGAAAGAAGTGTTCAGTGGGTGAAATTTAAATTAAATTAAAAACATCATTCATTCATTCCATAAAAGTATTTAAATCAGGTACTAAAAGTAGTGCTCCATGTCCATTCAATTTTATTTGGGTTCTTAATTAAAGTACTGTCTTCTGCCAATGCCAGAAATAGGGGAGAGCTACAATGTACATTAAAAAGCTGTTCTGCCACAACTTGATCCACGAGGAGCATGGCAAAGTCATGTCTCTAAGTGACACAGCTCTGTGGGCAGACATCGTGGAGGGAAAGGGCTTCTACCAGCAAACCAGTCTGGTTGGTGAAAGAGCTCATTCAGCTTGGGGAACTCTGTTTGCTGGAATGAGTCGCATGTCCGCTGTAGCTGTTTGCCAAGGCAGATCTACTGATATTTCTGTCTAAACAAATTCTGAGAAAATCCTTTCTAGAGCAAGCAAGCTATGGGGTGTTCCTGTAAGTAGCCTGACTCCAGAACCTACAGCTCGAAGCAAAACCACACAGTTCCATGAGATTTGTAATCAAATTGTGAGAGGCGACAATTGTGGGGAGGAAGGAGGGTGGGTGGATTCTACTTGGCTTTGTTGTTGTAGGGAGGCTGAGGCTGCCAGGCAGCCAGCTTTTTCTTTCTCTCTCTCTTTTTTTTTCTTCTGTTTTTAAACAGAAAATATTTCTTTTGGAAAATGCTGTTCTGGCAGAATTAGAATTTTGGGGGAAGTTCATCTTGATGAAGTTTTCAACGGAAACGTTGATATTACTTGAGAATGAAATAGCAACTTTCATTTTGACTCCTTGCTTTAGAGCTAAGCTTTTTTTTTTTTTTTTTTTTTGCCTCCAAAAATTAGAGATTAATAATAGATACGTATGGTTTGACATTATGAGATAGAAATTCTTAATGAAGTAATTTTAGTGCTTTCAGCTAAAAATAACTCAGAGTTTCCATTCTGTGAAACATTTGATATTTTGCTGTTCTGTCTGATTAGCAGAAAAGCAAATATCAGCGTCATAGCCTTCTACAGGATAAAAATTCCTCCGTTCTATTTTTTTACTTTTTGCCTACCTCTACTAAAGCCTTTAAGTCACTGGATTTGAAGCGGTACCCTCAAAAGAAGGCATGGCTTTATTATTCTTGGGTGCAAAGCTGGAAGGGAACAAAGCTGTGTTACTGACCCGTGGTTTCTCCTGAGTCTTCCAGCAGTTCTGTAGGATGCAGGGCATCCTCAGCATCCATGTCTTGTTGAAAAGGTACAAACTAAAAAGATGGAAGCAATAAAAAATGATCTCAATATATGGTATCTGGAATAGGGCCAATGTCTCATCCGGTCCTGTTTTGTGGACAACATCAGGGCTCAGCTCCATTTGCACCTCAGTTCTTAAATCCTTCCTCTGGTGCCTCTAAATGGGAGGACTGGAGCATCTCCCTGATGAGGAAACTTGTGAGGAATCTGAGGCTGTTCAGCCTGGAGAAGAGAAGATTGAAAGAGGATCTGATTGATGCATATAAATATCTAAAGGGCGGAATCAAGACGGAAGTTGCAACTGAACATGAGGAAGAACTTCTTTACTGGGAGGGAGCAAGCTGTGCGTAGAGGCTGCGGAGTCTCCTTCCCTGGAAATATTCAGAACCTGCCTGGATGCTTTCCTGCATAACCTGCTCCAGGGAACCTGCTTTAGGGTTTCTGGGAGAGGAGTCTCTGGCTCAAACCCCTTAGTAGCAGGAATGAAAATTAAGCTTTGGGTAGGAGTGCACTGCTCTTTGCAGACTGTGATGTAGAAGTCTCTTTTCTTGATGAGAAAATGGACTGGTTTCCAGTATTCCTGAATTCTGGAAAGTTGCAGGCAGGATTGTTGCTCCGTATCACTTGCATTGAGCAGGTTCACTACTCTTAAACTCCAAAGTAAGATAACAGTAGAATTTCAAAATGCAGTCCAGGTCAAATGCGGCCAGCCAGGCAGGTGCAGCTGCTGTTGCTGCATACACTCCTTTTTTAATTGTGGGCATGTTTACCATTATCAGTGCCTGAGACTCACAATGTTTAATAAATTAAAATGGTTCTTTTCAAACAGCAGAGGCTTTCTTTTACATTAGACTTATGCTGGCCAATGAAGTCCATTAGTGCCTGAATAAGTGGTAATTAGTGGTAAGAGTCACAGCTATTAGAGTATCTTAGCTCCCACTGTCTAAATCACAATTGGCAGCTGTGGGATTCTTCAGCAGCCCTTGACCAGCACCTCTGGTAGGAAGGAGGAGTCTTTAGAGAGAATTAGGAAACTTCAAGGGAGAGAATAGTTTGGGGGAGATGCTGAGTCCAGCAGTCCTAGCATCTTCATATCTCCTGATTTTGAAGGTGGGAGAAAAAGTGGTATTCAGGTCTCTCTCTTTGGTATCTGATGCACTGAATTCACTGAGCCCCACAGTATAAAATCAGCCTGCTCCTGCATGTTGGCTTCTGCATTCCCCTTAGCGAGGTTGTAAATGTCACCAGGTCTCCTTTCCAATTGTAGTTGTGGAAGGTGGTACTTCTGGAATGCTAAGCACAAGTACGGCGTGAACACCCCTCCATGAATTCTATAGCTCGTTTTACGTGGTAGAGAAGACATGGGGATGCGTTTACATCAGTGCTGTTCTCTCATGAGGCAGTTTTGTCTAAATGGAGCACTAACATGCACGTTTTGTGTGGTGGGAGTCTGCAGTACTTCAACCCTGATAATGCCTGTGTAAATCAGGCAAGAGGATGCTTGAAATTGTTGTGCATTGGTTGTGAGCCCCTTGTGCTTGTGTGTCAAGGATTTCTTAGAATAAGAAGCCTAGATTAACCACATAATGACTAGTTTTTTATTTTGCATTTGAAAGCAGAGTATTTCTCTCCCTAAAATTCAGGTTTCAGGGGGTGGCAATCCTAGTCAGTGTGTCATGCCAGTAATTGCATTCACTTCATATTGGTGAACTTCAGTATCTTTCTGACTATGGTACTGTCATTCCTATTTCCAAGAATGATGAACACAGAACTGGACCTCATGACTCAATCTCAAATTATTTATCACTTT
Source organism: Phasianus colchicus (assembly GCF_987193195.1). Lineage (NCBI taxonomy): Eukaryota > Metazoa > Chordata > Aves > Galliformes > Phasianidae > Phasianus > Phasianus colchicus. Next base: position 29,123,753 of record NC_143444.1, read on the forward strand.
TAACACCCATAAGTTGGTTTTGGTACTTCTCACTCATACCTGTCCCATCTGTAAGAATGTGCACAGGCATACAGGAGCAACTTCTAGTCTCTCGCAGCTGTGTTTTGTCAGAGGATGAAAGTATACAAGATACAGATCAGATACAGCTTCTGAAAAACAAATTGAAACAAAGAGTCTCACAAAGAGAATGGCTGCAGCCAGAGTTCATAAAAGGGCTCTATATGCTTTCTAATGTAACAAGCCTTTATTCTGCCTGGCTGGCCCTTTGAGTAATCTTAAGAGAAAAACTGACATCTCTTTTTAATAGGAAAGAAGAACATTTATCTTATCCCTAACGGTTTTAACAAGCCTCTCCATGATGAATTATGTATTTATTGTAACTGCACACTCCACAGCCACAAATTCTTGCAGTTTCTTTCCAGCTGAAAGCTCCAATAAAAGACTTCCCCAGATAAAGGGCAAAGGATTTGGGCCATGGTTTTTGTACTTAGATTAATCTAGTTAGACTCTGATTTGTCTGGTTTGGAGACTTCACAGACGAGGAGAGTTAAGCATACAGTAAATGAGCTTGTAAAATATTTGTAAATAATAGTTGTGCAGCCACATCCTCCAGCTTCTACGTTAGCTTCCTTCCCTGATTCTTAGTTTTCCACTTTTTCTCATCAGTTATGGTTTTTCTTCCCTTTCCTTCATGTTTCACTAAATCCAGGGACACTGACAATCGTAGTTTGTCAGTGAAATTCTGGATAGGCATAAAATGCAGTTCTTCTTTTTTTTGGAAGAAAAGATAAAAGGAGGAGTCATTCCTTTATCTCCAAAGAGTCTTGTGCCAGCTGGGCTGCAGTTCAGCCGTGTGGGCAGTGGGGTCTGCTCAGGGAAGTTCTGTGCCTGTGGGAGCAAAAGCATTTACAAGTAGCCAGAGAAGAAACAGGCAGACAATAAGAATTCAGCAGCCATGGAACATATTGAGGATGAAGGTACATTTCCATGGAGGATAGGGGAAAAAAAGGCTTTCTCAACTGTGACTAAAGAGCCTAACTCCGGTTGATCTGGTCCTATTTTGTTCTGGGAAAGAAGCTCATAAATAAAATTACACTAGTGAAATACCTGACAGTGCTCTGCAGCTAATGGAAACCTCTCAAAAGACTTGGAATATAGGCCAAGTATGTGGGTCAGTAGAGAAACTACTATTTATATTTGGACCTGCCTGTGAATACAGTGTAAGATCCAGCTGTTGAAAATACTAAGAGAAGTTGCAGAAAAGATTGTTAGCTATAAAGTGCCAGTGGCTTTGTCAGGTGGTGTTGCTGTTGGAGCTACAACTTTACAGTCATCTCCCATGAATTTAAGGAGCAACATCATTAAAGTTTGGGAAAGTGAGTGGAAGGGATCTGCTCCTTTAGTAAAAACCCTGCTGGGAAAACAAGATAAAGCTGAAATATGGGATGATGTACAATGAAGGTGAATCTTACTGTGGATATTTCAGAATTCCTGTTGGCTTTCAGATTCTAAGTATCCTTTCTTTACTTGTTGTGAAGTCCATTCCTGTTATGGAGATCTTCCCACTCACATGTTAGAAGATCTCAGGAATTTTCACTTAGTTTGGCTGTGCAGGTGAGATGTACGTACATGCAAAACCAGGTTTTGAAAAGTATGAGCTCCCTATGCACAAAACCCCATAAATGATTCTTGCCTTGTAAAGACCATCTGTTACAGAGTTTAGGATGAGATGCATCCCTCATAAAAAGAGGGGGAAAAGGTTGCTGGAGTCACTGATGCTATGAAATTCTGAATTCTCCACAAATATAAGTAGTGAGCATTTAGGAAGATCTAGGGCTGAATTCAGTTTTGGAACAAGCCTGTAGCACCAGTGAGAGCTTTCTGTTGGTAGGGCAGAGGACCATGATTTCCATCAGATCTGTGGGCTCTTGCTTCTTACTACTGAGATGGATTATGCTCCATTCACCACTGCATCCATTGATGCAGGACAAAGCCTGTTACTTACAGCCAAACTGGGACTCTACTTTTTTTTCCTTCTGAGTTCTTTTGTGATCCAAATCTGTAAGAAAACAGCTGGCATGTAGTTCTGCACTCAAAGAGAATGACTTTTTTTTTCCATAGATGCAATTTAGACAGTAATTGGAGTTAGCAAAGCTTTGAAGGTGCAGCTGGAGGGAAAAGTAATGTGCCATGTAGAAGGGTGTAGTTGAATAAAAGAAAGCTTTTCCAGAGGACACAGGGGCCAGGAAGGGGAGAAATTGAACATGAAACCATCCAAACCAGGCCAGAGTGCAAGTTTTGGGCAGTCCTCAACAGCTTGCATTGCACTGGTGGGTTGGAGCTCGTGCTCTGTTTAAATAAGAAGATGGCCAAATTTTGCTCCCTAACATCTGTTGTTGAGCCTAGCATGCAGCATGTATCAGTGCAACCCTGTTTACTCCTGCTGGGGCATATGAAAAGGGTGAGTGAAAACAAAGATAAAGCCTTGTGTTTAGCTATTAACTCTATCTAAAAATCTGGAAGATCTGGAAAATAAAACCTTACTGGGAAATAAGAATGAATGGAGAAAATTATGTGCAGGAGAGGTCAAGTCACCAGAGCAGGATGATGAGGTGAGAGCAAGGTCCCAGTCAGAACCTCTGCTCTGCTCTGACCACAGTGCCTGCTGTCTTTCATCCTGCCTGAAGGAACTGGAAAAAATGATTTCATAATCCTTTGTCATGGGGTTGGAGGTGCTATAGGTTACATGGACAAGGCCATTTGGTTGAGTAGTGAGAGCTGAGGACTTCTCAAAAGCTGTTGAAATATCATGGCTTCTCCTTCCTCAATAAAGCAGAGTCCTGCATCCAAGGCAAACATGGGCCGATCCTTCTCCACTTAATCTTGAGCACAGACCAAAACCTGCTTCTTTGTTCTCAGCAGTATTGCTTGAATCTGAAAGATTTTGCTGCCCTTTCTGCATTATTATTTTTTCGAACACTGTAGGTAAAGTTGGGCTAAAGAGATATCTTTCAGTATAAACCGTTCAGTTGCTGCAGATTGCCCATTTCTTTAAAGCAGCAGCACTGGTAATAGTTGGTGTTTGGGTGGTTCAGCTGAGCCCCTCACTGCTAGTGCTCTTGTTGGTGTGTCCCTGTCAGTATTCCATACTGAACTATCTAACAGCTGTCTTGGCTTCCTTCCCCACTAAAACAACCGCTGCTTCACAAAGAACACAGATAATTTTGTCTTCCTTGATATTAACAGATCAAGAGAAGCCCTTGCCAATACAAACTCATCTTTTATTTTTACAGTCTGAGTGAGACCTTTGGTAGAATTTGTTGTTCTCTCTAATTCTGTGCTTGCAGATTAGTTGACATCTACTCTTTTCGTTTCAAGTGATTCTGATATGGGTGGGACATTTAGAAGGGAGATTTAAACTCTCACAAAAGAATCAAAGTCCAAAGGAAGCCAAAGGCAAAACAAAAAGCCCTGCACAAGGCACAAAATGAAAGGGCTTGTTTAATGGCAGTGGAACAATAACAGCACAGTCTTTCCCTAGATTTTTTAAAAAGGCAATAAAATGAGATATGCTGCACTGAGATTGATGTTCATCTCCCAGTGTGTCCACAAATCCCATGCTTACGCATGGGTGGTTTCATGCACCAAAGTGGAGGAGATGCTGCTGTTCGTAGTTTGAAAGCAAGACCCAGATGAAGGTTTGTAGCATCCACGGAAAGCAAAATTTCCTCCTGCTTTACAAATCCTCTCTGTGTGGTGTTCACTATGGAGCTGTTCATGGCACAGAGTCTTCAGAATGGGATAGTGAGCATGAGTGCAGCCTCCCAGCACAACTGAAACACAGCTGTGCAATGGGCAACTGCTGGGTCTGTCCATGGTCTTTTGGTCCAGCTGCAGGCAGTGGCAGGAATCCTGTTGTGGTTGGTTTAGCACCCAGCAGGAGGTGAGTGCTGGTATGAGGTTATCAGACGTGAAGATGTCAGTGAAGGAAGGTAAGATGCTCCTGCTATCAAAGAGAATTCTGGTACAAATCTGTATATTTCAGAGATCATAGTCCAGTTTGTAGTACATTATTCAGCAGGTTATTTAGTTTTGGATAAAAGTCAGACCTCTTCAAAGTGAAAGTAGTTGGGCATGGAAGGGACGTTAGAAGAAAACGTCTGAAGTTTTAAGTAAAAGGTTAGCAGGTGGGATAGGAACAGTACTTGTTGTGGCATTGTAAGTGAAAGTCCTGCCTAATGCATAGTATTGATAAGCTCATTCTCCAGAATGCCTCAGGGAACTTCAGATTAATCTCCCAGTGATTCAGAGATGACTTAGGTTCTCTAAAATATCTGCTAAACATCTTAAAGACTTCTCTTGTGAGAGCTGCTCATTTCCAGAAACATGGTCTTTAGAATATCTTAAACTATGCATTGCTAGACAATCAGGCAGAACTGAGGGCTTTCCAGAGCATTCTCACATCTGTGTGCTGTATCACAGTCATCTTGGCAGTCCTGGAGCTGCCATTGCTTTCTTTTCCTTGTTCTTCCAGAGACATGCAGCCAAAAAGTGGTGTTTTTTCCAGATTTGTTTCCCTCATGTTGCACGTGAGCAGTGAAAAGATCAAGATCTGAGCCATTTTTTATTCGATTGAAGGTAAATACAGATTTTGGTGCCCCTTTGGCTTTACAGGAGAGTTTGTAATGGATTTAATTGAACACTGGACACTTCAGAGGAGTGGGAGTCTGTTTAACTCTTGACAGTTACTTGGGAGGTTTGGTCACAGAGTTCTATTTGCAAGTTATTTCTTGCAGTCATGATGAGAGAAAAGTAAGATAGCAATGTGAGGGAAAGTCTGCTAGTTTTAGAGTGGTTATGTGGGTAAACAGTAGTACATCTCGCTCCCTTACTCCCACATGGATAATGAGCTGAACACGTACTATGAGTAATTTGTTTTTTTAAGAATTGATATTGACCCCAGAGCAGAGCATCTGTACAATACTAATAGTGTTGCTGAAGAAAATGAAGGATCATTATTTGAATTTGGGGAGGAGAGGCTGCATTGCTGTAAAATGTTCGAAGATGAAATTATGTGGGGAATATGTGGGGAAAGGATCTTATCTAGAAGATGTGATTATTTATTTTTAAGGGACTACCAGAGGGCAGCAGGAACAGTGTGTTCTAATATAAGAACCTATAGTGATTGCAACAGAAAGCATCCTTCCCCTCCCACCCCAGCATCTGTCAAGCAATTCGTATCTATTTATAAAGCAACCTCAACAACTTCAGGTATCACAAGCTATAAATGTTTACCTGCAAACAAACAAGAGTCTATAAATTGGAGGACTATTTAGAGAGATGTTTGCTTTTGTGTTTGAGATGTAGCTTTACTTACTTTAATGATAGCAGATTGCTGTGTGCTGTCACTTTGCATTTCTTTGTTACCTGCTACAAGGGAGTGATGGCTGAGACTCTGCCAGTGAGAAGGCAGATTGTTTCTTATTTATATTTACCTGATATCATTCTCCCCTTCTGACTTCTTTCCTCTTCTTTTATTTTAGCTTTTATCTTCTCCAGCATCTTTATTTAAATGCCTTCCCCAAACCCATGTTTCTGAAGAAGTCTGCGTGCTCTGTATCAGAGAGCCCTTCTGACCTTTGAATCAAATATGTAAGTTGCTTCTTTACAGCTGGTGTTATTTCTGTATGCCTGCTTAAGATGCCCACCTATCAAACTAATATTTGTTGAATGACTAGTGCTAGGTAGCAAATAAGCAGCATGTGAATTATGTGATGCAATCTACATATAGAGTAATGTAGGTTATGTTGGTATGGTGGTCACCTTCTGACTGCAAATACCACCCAGTTATGGCAGAGTTTTTTTCCTCCCGCTTAGAAGAGAAAGCTCTTTTGACAGCTCGTGTATCAGAGCAGTGCTGCTGGCACACTGTGACTTTTTAAAGGCTTTGCTATAAATAAAAGCAAAATATCTTCATGGCATAATTCCTTCTGGAAAAGCATTGGTGGTGGTTTGTTCAACAGATGTTTAGCAGAGATCAGGGTGCTCTACAACACTGTAGGATACCAAGGGCCTGAGGCTTCTTCTAAGATGGTGCCAAATGGAAGAACTCGTGAGTCTGCTCTTCTGCCTCTTCTCTGTGAGCTGTGTCCAGTTGCAACCCAGCCAGCCAGCTGGCCTACAGGCAGAGACACTTGTTAGTAGTGGAGACCTGGCTCCCACACCAGCTTTGTCCTGAAGTACAGGTGCAAAGAGATCCAGTGACTTGGCTGTTAGAAGCTCAAGCCTGTTTTCCAGCACAGCTAAGAAAGATCATCCAGGCACGGGCAAGATGGTCTATTTCAGCACCTCATCTCACAGGAAAAAAAAAAATGCCCAAGGGAAATTAATGTCCTATGTTGCATCACAGGTTTGAATCTTGTCAGGTTCCACAAAAGGGAATTGTGGACAGGATCTGGGAAGGAAAAGTGGAAGATGGAGAACCAATGCCTATGATCTTCTCACCTCTTCATTTACTCCTGTAAATCTTGACTCCAGTTTAGGCTCCTGAGCATGGTGGGACGCAGGGCTCCAGGAGCTGCTGTGTAGGACCTTTATCATTTCTCCTAGGCTCCCTCATGCAAGAGCGAAAAAATCCAGTTTGAATCACTGACTTCTTATTTCCACTCCTTGTAAGCACTAAAAGTCAGCAAGCTTCTGACACAGCCCTGCACTGAAATGGATATGTCCGTGGCAAAGCTTCTGCTCAGCTTTCTGGTTCGCTTACAAACCTTATTTCAAGTTTACAGTGGAAGCACTGACTTGGTGGCCTGACTGAGATGCAGAAGGCACAACTTCGACTAAGCTTCACTTGAATAGTCTGCCTGGGCACATCTCAGTGCCTATAATCTCATAATGGTGTCTAATAACTTGGTTTTCTTTTTTATATATAAAATGCTTAGGCTTGACCTTTCCAAAGTGCTCATGTAAAAGACAAATATACTGAGGCTTTGTAGAACTTAGAAAATTATTTCCAAGCTAGAAGGAAACAAAAAATAATAACATTCACTGCAGCTATAAGTAGGAATGAGCAGTATAATTGTTTCTCTTACCTCGGTAAAAGGTGAAACAAGTTATGATTAGCTGTACCTTTTGGCAAGCACTCGGGTTGTTTGAGCTGTTTTGTTTGTTTGTTTGTTTGTTTGTTTTAAACGCCTTTCAGGAGTAAAAGTTCATCCACAAACCAACAAGCTTCTAAACCACTTCATGTGCATTCAAAAATTCTCTTGCAAGTCTCAGGCGAGAAACACTGACTCATCAGAGACCTTAAAGGTTGAGTGGTTTGAAACAAGATCAAGAGCTCTTAAGACAAGTTAATTAAATACACTGAAACCTCTTTCTTCCAGAAGTTGCTAAAGCAAATGTCTTGGCCAACTGAATGGTGATGTGTTATCCTCTGTGCCACTCCTGCTGCCATGGCTACATTTTTCTTAAGTCAGAAGTTTGGCTTTGAGAAAAAATAGAAAAAAAAAAAAAAAAAGGCAGCATTCTGGTATGTCTGCCTACATACTAATATTAGCAAGCATAACCTTGAAATAGCATTGACGTTCATTAATCCGAACACTATTCTTGTCCAAAAATGTTCAGATTACTGACGTTCAACTGCAATTTTCTTCCCCATGCCACTATCAATAGCACTTTTAATACCAACCTTTGAGTATACTGATTGCCTCAAACTGCCTTTAGGCAAATAAATTATTCTGTGATGCAAGATGAGGGAAAAGAGTTGAGTTTCCAAGTAGATTAACTTGGATGTTTTCCAGTCAGCAGACACATAGATGCCCTCAGTTGGCTGTTTACAGAGTTTCTGCTACAGGAGTTTGGTAGTGAATTTTGTGGCTATAGGTGGAAACTTGAGGGAAATTTGGGCACTTCGGGCAGATCTTCGGCTGGTGAAGTCACTGCAGCTCAGCAGTAATCGTGAGTTCTCTCAGTTGACACCAGCTACTGCTCTGAGAAGTTTGTTTGCTGTCTTTGACCTCACAGCTCAGCTTTATCTGCAGAGAAGGTCTGATGGTTCCATATGTACATTGTGAATATGAGGAACTATCCCCTGTGAAGCTAAAGGTTTCAAAGGAAAGCCTCTCAGCTTCTTGCTGATGATGTCTTTGTACATAACATAGATTTTCAGTAAATGCTAACTGCTGAAATGTATTACTTTGTCTTCAGAATGCCTTCACTGAGCCAAAGAGAATAATCCATAATACTACAAGAACAAAACAGTTAACTCCTGAGATGCGACCACACTTGTCCTAACTGGTTTCTGGAAAGTAATTGTAGGAACCCACATATAAAAAGTTAATTTTGAATTTTAAGGATTATTTTCTCCTAGTGCCCTCTCAGCACCCAGATCCAGAACACAGGGGCAGGCAGAGTGGACTCTGTTGTTGTGTCTGGGTCAGCTGTGGGTTTTGCCCTGGCTTCCCCAGCACAGTGGGTTCCTTGGGATGGTGGCAGAGACCCATGCCCACATGCTTCATTGTCACATCAGAAGCAGAGTCAAACCTGGTCAGAAGGGACACAAACTGTCCCTCATTGCACAGCTTTAACTTTGTGAAGAATAATAAATAGGCTGATCAAGACAATGAATGCAAGTGTTTGTGTTTTGTGCATGTAGTATTCCATATATTTGTATTCATTGCACTCTAAAACCCTTTGTGTGGTCCCATTTTTTTGTAGAACTCCACAAACTGGAGGATTTGATGCTTTCATTAAGCTGGAAGGGTTTTGGTGATGCCATATTGTTTTTTAAAAGTATACTTGGTAAAAATGCACGTATTAAATTGTACTTTAAATATAAATTGTCAGCCTTTCTCTGCAGGAGAACACAACTCATGGAACTTGTCCTCATCTGTTGTTTTGCCCCCGCAGTTTTTAGAACTGATGAGGTGCCTTGTTTCAGTAAATAATGCTTTCTCATTCCTGGAGCTTGCTGCTTATTTTCCTGCATTGGCCTTGGAGTCTTGCATCCCTAAACGGAGCATCATAGGCGCTCATGAGTCACCAGACAGGAACTAAATGTCAAAGTTGAAATCAAGTTTACTGCCACAGTTGGTGTGAACAGTGTGACTGGCAGTGTGTCATCCTCATAGCATGGATGTCTGCGCAGGGGAGAGAGAGCTGCTCCCCTCTTACAGCAGAGCCTATTTGACAGCGGCGTTGCTGAAAGCAGGGCAGATTTCTGCCTCAACGATCTGTAAAACATACATTTGAAGGATTCGAGAGACCTTGCAAACAAATGTGGTGACCTAAATGGCTATGCAGAGCAAAGTGCCCTTCAAGAGCAGCTCCTGTGCCACGGAGTGCCTCTGCGGACGTGCTCCCATCCCAGCCCCACTGTGTGCTCCTGGAACAGCTGCGTAGGATAGCTGAGGAGATCCAATGGTGTCCTGACTTGAGGTCCCGTGTAGATGGCAGGGCTCCGCTGGGCTCACTCCCTTGGCTGTGTGCTGGAACAGTATGTGAAGCTTCTCTGTCTCAGATCCTCACCTGACCTCCTTGACTGAAACGGCGATAGCAGTTAATGGGGAGAGCTAAGCACGCTCTACTCTGCTCCTCACTTAAGAGCTCTTTCAAGTCACTCTTTTTGACTCGCTTCCTGCCCCTGTGTCACCTCTGCCATCACAGACTCCCCTTCTTTGCAGCTGCATTGAAAACAGGAGGAGAATGAAGGGTTGACAAAGCCTTGCTGATGACAGCAAAGGCAGGGCTCACTTTCTGGTTCTGCTACTGACTTGCCCACGGAGCTTGAGTAAATTGCTTCAGAGTGCTGAGGTTGTGCTTTGTCTTCTGAAAACTGTGTGGTTTTTCTCCTGAACTATTTTGAGATCTATGGCGGAAGCTTGTTGCTTCACTATTAAGTGCTCCCAAATGTAAAATTAAAAACAAGAAGCAGAACCAAAAAAGCTGCATTGCTGCTTAAATTAAGACTTCTTGGGAGTGTGGATCTTCCTTTCTGAACACAACTGCAAATGCCTGATGACAAGTGCAAAGAGTCAACAAAGGTTTAGGACTGTGTTTTTAGGCTAGGTTGTGCCACTATGATGGGATCTCAGTGTCTTCGATTTCCATTAAAGATGCTTAGCATCTTGCAATTGGAATGTTAGATTTTTCACTTTTCTTATCTAAACCTTCACTTCCATTCATTTAGAACTCTGTAAATTGATAAAAACAACTTCAAAAAAACCCAACAACTGACAAACTGCCTTCCTGGTATTTTTAGATCTTTTATGGACTGTCATTTATAGAATATTATTTATAGATTTTTGATATGCTCCCAGCTAACCTGCATTGCTGGCTCTTTGCAGAAGCCTCTGCTCTACTATAGTACATAGCAGCACCCCTGTAAGTGTCAGCATTCCTTGGCAAAGCTGGCACTTCAGCAAGGACGTGCTGGGTATGTGACCCAGGAGGTACGTATTGTCCTACATAAAGTGCCAGTGCTGAGCCTGTTCCAGTTTTATTAATTCCCATTGCCTACATGCAATTTGAACATTGTTATAGACAGGGATTCTTTGTCCCTTTAATTTGTGCCTTCCTTAGGAGTCTGCAGTACTACCTAAGGACAGGAGAAGTACATAGCAGAAGCCTGAGCCTATAGAATGAAATTCAGAGAGATGTGAATTGCTGAAGATCCCAAATCCCAAAAGGCAGGGTAGGACTCAGGTTGGGAAGCACGGTGGCAGAGACACTGAGGATGCAGATGGTGGAGATCTGTGGTTCTGAAACACATTCCAAACCCAGTCCTTCCAAAGATCTGTTGTGCTTTCTGGATGGGTTGTTTACTGCTCACTGCAAGTGGGCTTGGGCCGAACACCCCTGGTCTCAGAGTGTGTGTAAGGTGCCAGGTCAGTGTCTAAGCCTTGCAGCAGCTGCAGTGTGGCCTGGACACTGTCGGGATATTCTGCTTTGCTGTCACACTCAATGGCACACCGATCCTTTGGGCACTTCTGAAAGAACAAGGGAGTGCTTCTGGGACTGAGGCTTTCCATAGACTCAGGAGACGTCAGCTGGCACAGCACCCAAAGGCTGGAAGAGCCATGGATGATGTGTTAAGTGAAGTTGGGTTCAGCAGGAGGAGGTGGAAAGAGGCAACATTTCCCAAAATCTGAGACAGGATGAAAGCAAATGGAGGTGGCACCGTGGTGCAGTCCCGCTGCTGGTGACTGTAGCTTGCTGTGTGGAGCCATTCCCAGCTTTCTGTTCCTTCCCTGGAGGAAGTGAAACCATATCAACCTTGAAGAAATACCTGGACATCGCATGTACCTTATTATATACTGCTTACACTTTCACTTCTGCCTCATCAGGCCCTAAAAATAGCTAACTTTTGTCTCCCAGGTCTTGATATCCCTCCAAGCCATGCTCTTATTGCTTTTGGGCCTCCAACTCTTGTGAGTCATACCTGTGAGCTGCATGCGTCAAGTTTCAGCAGTGCCCATCTCCAACAGGCTGGCCATTTAAGGTGGAAACATTCCCATTAGTTCATGCACTTTTATTTGGGCTGTGGGCTTTGTGTTGTGACTCTTTCCTATTTCTATTTTCTGGCAGATATCAGAAATTATTTTGTAAAGTATAAGTTGCAAATTTACATTGAGAACTATCATAAGAAAAGCTTTGCTCTGCAGGCCTTTGAGGCATTATTGAGGTGTACTTGAAACAGAAGAATGCTTTTCACGTTCTCTAAAAGCAGTGGAGTTTGGAGGTAACAAACAATGTGAGGAGCCAGAGGAGGGATTGGCAAGCCAAATGGCGCTGGTCCAGCGGGGCTGTGCTGGTGAGTATGGACAGGCATGGGCTGTGGGAAGCAGGGAGGAGCCTGTGGCTGCTGCCAGGCTCTGCATGGACACCCAAATGAGATGTGTTTGCCATGCAGAAGGTAATGCAGCAAGCACGGTGTTTCCTGGAGCGGTGCTGGCATAAGGTGTCAGCAACAGGCAGAATGATGATTATGAGTTTCTGCGTTCAAAACCAAATTTCATTAATTTGGCAAGCAGCTACCGGTGCTAATGTGAAAGTTTCTTCCAAACTGAGAGAGGGATTTTACACCGTGCTGGAAGCAGCAATGAACTCACGCTGCTTCCTTCCTCACTGCAGCCTCTGTGCCGCTCTCAGGGCTGCAGCTCGGGCAGACAGGGGCTCTACTGCTGCTGCCTGGAGGAGAGCAGAGTAACATAAGACAGCTATTCAAAGGCTACTGCTGTCCTGCGAGTGATTTATGGCATGCGGGACAGATTCTGATGTGTCATGCTGCAGGGGGAAAGGAGAGCGGGATCGAGGTCATGAACAAAAAGGAATTTGCTTATCCAATTTCCGTCTCTTTCTGAATTTGATTGGAACTCACAGTTGTCAGGCTGTGTTTAAGTCCAGTCTTTACCCATGCCTCCTTAACTGCGGAAGGTCAAAACCAATTATTGTTTTGCCTCCAGGGACTTTCCTTCTTCAGAGAGACCTTACAGTGGATATTCTTTAAACTCTTTTCCTTCCAATTAAGGCAGCAGATTCCTTCTTAGAGGGTTTTTCAGAGGAAGAGGGGACAGTAATCAAGAGACTGATAGGTTTATCAATAGCTTTGGAAAACAAAGCCTGTATGTCTTGGAAAGCTTGAAATCTAATTCCTTTCAATGCTTTTCCTCACTCTGAATTTAAAATCTGTCATTTTGTTACACCAGGAATGGAAAGCCCCTAATTTTCCCAGGCTGCAGTTTTCCTCTGGTTTTTAACCCTCGAGTACCGTGTTGATTTATGCCCTGTACCTGATGTCTCTAAGATGTTCACATGGAGAAAAATGCTTAAGTTTTCTCTTTGGTAGGAACTTATAGCTGTACCATCTGGAGGGAGTTGTGAGAGGCTGTACCTACATCAGCAGCTGTGCTCTGACAAGTCAGTAAGACTTTCATATCTTTGGAGTGAAAAGGGAGAAGAACATCCTGAGACAGACAGATTTTTTTCTTCCTTATTTTCATTTCTATTATGGTCATCATTACTTTCAGTGTTATAGATGATTTTTCCTTCTGCTCCGATCCACTGATACCCATTAAAGCCTATTTCAGCAGAGGGCATCAAGCACTGCTGTCACAGTCCTATCCTTTTATCCAAGAAGGAGTTAAATACACTGTTTCTCCTGTGTTTTGAATGTCACACCACTTGTAGGAGAAGTGAGCAGCAGAGCAGACAGAAAATAATCTCTTGAAAGAGAAAATCCAACCCTCAGGTCAGGGGAAGGAGGCTGCCGAAGCAGTAAGTGCAGGAAATGGTGCAGTTGCTGAAATGCTTTGCAAAAATACTTAGTAATTGCTATTTATATCAGGATGGAGCATGCAACCATAATGCTCTGTGGGAAATGTGACCCCACGCATAACCAGATGTGCTGTCACGTTCAGGTGGCTGAGCTAGGCTGTATTGGATGCACTGGCTGCTCCTACAGGAATACTGTACAGTGCAGAATATTAAAGGAACTGATGTGATCTTTGTGGCCTGAGAATGAGGACGAGAGGTAGATGTGAGTCTTGGTCCTGATCTGCCACAGTCTGTTTTGTAAGATCCTGGGAAAGTCAGCTGAAGTGCTTTGGCTACCACTTGTTAGTCCTGTCTTAGATATTTGCTTCTGGGGGCCTCATTCCCTTGATTCTGTTGTCCAGAGAGAGCATGGGGTGACTCAACAAGTGCTGAGGTTCCCACCCCACCTGCCTACATGTAACCAGATAATTCCTGAGTTCTGTGCCTAGTGGGAATGATGGGTGCCCTGCAGGACAAGAACTATTTGCAGTTGGCTTATAAGGGGTTAACCTACTGCGAATGTCTCAGTGATCATACACAACATTGAATAAGTCTGGGGGGTGCTGATACATTAATTTCAATTTACTGTTCCCATCTGCAACGTGCTTATACTAAGGGCTGGCCAGGAATTAATCCTTCTTAAAACATTTATAAATAAATCCAGAATACCAAGTGTGACTGAAGTAGTTAGGTATGACTCTGCATGCAGAAGTTCAGAGCACTTTTTTTTCCCTTTGACACGGTGCTAGCATTTGGCCTGAGATCACATCTGGGCAGACATCACAGCAACAGTGCTAAGAAATATGTTGTTGGTTGAAAATAACGATTCTCTTCTTACCCCCCAAAAATCATCCAGATCTAAGAATAACTTCTGCTTTTGCCCAACTGGACTGGTGCAGATCATGCAGAGGAAATTTCCTTTGCAACTTGTGGGATAGCTTGTCCCAGAGAGGGCTTTTCTTTTGATAAGGTGCCTCTCCTGCCCCGTGCTGCTGAACCAGCCTGAATCAGCAGCCAGCATGTGAGTGCAGGAAGATCCCAGTCTCAGCCGCTGAGTCACATGAATAACTGGAATAGTTCTGCAAAGCAGAATTAATTCCCAGAACCTCTTCAGGCATATACCAGCAGGCACATGCTTCTGCTCCAGCATTGCTTTACAGCTCTGTGATGTAGTGGAAAGGACAGGACTGATCCTTGTAACTGAGATAATGCAGCTTACCTGGTGTTAGTGCGTTAAACCTTACGAGTTTATTGTTGACACTCTCCTGCTTCCAAGAAGATTTAAGAATAAGCCACAGCATAACAGAGCTATTAGGGTTAAGCTCAAATCAACTGTGCAATGACTCAGAGCTCGGGAGTCCTTTCAAACCAAATGTTGCGGGGAGAACCTTGTTGTTATTAACTGTTGAGTAGCTTGTGGTTCCTGCAGACTGTGCAGTCAGCAAAGATATGTAAGGAAACTTCTTTTTTTTTTAAATCCATTATACTTTGGCACAAAAGCGGGAGTTACAGGAACAGTAACTTGACAGCCCTGAGATTCTCGTTTAGCAGAATCCTTAGTCTGTGCTCCAAATTTGGGCTGAGATAGGAAATTCTCTGCAATCCCTTTTGGTTGTAAACTTGCAAAAGCTGCAAGCAGGTTAAACTTGTCTAGAGCAGCGAAGTGAGGAAGAAGGCCCTGTAGCAAGTGCAGAATGAAGCGATTCCTCCAAAGCAGACCAGGATGTGGAGGCTGTAATAGGGAAACGAGATGAGAGACAATAATAGGGAAGCAAATAGAGAGTCAGTGGTTAGTGACAATTTAGAGAGCATTTCCTTTTAAGCAGCATTTTATGTTGTCTAGGTAACAGTGATAAGCTGACCAAGCACACAGGGGGATGAAGAAGAACACTTGCACTTCCACCTGTTGCTTTTGAATATATCATAAATGAATTCAGGGCAGTCTGCTTTGCAGTTCTGTGACACTGATGAGAAGAACTCGTTTACTTCTGTCCTCTCTTCATCGTTCTAGAATATTGAAGTCAATGTTTCTGCAATTTTTCCAGCAAATGCAGTCACTTTTAATGTTAGTCCTTGGTAAACCTCATACTTTGTTACTCCTGTCATGTTATTATTGACAACCATCACAAAAGAACATGAGCTTTAGAAGCTCAACAAAATTGGGAAATTATATTGAAATTATTATTGGGGTCAGCGTTTAGAAGTCTGGAATCCTATCCTTTGCATTTTGCCCACAGCTGAAAATGTGTTACTTGCTTGGGCTCAAAGCAAGTGATTTACTTGCAGCTTGGGCCGTACCTTTCCCTGTGCTGTATCTGAAATGAATGCTCACCAAAAACAAGCATTACTTCTGACATCTGTTGCTTGTTTGTATGGCAAACTGGCAAGTGTTGAAGTTTGTGATAATGGTCAGAAGAAAGTATACAGCCCAGTGGCCATGGAAACTTCATATCGTTTTTTCCTGTTTCTTTCTCTGCATTTTTTAGTGAATGAATTGCTTTCAATCCAGCTGGATGGAAGCCTGAGAGACTGCAGTCCTCAGCTTAGCCACAGCAGAGGGCAAACCTAATCAAAAGCAATGAGCTTTCACTTTGCATGTTCTTTTGAGTTTGCAGTATAAATGTGGCCCCACGGTAGATCAGCGATGGTCAGGATCTTCAGGGGCTGTCAGAAGTGGCCAGGATGTTTTTGCATGGTGCCTGGAGCAGTAGGATCTTGAGCCATTCTTGCTGCACTGAGATGCTGCTGCAGCTCAGCTGCTGACTTCTGGTGTACCATTGTGCAATGAGGGTGGGTTAAGCACACCCCACATTGTCTGGATGTTGTGCAAGTGTTTGCAGATTTCCCCAGGTATTATGCCGTGATGACGTTTATACTTACCAACACAATACAAAGATGTACTTTCTGCCACCTATAAAATGTTTCTCAATTTTGATTTGCCCATTCTTACTTTGCAACAAAGAGCATTTGCATGAGGGCTCAGCCCAAGGATGGTTGTTGCTTACATCCACCTTCCTACTGATTTCAGTAGCTTCAGTGTTATGCACACAACGTATTCACTGTGACAGCAGCAGTGATTTTGCTGAATGTGCTCACCTGTTCCTACAATCACTACTTTCAAAACCTGTTTGTTATTCTGTAGGACCGGCCCAGTATTATTTTCTAAGAATACAGTTAACACCTTCACTCAAAAGAAACTAGTCTATAGTTTCAGTGCTGTCCTCAGAGGGTACTAGATGAGTCCTAAATCTATGCAGTTACTTTGTGTGGTAATGTGTTGTTCATGTGTTTTTTAGTTCCATCAAATATCAACAAATATCAAAGGTGTAACACGGTTCTGTTCAGCTTTGCCTCTTACCATTTTCTTATGAAAAGGAGGTTCATTGCAAAATCATGAATTTAGGGCTACGTGGTTCAGACAGTAGATCTGGCTGAGCAGCAAAGCTTAGTTCCCAAATGTAGCAGGGCAGATATTTATTATGAGAAACCCCTGGAAGAAAATAGAGGAATGCTCTTTATATAAAATTTTCCAACCAATTTATAGAATTCCAGAAATAAGATTGTCAAAATGAAATTTTTATTGTATTTCAATCTAAATCTCTTAAATACCGATGACATTTAAAGATCTAAAAAGTCTACCTCTAAATGGACTCGTCCATGATCGTGTGAGAAGTGCGTCATGCCGGAATTGATACCATCACTGGATTATCCTACTTGGATTATCCTCCTTGCTAGCAGTTTGAATCTTAGTAATGCACTTTAAGACTTTAGGGGAAGAGATTCATGGGAATATTTGGAGAGCCTGATTCAGTTTTTAATTGGGCTGAGTCATGCTGAGTCACCAGGAGTTCCATTAACTGCATCTTTAAATTCCAACATTCAGGATTTCAGAGGACTGGAGGGGAATCAGATGCCCCCAGCTGCTGTGGAAGTTCCATAGGATTGGTGTATCTACTTCCATTATGTTTTTTGGAAAGTGCTGATTTTTGGTCTACCAGCCAACATGGCTCTGGCTGCAAAGCTGGCCACTTTCTGGATTCTTCTGACATCTGGTTGGCCAACTGCTTGCAAGGCAGCTTTCAAAAATTATCTCCTACTTTCTGGCTTCAGCATCATCAGCATCTCTTACACATAAAGAGCTCACCACACCCACACTTTGCCAGTACTTCACTAACAGAAGCAAAGTTAAAAACACGAGAATCATTTTCCTTTTCATTTGTAGGAAAGGCTTTTTACTCCGTAAGTCAGCTCCTCGAACAAAACAGCAAAAGGCAGTGAGTAAGGCACCTGATGACTAAAGTAATTTAGTTTGTGGGAAGCAGCAGAATTTGATGTTGAGTACAAATCTGAGTGGGATTCATTTCACCCATCTTAAGCCATCTGAAGGTAAGCGTTCAGCCTAAGGTAGCCACCCAGCTCTTGATCTGTTGTCAGTGGGGGCAAGCAGGTACTCTTGAGAGAGTGAGTCATCTCATTGGTCTTAGTTCTGTTGGGGTGAGGTGGATTGCCCTTTGAAGTTGTTTCATAATACCACTTCCTAATAATCTACCAAACATGATGATTGCTGATTGATGTTAGCTAAAGTTGGGTAAGATGAAGATTAACACCAATACATTATCATGTGCAAAGAGCTGTGTTTAATAAAAGATGGGCCAAAGCCTGATTCGTATGAAAACAATCATGGAAAGAAATGGATGCTAGCAGTTTTTCACTTAACCTTGTTCCAGGCATGCCCATGTACTTAGAGTGGCTTGGTAACTTTGTTTTATTTTATAGATGTCACTTGTAGCAGCTTTTTGTTATTCCTTTTGGAGCGAAAAAAGAAATGCATCTAACCTATGGGCAACCTCATTAAGTCTCTGCCCCATAAAGCCCTTTCCTATAGGAAGACATCTGCCTCACTCTGAAGTAACAAAACCACAGAATGGATGATAGGCAAGAGAATTAGCAATTCCAACTCAGGGAATAATGAAAGAAAAATAATTAGGCTACTCAGTCATAAAATTTGATGTTGTCAAATTTGGCCAAACCCATTTCTGCATTCTGGACCCACTTCATCTTCTTGCTTTTTGAGAATCCAGGGAAGGATCTACAAACCACAGCAGCACCACAGGGCTGAGGAAGATCCTGACTTAGACTCACAAAAAAAAACACTAAGGAGCAGAACCAATCTCTGAAGCTTATTGTGAGCAATAGGACATCTGACTTGAGAGAAACTAGGGGCAATTAAATATCAAATGTAATAAGAATATTTTCTTTGTGTTTCTTATGACATTTCTTTAGTTAATTGTATCATGCATCTCTTCAACATGTGAAATGTGATGCTAAAAATACTCTGCTTTTAAAATTAATAAAAACATGCAGGAAAACTAGATGTGTTATGAATAATACTAGCAGTGTTAGAAAGAATGACGACTATGGAGCCAATGGCTCTACTCCCACAAGTAAAAATTATCAGGCATGAATAAGAATTGCTGGATGACAACCATAGTACTTTAAATCTTTGAAACACTTCACATGCTTTCACCCTGGAGACACTTTGCAACAAAGGAAAAGGAGAGATGCGGGACCTGATCCTGTGCTGCTGCAACAAAAGAACTTTTGCCAATGACTTCAGTAGGTCTAGGATCAAGCTGTATGGTTTGCCTATGGTTGAACTGGATGTCAGGGGCAAGACGAGCTCAGGCTTCTGGACTCCAACCCTATGTATCGTCCATGAGAGCACACAACTGCTTACCTTCTGGAATGGTGGTGACTGCATGAATCACTCCTGCCTTTCGGTTTCATATTCTAATGTTAATTTGGCTAAAAGTTTAAGAAACAGCATCTTATCTATCTATATATTTAATTGCTGGACATAGAATGACTTCCTTTACCTATAAAGATAAACAAAACAAAAGACAAGAGATGTCATAAGGTTTCTTTCTGATGGCCACACTCATCCCTCCTCTGATCCTGGGGGAAAGAGGTGAAGAAGAAGGTGAAACACAGCCATGGGAATGAGGGCTGAGGCAGGTCAAAATGGGAATGTATAGAATGGGGTAGTATAGAAGTTAGTGGTGTCACTGGTGCTTAAGGGGCAGTATAGAAGTTGCTTGTGATTGTTTTGCTTTGTTTTGTTTCAGAAGACTGATAAATATATAATTCTGGGGTAAAGCCCATGGTATGAAAAGAGATTGGTGCAGCTAGACAACAGAGAAGGGCAGGATCTTCCCCGAGGTTTCAGCTTGTAGTTCGTCCTCTTCCTGCTGAAGCATCTTTCAGTGATGTTTGGCATCTTGTGTTTGTAAATTGTTATCTGGGGAGCAAATGAGGCTGACTGACAGTTTGCTGGTGTGTTCACCTCAGGATAGCGTTTGCTAGGTAAGACAACAACTTGATGCCAACAGTGTGCTCACTTTTTGCCCTTTTGCCCACGCCTGCACATGGGTAAGTACCATTGAAGTTGCTGATGCTTGTTTGTGAAAAGTAAAGCACTATCAATATTTTAGTCTGAATTAATGGCTGTATTTATGAGAGCAGATCAAATTTGATTGAAGTCTTTCCACAGACATTACAGAGCTTTGGGTTGGGCCCTAACAAAGAACAGATTTTTAAATTTATTACCACATTGCAACAATGTTCTACATTATTTTCTTATTGTTGCATAATAGTTGATTTTGGAGACTTATTTTGCTGCCTATATTAGAATAAGAAAATGGAAAATTATGGTTTTTTGAACAAGACTGGTAAAAAATGTGTGATGTATTGAAACTTTCTGAATGAGAAAATAATCTACCAAAAAAACAGAGCATTAGACAGTCACAGAAGAAGATTTGTCAAGAAGCAAAACCAGTTTTTTGATGGGTTGTATCTTTTTTTGAGTCAGTAGTGCTTTGTTGCTATTTTTTTGTCTTGCTGTAGATAACATGCCCAGTTTTCTCTAAAAATGGTGTGTAACATGCAGTGATACCAGAACTGTTGGAAATGTATTCCAACATCTTATCTTTGTTCATGCATACTCTTCTTAAAAAAAAAGGATGCTAACTGCTGCTGGGACTTTCTAACAATATAAGACTTGTGTGGTGTTATTCCCTGTCTAGTTATGCTTAAAGATTCACTGGAGGTGTCAGGAGAGGGGCTGAGTGAAGGATGATTGCACTGGGATGTAAGGCTTCACATTTGTTTCAGGGCACGTGGACAAGCAAAGGGATTAAGTAAAACAGAGAGTGAGGAAGCTGATCTTAACAGCTGCATTTTTCTGTGTATGCTACATCCTTTTAGAAGCACTGCACAATAGCTATGTAGTGTAAGGACTCATTTTACTGGCAGAAGCAGAAGTTGGCACAGACAGGGATGTGGGGTACTTCCAGTTCAGAACAGCTCTCTGGACAAGAACCCTGGATGTTTTTTCCTTGAAATAACAGATCCTTTCAGTCCTTCTTACACCTTATCTGCTCTCCCTGCTGAAAGCAAAGGGAGTTTCCGTTATATATCTTAAGCTTTTGCCAGTCTTTCACATCCTACTATATTTCAGATGCCAGATAAGTTCTTTTTAAGGCTTAATTCTTAGCAAATGTGGAGGTTTATCCAAACTGTTTTTAGTGCCAAATCTTTGTGCTTGCTCTATCCCTCACAGTCAGTGAGAAGAGTAAGGTAAGGTGTTAAGACATCATCTCAACAAGTCTGGGATGACTGCCTGGATGCTTTCTTTTACCCTTGATTTGTGGAGTCATAGAATCATTAAGACTGGAAAAAACCTCTAAGATAATCAAGTCCAACCATCAACCCATCAGCACTGTGCCCACTTGGATAAAGGAGATTAGCTTGCTTCTGTTTTCCTGAAGGCAGCTTATTTGGAATTTACTGAAAACAAAAGCAAAGCAATAAGACCACATTAAAAAGTTCCTTCTGCTCTTAGAACTGCTTTTCTGCCCTCATGATGGAAGTTACTGCCTCCTCTTGGGACCTGTGCAAGCGTTTGTGGTGCTGTGCTACAAGTTAGATTATAGAAATAATGTGGGCTAACGAATATAGACACTTTCACTCTGTTATATTATGCTTTTAATTTTCTTTTTTTTTTTATTTAGGAATTGTGCTATGTCAGTGATGCAGTTCCCCATGCAGTTCCACCAGCAGCTGTCTTGCTGCATCAACAGAAGCAAGTGCAAAGCGTGCAGCAAGCCTGGCTGCTGTCATTGCCTAGTGCTGCTCTCTCCAAGTGCCTGCTTATGAAATGCTTCAGCCTCAGTGTCTTGCTTTTCTTTAACTTCTGCCTTCGTGGCTGAGGCCTTCTTGTAGCTGCTACCTCTGTCTTTCTCAGCAAGTCACCATAGGTACATTTCGTGAAATAACTTCAAACCTCACTGAAGCTTTTTTAACATCCTGCTGTTAGGACCTGATCCTACTTCCAGTCCCACAAATGACAGAACTCTTCTGATAGTGCCACAAAACTGAGGAGTCATTGTAGATGCTGGAATACCAGTGGATTTAGGGATTTCCTTAAGCACTTTATAGTTATGTTCCCAGCTTTGTCTCTGCTTCGCTGTTGATTGTCCGCTGTTCTCCCTAATCCTCCCTGTGCTTTCTGGAGCCCTATCTCTGCTTCCCGCTGACATAAATAAAAATTTATTGTTGCTAGCTTTAATGTTCTTCACATATGGAAATCTCATTCCTTCCATCTTAACTGAGGAATGTTTTGGTGTTTTGATTTAGTCCTGCATTGTTTAAGGATAACCCATTAATTGTTCCGATTAGCAACCTATCATCTGAGATTTTATTTACTCTGACCTTGCTATTTCATTGGTTAAGCTCACCACTTTGATTATTGGAAGTATTAAATACTTTCGCAACGTGGTTACTTTGAATTTTGTAAGTTATTAGCATTACAGCAGTATTAACTTTCTCTTTCTAATGATGGAGTAGTGTCCCATGTCCATTCCCTCCAGAGAACAAAGATGGTAAACCAAAAACCATCTGTAAGTTCTGTAACATCATTAGATATCTGCCAGGGAGAGATTTAGCTCTGTGCTACTTACCAATGCCTTGCCTCAGCCTTCCCCACTTGTGCTGTCTTCTGTCTGCTGCGGATCCTTCACAAGTGGTTGTTTAAATGACGTTTATTGAGGCTTGTGCACAGCACTGGCAATGTTTTGTCTGTAGCAAAGCCCACTGTCCAAGCCAGGAATATATTAATGGTGCAGTTATTCTGATTTATGCATTGGAAGATTAAAATTCAGTGCTCTTTTGTTGATGGTAATTACAGAATTATCTCTCTTATTCATTAACAGTAGATGTGGAAACAGCTGTCCTGTGTAAGTCTTTGTTAGGAGAAGAGGGGCTGGCAGGTTTCTTGATATCACTGAAGCTGTGTGAATATTCATACTGAAGATTAAATACCTCCCTCCCTCAAGTTAATCTTTTTAGAGGCAATTTACCTGCAAAAGTGATGTAGATTTGCTATTCGAAAGTAGTCAGCAAGTGATTCTGAGGCTGTATTTGGTCTTGTGAATTACTTGTAAATTATTCTCCAGGACTATAATTTATAAATGTTCTCTCTTATCATTCCTGCTTTGGGTTTCTCATCTATGCTGTTTGTGAGATGTGGAAGAATTACGGCGGTATTAGAAATGGGGTCTTCTTAAGATTCAGTTTTCAATAAGACCACTTGAGACTTTTCTGTGATCTAATTTCTGATCTTTTCCTACTCACCTTTGATAATAAATATCCCCTGAGGGCAGCAAACAATCTATTGGGAATCTTGGATGAGGGGTTTAAATGATTTCACTTAAAATGCTGTTTGCTCAATTCTTCCAATCTGTCTGTCCCTTTCTGCAGTTCCTTATGATTTTACTGAGATATCTCCCTTCCAATTAAGTGAATGAACTTTAGAATTGAGTAAGGCTGTCATAGGAAGCAAAATGAACATGACTGATTTTTATAATATAAATTGGAAGCAATTACCAGTTTTTCATCTTCTTGCTTGCTTGGAAAATTTACACTTAACTCAGCAATACACCTTAATTAAAGGCCTATCTATCTATCTATATAACCTTCTCTTTCTAGAAAAAGTCCTTCTGTGAGCTATATTAAATTTACTGTGGCTTCATCTCTTTATTAATAACCTTTATTAATAACCTTTTTGTATATTTTCAATTAAGTTTCTGGTCACATTATAGAACTGAGGTAAGAGCTCTCTCTGACCTTAAATAGGACATGGATAATAGAACATCTTTGGCTCATGTTCTCCTTTGGTAGCACAACCTCCCACTTTTACTGAAGTCATCCATGGAATTTGTAGACTGCAAAATGTGCGTGTTGCATTAAGAAAGACTACACCAGACTGCAGTAAAACTAGATGGGCATCCGTTCACAGTCTCTGAGTTTAATAGTGCTTAAACAACCTTACTTTTACTTGATTTTATGGCAAATACCATTGGGAGACCATGAACGACTCTTAAAGTATGATACAAATGCTTTATTCTGATTGATATTTTCCATATGGCAGGTCATGCTTCTCCCCACGTGAACTGTAAGGAGAACACAGTGGGGCAGAATGCGTTTTTACTTTTAAATGATTGGGACCACATCGTGTTGGAATTCAGATCCTAATGTTCTGGCATTTGGACACCCAGTAGAATTGTAATTAATGATATAGAGTGATAAGGGATGTTTTTGCTCCCTTCAAGTCCAAAGTATTACTGGGTGGGAAGGGTACATTTGATAGTCAGCCAGAATTTTGTCAATACAAATATCAGAACCAGCTGCTTTTCTTGCTGCTCTGCCATGACCAAATTAATCTGTACTTCTTTATGTCTTCGTCTTTTTTCTTGTAACCTGTAGCTCATGTTGCTCTTAGGAATTCTACTGCCAGAGGCATCTATCATGTATTTTCCTCTTGATAGGTGTTTATTATATTACTTTGCTGAGCATGACAACCTCAGCTTCTCTTCAGCTTTTTTTTTTCTTTTTGAACCAGCCTTTTCATAGCCTTTTGCTACAACAAATCATATAATCAGCCACAGGTGAAAGCTGCCAAAGCACACTGGGGATGAAGTAACTTAAATTTGGCAAGGTGACATCTCTGCATTGATTCTTGTCAGTATTTCTGTCTCCATTGATGTCTGAGTGTTAAGGAAACATCATCTGGCATGTCCACCTAAGTGGGGTCTGTGGAACAAAGCAGAGGCAGGGTTTGGTATTTCAGATGGAGGACCTGATGTCTGGCAGACCCCCACGGAATGCCAGGGGAGCAGCTCCAGGATGGGCTCAGCTCAATGCACGACAAGGTGACTCAGTTGTTCCCGCATGCGTTTGTCCTATTGACTCGACTAATTGAATTACGGGTTGAACCTGCTGGTGAATGTGCCACGTCAAGGAGCCGTGGAGCAGTGTTGTGCTGAGGCGGGGGCTTGGCTTTCAGCACAGCTTTGGAATCAGCCAAGATCCGCAGATAACACTCTCAGCAGTTGCATTACTTCCGAGGCCGTCCCAGCGGCGTTCCGACGCAGGCGTCTCGCCCTGGAGCAGTGCAGTCTCACAGTCACTGTCCTTGCCACCTCACTCTTAGTCAGCAGGACTCCTGCTTCATCACCAGCCAAACCGAAAATGCATTCATCATCCTCGTTGTCAGTGCACCTGCTGCGATACCTGCCCGCAGCTCTACTGGTATTTCCAGCCCACTCCACCTGTGTGTCAGCTTATTCCACAATGATGGCCACGCTTCCTTCTGTGTCATAGCCTGCATTCCTGATATGAACTCCATGACTTTTTACAGCAGGCTCTGAGTCTCTGCACGCTTAGCTTCTCTGAAACTGGCACTTCAGCTTGTTTTTTTTCCTTAAGGAACTGAATTTGTTACAACAAATTCTGTTCCAGTTCTCCTACCCTCTTTCTACTTCCCTATCCTGTGATTGTAGATTGAGAAACAACCTCTTCTTTAGCATATCTAAGCATGCGAATGTATGCCATATCGTTAGGCAGATATTTTTCATTTGCTTTCATTGTGATTTTTATTATCATTTTTTTGCTCTGAAGATGGAAAGTGGGAACAGAGTGAACCAAGGTACCAATCTGCAACCGGGGCTGCAAACAGACCCTGAATTTCCTGATGGCCTTTCACATCATTGTCCTCTGTATATTCTCCCTGTGACATTTTTTATTTACAGAAAGAGTAACTCTGGAAATTGCCAAATTTTATGTCAGGGGTTTCTGCTAGGTTGTAAGGACTGGTTTTTATACTTGGGCCACGCCAGCTGCATTTCTGCTAAGCTGTAGAAAAGGGGATTGTTGTGAACATTGAATACTTCTCTAACGATATTTTTCCTACTGTGAGTTTGCTGTGGTTGCTACCAGGTTCTTCTGTTGTTGGGAATAGGACAGAGTAGCTTAAGAGAAAGCACTTCTTTTAAAATGTAGTGTGCACTAAAAAGAGTCTCTAGGGCCGTGTGTCTGGGAATTGCACTCAGGCTTGTATTTCAGGGACATTAATGGCACGCAGTCCTAATTGCAGAGGAGGGAAGGGATGGTGAAGCAGCAAATCTCTGTTTGCAGATGAGGCACAGGAGGAAGCAGGAGCACAAAGCCAAGGAGGGAGCTGCTGTAGGAGGCAGTGGTGCTCTGGGATGTAGATCCTTGCCTGCACAGAGTGGCAGAGCCATCCTGTGCTGGCTGAGGACTGACAGCCCTCTTTATTTGTCATTGCTTCTGCTCTCTCTTCAGGTAAATCCACCTCTCTCTCCCTGGCCACTTCCACACTAGGGCTGAGCATACAGTGCCAAAAGGAAAGGACAGAATGCTCTGGCAGACAGACATGCAGGATTTCCTCCCTGCTGCCCTTCATGATGCTCTGCCAATTCCCAAGGACAGCCCCTAGCAGTCAATTCATTTTCCTGGACGTAATTTTAGAAAAGAACTGGGAGGAAGGAAACCTTTCCTGTCACTTTTATTTCTGGAATGAACTAATTTCTGGATCTCATATCTGGAACAACAGTTATGCTTGCTACAAGGTGAACACAGGGGACCTAAGGTGAGGAACTGAGCTCTGACCCTCTCTCCAACATCATCACACACTCCTGAAATGGCTTCTGCTCTTCATCTCTCTCACCCTGCATAAGAGACCTTGGGACGGTCTGGAGACATGGTAGGAAGAGCCTGAGCACACTGTGTGAAGCAGCACGGGCTCCAACTCCTCCATGGGGTGCTGGGGAGCGCCACAAAGCTGGGATGCCACCGACCCGATGAAAGGATTTCTGCAAGGATTTGAGGGGGAGATATATGAGACAGTTTGGAAGATGGGATACAAAGGCATTTTGCAAGAAGATGGCTTGGGCTGAGTGAGAAGCCTGGCAAGAGGTTGAATTTGCTTGAATTTGCTTTTAGGAGGAGACTTTACACAGCATTTAGTTCTTTTGTGATTGAATCTAAAATCATTTGGTGTTTTCCATTATTCAGAAAGCCCCAGTTCTTCTGTCATCTGATTATGTGAGGCTTTCAGCCTTCAGTTGGAAATAATTCTACTGGTTCTTTGGGTCGTAGAGAAAAGCTTCGCCACAGATAATCCAATTTGAGAGCTGAACGCTTGGAGTGCAAACTGCATCCCATGGGGCAACATGTGGGTTTTCTGGTAGCATGTTTTTAGAAGTCATCAATACCCAGTCAGAGCTGCAAAACATATTTGGGTTTTTAGGCCATGTAATTTACCTAAAACGTGGTAAATCTGTGGGAGGAAGATGGAACAGCCCAGAAATGGCATCGTTTTGACACATGGAAGACAGTGATTCAGATATTTCACAGGTACATGGGCTACTGCAAATGTGCAGCTCGTGAAACAACTTGACAGTGTTTAAAGAAGAAAAGGGAGTGCCAGTCCCCTTTCCATCTTGCCAGCTGGTCATTTTGTTTTGTTGCACAAGCAGAGGGCTCAAGGAAGAGGTGAGCACTTGGATTTCCTGAGGAAATACAGCTGTCTTCTATGGAAGAAGCATTGTGCATGGAGCTTTAATTGACACCTCTTGATCTGGACTTGCTCTGTGAATGAGGTTAGGATCTCAGTATCTGAGGATGCTAATCCAGCACTTCTTGCTGACCTTATACTGCTGTACTCAATTTAAACCAACCCAATCTACAAGTGACACCGTTTCTGCTATGAAAGTGCAATATGTGCCAAAACTTCTAATGCAGCCTTTTTTTTCCTCCTGTTTAATCTAGTATCTGATGTGAATGGAGGGAAAAAAATATGTACAACATATTCGTTGCAACAAAATCTTAGAAAAGAAAATGTAAATGCATGAGCATGACACAAACTCCCCTTCTGTTAACATGCACTCACAGAAACTTGTTCAAGTTGCCAAAAGCATATTTAGCCAACCTACAGTGTGTATATGTGTAATTTACTGCAGGGAGGGGACAGGGCTAATTTATGCACTTGGCCCTTGGACCACAGTTTACCTCAATACTTGTCAATGTGCAAATTCTGTAAATCTTACTGGAGAAGGAATGTCTGCTCACGCCAGGCTCTGGACATGCTGAAAATGTCACTCACGCAGATGATGACTTGTGTTTAATTTGCTGTTGTGGATGGGTCTGAAGCAAACTCTCTTGTTCCAAACATCTCTAAATTTGGGAGTTTTTGGCACTCCAGTCCAGTTATGAGTCAATAGTTCTCCGTGTTCCAAAGAGCAAGTATTAGGTTGCAAAGGTGGGAGCTGTTACAAAACGTGATAATATAAAAAAATGTCTATATTAATATTTTTGTTAAGTCTCTGAGTTAGAGGTTTGCCAAGGCTTAAGTAGACTCTAGATGAGCTGGACATATCCAATGAAACTAAGTAACATGACTTCTTTTCGAACAAATACGACTCTTTGGTGCACATTACAACTGTTGAGCACTCCAGCCCTGCTGCACCTCGTCCTCAGAGGTGCTGTATTGCAGTATTGAAGCCAGGCCTTATTTCTGGTTTTGTTTGGCACTAAATAAATAGGCTCTGATTTTCAGTACCTCTGTCAGAGAAGTAAAAAATGTAGTGTGTTATTGATGGATATACAAGCCCTAGGAAGAAAACAATATGAAAGAATTATGTGACCATCTTCAAATTAAGTGCATTGGAGCTCCCATCTCTTTCCTGATGTCACTGCTGTATTCACAGTTTCTAAATCACGCACAAGTTTTTTAAGATTTCTCTCCATGTGGCATCTGCATTTATTCTATTGATGCCATAATTAACAGCTCACATGTTATGCTGCCTCTCCTGCTTGTCCAGAGGGAAACCCTTAGCACAATCTATGCTGGAGCTCAGGTGCTGGCTCAAATGAGCAGGTGGAAGAAGAATGCCTTGAGCTACATAGAGTTGTACCTTGCACTGTGATGTTGCACTCTGTTTTTTTGGTCAAGTGAGTAATTCTGCTTTGTTTTTAGGAAATGAAGTGGGATTTCATTTGTTAGTTTCCTGTAGAACCCTTAATGTTATTTCAGTGTTTCGTAGTTCCCCTATCATCGCACACTGCTCTCACTCTGAGGTGTCTCCCAAGTGAGCGGGTTTCAGATTGAGTGGCAGATTAAAGGAGGATTAAAATATCGGCACCACAGAAGATGATTCCAGTCCCTAACATGGCTGCCCAGCATAGGAAAGGCAGGCAGCCCCTCCGATCCCTGAAATGCCTTCCAGGCTCGCCTTGACCTTCACCTCTGCTCGCTGTACAGGGCCCCTCATTGGAATAGTTCTTTCCAATCCAGTTTTTCCTGGCTGCTATGAACCATGCTGCTTATATTGTGATGGAAGAAGCCAAGTTTGCTTCTTTTTTTGTACTGTCTGAAAAGCTGTGTATTTTGAATAACCCACACATGGAGCAGCGGGCAGTGTAACGCAAGCACAATGTACTGCGTGAGGATCAGCTTAGCATGTTGGATCAATGACGCTGTGCAGCATAATACAAACAGCTTATTCTTTTTCACAGCTGTTCTTCCAAGCATTTTAAGCATACATTCTCCCGCAGCATGCATGAGATTTACGTATTTCACTTCCATTGACATGGTAAAAAGGACCCTCCTCACTCACAGATTTGTTCTTTTAATAGGCATCCAGCGCAAATGAGAATTGAGTACATGTGTGTGTCCAACAGAGAGCAGAACAGAACCAGCTGTAGGCACACATAACTGCTTAGGAGGCCCATTTTTTTATGCTGATTTGGTAACTCGACAGCCAAATCTTCCTTTTTAGGAATGGGAAGAAGAGGAAAGACAGAGGACATCATCTTCAGATTGTATCATCTGTGGAAGAGGAGAATCAACAGGGAGAGTACTCTACATGAGGTTCTCCTCTGCCTGCTGCAGCAGCTGGAGCAAATAAGGTTCACTGTGGGCAAATGTGAGCTCATGTTGCCTCTGCTCTGAGCTGGCAGAGCAGTCAGGGTGTTTCAGCCCTGAGTCAACACTGTGATAACTTGCTCGCGTGACTTTCTAGTTGAAGTTAGAGATCCTTAAAGACACTGATTATCTGTGGTATAGGCATACTTATATAGTTTATACTCCAAACTCTTTCAAACCATAAATGTAAGTGAAGTGCATGCAAATGGTAGAAAGGACAATGTGAACTTTAGGAGAAACGGGTGAGGCTCTGTACACGTCTTCGCTATCAGGAGATGCGGAGGTGAGTCATCTTCACAACGTGATGGCAACACAAACACAAGGAACTTAGCAAAGATTTTTCAGAATTATCCACTCAAGAGGTTGAGTCTTAAAAGAAAATGGCATTAGGAAGAAACAAGTGGCATTGACTCGGGCCCTTAATTTGATGCCAATGATACCTCGGAGTAAGCAGTTTCCCAGAGGATTGTCAGAGATGTGAAATGAATGAGAGCTGCTTCACAGGCATTTGTGGGCACACACACCTGCTTTCAGCAAGGAGAAAGACAGTGCGTAAATGTCTGGAATATTACATAAAAGCTGTCTGGTGAAGTAGGCAGAGCAATTAAAATCCATCTCACTTAAACGAACCCTGAGTGCAGGTCAAACAAATCTAATTTTTATTGTTCCTTAAGGAGATGTCTGTATAGGGGACAAAAGGAGGATGCAGCCATCAGGTTAAAAAAATCAAGATGCCTTTAAAAAATTAAACGTTCACAATAGTGCTACAGCAAGCTAGATAAATGATATATTACTGTGATGGTTTAAAACTAATTGATGACTAATGTTGTAATGCATTCGTAGCTACACTGATGTATTATATATCTTGGCCAAGCTGAAGGGACGCTTCAAGGAGAAAAATTGCTAACTGTTTTAACCTGATGGAACTTGGGGAAAAAATAGTTACTTTAAGAGATAAATGGAAAGGTTGTGACCTCCTAATGTACATCTGGGTCTTGCAACGCAAAATCAAATTATCATTAAACAGAATGCGATCTGTGATGGAATTAAAGCAACTAGAAACCAGTGCAAAAGTTTCTGTAGGGAAATACAATTGAGCAGTTTGAGCTGGGAATATTAGCAACAGAGCTGTAAGGAAGTGCCTGGCCAAAGAACTGGCGTAACAAGTTGGAATTGTTTTGCTGTAGAAAGAAAGTTGGAGACTACAGGAAAAATGTTAACATATTTACTCCAATTTACATATATAGGACATTCTATAAACATTGGTTAATTAGCATATGAATAATTAACAATTTACACTAAGTTTGAGTAACGTGTGTTTTGGTTCTTGGAGGGGAGACAGGAAGCCTCATTTTCCCCTCCTCATTTTTGTCATGCCTGAGGCTCTTGCCCGCTGGGTTTTACCCTTACAGATGGAATTCAGAAAAGATGTCAGTCAGGCTCTGCTTATTTTCACATCTAATTCATGCAAAAACCAGGTTTCCTCCTGAGGCAATAAACTGGCCCAGATTTGCTTCAGAGTTTGGCCTAGGTTCAGTGAATGACTCACTTTTACTAAGGTACATCCATCTTCCCAGCTGAAGCACAGTATAGGAAGTGTTGTCAGAGAGCAGATACCCACGTAGAACTACAGCTTAAAGATTCAAGGCCTTAGGAACCAGAAGTAATAGCTTGTTTCGTCCCCTCGTTTCCTGTTACCCAATATTAAGGACACTGAGTGGGTGTAAGAAGAACATCGTTACTCAACTCAGAGAACCAGTGAGGTTTTTGAAGGCAAAACGCACTGCAAATGACAAGGATGTATTGCTGGAAGCTGTGCTAGGAGGAGCTGCAACCAGTAAGCCTCTGTGGTCACAGATTCTGGATTGCTGTTGCATAGTCTTGTGGAATAAATGCAGCAACAGGTTACAAATGAAAACGTAACACTTAAAGGCTGATGCTAAGATGCAGAATAACTTGAAAAGACCATAACTGAAAAGCACCACTGATATCCTTAGCCTTACTCTCAATGTCTGAGTTGGTTCCGTGAATAAATAGGGGCATGATATAAGAGAAAACAATTTCACAAAGACAACCTTCACCACAGGTGACAATTTAATTTTCTTCTGGTTGGGAACAAGTTAATGTAACAAGAACACCACCAGCTAGCAATACTGTCTGAGAACAATGTATTTCTCTATGATAAATTAACCTTGCAGTGGAAAGGGAAATGCTTGCAATACCAAATTGCAAATATTTTCTACGAAAATTCTTTCTGTGAAGTGTTTGATGTTCCAAAAACCCCAAAGCCTCCATATATTTAAGCCTGCTGTGTATTAGGCTTCCTTCTTTGCATTCATTCAGTGCTGGTTTGAAGCCCAATACAGGCAGCAGCTTGGAAAAACAGTTCTCTAGCTCAGGATGGAGCAGCTGAAGTCTCAACCCTGGAGGTGTTTACTCTAAAGGGGAAAATTGTTCTTGGGTGAAAATGTAAAGCTATTCAGATGGTGGTGTTGGTGTCAGTTTCCAACAACATCAGAAACTCAGTGGTATAAGTATCACTGAGCTGATTTAGAGCATACATATTTTCTAACAGGATGACAATCAGACATATCTTCAACTCTATCTGGGATTTCTTTCCTTTCACTCGCATATTAAAGCAAAGCAAGTTAAAGCAAAGCAAGAGTAATGGATACTTTTCTCCCATATCAAGCTGACCTCCTACATCTTGGTAGAGAGTAAATGACTTTTCAAGGGGAATTTTTAAGGCAAAAAAGAATGCACACAAATTAGCTTTAGATTAAACTTTGAGCTGCTAGTCAATTTAAAGAGATAAGGTGTGGAAAAAGTACCAAGTAAACTTGAAGCATGGCACTTACTGCTCAGACTGTAATAGGTGATCAAGGAGGGCTGAGTTGAGTTCTGAAAATTTCATTTCATTTGGTAAAAGCTTCATTTGCCCACATTATCTTAAAGTACACTGAAGATCTGGAGAGGGAAAATTGAGTTATAGCATTAGAACCTACAAATGGATGTATACAAACTGCACATGCAGTTTGCTATATGCCCATCAGCACAGGGTCATGCCCTGCTTGCAGGCTTGCTTCATAGCTACAGACCTGACCCTTGGTGGTCATGACTCTATGGAGGGAAATGCTTGCAGCCCATGGGATCATTATCTGCCATCCTAATTTCTTAGTCCTGTATCTCTTGGGATGTTCTTTTCAGTGCACGTGGTGTTGATGGGAAGGAGATGTCAGCGAAGACATCCCACAGTATTTCCAGGATTGCAACACTCTGTAGGTGAGGAAGCTGTTCCAGTGTTTGGGTCACTGTCATAAACAACGATCCTGGCAGTTCTTTGCAAGGGTGGAGTTACACAACCAGTCTTGCCATCCTGCTCTTGAAAACAATCAGACATAAAATAGACTAAAAGAAGAGTACAGCTATAACTTTATTTCCTTCCTCAAATGTTCATCTTGATTCATCACCATTCATTGTGATAGCTGACAGAAAGGGAAAAAAAAAGACTAGACCAGGTTGCTCACGGCCCCATCAGCCTGGCCTTGAATGCCCCCCAAGGAGGGGGGATCCACAGCCTCACTAGGCAACCTGTGCCAGTGTCTTGCCACTCTCACAGTAAAGAATTTCTTCCTAATATCCAGTCTAAATCTACTGTTTTCCAGTTTGAAGCCTTTTCCCCTCTCCTGTCTCTACCTGCCTGTACAATCAATGAATACACAGATGTAATAACAGAGAGCTTGGCTACGTAGTCATCACACCAAAGCAGAAAAGATAGGAACACTCACCCATATTCTAGGCTCACTTACAAAACTCCAGCAGAGCGGATCTCCAGAAGAGAACCTTCCCCACTGCTAGTCAGCTCTTAAATGGGTTTAGCAGAGGTGCAGCCAGGCTCCACCCCTTCCGGCAGCACAGGTGAATTGCCTTCACCTGTGCTCCCCTGGCTGACTCATTGCTTGCTTCAGGTGATCAATCAGAGGTTCAGGCCATGATTCAGCAGTTCCCATACACTGCCCTTGATTGTCAAGTCTCAGTGTCAGAATGTAGACAGGAAATTTTAAATGTACCTTTGATAGTTGTTATGTTTACCATTGTTCTAATATTGTGTCAATAGTCTAAAGGAATTTTTGATGTGATGCACTGAATGTTCTGCCTCAGAACTCAGCAACGGGCATGTCAGAAACTACTACATTCTTCCTTCCTGATCCAAGCTTGAGTATCTTTCAGTAGTTTTGTCTCTGATATGGTTTCGAAATTTTCCTAGGAAGCCTTAGGCAAGAACCTGGACATCTGCTTCATGCTGTTTTGGCAGCTCAAACAGTTGCAGAGAGAATGGAATAATATCTCCCCCAGTTCTCCAACAACATCCCACTTGCCTGGTTCATGTAGGCAGGAATTGCTGAGGAAACTCCTGTTTTCTGGGCCATGACCCATGAAGCTGCATGTTTCAGGAAAAAGGTTAGCCCCTGGAGGAGGAAAGTGTTGCAGCTCTTTTTCACTGATTCTATACCAAAGTCAGAAGTTTTCAACACAATGAGAGCATCAGTGTGTGCGTTCTGATTTCCATCTGTCATGCAAAGTATAAATCTCACAAGTGTGAGATCAATCCTGCCCAAAATACTTGAAGTCACCTAAAATATTGGAGAATAAATATTTTATATTTTCCTCCAGGGTTCCGAGTGTTGCAGACATTCTGTTATCATACAGTACAAGCTCAGGCAATGTATTAAGTTCAGAGTATGGATCTACACAAGGATGAGGCAGAACTATCTGGATCCCCAGTATCTTTCTACTAACAGCTGTCTCTAATCATATCACTACATTTATCTGGTATTTGCCCAGTTTTCTGGCGAGCACTTTCTCAGAATGTATCTGAAGGGAACAAAGAAAAAGCAAGTAATTCTAACATCCAAGGTGTTACAATATAAATTCCGTGACATTTTCTATTATGTGAATGTTCCTAAATGACAGACTGAGACATCCCTCAAACTGTCTCCCTTACAGACTTTCCTTGTTCCAGAAACTTGGCCTAAGTCAGGAGGAAACCCCATAACTGTCCCTTTGAAGTTGAACTGCATCACTGTGGGTAAGATGTGGGGCAAAATTGATTAACGGTGTAATTGCATGAAAATCAGAAATACTCCAATGGGGCTGAATCTGCAGTGTTATAAAATTACTTCCCTAGGGGCAAAACTTCTGCAACCAATGTCATGTTTTAATTATTAGCAATTTGTTTTGGGTTGTATGCAGAACACAAAAATAATATAACTGCATTGGAACTATGTACATATATGGTGAATTTATTCTTGTATCTATTGCTCTTCAGTTTTTTTCTGTGCGATGTGCAGGTGGGTTTATGACCCTACAAATTTCTTAATATGTACTTGCATGAGCCCCTGTTGAATTTCAGATTCTACAAGATGACAGTGCTGACTTTAGATTATTGTCATTTGTACATTTTGCAATGAGTTTAGGAGAAAGGCTGCGGATTGTTTATAATCTTGAAAGTACAGATTCCAGTTAACAACCTTACCCTCAGAGAGCAGACAACTGTGTTTTTCACAAATTAGCAGATGCTGATGGTGTTTCAACTCTTGTGACTGTGTTCACAAGTGTCTGAATTCAAAGGGCAAAATAGGATCTGCCTTTTGTAGGAAATCACAGCCACAAAAGCAGACGAGACACGCTGCCTAAAGGGTTAGAGTCATTTTCTATCTTTCTCTATGCTGTCTGGATTTTGGCATCGCTATGATACATCACCTCTGTAACGAACTACTTCACATACGCTGGTTATACTCAATTCAAAACTCTTGAGAGGGTGTTGCAGAAAAATATTTAACCTCTGCTACTTATTTTTCATGAGATTTAAGGTATTGTGAAATTTAAGAAGCTCAAGAGATTTTCACTGCTTGGTTTGTGAAATTCATTTCCAGCTCAGCAGATTGTGGTTTCAGAATTTTGTGCATCTGGGTTTGCCATGGGTTGGGAGGGAAGATGTCTGATGAATCTGCCTCCAGACACAGCAGGGCCATCTGCCTGCTCCTGGGCAGTGAGGTCTGGTGCCTGGGACTGCAACCTGCCTGCCCACACCTGCCGTGAGGCTTCTGTCCCAGCAGGCAAAGGCTGCACTGTCATAGGTGCCCCTGGTAGCAGTGGCCTCAGGAAACACTGAGTGTAAAGGGATATGCAAAGAGGGTAAAAGGATAAGCAAAGCTGTGCCTTGTGTGCACGGCCTGAACCTGGGGAGCAAACAGGACATTTTCACATGCTGGCAACACGAGCGGCTGCAGCAATAAATGTGTGCAAGTACTGTTGAGCAGCCCTCTACCGTACTGCAGCAGTGGTCTTCTTGTCCAAGCATTGGTGGGGGGTGTCTTCTTCTTACCCTAATCTGTGGCAGCCTGGCAGTTTTCCCAGGGGGAGCCAGTTGATGGAAACATGACTTTAAGCCAGAACTTTCAGCATTCACATCACAGGAGAAAGTTTATAAAGGACGTGGTATGTGCATTTTCCCGTTGTATACCACTGTACAGCAAGCAAGTCATCCCATCTTCCCACCCCACTCACACAGCGTCAGAGAGCCTCACTTATCCTTATGGCATTGTCAGTGTGGTTTCAAAAGAAAAATCCCCCAGTTCTCTGAAATGCTCAACTGTTGGGTACCAGAACCCCAAAACATCTTGCCTGCAGTAGGGGTTAGGAAAACAGAGAAGCGCTGATTTGAGTGCCAAGTGGTTTTTTGGAAGGCTGACTCCCCTGAGAATAAAGGTTTTTGGTATCCAGCCAAGAGAGCAGGCAGGAACAGGCCTAGGCAAGACATTGGAATTTTGGAGGAGCCTGAAATATTGCATGCTTGTTTATATCAGCTGCTGAATTTTGTTTTAGAAGGTGAGCTACCCAAAAGTTAAGCAAATGGGTCAGAGATTGATGAAATCTGAATTATTTTATTAGTTATACTTAGAGCTGCATAAAGCAGGGATTTTCCATCTTGGCTCTAGTGTCTAAGAGTAACTGATCGTTTCTATTAAAAACAGGAAAAAGGAAATTTCCTTTTTTTCCTATGGTACACTTCTCAGAATGTTTAGCTTTCCACTCAAAAATCCCTTGTTCTTGTGACATAGTAGTCAGCTGGTTTTTCCTTCCCTGTCTCCCTGTCCTGATCTGACTGCTCAGAAAGCATTTCATCCAGAGCACTTCCCAACTTCAGTTTCCTACTCCAGAATTATCCTGCTTAAGAACGAGACTTACATCTGCTTTGGGTGCTTGTACAAGCTGCGTAAGCAAATGTAAGCTACATGGTTCTTTATACAATTTTTCTTCCCTTCAGTTGTTATATTAATCAATATCTAAGTAAGCAGAATTTTTGAATGCTCAGAGATACAATCCTTTTACAGTTCTGCTGTGAGTAAAGCAATTTACTTATCTGCTTGTTTTGCTTTGCTAAATGCATTAGCTTTAGATGAGCTTTTTGGCATAGAAATTCCTGAAAAGACCATAACTGAGTGAGGAAATTGCAAAAGAGAAAGAAAGTGGTTATATAGATGGATTATATATTATTTATTTCTCCTTCAATATAAATTCAAGAATGATTTACAAGAGAACAGTTCTCTGTGGCTTTATTTCAATGTTGCAAAGCAGCACTATAGCTAGCATGGCTGTTCTCTTTAAGATTCCTCTTCCTCTGAAAAAAACTTGGGTAATGTGAATTTGTCTTAGCAGTGCTGTCGATGCCATCCGTGGCCTCACTGATGGATACTGAGTAGGTATATTTCCCAACAGTCTCTTCCATTTGTGCTGAAATTTGGCACTAAACCAGCACAACCACTTTTATTTTCTTGTGGTGGTAGTTTCAGTTAGCAATACATAGCCATGCCTTCTGATTTGGGGACCAAAGGAAAGTCACAAAGCTGTTCCTACTCATCCTCTGGCGCACCAATTGGACCAAAAAATCTTGTCTGGTACATCTGAGAATTCTGAATCACTGGATGCAGTGCCAGCCATTTTTCTGCTTGTTGGAAAAGATCCTGTTGCCTTCAAAGGTAGGCTAGTATCTGCATTTCTGGTATGGCTATGGTGGGCAATGCAGCAAGACTGTCTGCCCAGTTTTCTGCAGGGACATTCCTCTTGTGCACACGTGTGCTCCTGGCACAACAGCTCCCACCACCCTTCACCAGCAAGCCAGGATCCTTGCCTTCAGGGAGGCAGAAAGATGTTTTTGTGTGGATCTCAGTGGAGAAGGAGTGGAGCTTTATTTCCTTGACAAGACTGGAAAGTGTTCATTCTGTCTTTCCCCTTCACACACATATTTTCTTTTCTTTGTAGAGCAAGTCATTTGTCTTTATCTCACCATTCACCTTCCTATTTGATTGCAGTTAATGGAATTGTCACCTTTATGTACTCATGTGCCATTTCTCAACCTGTCTGGACTTTGGCCCCCAAAGGTTACCACTGCTAGTGAAGTAATATGATTAAGTGAGTCTTTTTGGACAGATTTATGCAAGATTTTTTCTCCAGCAAGTGTCACATCTAGTCTAGTTCTGTAAAAGAGAATATTTCAAAGATGCCAACTGTCATCTAAAAACACTAAATTGTTCCACAATGCTGGTTGAGAGGACTGCAGGCCATATCAGAGCAAGGCTGATTTACGCTACCTGAAGTAGCTCTGTGGCTTAAAATATGGGCTGTGGGTAACCATGAGAAAGAAAAGAACATTCCTGTCTCTCAGAAATCACATTTAACACGGAGTTTTCATTAGTTACTCTCAAATGAAAATGTAACAGGATACTTTTTAAGTGAATTTGGCCAAAATTTTCATCATCGACATCAACAGTGGGATCAAATCATCCTCAACAAGTTTGCTGATAACACCATGCTGTGCAGTATGTCCCTTTATGATCAGGGCATAGAGCTCCCAGAGAGGGGGAGTGGTGCCCTGCTGTCCCTGGAGACACCCAGGATCAGGGAGAGGGCTCTGAGTAGCTGGTGGAGCTGTAGGTGTCCCTGTTCATTATTGGGGAGTGGGACCAGATGGCCTTTAAGGGTCCCTTCCAACTTAAATGAAATATATATATATTTTCCTCTTATTTTTGCTATGACTTGTAGGAAAAAAACCTGGAAAAATTGAGATACCGGTGTGATGTAGGTATAAAAAAGGCACTGTCGATCTCTGTGTGTAACTAAGGGTGCTCAGGGAATTTTATTACCACTTTATGAGTCAATGGCAAGACATCACTGTCAACATTATCCATGATGGTGTGCTATGCTCACTTGGGTAGAGAAAAAAAATGAATTCTGATGGAAACAAGTGCAGTGAAATCTTATTAGGTAGTGCAAACTTTGCTGTCATGAAAGAAATTGTAAGTGGTTGATATTTAACTTTGCAAAACAAAGGCCAAAAGAGGATTCAAACTGTGTGTATAAATGCACCGTGGGAGGAGAACAAGTGCTATTTACATGAAAAGAAAGTGTCAGCTGGCCGTGAACGTACGGAGGACAGAAATCACAACTTTTATTTTCAATGAAATAGGATTCTGAAACAGAACAGTAAGGAAGAGAGATAGCTGGGGGGGTGAAGAGCAAGAACTATAAACTGAAGCACAGCGTGTTTGTGGAAGAGTTTGTAGAATTTGACTGTCAAGGATAGTGGAAGAACACTTGGGTTCATTTCAGTGGGTTTCATTTAACTGCTTCTCAGTTGAGCAAAACATGTGGGTAAATCACAGTCAAAGCACTTTGTTTTGGATCACTGAGCTAACGTGAAACAGCTTGTGTGTCCACGCTCTTTATACTTTCTCCCCGTGGCCCATTTCCCTGCTCAGACCAGTCCCTTCTGCTGCAGACGTTTTCCATGGGCCGGGTCCTGCATGCTGGGACTGGTCTGACTCAGATCGTGATGTGCACAGCTCAGGAGAGACATTTGCATCCCACTAGAGGAGGTGCAGACCTCCCGGGGCGTGAAGTAGAGCATGAGAGCACAAACTCCCACAGAGCAATGAGCTGACTTGGAATTACTGCCAGGAGAGTGGTATTTGTTTTTTAAATCTATCAATTCAAAGCAAAACATTTGGACTAACACAGGAAAACAATGAATATTTCAGTGTGGGTTTCATGTCCTTTCCTGCCCTGTCAAGATGCAAGGTATTCCCAATGGAAAGTCGATTTGCACAAAGATACCAGTTTTGTAAAGTGGTGTTTTCTGTCAGAAAGTCATTCCAACGGAAAATTACCAACTGGTGCTAATACAAAGTGACTAGCAAAGGTTTCAAAATGATTCAGTGGCCAAGCTGGAATGCAAACCCAAAGCCCCTGACCACTAACCCTGTGCTCCAACCACAAGACAACACTCATCTTTCCTTGAGCAAGGTTGTTCTTGCACTATTTCTGCCTGGCCCAAAGTGGGAAAATTTTGGAAATGTTGCAAGAGAGCTTTTTGTTAGAAGATTTCCTGATGTGGAAGATGAGGAGGGTAAGAGGAGAAATCCGTGGCGCTCGCTGGGGGCTCTTCAGACAGGTTGGGGCATGGGAGTATGGAGGTGAGGCATGCGGCCTCCGAACCCAGAGAGGCTGTGGATGCTCCGTCCCTAGAGGTGTTCAAGGCCATGTTGGATGGGGCCCTGGGCAGCCTGATCTGGTATTGGCTATGGAGGTTGGTGGCCCTGCGTGCAGCAGGGGGGTGGAACTTGGTGATCCTTGGAGTCCCTTCCAATTTGGGTCATTCTGTGATTCACATGGAGGAACATGGCTTCACATGGAGGATCGTGCTGGCCCATTTTTCTTCTCAGTGGGATGGCAGAAAGCTCCCAGCTAGCAGACCTGCTCTGTCTGTTTAAGAAGCAGTGAGTGCAGACTGGGGGTGCTCCTTTCAGACCCATCGTTCTGTGGTTTCCTCCCCAGCTGCCTGGGCTGCTTACAGCCAAGCGCTTCAGCACCCCTGTATTCCTGCAGTGTTGTGAGGGCAGCCAGCCTACAGCTGAGACAGCATCATCCCCTTTAATAAACATCAAGACCCGAAGCCCTCTCCGTTTCATTCACTCCTAAATCAAAGACAACTACTATTCCCTTTCTGAGGCAGCCACACCGCTGAACTCCTGACTGGGCACGGTGCTTTTAAAAGCACTCGGGGTCCCCAAATGCGAACCAGCTGCCGGCCTTCAACCCGATCTGGGGAGGCCCGGCTGCGCCTGCGCTGCCATCCGCCTCGACTCGGGCAGAAGCGGCCGGGCCGGGGGGAGCGCGGCGGCGGCGGCGGCTTTCCCGGCAGCGGCCCGCGAGCAGGAAATCGCCCTGTCAGGAAAAGCGCGGTTTGTGCGAGCAGCTCAGATAGTGTTTCAGTTTGGACAAGTAAGTGACCGCCGCAAGCCGGCGGGCTCCCTTAGGCAGGCAGCCCGGGTTGGGGCCGCCCCTCAGGAGAGCGCGTTCGCGTGGCCCCGCGCCGGCGACCGTTGCGACCGTTAACGGCGTTGGCGCGAAGCGGCGCTGCTGTTGGTCCCGGCCCGGCGCGGGAACGCTCAGAGAGCGCCTGCCTTGTTCAAGGAGGCGCTGCTTGTTGACGAATGTCGCGTTTTCTGCTTTAAAAAAAAAAAAAAAAGTGTTATTCTATTATTCTGACTTGAAACCCCAGGCACTCGTGTGCAGCACGCCCTGCGGCTGCGTTGTGCCCTACGGGCGCCTCCTCCTATTGGCGCTGTGCAGGAGCCCCGGCAGCCTTTCCCCCATTTACCCACTCGTTCCCAACGGCAGCACTCGAGTGACCTGAATAGGCAGGTGGGATGTGTACAGCACTCATGTGCCTGCTTCATCCTCTGCGTCCCTGGAGGTTTTGGAGCAAGCTTAAGCATCAGGGAAGGAGGGCGAGGGGCTCTCGTAGCTCTGAGGCTCCTGAAAAGTAGTAAATCTTCACTTACAGCA
This sequence comes from Phasianus colchicus, assembly GCF_987193195.1. Lineage (NCBI taxonomy): Eukaryota > Metazoa > Chordata > Aves > Galliformes > Phasianidae > Phasianus > Phasianus colchicus. The sequence goes on from NC_143444.1 coordinate 29,165,319, forward strand.
GAATTGATTTCCTTGTTTTTCACCCTCGTGTTTTCCCATTGTCCTAGAGAGCTGTTTGCTTAACTTATTGAAATTATCTTTCCTAAACGTGCTGAAATTTAATACTAAAATATACTACTTTCTTAAATGCTAATGGTTCTCTTTTCTACATGTATTGGGATGGGGCAAAAAAGGCTTTGTGTGTTTTTTTCCCTCTCTTTTCTTTAAACTTTTTTTCTTTCTGGGAGGGAGAGGTGCCTGAGACAAGAGGATGAAAGGAGAAAGCAGAGGGAATTGGATTCTTGTAGGTACAGCTGTTCCCAGCTGTAAGAATCAGGGCAGAAATAAATGTGTAGTGTCAGGAGAGACTAAATAAACTAGTAATATGCTGGGAAGCTTTCTCGTGGACTCGTAGCCACTTCTGCTATGCTGCTGCGCGTTTGTTACGGTGCTATTTGTAACTTATCTTTTGAAAATACCGGTTCTTTTCAATAAATCATCCACTTCCCCAGAAAAGATTCTCACACTGTTTGTTTCATGAATTTCCTTAGTAAGTCTGCCTTCTTTCTTCCCATAGGCTTTATTTAAGCCTTCTTTTGTTTCTGTTAAAGGTTGACCTGCTGTCTGAGAACTTGTGGGTTTACAGGAGGGGATCAGAATAGCTGCCCTGTGTGCTCCTGCTTTGTATCTTGGGTTTTAGTGATGATTCGAGTTGCAGTTTTTCCCTTCTACGTGCCACTGGAATATTGAAGAGCCTGCATGCCAAGTCAAAGCAGTGGCGTGGTCTTTGTAGAAGTGAGTTTCTGAGCTTTGTTTCTGAAGGGAAGTCTCTGGTCAGCATTGTCTGTTTGGCTCTTGTTAATACTTCAGGTTGGTATCTTGGGCTGTTTCCCCTCTGTATTTCCACATGTGAAGTGGAAAGTACTCAGACTGTACATAAAAAGAGGTTGGAAAACCTGTGGCCGTCAGCTGTTTGATGCAAGCAAGTTTAGAAGCTGATGGTTCAGAGATACTTTCAGAAGTCACTGAAGGAAGCATACGGAAAAGCAATGGCCTGATACCCATTTGGGTTTGTCCTTGTGGAAGTTTGAAGTTACCAGACTGATAGATTCATTAAGAAGACAGATTTTGCATGTGTTGAAACACGTACCTTCCATAACCCCTCCCCCAGTAAGAGCTGTGTATGTAGGGAGAAGGCAGGAGGAAGATAACTCGCTGCATTCAGATGAACAGATGTTATTCTTAACAAAAGAAGTGGATGTAGACATGTTATACTAATATGCTATATCTAGATATCTGATTTATAGGCATAATCTATTTCTTTTAACCTAACCTAGTGTAGCCTTACTTGGTCATGGGTGTTTGTGAAAGGAGCTTCAAGGTTAGTGTTTGTCATGCTGTAGACCAAATAAATGTGGGATTTTGAAGTGACAGATTACCTACGACTGTCATTCTTCCCATGCTCTTACATGGAAGAGCAAACAAATACTGTATGATAAACCCTGTGTTCAGCTAATAGATGTGTTTGCTTCTGGGCTGAACATTTTAATAGAAGTGGTTTACGGCATGTCTTTTTAAAAATTGATTTCACTATTGCGTCTATCTACTGGCCTAAGTGTTCCAGGATCTGCCAGGAGTAATTACAGACAGTTGGTTCAGATGTTGCTTAAATGTGTAAGCCTTGATGGGAAACATAGTGGATTTCAGCCAAAATGCTAATTTTGATGTTTTGTCATTTTGTAAAGCTACGGACTCGGAACAAATTATTTTTATACCGATCTACTGATACATAATTGCACAGCTAGGGCCAAGTTTGTCCTTGATGGAGCACTGAACACTACTGATGTCAAAAGTTACAGTATCAGCACTAACCTAAAGTTGACTAACTTGATAGCTACAGTAGCATAATAACTTCATTTACCCAGATAAGCTTAGGTACCTGTATTGAAGTTCATGATACCAAGGCTTACTTGCTCCAGAATGCATTTTAAGGCTAGAGCGTGTATTGTTACAGGAACTATCCTTGCCTTTTGAACTGTCTTTTACTCCAAGTTGTATTTTACAACGTAAGCAGTATTTTCTTCATTTGTTTTAACATAGAATTAAAAAAAAAAAAAAAAACCCACAAAAGTCACAACACAGGAGCCTGGCACTTTTACAACCAGTGAACTGGTGCTGTTCTACCTGCCCAGTGTGGGTTAGGATAGAGTGGCGGACATGAATAAGAAAGGTGGTCTTCCTTAGCATTACGTTAATAAGTGGATGCATCCAACCACTTGGATCTGTCAATCATTTTGGAGCCTGTTGCCTCCTTTCAGCTAGTGTGAAGCTGTTACTACTACAATTTCTACAATAGTCAGATTGTGCTTTTTTTCCCCCTCACAGTCAATGTAAGCAAGAACATCATCTTCCAGAGCTTCTAGCATTCTGCAGTGTCATTTGGGACATGCCTGATTGCCAGATCATTAGAACAGCGTTCAGGGATGCATGCAGCTGCAGTGTCAAGGAAAGAGTGATCTACATAGGTTGGTGTGCATGTGTTGTATGACTGTAGTTTTCAGGGTTTGGAGAAGAAAGGGTGCAGCTCTATACCCTCTTAATTCCTTAGGTTTTCCAGCGTGAGAATTGTGTCTTGGCATGGGCTGATGAACGTTTCCTCTGTTTGAGAAACTGTAGGTTATGGCAAGCGTTCAAATCCTGCAGCTTGAGAGTGCACCTGTGATGTTCACAAGTATCAGGAGTCTAATCATGAACTACTAATTCGGGAGTTTTGCCACTTCAGAGGATGTAGGATCTGACCCTGCTTTGGAAGTGATGCCCTGTCCAGGCAGGGCCAATGTAGCCCCAGTGAGAGTTGGAGCTGCTGGATTTCCCTAGTAGCTCATGCCTCACTCCTCATCTCTAATTTACGTGTTCTTGTGGTTCTTTGCTTGGCCTTCCTTTTTCCTGAGAGCTCCCGGCTGCAGCTGCTTCCTGCTGTTCCAGCAGTTAGAAAAGCAGCAGAGAGTTAAACTGACTGCTTTTGTGAGGCATAGCTGCAAGCTGGGAAAGAAGTGGAGCAGTTCTACCACTGTCAAGTAGAAAAATCTTGGAGTGGGAGAATAGTCAGTGTTTGTTTTGCCTGCCTGTGGCTGCGGACTGGGAACTGGGGAGGCGTCCTGCAGCGTTGTCTCTGGTGGTTGCAATGGAGGGCCTCTCAGGGTGCACTGCAGCTATGGGAGCCCTGAATCATAGAATCACTCAGGTTGGAAGGGACCTCAAGGATCATCAAGTCCAACCGCAGCCTAACCATAGTACCCTAACTAACAACCCTCTGCTAAATCATATCTCCAAGCACCACATCCAAATGGCTCTTAAACAACTTTGTCTAACTTATCTAACTGAGTGTCCTAGCAGAGAAGACCAGGGTGAGCAGCAGCTGTTAGTCTTCTGCAAGCTGGATTCCTCTGTGATAACGCTCCTTGAGGGCCAAAGCATAGGGAATTGCCCATAGTTTCAAGTCCTTGACCTTTAATAGGCACCTCTGTGCTCCTGAGCAGCACCTGATGCAGCCACGTGCCTCTCTTTAATCAGAGTTCAGCATGCTATTGCTCTTATTTTATCAGTGGCAATATGGACTGTATCTTCTAGTGTAAGCTCAAAAGTGGAACTGGAAGGGCAGAATCACTTCTCTGTGTTAGTGCAAATCTGGAGTAGAGCAGACTCTAAAGAAAAACAACACTGTTGAACATCTATGAGTTTGATATTTGCTGACAGTGGTCATGCTGATGTCTTCCTGCTGTTCTTTAGAGATCTCTAGATAGGCAGTAGAAACTGAAAATAAATGAATTTTGGGTCTCACTTATTGGAATAATTTGCTTAGTCATTTTTACTTTTCTGCTGCGTGTTACTTTGTTTCAAGTGGCTTGGCTTGGAGTGGTCTGTAAGTTACAGCAGGATGAACTGGGATGTGATGTGCTTTTTGTCAGAATAGGTGAAAGTGGTTTGGCTTGAAAGGATTTAAAATACAAAAGATAGAATTAAAGGGCAGAAGGTAGTGATGAAGTAATGGTTTTGTCTTGGACATGGAGAGGGGAAAAAAAAGATATGGAGAGACATTACAGAAGATTAGTACATAGTGAATAATTTATAGAGTGGAAAAAAGCAGATACTAGAAAGTAGTAGAATATTTCCAGACCTGTGGTAGGATTTATTGAGATGATGTTACAGCATTGGGGGCAGGGCAAGTAGGAAAGCTTTGGAGGAGCAATGTGAGTGGTGTGGGACAAGGTGTTGGAGTCTGATTCTGCTACCAAAGTGAGATCGTTCCACTATGCTCAGCTGTTTTCCCTTGTTCTAGGATGTGAAAAGGCTCCACAGAGTTTACTAGGGAATGGATAGATGATAGAGAATATTTGGTTTATAGTAAAGAAGACAGTGATTAAGGTATTTCTTCCAGCGTGCTTTTATTTACTCCAGTTCTGTTATCCTCAAATTTTGAAATCTCAGAGATCTCCTTCATGTATGCCTGATTTTGAGAAGAGAAACGGAGGTGAGGTGTGCTGTTGCTTCTTTTTGTGCTTGTTGATAGCTATAGCACAGTCCCTTGGGCCGTGAAGGATATTATTCTAGCCTTCAGCATTTCCATCTGCTCTCACTTTCCTACAGAAATGTACCTTCCTTGTCTCTTCCCATCCACACAGGAGTTAAAGATCCTGGAAAACAGTGATTGCCACTCTTCTACCACCAGCTCTGTTAGCTTACTGGAACCCTAGAAAGGCAACAGTGTTGAATTTCGTATGTAATGTCAAAAATGCTTCTTTCATTTTATCTCCTTTCTACAGCTGACAAACACCTTTTATTTAACATATTTAGATCTTTTCACACTAAGATTATGAAGCCTAATTTGAGCCTGTTAATCTTTTTCCCAGTAATCCATAGAAAAGCACAGCTGCACTACTAAAGACATACTGTTTACCCATGATCTCTGGGTTTGGGCAGCCTGCAGCGTTCCAAAGATCAAAGTTTAAAGGAGACGTGCCAGTCCTTCACAATTCCTTTTATTTAATCTCATGAAACCACGTAAGCCACGCTTGCAGCTGATAAATACTTTTGCTGAGCTTCAGCCTGTGTGTGTTTGTGTGCAGCCCTCTGGTCCTGTAGCTTTAACAGAAAGGTACGTCCTGCAGGCTGATAACCATGAAATAAGGTAGGGCAAATGGAATTTAGTAGTTGTAATGATCAGTCATGTGGTTACTTAGTACTTAGTCTTTTTAAATTAATATAAACAATGTTAAGGATTTTCTGTCTTAAAAAAATAGAAAACAAACAAAAAAACCCCCAAAACTAATATTGTTTCAAGTGACAGTTTCACCCCACTTTCTTTTTTCATTGCCTATGTGGGAAAGCTAGCACATTTGTGTAAAGATAAACTGGGAAGTCGGTGGTTTCCAGCATGAATGTTTTGGTTAATATTTATAGAGACTAGTATTTAACGGGCCATATAAATATTTATCATATGCTGCAGCTCTTTGATCATAAACACTTGTTTGAAAAGGCGTTCTGTCCCTGCTGTGATTTGCAAAGAAAGAGAGACCACTGCTTTTTCAGTGTTAGGAGGGAGATTTGGCTTGTCCTACATTAGCAGTTTTAGTTGTGGACTATAACACAGTAAAGCTGGAGATGTCTTTTGAAATTTGTTATTTTTTTCTCTTCTTCTCTGTTTGCAAGCTCAAATAATAACTTGTATGCATGAGGCCCCAGTCTGCAGCAGACTGGCAAAGCTGGATTGAAGTTTTGGGGACCTTTTTTTCCTTGGCTGCAAGAGTTTGTCTGCTATGTCCTACATGTCACTACTCTGCTGCATTGCATCAAATAGTTTGTTGTGTTTTTAGGAATATTGTGCTCAAGGAGTTGACCCGTGACTGTTCACCTGCAGGACTTTGTCTTCAACTGTTTTTCTGGTTCTTTGTTTTTATTATATTGACTGCAGAAACTGTAGGCAAAGGTTCCAATAGATATGAAATGCAGCATGGAGTTTTACTGCGAAACAACATTTCATTTGCACATGGCAATAAATGTTGGTGTCCAGATTCCAAAACAGGAAGTTTGTGCTGGAGACAGAAGAGCTGGAAAGACCTTCTTCCAGCTCACAGGTCTGTTTCTTCATTTGTAATTTGGAGTCTCCTCCTGTGCAGAAGGAATATTCAGAATAAGAACGTTCATCTTCAAATTCTTAACAAAGTACTTTGGCTAAATATTTTCAGCCAGCCTTATTTCTGAGTTCTGAGGTCCTCAAGAAGCACCTCTAGGCAGACTCCCTTGTTGGTGACACTTATGAGCTGGAGATGATAGTGCTTCTTGTGGAATGTGAGTGGCATTCCAGAAAAGCCCTTGGCATCCACCAATGTTTTTGCAAGCAGATCAGATCCTTTTTTAGAGAAGCCATACTTTGAACAGCATTGACTGCTTGCTGCACTTGAGAAAAGATTTACTTTAACTTTTAGCCTTTTTCTGTAAGATAGCAAAATATTTCTCTATAATGCTAGGTGATTTCTGCTGAGAGAAATGCAATTTTAAACAGGTCTGTTGTATTCACTGTTCAGGTCTGTCACATAATGGCTTCTTGCTCACGTCCATCAATTTACAGAAATAAAATAAGGGATATTTGTAAACTGATAGATGCTGCTTGAGCACACAAACTTGGCATCCTGCACGATCACTCACATGTGTGCATCCTGGTTGCTTAGTAAGGAAAAAAGAGTAAACATTACATGGGCTGATTAGGTTCCAGATCTCAAATGTTTGTGGGAAGAATTCAATGCAAAGCTATAATTATGAGTGCTGAGTAGGAGGTACTATGAGCTGAATTCTCTAACGTCTGTTAAATTTGTTCTCTAACCAGCAGAATACATTAATAAAATCACCCTGCCATACAGGGAGGGGAAGTAGTTGGGAGTAAAGCTGCGTGTGAGAAAGCAGGATACAAAGTGAAGTACTACTTTTGCTGTTTGTAAAAAGCAAGAAAGATTTGCCTATGTTTAAAAAAAAAATAAAATCAGCTTTGCAGCTTGTGGCTTACTCTCTTCTTATGAGTCAGCAGCCAAAGGCAGTGCCAAAGTAGGGGTAAACTGGGAAATGCATGAGATAGCAGCAGGGATAGTTTCCTGCAATTTCCTCCTTACTGTAAACCTTCTAGCAGGTAGCTAGCAGCACCTGCAGCCAGGCTTTTCAGATTTGGGGAGGCTGAGTGCAGAATTAAAAACTGAACATATCTGTTGATAAGAATGTTTTAAAACTCCTGTTACAGCCGAGGGCTAGGAGGAAGATGCAGGGTGCTGTAAGTATTCCAGCTGACAGATACAGTATTAATCACTGATAGCAGGAGAATTCTCCTCTTTCTGTCGGAGGCATTAGCTTTTGTCAGCCTGACCAGGTCATAGAGCCAGGGCCAAGCAAATAAAGCGAGATTTCTTGCCAATATTCCTAGGTGTTAGCCTCATGGCACACCATTATTTTTAGCTGATTGCTCATCTCTTGGGCAGATGACCTTGCTTAGCAAGATTAGTGTGTACTGCACCTTATCTACCACACAGAATTGGGATGCTGAAGGAGGGTGGCTAGAGTTTCTATCAATCTGCAGTGTACCCTCTAGCTTTGATATATATCAAACATATATATATATATATATCAAATATATATATTTGATATAAAACATATATATATGTTTTCTAAAAAAAAAGTTTTTTTTTAAAGCTAATGATGCGTACAACTTGCCCTAGTAACCCTACCTTTGTGCATGCAGAATGCTGTGTGGTAGGTGCTTTGGACCTATCTAAAATGGAGTGCAATTGACTTGGCTGTATGATCAACTGTTATTGTCTGAAGATAGAAAGAAGTCTAAGAATTTTGGGTCCCAGTGCTTTTTCTATCATGCTTTGCATATAGTAAGCAAGTAAACTTAGTTATTGCCAAAAAATCATATATAGGCTTAATTTGAAATGTGAGCAACCTTATTACAGAATCACAGAATCACAGAATTGCCAGGGTTGGAAGGGACCTCAAGGATCATGAATCTCCAACCCCCCTGCCACACGCAGGGTCACCAACCATTCCACCTAATGCTAGACCAGGCTGCCCAGGGCCCCATCCAATCTGGCCTTGAACACTTCCAGGGACAGGGCATCCACTACCTCCGTGGGCAGCTGTTCCAGTACCTCACCACTCTCTCTGTAAAGAATTTCCCCCTGACGTCCAACCTAAATCTCCCTTCCCTCAGCTTAAAACCATTTCCCCTTGTCCTGCTGTATTGTTCTGCTAAGCAGAACTTTCAGAATCTTTTCCCCTTCTCCCATGTCCTTCCCCCCTAAACAACGAGTCTTTCACAAAGAGATGTCATCCAGGTCATTTGCTTGGGATAGGTGGGCTGATTTCAGGTACAGCTGTTTTGTTGCTCTGTAAGTGGCCAAATGATAATTGATATTTTCCTTTTCTCAAAGTACCAGCTGAGTTTTGCATGCTTCTGAGTTTTGGTAGGAGATTCATACAAGCACTGATGTGGTGCTTGTGTGACCTATCAAATACTTTGTATCAGCTCTTAATTAACATTTCCCAGATTGATTAAATGTTAATGTTAACTATTAATTAAGGGCAAGCTTAGAAATTAAGTACAGTGCATTTGTCACTATATAAAATGTCATTTATTTAAATGTGATACAGTGAAGTAAGCAACTTATTGTGAATAATTAAATCAATCAATTTAGGCTCACTTTGTTCTTTTAGGTTGCTAGTAAGCAGGCACACATTTCCTGGGATGTTCTCATAACTTAATGAAGTAATTTCAGCAAATTATTTTTCTAAGTCTTTAAATTCATGTGGATTCCTAGTGCATAGCCCTTAGAAACCTAAGCAGTCTATTTTTCAGTTGGTTTTTTTTCTTTTCCTTGCAAGGCTCAAAGTTGGGTAAGATGTTCCAGATTGTCACTTAGCTATTTTAATTCTCAGCATCACACCACTTGTTGGGGGGAGGAGGAAACCGTTTTCAGACTCTGCAGAATTCAGCCTGACTCACTGTCTCATCCAGCAGTGATTTGCCACTCCTTAGCTTGTTGGCTACATGGGAGGCATTGGCTCCTGCCTCCTCATCTTGCTTCAGTTCAGAGCTCAGTGGAGCCAGACACACAACCCTCTTCACTGCTTCAGGAGTCTAATTTGTTTGCATCCATGCATTGACATGGCTGAGGTGTTACTTCCTGTCTTTTTCACAAGTGAATCCAATTTACTGCTTGTTAGCAGCTTTCCCATCTGCCAGAATTCAGGAAAACCCAGGAGCATCTGGGTTGAACGTGTTAGGCATCAGCTCCCGATTACTGCTGAGTTTGCACCCATACCTTTTTCTTTGCTCTCTGTCTCCTTCCTTCTTTTTCCCTTTATACAGATTTGATAGTGTATGACTACTGCTCAGTTCCGTGTGTGTGTGTGAGCTTTCTCAGAGCATGCATACTCGTATGTGCAAATTCACGTTTTCCTTTTCAGGAACTTCTGCGCCACGCAACTTAGATGCAATTAGAATCAGAGAACCCTAGGAGTTGAAAGGGATCTCTGGAGATCATTCAGTCCAACCCGCTTAGGTTCCCTACAGCCAGTTACAAACGTTGGAGATAAAAACAGAACAACTTGTTTGAGACTTGAAAACTAAAATTAATTGAAAAATGCTATGTGAAGACTTGCTGCAAAGAAGTTACCAAACAAAGCACTTACACAGCATCTCTTTTCTGTTCAGCGTAACTTTGTTTGTCATTTTATTTGTTTTTAAGCTCAATTTGTTTATTTGTTTGCTTTATTTTTCCTCACAGGCTTTATTGAAAATGCACAGTGAGAGGCAGACTTCAGTGAAATACTATGTTGGAATTGATGTTGGATCAGCAAGTGTTCGTGCTGCTTTGGTAGATGAGTTTGGGACAGTAGTGATGCACGCAGAACAACCAATACATATCTGGGAACCTCAACCAGACCACTATGAACAATCCTCTGCTGACATATGGGCTGCTTGTTGTGCAGTCACCAAGGTACCTGAAAGAAAAGAAATGAAGGAAATGAGTTTCAAGCGGCAGATTTTGAAAGTTGGAAGTCTTTCAGTCACTGGCCTTTAGCATTCAGTTCTGCTGTGTTTCTCTATAACATGGAATCACCTGCATACATTCAAGGCACCTTTAGGATATGTAGCTTCACAGTGCCTGTTAACCACGTGAGGAGCAGAAGGCCAGAGTGATATAATGGAAAAGAGGAGGAAAGCCTTTCCTTTTTGTGTTAGATCTAAAGGAGGACTTTTCCACTGCCTTTGGGATTCACATCAGGGATTTTTGTTCCACTGCTATATGTTTTAGCCACAGTTTCTTTGAGGAGTGGAGGTTGCTCAGAACCTGATAATGCATACCTTTAGAGGTGTGTGTGGTGTTGCACTGCAGCCAAAAAGGAGCAGTTATTATAGAAATTCAGTCTGTCGGTTGTGCCTCATATGATATCTATCACCTGTATCCTCATTAAGACATCTGTCTGGTGTTATAAAACTGAAAGAAATTTTATGTATTTGTAGATAGTATCAAGCTTAAAAATAGGCTGAAATAAACCTTATTATAAGGAATCCAAAGGGATCCACCTGTATGTGTTGGTGGTAAAAGTAAATGACTGACCTTGCTTGGCAGTCTACATGCAGACTATTTCATCATCTGTAATAAAGCCACAGCCTGCTCCATGATCTAAGGTTATTTTTTAAATATTCATGATGGGCAGTTTGCTCTTTCTCTTGCTATTGGTCAGCCTTCTCAAACATCAGTGAGCTTGGCTCTGCAGAAACCTTCTGAGATGAAGGAGACAAGTGGTGAGGGGAGGGGAAGGAAAAGAGTAGTGTGACAAGAATGACAGGAAAGGCAGCTTGATATTACAGACAGCAAGTTATTTGGCTTTTGTGAATTGCTTTTTTTCTTGATCTTTAAATACAATCTTATATTTAAGCGATTAAAATATGGTCTCTGGAACTTTGGCTTTACAGAGCCAATAAGACACTGGCACTATTGCAAGTCTGAAGTCTTTCGTTATAGTACTAATTAAGATAATGATATTTTTATTGTTGCTGAGAAGTGGCAATTCATTACTGTGTTACATTTTAGATGCCTTGCAACTTTACATGGCACTTGATCCATGTGGGTATTATATATTTTTCTCCACTGCTGCTTGAAACCATGAAGTTCAGATCTTTTGGGGGATGATGAGTTTTTCAGATTATTTTCTGAAAGTAAGCTATTAAGTTTCTGGGAAAGTTTGCATTACAGATGTATTAGCATTGCTTTAGGTTTTGACCAACTCGACAACAATTTATTTTTGGGACCCTGCATTTTGTAACAAAAACTATGGCACAGTATTACCAGAGCAGTTCCATAAGATACTTCATTCGTTTGCCACCTGCAAACTGAATGAAGTGATGGAAATGCATAACCCTAATCCTGTCTGCAGGTTTCATATGTGGCAGAACTTTTAGAAAAGAAATAACAGTGCTAGAAAGATTCAAAGCCTATTAAAGAGCTTTTCAGGTACGTTTGAATACAGTTTGTCAAAATTTGGTTTTCAAGTTTGTTACATTTTTTTTGTTAGCATTCAGATTGAGATATTAAGGAATACTGAATCTCTAAATTTTTGTAATTTGAGTTTGTATATCTAACTTGTAACTTGTTTTCTGTGTTCATTAGTTCACATGGTAGACCATATATATGGATTTCTTTGTATTTGTGTATGTTTTATATATTTGCAGGAAGTTGTCTGTGGTGTTGATGCCAGCCAGATTCGAGGGATTGGATTTGATGCTACATGCTCCCTCGTTGTCGTTGACAAACAGTTCCAACCTTTGGCAGTCAACTCACAAGGTAGGAAAAAAGTGAGATGAATTGCTTTCTGTTTGGCATCCTAATGCCATACTCCTTCATACTGGATCAGAGGGCATGCCTCTTAGAAGTCTCTACTCATTTTCAATTTTTAGGTGTTTCATCCTCATTCTGACTTTACTAATCATGGCTTTTCTTCTGTGTGTGAATACCTGCCCACACTGTCTAAAGGAATGCTAGAAATTAGTATTAGTGTAGCCTGACTGCTGCTTCTGTCATGAAGTTGCAAGCAGGAGGTTGAGCTTGTGTATTTTTATTACAGTGGTGTTCTGTCTTTTTCTAGGACAGTGCTAAACCTCTGGTACCTTTTTCTAAAAAGAAAATTAAGTTTTTATTAATTTTTAAGTCGATACTTCAGAAGCCTTTTTTTCCCCCTCACACAATCCCACTTATGACTGGGAGGCTGCTAATTCAGTAGTTACATAGCCATAATCAGTTTTGTTGTTTTACCCTTTCTGTTCTCATATTTGTCATCTCCGATCCTTCTTAAAAAAAAAAAAAAAAAAAAAAAGCAGCTTTGTCCCCAAAATGTCCTTTGCTAAATTTAGGAAAGATTATTTATTTTTCAGTTTGAGAGTCTTTGATCTGTTCAGTATCTGATGATGTCTGGGGCTATTTTGGTCTACTGAGTCAAATTCAGTTCTCATTTTTTTGCTGTCAGATATCCTTAAGAACTTGGGCTTTAAACAATGATATCAAATGTAAGACAAGAACAGACAGAATATTGTCACATTGGGCATGCACTAAGCTCATTTCAGGCAGCTTTGGAGGTCTAAATTGTTTGAATCCATCTTTAGTATAGTGTTGTTCCTCATAGACCTGACTTGTTTTGGAGTATGTTTTCAAGATTGAAATGCATGAGTGGCTCTTCTGTGGAGTTGACTGTGCAGTGTGCTCAGCAAGAGAGTAATGTGAAGTGTCACTTGGGTTATTCCTTCTCTTGTTTAGTAGGTCTTTTGTAGGTTAATTTAATTAAAATGTCTTTTGCTTTTTGTTCTGATGTGTTACACAGACTTGCTGAATTCTTTTGCCTTCCACATCCAAAATAAACATACTTTCATGGCAGCAGTTGACTAAACTGTTTTTGAAGTAATTTAGAGTAGTTTTCTCTTAACTATAGAATAGGAAAAAGAATCCCTATTACTCTTTAATTAACTGGCCAAGTTCATTTCAATTTATAACTTATTTGCTCAGATTTTGTCATATTTTGGTGACTAGAAATTAAAGATGTTTTTTTTGTGTGTTTTAAAATAAATGTGTACCATGTCCAGTAGTTCGGGTTATTTGAATGAAACATACTTTACAAGAGCAGAGCTTGTCACAGCTGTTGGACTCTCACAAGCCTGACTAGTTTCAGTCTCAGAGCATTCTCAGCCCTCAGCATGCCTTAAAAGTTGGCTAGAATTTTATCTCTAGCTATCTACTGTGAATTATTAGCACACTTAAGTGCTTGAGTTTTCCATGTAGAAGTGTAAGTGTGAAGCAGCTTATAGCCTAGTAACATAAGAGTATTGTGGTGGAGTTATACAGGACCTAAAACAATCTTTGCTTTATTTTCTTGTCTTTTAAAGGGCAAAACAATAGGAATGTTATTATGTGGATGGACCATCGTGCAGTCAGTCAAGTAGACCGCATCAATGCAACGCAACACAGGATTTTGAGCTATGTTGGTGGAGTGATGTCTGTGGAAATGCAGCCTCCTAAGTTGTTGTGGATAAAGGAAGTGAGTGCCTTTAAGATTGCATAGCATTTCTAGTAATGATTAATATCATTTTATTTGTAAATGCCTGAGAGTGGTATTTCAGAAACAAACTTCTTTGACCTTAGTGCTGAGCTCAGAGATGTGCAAAGTAAGGTCAGCCTTAAGATGTGATGAAGATGTTTTGAGATGTTTTTTACCTCTTGATTATTTAGAGATTAATTTTAGTGAGGTTCAGTTTTTCTCAAATGAAAACTTCTGATATGTTTTTCTTATGTAATTTTAAGACCAGTAGCTTTGGTGAAGGTGATGAATGTGTCCTGGAAGTATCCTATCATTTAGTTCACATGCTTAAAATATTGTAGCTGAACATGCTTGAAAAGGGCTTAGGTTCTACTTCTGGGTTGCTTTTTGTATTGTGTGAAAGCAGCAGTGTCTCAGCGCTCGGCATACTTGCTGGATGTACTGCTGCCTTTGAGACATTACATCTAACAGTGAGGGAATGTGTGATGCCTTTGGGTGCTCACAGAGCAGTCTAGTTTGAGCTTCGTCAGCTTTCCAAGAAGGAGCTGAGCAATTTAGTTGCATGTCATATCTAGGAAGTAGATCATATGTACAAGGAAGATGCTCAGTTCAAAATGTGGAACTCTGCTTGCTTCTTGTGTTTTTAACAATAACTGTCAGAGAAAAGGAAAAATGCTCACCACCTGAACTTTTCAAAACCTCCTCTAGTCTGGTTTATTTTTTTTGGTGTTGATGCTTGGCCAAATGTAGATTACTTTCTGCCAGTTTCAGTGCAGTGCCTTGGATTGGAAGGGACCTCAAAGATCATTGAGCACCAACTCCATGCTGCAGGCAGGGTTGCCACCCACTAGATCAGTCACTAGAGTTGGTTGCCCATGGGCCCCATTCAGCCTGGCCTTGAACACCTCCAGGGATGGAGCATCTGCAACTTCACTCCAGCACCTCAACAACCTCTCAGTGAAAAATTTCCTCCTGACACCTACCCTAAATCTTCCCTATTGTTACCTGACCTTATGTTTCTGGAAAGAAATTTCTATTATTTGAATTTTCATCTAAACAATTTTATGTATTCCTAAAGAATATCACTTATCAAATTTACTGTGCACTTCTGGAAGTAATGAAGAGAAAGGAGAATGGGGAGGTGACCTAACTGTGCTTTCCACTTCTGTCATCTTTTCTTACTAGAATTTACACTGAAGATGACCTCACCGTGATGAGTGAGCTGAATTAATTATAAAAGAAGTAGATACTGGTCTTTATTTCTTGTAATTTTCCTGTTATAAGTGACTTGTATTTATTTGTGAAGGGATGTTGCAGTTATTCATCCAAATTGTTAAGTTATTCTCCTCAGCTGCTTCTTAATTTTCTTTTCCATGTAGTATTTTATCTGTGTGTTTCTTTTAATTGCTTTGCATTTTCACTGTACAGAGATTAGAAACAACTAGAAAGTAGAGGCTTCAGAGCATATTCTTTGCACTTAATTATTTTACTCTATCACATTTTGATTTCAAATTAAGAAACCAAACTGTGGAGAACCTAATAGGTTTCCTTGCAATCTTTTGTTTGAATTGTATTAGCTTACATTCAATTTAGTTTGAGCTCTAATGAATCACTTTATGCCCTGGCATCTAGTGGCTGATCTACATGAAATTAATTGGAGGGTCCTGATGTCTGTGACTGAAGATAGGTGCTCATATGGCAAAGTCAGCACTGCCTGTGAAGTCTGTGTAGGTCATTTTGCAGTGAATGATCAACTGAATGCAGCTGCTGGTTAAGCTTCTGGGGCTTTCTTGTTAACATTTGTGGCTCACTTAGGAGCAGCACTATTTCTTTGCCCCTTGTGTGCTGAGAGGGTCCATTTAAATGTTAAATCTGCAGTATATGTAAACCAAAATGAATACTTTATTTTTCTTTTAGATCTACTTCGTGTAGGTAAAGTCACACTTGAATTTGGAATGTTGTCAGCTGAATTAAGAGTGTGGAATGTTGTAGATAAAGTTGGAAAAAAAAATATCATTATCCTTTCACAAATATTTAGAAACCAGCTGAAAGATAATGCTGACAAAGTCTTCCTGAACTCCATAAGATAAGTAAAAATGTAAACTTCAGTGAAAAAGAAAGTAGCCCTTAGTTACTGGATCTTTCAGAATAACCAGATAATTCTCTTAGCTTGCTATAATTTACTTAGATTTCTATTGTTTTTAGAATTATCTTGCAAGGTCTGGGGTTATTGTTGATTCTGCTCTAGAATTAATGTTTGAGTATTTTTTCCCCCAAAGGTAGCAGAGAAACAATCTTGTTTACTAATTTTTGGCTGGAGATTTGACTGTGGCTTGTGCCAAAACAGGAGGATGCTTGTTACATTTTTGTCATATTAATGGCATTACAAAGCAGCTATTTCTGAAAAACATTCATCCCATATGCTGTAGCATATTCCAGATGGGTGGGGCATACTGAACTGGGAATAGGTATTTGTTTGGTAACTGTCCCCAAATGGAATGCAGTTTTCCTGTAGTGTATTTTCACACCTCATATTTAAGTATGGTAAGAGCCAAGAAGATCCTTCCTACAGGAAAAAAAAAAAAAATCAGAGTGAATGACTAGCAGAAGTTCCTTACAATTAACTGAAATTGATAATTCTCAGTTTATTTTCTTCATATTTTTTATGGCATGTTGCTCAGTGATCTGTCTATTCACATCTTCAGTTACAGCCACATTTTTTATGCATCATCCTTCTTTTTTATGCATCATCCTTCTTTGAGTTTGTTTTTGTACACCCATGACTTGCAGCTTTATCAGCCAATGGGATAATTTGCAGAAACAATTTGAACATGTATTTTCCTGGCTATGGAGGGGCATTAGCTTAGCAGCAACATATTTGTTCATACATGTCCTCTTCTTTATTGCATTTGCATCTGATTTTGTTTTGTTGAATGCTACTGGTAAGATTTTACCAATAAAAAGCTCTCAACTCCATGTTTAGTGAAAAGAATCCAAGCTACTGGGTTTGAAACTGAACTCTTCATAAGGACTGTTTATAAATGCTTTAACAGCTTTTTGCTATCAAAATCCATATGTAATTTAGACATGTTTGCATAGATTGTACTTTGTACTGTTGGGCTTTTAGTAGCAGTTGCTAATCAAGCAAAATGGCTTTAAAAAAAGAGGATTGATTAACAGCTGGAATGTTTGAAACACCTGCACCTCTGAGAATCTCTCAACTCTGCTACAATGTGATGATGTTTATGAGCATTCCCACAGATTGTCCTTCATCCCTTTTTACAGCTCCAGCTTACTCAGCCTTTGATAGTGCTGGTCTGTGTTTCTGTCATGCATGTGGCAATGTCTCACCTGGACTACATTTGCCTGACTTTTGGTGCTACCCCGAGGCTGCCTCATAGATTTGGAAACACCTGCAGATGTCTAAGACAGTGTCTTGACTGTGGAGGCAGTGCGATGCACCAAAGCAGAGTTTTCCACCTTTGACATTAGCCTTATCCTTACAGCTTACTTTGTAAGGTGGCCTCTTAGCCCCAAGAACATGTTTAAGGCCCTAAGATGAATCTGGTGATTCAGTTGGTGGGTTGAGCTTTGTGGTGGTGGGGGGGGAGTTGTTTATTTCTGTTTATTTTGTTTTTTTTACCAGTTTTTTGAGTGCAACTTACAGTTGCAAAACCGATCAGTCTGCAGCCCTGGCTCCAGCAGTGATTTTAATGGTGCCTACAGTTTATCTTGGGTGTCTGAGAAGGGCTCTATCACATGATTTGGCATTAGTTCTGAAGTGTGGGAGATGTAAATTCTAAGTTCTTGCTTTGTCTGAGTTGGAATAGGGTGTGAGACATCGGTTTCTTATGTCCTCATGAGTGTGTGTATTGTCTTCAGTTCATGCAGATTGCCTAGGAGATTGGGATTCAAAATTCAGGTTGAATTGGGAAAAGCAGACTATTATTCAGTGAGTGTCTCATTTTCATATGACTTAGATCTTGACCTGATATGGAACTTGAATGCTCATGCCAACTTTTTTTTTTTTTACTCTAAATGGTAAAACATCCTTCTGATTCCATCTGTCCCTGCTGGTTTTAATCTAGGTTTCTCACACACCAATTTGGGATGGTTTCAGAATGCGTGGGTTTTGACTGATAAGTAGCCATGAAATACAGGCCTATGCCCTGTGCTAAATCATAAGTTTTACTTCAAGCCCATCTTAAATTAATCCAGTGGCCAACAGAATTTGGATGTAAAAGCTGTCTGTAATGACATTTAATATTTTTCCAATTCACATTTAGTCTGTGTTAACAATTATGAAAGTCGGGGAAGTTTTGGTGTTTGTATACATATTTTAGTTCTGGTGTGGTGTGAGGAAAATGTTCTCACTATTATTAGGTGTCTGATGATCGCTTAATTTTACAAGAAAATAATATACCTAGTAAAAGCAGAAGTTTCCAATACACTACTTCAACAAATAGACTACCTCAATAAAGCACTAAAGTACAAATCTGAAAGTTCCTTTCTTGTTCTCAAGGAGAACATTCTTCTATGTGTTTCTGAAAAATCCTGTTGCATAGAAAAGCTCATGTGAAGTTCTACATGCATGTGCATTTTAGCCCAACTCATAGGTGAGCAGCATGCATAACATAAAGTTATGCTGCACAATTTTGTTTCATGATAATCTTTTGACTTGGCAGAAATGGCCTCCTCTACCCATTCCTTGACCTCTATACCAGTTCTCCCCACCTCTCACTTTTATCCTTCTTGTCTAGGAAGATTGAAAGATTCTGTGCTTTGTAATTCTTAAACTCATTACACACAGTTACTTTAAAATCTCCAGATAATTCTGAATAACTGTTGAGAAGTGTTGTGCTTTCTGGGCAACCAAAGAGGTTGTGGAGTTGCTTTCTATGGAGATACTCAAGACCCAGCTGGATGCCTACCTGGGTGACCTATTGTAGGGTTCCTGCTCTAGCAGGAGGTTGGACTCAATCTCTGGAGGTCCCTTCCAACCCCTGCAATTCTGTGATTGTTTTCTTTTTAAAAGAAAGAAGCATCTATAGGTACCCCTCAGTTGAAAGGTTGAATGTGTTTCTTTAGAAGTGAGTTTAATGGCTGAGATGCAGGATATGAATACAGTACTGGGAATGTTCCCAGATCTTTTCCATCGTGCTTTTCATGTGGTCACAGATCTGACTATGAGTAAAAATAAATTAAGTTGACTTAAGTGAGTGTCAAAAACATGGAGACTTTTTTAAACTTGTTGGAAAAAGCATCAGGATATGCTATGTTTTTTTTTGTCTTTACTAATTAGTGATGACAAAGCATTGAAATGGCAAAGAATGAATCATTTGGATGTTCATGAAACAAAATACCTTAATGTCACTAACATGTGGCTTTTGGGAATTCCCCAAGTAATAGAATAAGGACCCTGTGAGTATCTCTGATAAAGCTGATTTGCTTGAAGGCCACAGTTGTTCTTAATCTAATATCTTTTGTGATTAACACTAATAGTCGATCTACTTCTGTTGCTTCTTAAAGACCAATGCAGAATGGTTTGTTTGACCAAAATAGGATGAATGACCTATGTACTAAGCTAAGGAGCACCTTTGCATTTCACATACAAAGTTAAATTTGAAGTAGTAGCTATCTACATCTAGTGTGTAAGCTACACTCAAGTTTGGAACAGGCATGCAAAGCTTGTACATTGTGTTTGAAAGTTGCAGTTGCATCAGTCTTTTTTTTTTAATACAGTAAGCTATTGAGACTCTAGGTGTTTAATACTTTTCTAAAAATCCTTTGCATCTGCAGTCTTGTATAAGAGCCTTTGCCTGAGCTTATGAAGAGTAGATGAAAATGGTAGGATATGAAATCCAAATACACAATATGGCAAGCAAATCGTCCCTTAGATTTCTTCTATAGAGATGAAGCCCAAAATAATTTCCCATCTTACTTCTGGAGTACCTCTCCAACTCTGTCCTAGCCTGCTAGATGCAACTGTTGACCAAATGTGTATTTTTGCTGAAACTGTGTCACCTAACAGGTCTCCATGCCACAGAGACCCCAGCTACTCTTAGAACCACTGTTTCAGTTATTTAGAAAACTGTTGGAGATTTTAAAAGCAATTTAGAAGAGTGAAGCTTCACAGAAAGCTTACAGATTCTTACTTGCTTTGGTCAACTGGCCTAATAGATTGTAAAGCTTTGTTCTCTGCTCACAGAGGTATTTGTTTTTTTCCTGCACTTAAATTTTAGAAATAATAAATATAAAATGGTTTGTTTAAGAAAGTAAGGCATGCTTCGAGCAAATGTTTTTAAAGTGAGTCTACTGATTTTTGTGCCTGCCTGCTCTGACACTGAGCAGCTAATAGGGAACTGAAAGATCCCATGTTATTGATCTGAACCATGTGCCTCCATTAACTTTCTTGGGAAGCCCTTGTGATCAATTCGTGGTAGGAAAAGGACTCAGTTCTTCAGACAGTAAATCACTACAAAGTGAGCAGTGCAGGAATATGGAGAGAAATCAGAATATTGAATTTGGAAAAACTACAGTTTTCCCACAAGTTTTCTTAATTTCCATTAAAAAAGGATGTGATCATGTCTGGCCTCTAATATCTGTATTTCTCTATTTTTTTCTTAGAACTTACAAGAGTCATGCTGGGAGAAGGCAGGCTACTTCTTTGATCTTCCGGATTTCTTATCTTGGAAAGCCACAGGTGTCACTGCAAGGTATGTTAATTGTAACAGGATGATTTAGTCATCTTAGTCTATTTTCTTATGTGTGTTTCTGCTTTAATTCATTTTGACTGGACATGCTGTTACATAAATCTGTCTGTAATTCAGTCTGCTCCAAAACATCTTGAACCTATCTCCTGCTTCCATTGTACATTCCTGAACACAGTTCCTGTGAGCAGTGTAATTCACAGATACAGTATGTTGCTACAACTATTAGTCAATTGGTCTTATATTCTATTTTGGAACATAAATATGGTTGCTCTTGTTACTGTGAAATAAGCTTCTAATATTGCTTTGAAATCTATTTTTGACAAATTTATTGACTTTCTGAGAACTGAAACAAAATGCTTCTTTTTGGGTATGGAAGACATCTTATAAAATCTATCTAAAAGTGGTTGCTTCATTGTAAAACACATACTGTGTCACTCACCAAAAGCATCTTACAATGCTTGCTGATAAATTAAACAGCGGTGTTTGAGAGCACTCCATTAAAATCTTGATTAAAGTGACATTAGTACAAGGGAAATACACATGCAGATGAACAAATCCTCCATCTGAGAAGTGATACAGTGTCAAGTTAAAAAAAAAAAAAAAAAAGTCTTATGGCCCAATTCCACAGTCAGCTCAGCAGAGTTCACAGGTACTTCCATTGGAGTCTCTGGAATTGTATCTGCAAAAATTAGTCTAAAATGAAAGCTGAAAGGAGTTAGTTTTAGTGTTGGGGGAATGGAAAATGCATTCATATCTGATATATTTATTTTGTTTAAGCGTTCTTTCTCCCTGATTAGTCTCCTTAATAGTCAGCTATTGTTAAATACATATCTTGCATTATATAAAGATGCTGTTTGACTTTACCAGGAAAGAATAAAAAAGTGAAGAGAATGGAAGCTAGTAAATTCTTACACAACGAATTGAAAGATGGTATTGCAAATATAGTCAGATTCTACTGTATCCTGTACAGCTATCAACTGCATAGCAAAAGAACTCTCACCTAAAAGATCATGCAGTGTAAGCTGACCTGTCACCTAACCCAACTCAAATTTCAGGAGGATAAATCCTAGGCTCCCAGAGGCCGTGCCCTATGGGATCTCTCTATTGTAGAAATACTCAAGACTTCAGCTTAGAACTGGCACCCTTGGCTCAGGGGTGAAGTGGAGAAAGGTAACGGCCCTTTTTTCCACAAATAATTTGAGTGCTTCATAGAATAGCCTGAGTTGAAAAGGACCACAATGATGAATATCATACATATCAAGTGCTATTTAAATTTAGGTACAGTTATGTGGGAGAAACCTGGCTTTCTATCCTAAGAGAGCCTTTTTGAGGCAGTTGAAAAGATATAATGACCTGGGAAACAGATATGCCTAAATGTCACATGTATGTGGTTACAAATTCTTTAAATTTGTCTTCTGATAAGTTTAATAGGACATAGGAAACAGTTTTATTTGTCCTTATATGTAGGAACATCTCTATATTACACATGGTGAGATGATGATAGAAAGTTTGTACTAAGCGCAGTTGAATTTGGCTTTGTGATCCTAGGCTGGCTAATAGCTGGTGTGAAATGTGTGGCAAATAATGAAAGGATCACCTTGTGCTGCTGGCTGAAGAAGCTAAAATAGAATATGATCCAAGTGAGGTTGGAGTTGAATATTATTTGGAATGTGCTTTTAAAGAAAGGGAGGTAGTTCCAGAGAGAGTAGTAATTAATATACATGGAACAGAATTCTTATCTTGTTTGAGCAAAGGAATCTGTAGCATTGATGAAGAGGGTTCCTGCTCTTCCCCTCTGTCCCATAGCGTGTTCTGTCCCTCTTGTTTTTAATAGAGGCAGCTGTACTGTATTAAAGAAATCCCTTTCTCCAGCTTGTTTCCTAACTTCCAACATAGTTTAGTCTGTGTGAGGTGATGGAGAGCACCTTCCTGCAGACTTTAAAATATAACTGTTATTATTACCAATTTAGCAGTTGGAAAAAGATCATACTATTTTTGGATGAAGTACTTCCTTGTGTCATCCTTTGCTGCCTTAATGTGCACTTCCCCCAAATTAAACTGATCATTTCAGCTCTACTGGAATGTCTTAGGTGATAATAAAAGGGAAAAAAATAAGAAAATAAGGACAAGAATTTTTTTTCTTAGAATCAAACCTTAATTTTTTGCCCCATCCTCTACTTTCCCCCTGTTCACACTTCTTTCTTAAGGTTTGCCATGTAGTTTGAAGTGAAGTATTTCATCCTGCATATCATCTTTCATAATACTGTGGAAGTGGAACTTTATCATGTGTAAGATTTTTACCACCTTTTCCCTTGAGCACAAAGGAGCCCATTCACAGGGCAAGGCACAGTGTTAAGTCATTGTGAATCACACATTATTTGACCCTGGTAAAAGACAGATTTTATTTTTATTTTTTTAATCTGTTTTGGTGGTGGTAAAATCAAGTAATTCCAGGGACATTTCTATAAGAAGGGTTTTTGCATGCGTTGAAGTTCTTACTCTTGCTTCCTTACATTTTTAAGTGGCTCCTTAAATACACACAAAATGTTTTAACATTTAAAAACATTGTGTGGTCTTTTTGGCTTCAGAGAGATTACTCAGTGCACAGAGTTAAGCAGCATGTGATCGGGATTTGAAGTATTTGAAAGCAGCTATTGGTTCATGTTTCTGAGTATGAAATCATTTGTCTTTCACCTTCAAACAATTCTGCTGGCCTGAAGTGCCTTGTTGCCAAGGGAAGTTTTTTCCAGTGGATACATAATTAGCAAAAAGTTCAGGTAAGAATACCTGAGGGGTGAGGACTTAAACATACTCTGAGATTTCTACCTACTCCCTTTAGAAGTGCTGTCTGTGTATCCCAGTGAATAGCATCTGCCTATGAACTTCAAAGAATGAGTTTCAAATCATTGATTCCCATTGTTATTAAAAGATTGTTGCCTGTAATATTCCCTATTAAAAAAGTTCAATTCTTATTATTTCTCATTTGGGTTAATGTAAGACCATGCAACTGTTTTGAATGATCCAGAAGCTGACTCTTCTGCATTAAAAAGCTTTACTGACAGCTCCTTGGTTAAAAGCTTAAACATGCTCCTTGCTTAAAAGCCCCCAAGGTTACAAGGAACATTGGTTTGGCCCCTAAAATACTCAGGTCTTATTGCAGAAGTGCTGTTATGGGGAGAAAGCTGTTTTTTTTCAGACACACTAGCAGTGCTTTTATAGGCTCAGCTCTTCTCCTCATGGTGAGTGTGACTCACTGCTATCTTCCACCCACCATCTACAACCTCTAATCATTTTTTCTTTATATGGTGTTTTTGAAGTTATCTTAAAATCAAAATAAATATCTGACTGACTTAGAGATAACTGTACTATGGATAGAGTATTTTTATCAGAGTTGCACTACTGCAATTCTGTCTTCCTTCTGATATCTCATGAAGGATTAGATTGCAGACAGGAATGTGAACCTATGGAGAAGGACTTGGAAATGCAATGAAGAATGACAGTAACTGAGGTGGAGATTATCCAGCATTGTGCTATAAGAAGCCACTGGTTGAGGATGAATAAATCAGTATCTTTTAAAGAAAATGCTGGCAAATCATTCATAAAGATTCAAGAAGTGCCAGAATGAGTGAAGAAACAGAGACTTAGGACTCTTTTAAAGTAGCTCCCAAAATTGCAGAAAAAAGTTGGAACAGAGTTTTCATACAAAAGCTATTTTTTTGTGTGTTCTCACACTGCAAATGTATTAATAGCTGGGGAAAGTATTTTTTTTATCTAGTAGAGATGTCATCTCATATATGAGTGGTGACCCAAGTAATTTTTCTGTGGAAATACTTGTCTAGTCAACCTTAAACTGCTAGCCTTCATGTCAGGGAAAATGATATGACATGTTTTGTTGGGGAGTCTTTTGTGAACTATCTACATCCAACACAGATCTCAGGATCATGAGTTTGTTCAGAGAAAGTCAATTTTGTAAGAAAGATGTTCATACTGTTATGGTAATTACAAGCTGTAAACTGAAAAACAAATAGATGTGGTTCTTAAAGATTTCTAGGGACCATGTAGCTAACTAGTGTTATGCCATGAATGCTTGTGAGAGAGGGGTATATATTTTTTTAATATCCAGTATATTTGAATCTGGGAATTCAGATTTAAGTCTTTTATTTCCCCTCTGTGATTTGGATAAGTAAATTAAATCTACATTTATGGAGGTATTCAGGCTGCTGAACACCTTTTGAGGATTTGATTCTTTTTCATTCTTGTGCTTGTTCTTCATCTGTTAAGCTGACACACAGATAGTGTTGCTAGGTTGATGCTCCATCCCTGGAGGTGCCCGAGGCCAGGCCTTTGAGCAGCCTGCTGATCTGCTGAGTGGCAATCAGCTCACTGCAGGGTTTGGAGCTGGATGGCCTTTAAGGTCTCTTCCAACCTAACCCATTTTATGACTCTGTGAGGTTACTTTCTTTTCCCTTTGTGAGGCACTGTGTCTCTATGATTAGTAGAGTCCTTATCAGACTTTTTCTCCAGATAGGCTAGAGACTTTGAAAGTGGAAAAGCCTGGAAGAGAATGGGATGTTTAGAGGTGCTGTAGAAGAAACAGACTGATGTAAGTTGGATGATTATCTGAAGGATGTCTGTGCCTTTTAAAGGGATTGAGCAATAAGTAAGAAAGATGTGGTAACTGGAGCAGCACACACACCAGATTCTGCCCTTCCCTTCCTTCCTAGCTGTGCCATGACTAATGTATACCTTTTGGCTGGGATTCTGGTGTTTGGCTTCTTATTTATTTTTTGTGCCTACTTAGAAGACGCCTGTTCTAAAAATTAGACCCCTCTTTGTGAAAAAAGGGGCTTGGGAATATTCCAAAGGTTTTGCTGATAAGCACTGCAACCCATGTGGCGGTGACAGTATCCTGATTTGCACTCGAGTTTTACATCCTGTTTATGAAATGAAACCCAAGGTTTCAGACGTGGAGACTTGTTTTGAGAAGTCTCTGGAGAAGGGGGGATTATCTCAAAGGTCTGGTTGGGAGGGAAGTGGTGGTGTTTTTGTGGATCATACAAAGAAAGTGCCACGAATTTCCTGACCTGAAGCCAATAGCAAGTGTCCCTGTGATGGTGCCTTTGCCAAACAAGACAGAATTCCACTTCTATTAGACTTTTAATAAATTCAAAACATGTTCTTTGGAGTCTGGTGACACACAGACTGATGCAGTGTAAGAAAATAGGAAGCGTGTAGCTGCAAAAATGATCAGGGATGTGAAGGGCAGGTGCAATGTGAGCCGTTACTGCTCGATATTTTCTTCTTAATGATTAATTTAAAAACGGCCTGTCCTTGGGTCGGCAGAGGCTGAAAGAGCTCTGTGTGCTAAATAAGAAAATTGTTAGCAGGTCTCGTTAATGTAAGCCAGGAAGCATACAGGCAAACAGGAAGCTTTAGCTATTGTTGTTGTACAAATGCCCTTTACAAAATATTAGCAAGAGAAACTTAATGTGTTTTCCACAAGAACGGGAGCCCTTCATAGTGTCGAACTGTATCTGCACAGTGAAGAAAAACAGCCTTGTCCCTTTCCAACAGCTTTGACATACATTGAGACGTTGCATTTCAGGGATTTGAATTCAGATCTTCAAATATTTACTACTTTGATTTTTTTTTTTTAAGTTGTTAGGATTCTTAATTAGCTGTGACAGCATCTAGCTCTTAGTTTTCTATTGTGTTCATTTGCTGCTGGAAAAAAAAGTCAGCTAGGTCAGTATAGAAAAGGATTGGGGGCAGGCGCAGTAGTAGATGTATTACTGGCAACTTGCCACAGAGACAGTGAACTCTGAGCCAACCATGAAGTCATTTTGAACTCAGGGAGTCTCACTAATCCAAGGCAATGCGTCTTAATTTGACAAAGCAAAGACTGCTTGATAAGCAGCCTCTGCTAGAAATGCTGTTAAACGGAGGTGTTTGTGAGTTTAGATTGTGGACGAGAAATGTGGCAAAATACAAGGAATCATCTTGTTTTCAGGTTCCTTATACTCTCCCAAGCCCAAAAGCAGGCTTGGCTCTGCTCTCCCCTGCAGTTCGGGCTGTGCAGTGGCTTGATGTGAAATTTGAGAAACATATGTAGTTTTCTATTTCAGGAAAATGATCTCAGGGATTGAATGTGTGTTTTGTTGGCTGTTAAGCTCTGATCTTGCCTAGTGTGGTAGTTTGAGAGTGCATGTATATGTGAGTGTCTGTGTGATGGTTAAAACATTCTCCAGCACTTTTTGGAAATAAAATTTGGGGTTCATACATTCATTGCTGCTGCAGGTCTTATTTCTGCAGTTTGAAAATACAGCATCCTCCATTGTAAGAAGCCTTTTAAATAAGAATGCTATGGTACATCAGAAAATATTTGTTTTTTATTTTTCCAAAATAGTCATTAGCATTTACTTGAGCTGATGAGAAGTACATACACAAGTTTTCCATGAAGGCAAAGGAGCTTTGCTTAAACAGCCCTTTCTTTGTTGATCCTGTGCAGGAGCAATATACACGTGAACACTGTAATTAATAGTTTCACTAAGGGTCAGATAATAATCTTCCCATAATAACGTTTGCGAAGAGGTGGTTAGGAGTCCTTCAGATCCAGCTTTCTGACTTGCTCAGTAATGGTAGCATTGGCTAACTGTGCTTCTCTGCAAGTGTGTGTGTGTGGGGGGGGGTGATATTAAAGGAGGTTGTGATCTTATGGCACTCAATTCTGGGGAAGGACGAGGCAGAAACCACAGAGAGGCTTGTTGTCTTTCAGTTCTTCTCTTTTTTTTTTTTTTTGAACAGTTCTCGTGGTTCTTTGCTGTTATAGGCTGTGTGTTCAGGGGGTGTATGTTTCCTTTGCTTTAGCTTCTGAGAACACCATCAGGGATCAGACCCCGATGGTACAAGACATGTTATAAACAATCTGTCATCTTCTTTGAACTCGTGCTTATGTGAAACGCTGTGGAAAGCCCCATGCAAAGCCCTTGTCCCTTGTGAAATTGGGTCTCCATTCAGCAGGAACTGTGCAACAATTGCTTTCTTGCATAAATTTGAACCAGATAAGAAAATAGCCATGTTTATGAACTCTGGGGTCACTTACAGCCCCAGGAGTGTTTCACTGTGCACATATATAATGCATGCATTCACAGTAAATTCTTAAAAACCATCCCCTGAAAACAATAACATTCCAGAAGTGTTCTCATCCAGTGAAGGAAAAAAATAAAGCTATGTAGGATGAAGTCTGTGCGTTGCATTGAGTACATATTGTGCTTAAAAGTATTAAAACTCACTTAAACTTATTGTTCCATAAGTCTTCTCCTCTCCTTCTACTTCTCTTTTTATTTAAAAAAGGAAGAAATAATTTACGCTTCTGCCATATCTTGTGTATGAAAGAATCTTAATCGTTTCAGCCTTAAAATACTCTTCTGAAGTAAAAAAGTGACATGATTGTTTTATGGATGGGAAAACAGCCATGTGGTTTGAAGGGTAAGATTTTTATAAGAGTTGAGCTTGGTGTCCAGCTTTTTTGTCTAACTTACAGTTACAAATGATGTATGTATTTTTATAGATCACACTAGAAATTATTTGTTTGAGACCAATTCTTTCTCCAGACTTCCCAAACAAATGCTTTTTACCACCAGAGTGTTCCTCCTATCCTTTTCACTGTAATACATGGTTGAAGCAACAGCCTTAGACTGGAAGGCAGTTTAGTTATACGTTTGCTTTATTTTTGTTGGCTGGCTATCTAAATCTGTTTAATGTCAGTAACTTTCACTGGAAATTCTCATCGTGCTTCAGGATGACACTGATGATGTCAGGGTTGATTTACATTATCTCTTTAAAGTAGCATTAGCTTACATAGGACTTTTTCTCTTGTTTGTTTTAGCATTCATATTGTCCAGAGAGGAGCCTTTTAACTGTGAAATGTAAATATTCTGACAACCCAGACTTCAAAAGAAAGCGATTCTTTGTCCATAGCAGTGATGCTACTTCTTTGCCAGCTCTGTAACCTTTATAATAGTGTACTTTTATGCTTGACCTGTCATCTGCATATAAAAATCATCTTAGATCAATGATACAGTGCGTTCAAGAATGCTTCTAAGGAAGGCAGATGCTTCTACGTGTTCTGTCATTTCTTCTTTGTGGTAGACCATCTGGCACATTAAGTAAGATCTGGCTATTGATTCGGTGCAAGTCCCTGGCTTTGCCTTCTGCTCACATTAAGATAGCAAGCACTTTTATTGTAGCTTACAAATTGATGTTCCCAGATAGTGAGCCCAGTGTTATATAAATATATAATGTGTTATATGAAATGGGCAAGGATTTGTTTTTTTCCTTCCCCCATTCCTTTATTCCAGTGCTGTTCCATTAAGCTGCTCGTTAGTGAATGCTTGTAATTCAGTTTTCAGAGGATGAAATGTGTGTGTGCTTATGGAATCAAAGACATTCCAAGAAAGGCTGTTTATTTTCTTACTATCTTTAATTAAATTTTGATGGTAGGATTCTGACTGTCTGACTTGGGAGAAGAAGACAAAGCAATAATGATTGCAGTGTGTTACGCTAAAGATGACTGTAGTTATTTTTACCATTGTTAAGAAACTTTATTCTCCCGTGGGCAGAACAGTTAAAACTTCAGGTTCTACTGTATCTGTTAGCTTCATTTTAAAGTGAAGGGAGGAAGTTCTGTATTTTGTCTTCTGGTACTAGCTGGCTTCAGGTAATATTTGGATTTTAGAGAGAGAAAGAGGAATGAGCAACTTAGTTTTATTTTTATTTCTCAGTTTACTCATATTCACCTTAAGTTCCCTCGAGGTGCTAATATAAGTTAAAGCATGTGTTTGTTCACTTCATTTTAGTTCAAGTTCTGCTATCTTATATGTGTCAGCCTGAGTTATGAGCTTGCTGGTGCTCTGCAGTTTGTATGCATCCTTCTGCTCTTCCTGAGTGGAGATTTGGAAACAAGCAGCATTCCTCAGAGAGCCTGTCCCTGTATTACCTGAGAGGCTGCAGTCAGCTCAGAGGCTCTCCTGCTCTCAGATTTGCGTCTCTCCTGCTGTCACTGCCACGCTCCCTGTGCCTGCCTATTAGTGCAGAAGGGAGTCCATAGAGGCATCCTTGCAGTTGCTTTAAGTACCCACACACGGTGATTTGTCAGTGGGAAGGAAGGGCTTTTGGGGGGGCCCTTCTTACTGGATAAGTTGCCTGGGCAAAACTTAATTTTTTGCTTTCATTTTTAAATGAAAAGATAACACCATACAAATTGAAAAACAAACAAGAAAAGCCCTCTCAACCTACTTGTGTTTTTGCAGGCGCAATCTGATTTTGTTAGGATTAAAGAAATAGCTCCTGTTTTCATTCACTCTACTCTGAAATTTTGAAGATAGTGTCTTCTTCCATTCTTACTTTCCAAGAGTTTTCTTTCAAGGGATGAGACTGGATCTGCACATTAGTGAGAGAGTAGAGCGTACCACTGCAGAGAGCTATTTCCATTTCCTGAGATTCCTCCCATGAACCTGTAGTTGGGGGTTTTTAAGAGTTGTTTGTCCTCTGTGTACAATGTACTTATTAAAGTCTCCTTTGATAAAAGCAATATTATGATATTAATTTAGTTTCAAGAAACGGTGTGCTTCCTGTCTTAATGGGAGAAGTAGATGTGAAGTTATCCTTAAATTTTGGAACACAGCATTTGTATGTGAGGTTAATGTTGGACTGAACTTTGATCTCCCTGTAAAGAAAGGAAAATAGGGTATGTATAGAGCACAGTTATCATCTCCTCTTCAAATTTATCCCCATCCACTGCCATTCTTACCCTCTGCTCCTGTCTCCCAGACTCTGTGGAGATGCAAGCACGGTTTAGATTTGGAAAGGAGTAGTGTCTGCAGTCTACTTAATGAATAGTATCTTATGTCAGGTTGGGTAATGTTTGTTATATGATACATATGTGAGTATGTACATATGTGTGTGTGTCTTAGGCAAATAAGAGTTCTGTATTGTTCACCGTTCCTCATGCCAGTATTCCAGTAGCACCAGGTATGACAATAATGGGAGAGCTCTAAATAAATTCCTGTTTGTTTCAGGGTTTTTTTGTATGCTTCATCCTGTAGAACTGTTCATTTTGAGAATAAGGACAGTTCATAAACAGATGTTGGAACTCAACATGGTGCCTGGAATTTACTGCTGTTTCTGACATGCCTGTAACAACACAGACAATCCTTATTTATATGGGTTAGCTTGACTAGTAATCTATCAAAGTAAATTTCCTATTAACTCTTTGTTTTTTGGGTTATGGTATGGATCAAAAGAAAGTTATACCCCACTAAAAATGTTAAGAGTCGAGGGATTTTTAGTTGCCTACCTATCATGAGATATTAATTATGCACTTAAAGCAGGTACTCATTTGATTTAACACAAACAGAACGGTAGGAAGAGAAAGGAGGGAGAGTAAAAAGAGTGTGTCCAGAATGACATGGCACAAACTGCATAGTTACTGCACTGATTTTCCACTTGGGGAAAATCTCAAGGCTTTGTGCAGCATCTCTCTTGTGCTGGTTTCTCTGAAGGGGTTTTTGTGTGTTGGTGTGTCTGCAGGCACACATGCGTACATGCAACAAGGAATACAGTTTTTACCTTATTAAATTTGAAACTGTGCTTGGAGGAATATTGCTCAAGAGAATCACATTGCGCCAAGCTTTTGAAAATGCAGACTGGTTCGGAGAAAGCATTTTAATATATTGAAGCCTCAAGCCATCTACCTCTCTGCTCCTGAGAGCTCTACCTGAAAACTTCCAGGACTGAATAATTTAAGGTTTGGGGTTTTTTAATCTTTCTGCAAGAAATGCTAGTCTGATGTTTTATTTTCTTTAAGTCTGAACTCCACATAACTTTTTTTCAGAACTGTTTATCCTCACTCCAGACATGAACCTTGGAAAGGTGGCAGAAAAAACAAACAGCTGCTGTGTTTTTGGGCAGTCTGCATTCCTTTCAACTCACTGAGATCAGACTTGTGCTGAGATTTTCAAATTATTTGTCCTAAGGCTTAACCACTTTCACTCCTGCTTAAAAGTGAGGAAGTTTGCTGTACCAGTGCTTGTGAGAGCTGTCATGTGGAGCCCTAATGATTCAAGAGCTATGAATATATGATGTGTTCTTAGGGCTTTTATTATTGCTTCTTTCCAACTTCACCTCCTTCCCTAATCATCTTTCCATTTTTGGACTCTCTAGGTATTTTTTAACTTAATCATTTTTCTTAAGATATTCTAGGGAATTTTGTTTTCTTTTGGGGCTAAATTTGATGCATGTAGAAGTGTTATTAATGGCCAAGGTGGAACTCTTCAAAAGCCAATCGCATTCCCAAAGCCCACAGTCAGAAACAATCTCCTCCAGGCTTGGGATTCTTTCCCTCACGTGGGTTTGCTGGAGGAAGAATATGTTGTGTGGAGCTCGATATAAGAGGTAGAGGAATAAGGACAATGCAGTCTTGTGTGGTGAACGTTCTAAAGTGTTGGATGGTTGGGGCTGCCTTGTGTGTTTCTCTATCAGAGAGACCTAAGAGTGTTGTTTTTACTTGTGTCTTATCAGTAGCCTTATCCCATCGCTATTTTTGTGATGAAGGTTAAATATGTTGGGCAGGATGCTGAGACCAAATGTGTGTTTACTAGCAACTAGAGTTAATGGAAAAACAAAGCAGTCAATCCAATTCCGAAGGGCTTTTCAGTTAACCATGTTCATTCTTCTCTTTGGGCCTTTTTCCAGGAAAGCACTTAGGCACGTGCTTAAAGTTAAAGCATGTGCTTAAGTGCTTTGCTGGTCTGGGTCCTTTATTTGCTCAGCAGGCATGTTGCTATGAACAGGCTGTTGGTTGTACAAACGTTTGGGGAACTGTTCTTTTTACACTATTGATTTTTCTCCTCTGAACTTTTTGTTACTTAATTGCTCAGAAAAGATTTGTAATTTGAGTATGATATCCTACATGACACAAATAACAATTTGCAATCAATCTGCAGGCTGTCGATGGAGATTAATAGGCAGAGTTTATGAAGAAACTGTGTGCTTGGGGAAAAATCAAGGGCAGCCCACTCAGAGGAATTTTCATTTGATGCCTTAGTCCAGCTGAGTAACATGGTTGGTAGTGCTTGTCATCCAAGGACTTCCTCAGGTATTGGAGGTACCTAACCCATGGGTATGACACATCCTTCCTTCTTCACTGCCTTTTAGGTGAACATTCTTCTTATTTATTGATTTGATAAGCTGTTTATTTTTGCTTTTCATTACTGCAGGGCTGCAAATCTTGTGCTGCCATCCTCTTTATTCTTGTACCATCTATAGCAAGTCAAGAGAAGAGAACTCACTTAAATTCAAACCTTAGGATTTCAGTCTGCATCTCGCAACAGTGAAAGTTGCTCTTTTCACCTCTAGAGCCACTGTAGAATAGAAGTGCATCAATTTTATTTTTGCTGTCTTCCTAAAGTTGCAAACCTCTTTATACTAAGGAAATGACTTAATTATGCAGAATGCTTATGCAAAGAAGAGTGGCTTGGCTGATATAAGTGCTCCAATTGACGTTGAAGGCATTACATTATTCGTTCAGGTCAAGTTACATGTGCCTAAGTCTCAGCAGAACCAAGGTCATGGATAAACAGAATTTTGCATAATTGCATTTTTAAAATTGGTACTTAATTCTTCTGACACTAAAATGTGCAGCACTTCTATGAAATGTGATCTTTTTAATTTCATCACTGATTTTTTTTTTTACAAGTATGGAAACTCTTGCATGTTTCTTTTTCTTTATAAAGATATAAAGCAGTAAAGAAAATCAGGGCATTGTTTTTTTTTCTGGCATCTAACATAATTTTTATTTGACTCTAAGTCCATCCTCCCTCTGTTTGCAAGCTTATTTTCTGCAAGTCTCAAGAAAGGGAAAGGAATACTTCAGAGTTGTTAGAACTGCATGAAGGTTCATTACAGCTTAGAACAGTAGTAAGCTCCACCCTTCTAGTTCACCCATCACCTTTCACAGTATTTATTCTGAGGCAAGCTCAGGCATTACCCAGCTTACCTGGGAGGGTTTGGTCCGTCTCTGAGAGCACTGTGGATGTTCATTCCCAGATCAAGTTGTTTTTTAAGATTTAAATGAATGTGAAAACCACTGATGTCCACCTTTCCAGTGTAAAGGCTCTAAGCATCTGAAATGAGAACTGTACCATTCTTATAGCCATTCTTCCAAGGGACCTGTGTGTTGATTGGTTTCACTGTTAGAACGAGTCAAAGAGGAGGTTCATTTTCTCCAGTGCCTTCTGTCCAGCAGTAATTGTATCAGAGGAAAAAAAGAAGAGGAATTCTAGAACTGCCAACAATGTTGACTCCCTACTGGAGGGGGTGTAGTTCTTTTGATCATGCTGAAGTAGTGAGGGTTCATATTCTCCTATGTCACTAATCTCTGTTGTTATGATTAGGACTACTGCAAATATCCATGTACCTAATTGTTAGTTATCTTTTTTTTTTTTTCCTGTTAAGGTTTTGGGCCCAGTAATACCCATATCCTATTACAATTGCATGATCACTTGTTTTGTTGCAGTGCCTAAACTGCTGCATTCTGAGTAATAATTACCCTGCACAGCTGACTTATCTGGATAGCAGCCTTATTTATTGTCTGTATTCATGTTCCTACCAAATAAATAAGTTTGCTTTTACTCACCTCTGTTACCCATTTCCCAACTCCTTGTGGTTCTGCTTAGTGGGTTTTCTTTTGATTTGTGAAAACACACAGCAATCCTAAAGTCAGTGTTGATCTTGCTTGTTGTGATGTACTCAAAAAAATTTATAGTCTTTGTTTAATGTGAATGCAGTTGCAAACAACTGTAAACTATAATCTTTTTTTATTTTTACCATGGAATATACTCCAGAAGTAGGCTGATACCAGCATGTAAGAGATTAAAGTACAAAGTAGCATGTGATGTATATGTTTTTCATGTGATTTAAATACCTTGCATTTAAGTATAACCATAAGAAATGTTTTTAAGTTTTGACCAAATGTATTTTGTGTTTAGGAATGACTTTTGATTTTCAGACTATAAAATATATTATTAAACTGAGCTGAGTTCTGTGACTGGAGGTGAAACCACACCTCATTGCCTGTGCAGGAATCTCTGACATGCATTTTTGATTCGGATCCACATGGCAGCCAAATCCTGTCATCTAACTTGAATCAGGCTTGAAGGTGTTTTGTCCATGTAAAGGATGGTTCAATACTGGAGTTTGGAGTGTGAAATCTGATCGGTCTCCATCAAAACGTAGTTGCTAAAACTTTCTTTTATTGCGTTCCTCTTGGCAATTTTCCTGCTTCTGTTCTGGTTCCACTTAGCCTTTGTCTGGCCACAAGTGCATGACAGCCTGGGTTCCAGTTCAGCACATGCCTGACAAAGCTGGTAAAAACTCCATTAACTCTACTGACAATTCTTCATATGTTTTAAGTACTGTGCTGAATTAGGATCTCAACAGTTTTGACTCTAGGAACAAATGCAGTATTTACTCATGAATTAGTAAAATCTTTCTTCATAGCAAATGTGAGAATTCTGAGAAACATTCCTTAAAATATCGATCTTAGGTTTTTTCCTGCTACCCTTAATTGATGGAGTATTATGAAAACAGCACAAACCATATCACAAAGTGTAGCATTGTTCGTGTCAGATTTGCAGTAGCAGAGAATATCAGAGTGTGCACTGCTGCTCGCCAAACTTGCTCTCAGCATCGTGCCATGCTTTCCAAACCTGGAAGAGTCCAAAATAGCTCATCCTTTGTGCTCCCTGAAAAAGAATGTTGGTGATGCATGTCCCACTTTTACTTTTTACATGGTAGGGGGATATCTGAAGTGTCATGGAGCCAGCAACTGCAGCCTTCCTGTATGCTGCTGATGCTGGTTCTGTTGCATAATAAAGTCTAACACAGCCAGAAGATGGGGGGGATACGTGTGGCCATGTGAGGACCAGTGGCTGAAGCACCAGTCATTGCTGACAGATGTGTGAGGTGATGCCTGTGGATGTGTGAGCAGTGGTGTGCTCCTGCTTATTGCGTAACAGGAAACAATATATATATTTTAACTACAGCCTCTTTCTTGAAATAGATATTTCATTTCCTATTGCAGATTGTTTACTTGAAATACTGATCTTGAAAGAGTCTGTTTTTCTGCAGTGCTGCTGATGCTGCATAGTGGCATAGATCTGTCTGGAGGCACGTGCCTGACAGGCAACTGGAAGCATGGGCTTCATTGCCAGTTTTGCTTTTCACTTGCATTGTCTTTTGGGGATGATTTTTATTGCCTCTCCTTTGCTTATTAAGGTTTTAAAAATTATGGTGGTAGAAATAGATTTGTGTATATGCTGCTTATTCCTCTCATGTCTGAAGCTTTGGACCACAATTGTGCATAGGAAGATTTCTGGTATGTTCAGCATGATAGCATCTGTCTTTCTGTCCAGGTCTCTGGACTAAGTCTCAGGATTCAATTCAGGGCTCTGACTGATGGTTACTCTTTGACCCTTGGCCAAATCTCTCCATTTCTTTTTCCTCTGTTTGCCATTTTTACATGGAATGGATTAATATTTCCAGCCCCACATGCTATGTCTGATTTGTCTAGACAATACATTTTTGTGTCTAGGACTGTGCCTCATTATGTGTTTTTCAACAATGCCGAAGACAATGGGCTTGAATCTTAGTTGGATGTCTGTAATATAAAACAGAATGAAATTAATTAAAAAGAAAAAAAGCAGTCTGCTGACTGCTTGCTTCCCCTTGCCTCATGACGTGGTGAGGCATATGTGGGTGGATAAGATATTCTTATTTTGTAGTTTTTCATCCAACTCAACATGTTTAGCTAAATGCATCCCTGGTAAGAATCCACTGAAATTACTAGATATACACAGGGGATTAATCTGACTTGCCATGCTGCTTTTGGGATGGGTGTTTCCCTCCAGGTCTGATGACATAACTTCTAGGAAAACTGAATTTTAAAATCTAATGCTCTAAGGCTTTTAATAGCTTGTTCCTAAAGAAAAACACACTTTTTTTTTTTTTAAATTGGACTCTGTTACAAATAGTAAAAGAAATACCTTCTCATTTAACTTTGTGAGATTAATCTTCTCTTGTATGACTTTGACATTTGCAGTGTTTGATGTATTTGTTTATATTTACTAAAGACAGGCTTCAATAGATTCCAGCAAACAATTACAGACATGTACATCTTCCCAATCCTGAGTATATATCTGTATGTATATAAACACGTGTGTGTTATTTCAAACCTCTGGCAAGATGTACAAAGGTTACATTCTTAAGGTGCCTTAGACAACCCAGGATTTTACTTATGGGGGCTGATCCTTAGAGTCTGAGTGTCACAGTATTGCTTTCCCCAACAATATGTCATTGAGTTTAAAGTATTTCTGTATAATACAACATCAATCTCATACCTCTTCTGTAGCACAGACAACATCTACACTTTATATTTCTCAAGAGATTTCTGAGCCCATTATAGTGGCAATTAGAGGTCACTCTTAGCTCTGGCTGGGATGGGCAGTTGAGAGTGCAATTTAAAGGACATTGCTGATTCTAAATCTTATGCTGCTATGGAGTCTTTGAAAATGATCCTATTGTTCTGTTGTTTTTTGTTTGTTTTTTACTGTCAGAGTGGCATCCAGTGTTTAAATATAACATGGAATCTTGTCAGGGAGTGGCTGTAATCAGAGGAGATTAATTATAGCTGTGGGTGTAGAAAATTGCAGATGTGTATTGTATTTTTCAGGCAATAAAATCTTTCCCTTTAAGAAGCAACATATTTGCTTGGAAAATTCTGTAATGTAAAAAGCTAGCCAAAACCTCCTAAGAGTTACAGCATGAACGCCAAATTCTGTAGTGTAGTTTCAGTTAATTACTTTTCCCACTCTTTGCAGAAATAATTGATTTTTTTTTTTTTTAATTTTCAAATTGAAAGACTTTCTTCCCTGCTCGTTATTGCTAAGGGCCCTGAGTGAGAATTCATCACAGATTTGTGTATGCTCAGAATCCTGCTTCTGTGTGCTGTATCCTGACAAGATGCCTGGAAGCCCACAGTAATACATCAGTCTGCACTGAGATGTGTCCTCACTGAGGTCCTGGAAAAAAAACTGCAAGGCAACAACGTTATAGTTCTGCAAGCAACTGTATTGTATTTTCTTCTTGGATGCTGTTGAGAACTTATATGATATTGAGATGAAACCTGATCTAATACCTCAAACTCAGAAAAGGAAATCTCATCTCAGTGGAAATGAAACAAAACCTGCTGCCTCGTGCATTTCCTCTTTTGATAGAGCGGGTTTTAAACACTAGTGTGATGCCTGGGTCTGTTGGTCAGAGATGTGAAGGAATCCCAGTGCCTCAAAGGCTGCTGTGTACCTATTCTTTAAGAGCATAGCTCTTTTATAAGAGTATGGTAGTCTTTCACGGGCTGTGCTTTACCAGGAAGATTTGTGGTAGAGGAAGGGAGATGGACCTGTTTTACATTTTTCAAGAAAAGTTATGCCCCCAGGTCAGTGAGGCTTCTGATTTTCCCAGGTGCAAGAGAGAGCAGAGCTGCTGAGTAGAAGCCTGTGAATGTTTTTTTCCATTGAGCTTTAATCTCATTGATTGTGAAGGAATCTCTGAGCACCATACGAGTTCAC
This sequence comes from Phasianus colchicus, assembly GCF_987193195.1. Classification (NCBI taxonomy): domain Eukaryota; kingdom Metazoa; phylum Chordata; class Aves; order Galliformes; family Phasianidae; genus Phasianus; species Phasianus colchicus. The sequence goes on from NC_143444.1 coordinate 29,203,333, forward strand.
AGAACGACACTAAGTAAAAAAATGGAGAGCATACACTCTTTGCTGAAACTCAAATACTTTCAATGTGTATTTTATGGAAAAAGCTGTGCAAAAGATGTAGCAGTGGATCTGAGTCTGAAAGAGAAATTAGGTTGAAAGTGTACAAGAAAGTTTTACTCAGACACTGTGTTGCTGCATTAGTTTCAATGTATTCAGCGTAGAGGTCACAAGCTGTTCTCCATCCTGGTTGCTTTGGTGGATTGGTGGCTTCCACCAAACTTCCATACTTGCAGGAAAAAGCCTTTCCTACTAAAACTTCTTTGAAACTGAAGTGCTGTTTCCTTCAAAACTCCAAATGGCAGGCAGACTACTTCTTAGAATTATTATTAATGTTATTCAGAGCATAGAAAGGATCAATCCAGTAGAATTTGTCGCTAATTAAAACAATATCCTCCTACCTTTGTTGCATAGACCTCTGAGTGCAATGGGAATGTGTCTGCTAGTTGTCCCAAACGTGTTTCTCCATCTCTTTTTTTTTAGCATGCTTAATGTTATGTTAGAAAGCAACCCTTGTCAGGAGTCACAGAATCACAGAATGGCCAGGGTTGGAAGGGACCTCAAGCATGATGAAGCTCCAACCCCCCGCCACATGCAGGGCCACCAACCTCCTCATTTAATGCTAGACCAGGCTGCCCAGGGCCCCATCCAGTCTGGCCTTGAACACCTCCAGAGATGGATGGGGCATCCACAGCCTCTCTGGGCAGCTGTTCCAGCACCTCACCACTCTCTAAAGAACTTCCCCCTGAAATCCAACCTAAATCTTCCCTCCCTCAAAAACATTTTCCCTTGTCCTGCAGTTATCTACCCTTTCAAAGAGTTGACTCCCCTCCTGTTTGTAGGCTCCCTTTAGGTACTGGAAGGCTGCAACGATCATCCCACAGCCTTCTTTTCTCCAGGCTGAACAAGCCCAGCTCCCTCAGCCTGTCTTCATAGGGGAGGTGCTCCAGTCCCCTGATCATTTTCGTGGCTCTCCTCTGGACCTTCAGCTGTCTGTTTTCTTGTACTGTGTCCAGGTCTGGAGCCACTAGTACTCCAGATGAGGCCTCACAAGAGCAGAGTAGAAGGGGACACCTCTCTGTCCCTGCTGGCCACCCTTCTCTTCTGATGGAGCCTAGGATGCCATTTGCTTTTGCATTGAGCTGCTGTGCTAAGACAATGGATTTGGGCAAGCAGAAATTTCATTGGGTTTAAATCAAAGATATTAATAATAAAAAGTAGTGGGGTGCTGTAAATATTAGGAACTTGAGATTTGGACAGTTGTGTAGATGGAACAGACCCTGACATGTTTTGGTTTGTCTACATGCAATTAAAGAGCTGTTGAATAGGTGAAATGAGTAAAATGCAGACAACACATGTGAAGTGGTGCACACCCAGACATACTTGGCCCTGTGGTTTAAAGCTAATCTGCCCGGGAGATCTATAGTAGTGACTGAGTGACAACAGGTGCAGCTCTTCTTACACTGCTGTGAACTCTGCTCACAGCTCTTTGATTCTTTTTAGCAAGCACTTGACGTGGGCAGCATGTCATACATTTTATACATTTCAAGTCTCAATGACTAGATGTCACATTTTTTTTCTCCTATTACCTGGGAGGTATTCCCCTAAGACAAATTACCCTCTTCTTTTCCTGTTTTCCCCCCAAAGTAGCCAGATAGAGCGGGTAGGCAGAGAAACTGGTATGACAGGTATAACAGTGATGTAAATGGAAGTAGTAATCTGGTTCCATTCAGAAGATCACGTCTTAACATATATGACATTAGTTATAATAGAGCAGAGAATAATTGCACGTTATTGCTCTGCGATAATGTCTGCTGTATTTCAGGCTCTTGAAGCACCCTAGTTCTGCTTAATATAAAGCCTGGATGGTGGGACTGTATGTGCTATGTCTTAACTTTTTGTCTGGAACATTTTTGTAAAAACAAAACTTTTTTTTGTGAAAAAACCTCAAGACTGGGATGCATAATTTGCAAGGATGTTGGCAGCTTGGTCCAGATGTCAGTATGTGGAGAAGTTTGAACAGAACCTAAGCATTGGGTTTCAGTTTAAATTCAAAATCTGTTTTAAATTTCAAGTTTGCGTAACAAAAGGAAAAATGTTTTGATGTTTTGACAGTTGCACTCCATTGTTTCAGGTCTCTTTCTTGCTTTTAGAACCTCATATAGCTTTCTTAGTTGTTGATTGCTTGTGGCTTTAAGTAAATCTGTCCAACAGACTACAGAAAGTTACTTTATCCTACTGCATGGCATTCCTTTGGGGACCTAGCAATGCTTTATCGTAGCTTCTGCAGGGCTTAGCTTTGGTTACATTCCTCAGCAGGTGCAGTTGGTTCATTACCACAAAGTCTCTCTGCGTGTGACCCAGCTTGCAAGGGCATTTTTTCATTAAAGTGATCCGTATTTTGTGCTTAAACTCTTGCAGTACTAATGATTCCTGAAAAATCAATTACGTTCATTAGTTAGAATTAATCTCTAACCTGTTTGCATGAATGAAGCAGATGCTTTTCCTCTGGAATCAAGAGCAAAGCTTCTATTCGCTTCAAGATGATCAAGATAAGAACGCTTGCCTTTTAAAGCTGGTAGCTGACTTGTCTTGCAGGCTAACTAGCACTGTACCCAGCATCTCAAATGGCAGATCATGTGTGAATACCTTATGAGGTCACTTTTCAGGGAGAAAACTTTGTTTTGTTGTTGCTATATTAATGGTAAGCCATCTTGATAACAGGACTTCTGTATTAAGTACCCCAAGGTAGGAAGACATCTAGAAGACCACTGCAATTACAGAATATGGACTGAAATGTATTTTGTTGTCGAAGATAGCAAGTATTAATCTTGGCAAAGAACAGACCAATGCGTAAAACTGTGGCAATTCTTAAATAAGTAATAATCAAATCATGATAAAGCTTTCTGTAAATTATTTTTAGATGCATTTTCATGCAGGTAGAAAGGACCATACAGTGTTTCCCATTTTTCTTTGAGTGTTTCTGATTTCCTTCTCTCCAAGTAGCAAAACAGTATGAGAAGAATTCTCAGAAAGGGAAGACAATGTGAGCATAGCCCATGTTTAACTACCTTTGAGTACCTGAGTTGCTTTGACTGTGAGTCTAGTTTGCCTGTATCTTTTTGCAGGTTAATGAGGGCAGATGGTTCCTTCCAGACAGCTCTTTGGGAGGTATCAGTGTATGCTCAACCACTGCACTTGGAACCTCATGTTTTTCTTATGAGGACATACTGAGATTCTGGTCATACAGGACATCAGCACATCCACAGCCAGTTCTCAGCAAGAGATGTGCAAGAGCTCAAAACTAGACAGTAAATAAAAGGAATTGTGTAATATGCCATGCTTAGCCAAATCTACTTTGTAATGAATGTGGCAGTGATTTTTTTTTTCCTGGGGCTCTTGGATGCAAATAGGATCCTATGGTTCTTTGTAGACTACAATTTGTTTTTTTTTTTTAAAGGAAGCAACCAAATCTCTAAACATAATCATATTCCTATTGAAAATATGGGTTTACATAACATAAAATTTTCCATGTAAAAGTGTTCTGCTTATTTCAGTGGGAATATTCTGAGTGAAACATCTTGTTACAAGCAGAAAAGGGAAATTATTCGTATTTGGAATATGCTTGAAGAAAGAGTTTTCTAATTCATTGTCTGTCAGCCTAGCTAAATATGGCCTGTGCTTCTGAGGTGTTCTGCACCATGTCTTCTGAAGTCCTGTGCTGGATGAGGCAGCAAGGAAAGGATGGTTGCCTGGATTATTACCTATAAACTCAACACCTTTTGAACCCAGTGATTCCGATAGTAAAAATAAAGGGAGATTTAGCTTCTATCAATCTCTTTCTCAGGATCAGTTGCTGCAAGTCTGCTACTTGTGACCAAATAATTGAGGTAGCAGTGTAAGATAGGGGAAAAGGAGGAGTATGCTGCAGCAAACATTAGTACTTTTTCTGTTTAATGTCTGTCCTTCATCTCATAAAATGTAGTGATGTAAATGCTTTTGTTCCTCTGCTTCCTCTTTACTGACTAGTTTTTTTTTGGATGCAGATTTTCCAAGTTACCATTTGAGCTATTGCTTCATTGTGGTGATACGCTGGAGGGGAGCTGGTGATAAAACAAATATGTATCTATGCCACTGTATCAAAAATGTGAAGAAAGATGAAGAAACTATTCTGTCTGCGTGTACAGAGCTCTCCACGCTGTACAAATTGAGCAAACCTGTGTGTAATTAATAGGGCACCTTATCAGGCAAGCAGCAGGAACTTGGACCAACGCATCTACATTCTTCTGAACCATGTAGTAAAGTTAATTGTCATTGTGAGCATGTCAAGTAAATCCATTAACTGAGATTCTTGAGCTGTAATTTAAGAGAGCAGAATGCCCTTCTGCAATGTACTAATTTCTCTTAGATATTAAGAATCTGTATAAGACTGTGGATATACTTAGTGCAGGCCAGTCTGTCCCCTGTTCACAACTTTTCACTGAGCTGTATATATATAATGTTGCTCAGAGTGAGCTATATGGAAGAATTCGTCCCTGAAGGTGTAAAACCTGCTCTTCGGGGCCCAGAGAGCTTGCTAATTTCTCTTTGGAAAAGCACAGAGACTGAGAGGGATCGGCTCTATGAGCTTTGAAAGTGAGAAGCCGTGACATCTAGTTGTCATCCTTAGGGCTTTTTTTCAGGATGTGGCAGCTGTTCATAACATTGGTATAATTACAAAAATGCATATTCTGTTTTGATGATGATTTGTTATGATTTGGTGTTTGGGAAAACATAATGCACTATTGTTTCACTCTTTATGTGTACATTTTTTCCTAATGTCATGAAATGATCTTTCATTGAAATTCTGTGTCCTAATTTTTCCTTTCAGTAAGAGGTTTGAGCTGATATGGGGAAAATACCATTATTAATGCCTTTTAGTTTACTGACTTCCAAAGAATGATTAAATACCGATCTGAGATAGATCTTAGTGTTTGGACAGGCAATAGTCTATTAAAATGCTATGTCTTCTGGAACATATTTTTGGGGGAAATGGGATGTTAAGAGTATGGATCACTTTAGGAGAAATAAAATGTTTGTGATGCTGTACTGTCATGGTGAAGTTCATCATTCACCATTATCAGCAATGAGACCTGAATCAAAACCTTTAATGCTGCATTCATTTGCATCATGGCTAATGCTATTTCAACATTTCACTGAACTGTCATCAGCTTCTACTGAAATGCAGAGCTGATGATAGTGATACTTAAACACGTGCTGGACAGAAGCTCTGACAGTTCTGTGCAATTTACTTGAACACATTCACCTGACAAAGGCATTTTTATACCTGCAGGTAATGAGGCAGTGCCATTTTATTATCAGTGCATGCATCTTCTGCAAACTGTAATTCAGCTTGCACGTAAGAAATAGGTTTTCTAAGAACATACTTCAAGCAAAACATTCCTACTTAGGTGCAGCCTGGAGAAGAAGCAACTTTTCCCTGAGCTGCTTGCTGAAGAGCTGTTATGTTCATGCATAGTAGCTGCATGGCCTGACTGACTGATTGATGCAATCAAGTGTCTAGACAAGGAGCAGTTACAGCAGGGAAGAATTTTAAACATAAGGTTTTTTGGCTTACACTCCAAATATTAACCAATTTAAATACATCAATTGTTAGCATTATGCTTGGAACTTTTGAGCAGTGATTAAAGAGAGTTTTGTGCAAACATTTTTAAAATGATCTGTGTTCATTCTCCTGATTTTGTGCGTGTGTCGTCTCCTTTCAGGTCCTTATGTACGCTAGTGTGCAAGTGGACATACACTTCAGATGGAGGTTGGGATGACAGTTTCTGGAAGATAATTGGCTTGGAAGATTTGGTGAAGGATAAATATGAAAAAATAGGTATGTTGAAGGAAAAAAATGCTTATAGCTGCTATTGTTAGCATGTTTGTAATCTATATCAATGTCTCTTAGAGTAATTTTCCAAAAATGGGCTTTTGCTTGCTAGTATCTTCATACTGTTTCTCCACTCTCTTTGAGCCTGAGTTTAATTAGAATGGTAGGCTTGCTAATAGCAATTCCTACAGCAGATATTCATTAAAAGTCCATAATGTTAATATACCAGAAAATTTCCAGGATAACTTTATTAGACTTTCCCTGTTAAGTTAATGGACTTTTAATGGATGTCCTAAGCAGACATGTCATTAACAAGAATATTACCAGACATGAATTAAAATATGCTCGTTCATCAAAGTTAATTATCTGAAATTTCCTTTGATTTTTTTAATGTCTAGTACTTTGAACAAGTTTGTGCAGTAGTTAAAATGCAGCAACATGAAATAGAAATGGCACAGGGAGGACTGTAGTGAAATGAAACATAATGAAATTATGAACTATTCTGATCATCACAAAATATACTATAAGCTATTTTCAGATATATCAGATAACTGTATCTGAAAGCTTCCTTGAATAGATTTCAGCATTTCCCCCTACCAATGAAAGTGCTTACTCAGAGGTATAAAACCTACTGAATATAAGGTTTTTAGCTTTCTGAGGTTTTGGTGACAAATGTTATAGGAATGGTATTCAAATGTGGCTTTTAACAAATCTTCTACTGGTTAAACTAAGACTTGCAGTAAATACATGTTTTTAACAGAAAATAGAACATCTCAGCAGCTGATGGTCTTGTGGAATAATATTTTTAAGATAAATTATTTACAGACTGTAAGTTAAGGCTTTAATACAATATTTATGCAATACACTTAAAAGGCAGCGGAAAACAATTTGCCTCTTTAAGTAACTCAACATACATGTTTCAAGTAACCATTAATAAAAAGGACCTTTTTGTTGTGATGGAGGCCTCATAAAGCTAATCTATTTATGGCTCAAAATTTGGCAATACAAAAATAATGAATTTGTAGTGTAAGGTTTATAATTTTTTCAGAACACAATATTTACAGAACAAATCAGTAAATTAGCTTCAGTTGACAGGTGCTTCTTGGAAAAAAAAAATTCAGTTAACAGGAAAAGCATCTAGTTACTTGGATACTTGTACTGATTTTTAAACAAATAACCATTAGTCTAAACCCTGTCTTATAACTGTCTCTGTACTTGTGAAAAAGAGAGTTATAACATTGTTCCAGTGAAAATTTGGGGTTTTATTTGGTTTATTGAATGTTAGCTGTTACCTAACTTGCTGGGAACACTCTTAATGAGCTCAGCTTTCCTTTACTTAACTTAAATTAATGAAAGCAGTATAGGTCCATCTACCAGGAAAGTGCCATTCATTGACTGCAGCAGTACTGGTCAAACTGCAGCTGGAACAGTCTTGTATTATGGAAGACCCCTGGCAGCTCCAAAAGTGTCAGCAGTATTGGTGAGGCAGCAGCATCACATAGACCTCCTTTCAAGAGTCTACAAATGCTGCTCTAAGCACAACGAATAAGGGATCAAGCCTTTGACAACCTCAGTTGAGTCTGTATTTCTAATGTTGCTTCAGGGCAATGTCCCATGAAATGAACTACCTCAGCTCCCATTAACTTTAGCACGTTATACAAAATGAAAGCTATTTGTTTAAGTAACTCATATGGTCAGCAGTGTGTGCGCTTCAGGGAAGTCTATAATACTGTGCTATAATACTGTGCCTAACGGAACAGATTTCTAAGCAGTACATTTAGCTGGCTTACAGATTAAGGAACTCGAAATTGATAGATAACCTAGGTAGGAGTAGGTTGGTGGGAAACTGTACAAGGTCAAAAACTCCTCTTCAAATAAAAATATAAACAAGACCCTTATAAGTCTGAAGTAATTCTTATGGAATTTCCCTTTTTGTTCTCCTGTAGAGCTTGCCCAAGCCCACATACCTCAGCTCAAGGTTTGTTTAGCTCAAATACAAGGATGTATTTTAATGTCTGCCCGTTCCCATTGAAAAGAGTGATAGGGCAGATATGGGAGAAAAATATCTCTAAAAGATTAGAAGCACTAGGCTCTGAATCATAGTTTCTTTCTAAAGAAAGCAAAAATCACAAAATAAAATCAGCTGAATTTTCTTATTGTAACAATAATATGTAGTTTGCCAGTTGAAATGGCCAGAAATGTTGTTCATTCTTAAATCTGTAATTGAAGTCAGTGTTGTTTCCAATCAGAGGATGAATAATTATGACTGGAAGGTTTTTTGAAGTAACTTTAACTTTCATGACACTGAAAATATATATGGAAATTACCTGAGAGAAACTTATTTAATGTACTTATTTTTTTTTATTCTGATAAATGCGCTTTTCTACATCACTTTAAAAGGTCTTGCCCTTTAAGAATCTATTTACTGTAATCAGAGCAGTGCTTGTGGTTCCAGGTAGTAAGCTTCTTGTAGTTTCAGTTTAATTTAACGTATAACCTTGTTGATTAAGGATGACCCTCACTTCTGACCTTTAGCATCATCCACAGCCCTTTCCCACATCAAAGTGTGGGTTCACATATGAAAATTCCCAGGCCTTTGACATTTTACATTTCTCAGAGCAGAGTAACCTTTCAGGGAATCCACAGAACAAGTTGTCTGTGTACGTTGTGAGTGTACTGATCACTTTTGTGAAGGTAAAGATTTGTATCTGGAAATATTTCAAAATTTATTGATCTCATTAATTTGCCCACCAAGAGAGCAGAAGATGGCTTGTATTCAAAACCACTGTGAAAGCATTGTGTACTACAAGCATTAGCATTTATCTGTTGTGGTGAAAATGCATGACAAGTATCTCTTTGTGGTATTCTAAAACCTAGAAGGACATTAACAATTCCTTTAAAATTTCATGTGCTGTAGACCACTTAGGGTACTGAAGTGTATATTCCATTTGGAGGAAAAAGACTGAAATTTTCACCACAACTCTCTACTTCAGGGGCTACTTAAGGGACCAAATAATGATTTCTTATTGAATGGTAATATTTTATGCTAGGTCTCTTTTTGTTTGAAAATGGCTCAATTTACCTGGAAGAACACTGTGCGTACTGCCCAGTTCTATTTCTGTACGTTGTGTATTGAAGGCTGAGATGTTTCTCACAGCCCTGGCTCTTCGACATCTCTTGACCATAACCCCTCCCTTCATTCCAGGACATTGGAGCCTGGAATTTTGATGGTTTCATGTGCTTGTGTAGCCCATTTCTGAGTGTCCTGAAAAGTAAGACCTGTTGAACTGCATAAATATGTGAATGTTCATATCTAATGTTCTTTAATTTGTATCACTTATTCATAAATTAAAGAAAACCTTATACAGTTTAGGATTTTGAGAAGATAGCTGTGACTCTTGATATGTTACCACAGAATCAAAGAATTGTAGGGCCTGGAAGGGACCTCTAGAGATCGAGTCCAGCCTCAAAGCAGGCTTCCTACAGCAGGCAGGTTGTCATTCTTACTGTGAGAAAGCTTTACAATATGCTGGATTTTCAGATGTAGGTAAGTGAAGCCTTTTGGTCTTTTAAGCATTCAAACAATTAAGAAAATTGCAAGCTTTTTATTCATGAACATTTTATTTGAACAATTATAGTGTTGCATATGCTATTATCTACTTCCATATACAAAACTAACAGAGATAATGTATACTCTGTTGTTTGCACTTAGCGTCCTCTTGCTTTTTTATTTTGTTAAAAGTGATCCATTCTAATACTTGTAAGTTCTATTAATTTATGTACGTTTTAGAGTGAAAATGAAAGAATCAGTGCAGGGTGGGAGAGTAGTGTGAATATTAACTTCTACTGCAGCAATCTATTAGTTCAGCCAATTTTCTAACTTCTCTAAGACCTTTGATGCCAGGTCTTCCAAAGTTTATGAGGGATTTCCTTGAAGGCTAGAAGAGGCAGATGATGGTTTTTATTCAGGTCAACTCATAACTGCCAGTTCTTCACAAAACCGGATTGTAAGAATGAGCTTTAAACATCATGCTTTGCAAATAGTAGACAATGGTAAGTAAAACATTTCTCTTCTATATGGAGTCCTTTCATCTTTTTTGTCTTTTCTTATTCTCAATAAATTAAAACAGGTTACAATTTTGAGCAAAGTTAAAACAATGAATCACAGGATATTTACACTTATCTGTGGAATTTACAAGTGAAGAGTGTTCCAGATGTATTAACTTCTCTGGCTTCCTGTCACTTCAAACCATCCAAGAGTTGCAGTAACTGTGAAGGAGGTGAAACTGGCACAGTGCAAAGCAGTTTTAGGGTTCCTCCTTCCTCAAAGCTTGAGGCATTTTTCATAATCTGTGATTCATCAGTAACAAGTTAAAAAGTATTTTTTCTTAGAGAAGTGACACTGACCTTTGTCTTCTACTTTTTTTTTTTTTAAAGTGTTGAGGTCACTGAATCACGTGAATGGTTGAGGTTAGAAAGCATCTCTGGATATCATGTAGTCAGAATCCACTGCTCAAAGCAGGGTCATCTGCAGGAGGTTGCTCAGAGCTGTATCTTCAGTTTTGAGTATTTCCAAGGGTGGTTACTCTAAAGTCAACCTTTTCCAGTGCGTTGGCCAGCCTTCCTCAATAAGAACGTTTATTCTTATGATTAAATGTATTTTCCTGTATTTCAGCTTGTGGATGTTGCTACTGTGTGCTACTGAAAAGAGTCTTGCCCTGTAACAGAAAAGAAATATGTTAAGTAGAAATCTATAAATAACACAAGCGATACAATTGTGTGCAATCCTAGTGAGATACTGTACCAAACCAGACTCTGATTCCTGCAGTTTTGAAAGTATAACAGTCACATCATCTACACTGATGATGCTTGTTGAGCTACAGTATCTAGAGACACAATTAGGAATAACATACTGGTAGTTTTCAGAAATACAAATGATTGGTGTATTGAAATTACTGATTGCAAGCAAGATGGAAGGTCAGGCAGCTGAATTTAATTGCAAACATGTTACATCTAGGTACTTAGGAAGACATTTAAATACGTGTATTATATACCTACATGCATGTCAGCTTAATGAGCAGTGAACCATGCATTATAAAAGATGTTCATTCTGCACTATTTCACTGAAATCTGGAGATGACAACTCAGTCATGTCCATCAGCATACATGCCTACTGATCCAATGATGCAGAACTTTTTTTTCTCTTGACCTCTAACCAGGAAAGCTTTTCATTTCTCCATGAAGTAGCTCTCTTTCATTTGGACAAGAAGGAAATAGTATTTATTGAAGTAGGCTCCTATGGTCTGCAAACCAACTTTTCAGCTTAATGAATCAAGATCTGCCTGCACTTAGGTTGCTTTTGCCAGTATTTAGCAACCTAACATGTCTGCCTTAAGTAATTATGTGTTAGGTAGTTGAGATGTAGTTCAGCCAGAAGCATAAGCTGTATGGAAGGATGGGATGGAAAGAACCCAAATGAGACTTGCCTAAAGCTACTGTGGCAGCTCACATAGACAGAGATGAATTTTGAACTGAAGAAAGCCCAAGTGATTTTGTTTAACCCAGTGGTTTTCTCACTTTTAAATAAGCTGCCCTATAGTAATTTGTTTTGATTTTTCTGAAAGAAAATTCTCATGTTTTCAACTATCAACTGAGAAATTTTATTGAGGATATTTCCATATTTAAAAAATAAAAAATCTGACCATTTCTAACACTCTTTTTTTTAACCACCATACCTTTATTTCTAAGAAAAAATGAATACTATTTTCTCATCAACGTAAGTGTCCTGCTACGTTCTTCTCTGAATGTCAGCCACTTCTGCTCACCAGCTAGATTTAAGAATTGTATTAAGTACATTTATCAGTAAAACATGATTATTGTATGTAATGGGAACTTATTTTCTGTGAGACGGGGTTTTAATGACATAACAGTAGAACTACATTACTCAAATTCTTTGCATACCCCAGAGTTCTGGCATTCAGTGATTATTATATAAAACAAAAATTGGAAATTGCCTACGAGCATTGTAATGAACTCACTGTGTAAATGGGCTATTCCAAGTATTAGCAAATCTTTGGAAAAAATGCTCCATAAAGCTTATAATACTGTGGCTCAGAGGAGGAGAAAGAACACCTGTGTTTCTTATTACTTGAACTATTCAAATGGACAGTGCATCCTTCTACTAATGCCTGGAGAAGTGGTGTGTGCCCCATCCCTGGAGGTGCCCAAGGCCAGGCAGGTTGGGACCATGGACAGCCTGATCTAGTGGGTGGCAGTCCTGCCCATGGTAAGAGGCTGGAGCTGAGTGGTCTTTAAGGTCCCTTCCAACCTAAACCATTCTGTGATTTAAAAAATATTTAAATGACCTGCTTTAGGGAGGTGTCTATGAAATAGAGACAGAATGTATCCTTTTTTTTATTTCTGAGGGATTGCTATACCCCTTCAACTTTGCTTGTGTCGAGTTAGTGAAGAAAAGTAACAACCCCTCTTCCTTTTCTTCTGTATTTTTATGCACTTATACAGCCAAATTTAATTGCATATGCAGTGCAGTCATGTTCTGCATGATGGATGAAAAGCTGTTCTCAAGTGGATGAGTATGTCATGGCTGAATGAGCTGGCCCCCTGCTTTTGTTATTTTAAGAAGGTCTATGTACTAAAAAACCTAGTTCTGTTAAATATTAGCAAGACTGTAGAGTGAATTCTGATCACTGAAATTTACTGAAGATGAATTGTCTGCCTTATGTGTTACGTCTGGTAAATAGCTGGTTGCTGTGGTGACTGCCTAAAAGGTAGAGGGTCATTGGTACCACATAAATTCTTTAAACAAAACCTGATCATAGCAAATTCTAACATTAGTCTTCAAAAAAGGATTAAAGAGGAGGAAGAGATTCAGACAGCTTTTTCCTTTTGTAAACTTGCTGCTTTACAGGGGAAAAATAGCTAGAAATAATATGTCTCGTACAAAATGAAAAGGTTGTGGATTAAGGCACTGCCTTGGTGAAACAGCTGTATGAATGTGAAACAGAAAGTTCTCCAGCTTCAGCCATTATGGGTTTGTTTGGTTAGGTCTAATTTTGGAAATCGTTATAGCAAAGGTAAATGACTTGCACAGACTACTGTAAACAAAGGACTCGATACATTTACTTTGGCAGGAGGCTGGAGAAGACTCGGTCCTTTCACTGCCTCTTTTTTACAGCCTCTGTAATCTCTCACTGACTGCCTGTGTATGCGGGCGGCTCACTTCCCTTCCTCCCTCTCTGGCAGCTTCTTTTCCTTGACAGGTAGGGATTAAGGGTGGCAGCACCTGCTGTTGAATTCCTGGTGAGTAGCTGTGCAATGCCTTTATTCTTATAGTAGTCCCTTGACTTCAAGAGCCACTGCATTTTGCTCAAGAAAGAATCTCCATCCTCTGCCAGCCAAGTACTGGTGTACAATCTGTTTCAAATGCTTTGCTTTCCAGTTGTGGCTCCTCTGTTTGCATTTTTACATCTTTTACCTTATCTTTTAATAGCTCTATAGCTACAGACTATAGGAATACTGGTGCTTAGCTGAGTTTTCTACTTTTTCAGTGAGGATTAAAGTATGGGAATAATTCCCTTCCTACGTCTCTGCCCATTCCACACCTGCTTACTCACTCTTGCGTGGGTACAAGAAAGTGACTCCTGTGATGACAGTGGCCACACGGAGCCTGCTTTTGCTCTTTTATAAAGCTCTTTAAGAACAGATTGTGTGCATGTAGCAGAACATACACTGATTGCTAAAACAGAAAGGATGAAGTAGAGGGTCAGAGTCAATATTCTGTTTGTTGATTTTCCTCATTGCTGGAGATTCCCCTTTGCATTCCATTTAAGGAGGACTTCTGGGTGCTGTCACTTCCCAAATTGTCTGGAGGTTCTTCCAGTCTAGGAATAACTGTTCAGCTTTACCTTAACTCATGAGGCTGGCTGATCTCTACCTTGAATTCATTTATTAAAACAGGGTTGTTATGCTGTGTGTTCAAATCACAGGAAACCCATCCCTGGGCACTTTCTCACACATTTGAATCCTGTGGAGGTCTGCAGTGTTGCTGGTCATTCTGGTTCATCACTTGTACCAACAGAATTGATAGGGTCATTTTCTGTTCCATTAGAAGAGAGGATTCTCCTTAGACCTGGAAATGCTCCATTAGTGCTTGTTAACTAGAAATACAATAATTGAGGAGCTGGTAGGAAAAGATTTTGTAGTAATCCTGATCTCTAAATTGGAGCATAACCATATAATAATTAAACATGAAAATATTTAACCGATATGACTGATACAAATAAGCCCCAAATAAGCCAACAGTGGAATTGAGTGCCTGGAAAGATGTTTTATTTCAGATTATTTTCACCTCGTGCTGTATATACAATATTATCTGTCTGCTTTCATGTCATGCAGTTGATTCTGGAGAAGCAGATGTGGTTTTAACTGCATGAACTCTTTTGAACTTCCTTCCACCTGCATGGTCTTTGAATGTCAGGTGAAGCATGCAACTTCTATTTTACTTGTATTATTTTCTGTTGTCTTAAGAAACCAGAAGACAACAAAAAACTTATCATGAAGAGAAGCAACCTGCTCTCAAATCTTACTATTGGGGAAAAAAAATCACAAAACATACATCTCTTGTAAAAGCTAGCACAGTGAATAAGAATTAATAAAATGTAGACTTTTTTGAGTGAGGAGATGTGAAGATGTTATCACATAAGTTAGTGGGGAGCTTGGAAACAATGGCTTGTGGTTACTGCCCCTAATGTTTGAATACAAACCCAAAGTCAAGCCAGAAGTTTTGGCTATGACAAACTTGTAAATTTCCAGTGTAAAATCCAGTCTAACATTTCAGAGGCAGAGGTGTGGCTTCAGCAGAATAGAAACTCTTGGAGAAATGAACTCTAAGAAGTTTGTGTGCTGTCTAATCACCAAGTGCCCATGCATTGCTTCAGTCAGGATGTGGCTGCCTTCTATAAAGTGACGAATCAGTGTCATCTGCAGCCAAGCCTAAGATCAACTACCACTGTGATATATAAAACCCATTTTCCAACTATGAATTTAATATTGTAACCTTTTCATTAAACAATGATATAACATTAACTATTTCTAGAATGTAATACTTATAGGCATTTGTGTATTCCTGCTAAATTGCAATATGCTGTTCCTCTTAATTAACCTCTATTGTGGACAATGTTTTGCTCCCTTTATACAAATTGAAATGCTCTATAGGTGTAACATTCTCAACTGAATCAATTTTTCTTTCTCAGAAAGAAGTATTGTCAGTTCTGCCCTGCAGAGTTGCAGAACTGAGTGATGCTACTATGTACTATTAAATGAGTATGAAGTCTCTGTCTTAAAGGAGTGGATTGGCAGGGAATATGAGAGCAACTACTATACCTTTCACTGCCTCTCACCCACCAAACCTGTAGATAAACAGAGAAGTGTGTGATTCCAGGAGCTGTCAATCATTACCTTGGGTTTGGTTAGGCTTGGCTGCCAGGAGGAGGCTGTGTCCTTCAATTCTGAGTTTCCTGAATCTGTTTCTTTTAAGCTCTGAGCAATCTCTATCACGGTGATTTAATTATTGAAATGATATGTTACATTTCAGCTAGAAAAACATAAATGTGCATTATGATAGTATAAACCTATGCAGATGAGATCTGTCACTCCTAGTGACAAGCCTGAGAAAGGAGAGTTGCATTGGTCATGTTTGGGGTGGCCATGACATTCTTCATACCTTCAGTGAGGACTCAAAAATAGATGGTTAACCTATGAGAAAGTACAGCTGCAACAGTGCAGTAATTTGCTGGTTTCTCTTTCAGAGTTTCTGTTACTGTAGCCAACTTATTGTTAGTGGAAGCTTTTAGAAAGGATGGAGATTGAGGGGGGGGGTGGAAAGGGGGAAGGTTATTGTCTTTTTTTTAAACAGGATCAGCTTTCAGTGGTGAGCATGGGCTGAGCTGAGTCTCATTCCCGTACGTAGAGAATGGCTGCAGGCAGTGTATGCAGCAACTACCACAAGATCTTGGAATTTCTGCATGAGTATTTCATATCTCTTGGAAAGCTGCCAAGCAAAATTTAATTGCTTGTGGTGAGATCTTTCTCTGTGGCTAGACAGGGCATTGAATGCTTTTGAACTTTTAAATTACTATGGAGCAGCCTGATCTAGCATGGTTGTGTTTAACATACAGATACATAATGAGAGATATTTCTTAATCAGATAGAGTTCTTTGATGCACTTTTTAGTGTTACATATACCAACTCTCTTCAGGGAGAGGAAGGGAGTTCTTGTAATAACATACGTGTTTGTTTTTCTGTTTAGTAAATTCACAGGTGTATGGTTTTTCCTGTGTCTGCCCAGGAAACCACGTCTTGTCTCCTGGAGAGTCTGTTGGAAAAGGTCTAACGCCAGAAGCTGCAAAAGAACTCGGTCTCCCTGAAGGGATTGCAGTAGCAGCATCTCTCATTGATGCACATGCTGGAGGACTAGGTACTTAGTCACATATTTACTGTTCTGGGAAGCAGGAATGTATTGAATTAATTTTAGCTTTTTTTTTTTTTTTTTTGCATAGCCAATTTTATATCCAGCAGCTTGCTCAGATGCTGTTCTTATAAAATAGTGTAACTAAAATTAAAAAACAACGGCAACAAACAATAAGTACCAACATTGAATATCTCTTTATAGAAAAGCCCTCAGGTATTGCTGCTTATTTCTTAGCAGCAAACTTCCAAATTGTGCATTAACTCCTGTCAGCTCCACTTTGAATTCCTGAACTGAAACACCATTGGGCTGGCAAGGCAATGTGATGAGTGCACATCTACGGCTTAAAATTTGGGGGATAAGCAAGAAAAATAAAAACTTTTCTCCGAGCAAGAACTCTCATGTCTATGTTGGTTTTCCTTCCTGTTTTTAGGAAATATTCATCCTTTAAATACTGCAGTGGGTACTTTTTCATGGAAGTTTATGCTAACAGAATGCTGGATATGTACCAACAACAGTGCTTTTGGTCTAGGAGTAAGATTAGATAAATACTGTGCATCTAAACTAGCAAACAAGAATAGAGAGAAAGGTGGCCTATGAGAGGCAATCCCCATCTGAGACTTTCACCTTTTTTCCACAGCTGGACTGTGAAAGGCTTAATGTTAGTGTTTATAGACAGTATTCTGATGTGCTCAGTTTCAGATACATTGAAATATGTTTGAGAGGCTCATCTCCTTTATTTTCTTACTATACTGTTATAGTTATCTATATAGAGTAAAAAACAAAGTGATTCAATGTAACTTTTTCAGCAGGAAATGGAGGTTTTTGAGTTTGATTAGTTAAAAAAAAATTGTTACCTCAGGAAGTTTCAGTGTTATTGAAACAGTGCTACCTTTTTGATAACACTATACAAAATTCTTAATATAAACTCATGCATGCCTGTGCTGAGCGGTGAAAAATAAAGCATAAATAGACTTGCAGTTTTCTGCTGCTCTCTACAAATAAGCCCTGTATGTCAGCTATGCTGCTATTTAGTCACAAACTAACTAGGATGGAGGGATACGAGGACTTATCTTTAAAGACACTGATTTTTTGCCCTTGATTTTCTGATTATTTAAGTAACTTTCAACCATAATACTGTGATAATCATGGCAACCATGATAAGAGAAAACCCAGCAGACAGATTGATAACAGAATCTTGCAGTTGTGACCTAAACAAGAAAGTGTTAAGAAAATGTATTATACTAACCACAACACTTGGCACCTTTCACTTCATAAAATCTATGGTTTTGAAGATATAAAATATCCATCAAAAGTTTTTGCTATCCTTCTACAGTGCAGAGAAATATTATTTATGTTGGTAGGATTGCCAAACCAGTCACTACACTGCACATTGATCTATTAAAAAATAATGGTCAAGAAAGCATGGTTTGTTATGTTGCTGCAATGCCATGCAAGCAAGAATACAACTTAAGAAGAGAAGGAGAGGGCAAAAACTTCCATTTCAGCTTGTCTTTAACTGATTTAAGCGTAATTAAATACGTGGTGAAGCTTCACTGCAAATCTGCACCATTCTGCAAGCAGTATCCTGGCACTTCTCTGGCATCTCCCAGTATAAATTTCTGCTGTAGGCTGAGTGCTTGTTATATTTGTCCTCTTTCCTGTGCTGCCCTGCATGTAGAAGCTTCACGCAGAAAGTTACAGCCAAGTGCAGCTCCTCATAGGGAAGGACTAATCTGTTCTCCTGTAGATAGTTCTGTCTGACACAGACAGCAGCAGCAGCCAATACAACAGCACTGGCAGCCTTCCAGTCTGCTGCCAAGTTCTCCTTTTTACCAACTCATCCCCTGACAAAACACATCAAACAGTGTGTGATAAACTGTCAACAAATAAACATACCTGCTGTGGTGCCTTTCCTACCAGGGCAGTTTTTTTTTCTGTATGTTAGCATACTCCTTAAGGTAATGAAGGTCAGGTTGTAGTTGATACAACGCTTAAAGATCATGATGATAAACATGAACAAGAAAACATCTTGTGTCCTCATGCATCTGTAATAAAAAAGAAATATTTTATCAGAGTTATTTTATAGCTTTGTTTATTGAGAAAGTAGAATTTTATGATTTGTGGTAGTGGTGTGAGATATTTGGCAATTATTTGTGCATGAAAAAGCACTGTTTTGTGAGGGTTGGCTTGCTCTTCACTAAAATAGCATTTTGATTTTATTTTAATAGGAGTAATTGGAGCAGATGTGAGAGGACATAACCTGCCATGTGAAAACCAGCCAATTACATCACGAGTTGCTCTGATCTGTGGAACATCTTCGTGCCACATGGGGGTAGGTTGTATGTATAGTCCTAATTTGTGGAGAGTATAGTAACTTATGTGTTTGGAGAGAAAAGTGACCTTTGTGCCTCTCATCCTTTCCCTTGATTTTTTTTTTTCTGTTAACTCTGTCTTTACCTTTGGTTATTAATTATATATTACCATGCATTTAGCAAGGACTTTAATAGTAGTAGCAATCAATACTGAAAAATGACATGAAAAGTAGAAACCACGATGCTAGAGTGGCTTAAAGAGCAGGCTGAAATCTGAGCCAGACTCTGAGCTTGAGTTATCTGTGACAAGCTTGTCACTAATGTGTTACAGAATAGTGTCTTTGGAGAAGGAATGCATGTCTCCAGTCACAGCCCTTTTCCGCCACCACTTCACTTAATCAATATAAATCATTCTACCTCTGTAAGTTGCCATGATCTATGGAATTACAATCTGTATCGTGACTAAAAAGAAAGAAAAACCTTGATAAGCAATTTTCTCTTCGCTAATTTTTCTCGGTGAATTAATACAAAAGCTTTTTCTGAAATTGCAATTAAAATTTAGTGTCTGCTTTTGAAATTTATACCTTTTTAAAATGTATGAGTCTGAAAGCATTCCATTTAGATAAGTACCCTTTTCTGCCACATTTTTTATTTAAAACTCATTTCACTCTTAAATTTAGACTGATTATTGACTTGTTTTTTTTACTAAATGAGCAAATGGCAGTTGGAGTGCTATTGAATTTAGAGAGGTCTAACGTGCTTCATAGAGAGAGATCTCCTGTAGAGAAAAAGAAAGGAAGCAGATAATAAAGCATCAGGTTTAGCAGAATCTATAAGTTGCCTTTGTAGTAACAGCATGCATTAAAGTGATCTTGTCACGTGGATTGTAGTGCAGCAAAGCATTTAGGCATGATTGAATTTAAAGATAAAAATAATCCCAGTATTGTGAAGCAGGGCATTTAACAAAAGCTTAGATGCTGTAAAACAATGGGGAATATATTTGGATTCCTTCCTAAGCTGTAGATTTGAACATCTAGTGTGCTGCTATTAGCTTACTTTGTCTCTGAAAAATCACATTGGTGTCTATACCCATTAAGGTGCTGGAATGGCACCCTGCAAACACCAGCTCTGGGGGTGAAGTTGCCCTTCTAAGCATGCCCTTACTTTCGCTGTTTGCAGTTCATTTGGTGAAGGTCCTTCAGAAGAAGCTGTTTGTGTGAACTCTTCCTAACCTATTTCATTTAGCTGAGTTAGTTTAAATCATTAAAATAAGCTGGGTTAATAGATACATAATACTGGGCTAAAATGAGCTAAGAACCTCTCAGTCAGTTTCCCCAAAAGGTCTGAGGGCAATGTTAAAGGGCTGGAAATGAGCCAGCTGGCTGTAACTTATTCCTTTAGTGTAACTCACCCTGGAGGAGGACTATGTATGGTTATTTATTAATTTCTAAAATATGTATATTGGTAAATTCTAACGTAGTTCTGAACTCAGTTCACAACTGCAATTGGGGGGAAAAAAAAACAACAAACTAAATGAAAGCATATCAGTGTAAAGACTTTAAAAGCACTTTTTGTCTGCATACTCCAAGATGTTGTGAGATGTGGCCCCATTAACTGCACTAATGCAACAGAAGTGGCATGATAACGTCCGTGTTGATGTTAATCATTGTTCTGTTCTGTCATTAAAGCTAACCCGAAGTGTGCATACACTGTACAACATAGACAAGATGGAACCTTTCAAGACTCTTAATCATTTGAATGCAAACTCAGAAATAGATGTTTGTGCAGCGTTGGGTTTATTTAAATGTAACTACTCAGCATTTTATAATCATTTCCTTAACCACCTTCCTTCGCTTATCTGATCAGAGGTATAGCAATCTTTAGCAGGCAAATTCTAAACTTCTCTGCATTTAATCTATGGAAAGATTTTGGTTTACTGTTATTTTATCTATTACCTATGTACGCTACATGAAATGAATGCAGAGCACACAGCGCAGTTGTATTTGTGTTTTAACGAGACCTATATGCAGCTGCATTTGGCTGGAATTAGCTGTTCCTTTTTTTAATTAGGGCTATAAAATGAAAGTATATTATACTTGTGTTTTGATAGAAATATATATTTGCTCTCTCTGTGTGCACCAAGGGACCCTCAGGGCTATAGAGATTAATCATCGAGTTTAATTTAATGCAGTGGGAGAGAGACCTGTGTGGTCAGGCGGGCATTAAAAAGTGCCTTTGATCTGCCTCAGGTGCACTGAGCTCCAGTGAGCCAGCAACAATAATACCTTTGTGAGATGATCAGAGACGAGAGAGGGAGAAAATGGCCTGTGTGGAAACTCAAGGCCGTCCTTTGTTGTGGTTCTGGCAACCAAAAGAGCCAACTGTCAGGAGAACTTCAGCAAACAGAAAGCAGGGTGAAAGTACGGCTGGATTTTTTTCAAGAGATTGTAACAGGAAACTGTTCAAAATCATCTGCTATGCGTCTCTCCCCTCCCTTCCTCCTCTTGGTGGGGGCTGGAGTATTACTGCTGCTGTGTCTGTTGGTACAGTATTTCCACTCTCAGACCGAATCCTCCATGAGTCACAGAGTAGGTATTGCTTGAACATGGCATTTACTTTAAACTTTGAAGAGAAACTACTCCATGACCCAATTTTTATTACCTCAAGGACTCTAGAGATCTTGAACAAAAGACTTTCCTAGTTATGCCTTTGATATTTTAGAGAGTACAAATGTGGAACCTAATTTTACTCATGGCTATAATAGTTTGTGGTAAAGCTATCACTTTTAAGAGAAGATCCACTTCTAAGAATTAACCAGTGACAGTTTTGGATGATCAAGCATATGCAAAGCACTGTGTTTCTGTTGAGATACTTAACTAGCTTGTGAAAGAGGCAAAAAGCACAGTGTAATTTGGTTACTGAACCATGGCCAGGTCCTAGCAGGTAGCTGCTGAAAGTCACTGCCACCTAAGGGCTCATCCATTATCCGTGCTTGGGGACGTGGGGGCTGATAGTCTTTTGAATACTTTGGAGCAGTTATTCATTTTATGTGATATTCTGCTGCCTCCTTTGCCCAAGCAGAAGTCATCAGTGCAGTTTGCTTTTGAAATGGCAAATAAGCTGTCCTTTTGCTTTTGAAGGTCGATTCCTTAGTGTAGGGCTGGGATTCATTTGCTGTGGCTTTGATCTCCGAGCAGAGTAGGTATTCCTTTCAAGTGATGGTACGCAGTGTCTGGCTGTTCTGCGTAGGCTGCTGCCGCCCATCGGGCTTTGTAGGAAGGGTGTCTAAGCTCCAGCACCCACACTTAGTTTTGGAACTTAAAGGAAACTTTGCTTGTGCCACCACGGCAACTACACAGTGTCCTGTACCAGAAAACTCCTAGTATTCCTTGCATAAATCGAGCAGTACTGCTGCTTCTTTCTGATAGATGAACATTGCAACTTCCTGTACCCGCTAAAGAATAACGCCTTCTCAGGGACACTAAATTCACTTTTTTCCCCCTCATAATAACGTGTATTGTGAGAGACTGTAAGCAATTTGAGAGTACAGGTTGCAGGACAGTTGTTCCATTTTGGAAATACTTGTCATCCTCGCCCTAATACCTTTTTGAATTCATAGCTGAAGGAATTAGAACATCATCTAATGGGAGCATTGTCTGGGCTGATTTCAGCTTACTGAGGGGGGCACTGAATTTGCTGCCGTTTTGAAATATAATGGGTTTTGTCTGTTTTGGTGTGTTGTTGTTTTTTTTTTTCCATCCTCATTTATTGATATGGTCATTCTTCAGTCATTCTGTTTTCTTTATCAGCGCTCTGTATGCAAAACTTACTTTTTGGGATTGTCAGGGAGTCTTTTTTGGTTTGGATGGAGTCTCTTCTTTTACATCTTTTTGTTACTCCTCTACCTCTGTCATTGGGAACTGACTCATCTTCTGTGGTGCACAAGTTGTTTTTTTTCCCCTGGTGGTAATGTATGTGCGGTTTGAAGTTTAGAATTCAGTCCTTTTTTAAAATTTGAGAGCCACAAGTCGTTTATTTTCTATCTTGCTTATATTCACTACGTGATCTAAGAGACTGAGTTTGAGCAGCAAAATGGGCAGTTTGTTTTGCTGTTCCAGTGCTTACTATGGATTATTTTAGGAAGAATATCCCGTATTCTGTTCTACCAAGCCTGACTAGTCTTTGCCTGTTTTCTTCTAAAGGAACTTCAGCCCAATTTGCTTCTTCTAAATTTGTTCATTTGATTCTCGTGATGACTGGCAAACACAATAGAGCTTCATTGCTCCACAATATCCACCCAAGCTGCCAGCTTTGTTCACACAAATAGAGTGCAAAGCACGTTTCCACCCCCAAAGCATGCACAGTACGTGTCCTTTACAGTACATCCTGCAGTGGAGGCTGCAGAGACATGCTGGCTCGAAGTGTTCTCATAGCCTGATCTCTGTAATCTCGGTGGGAGCCAGACCAGCAAGTGGATTCCGTATATCTTGGCTCTGATACCAGAGTCTCCTCTTCAGAACATGCCACGTTGTTAAAGCAGCAGACCTTAGAGTAATTACTACAGAAGGACTCCTCAGCTGCTTGAAATCATCTGCGATGAGGGAAAAACTTGCAGAGACCAAACAGCCGGGTACTTGCTTTCCCAGCTATATTTAATCTCATCGGATGGCACTGAGCAAAGTGTTTCTAGAGCTGAGAGCTGTGTGCAGCGCTTCAGCCTCACGCCCTGCAGCACGGCTGCACATGTGGCCCTGCTGTGAAACGTGCAGTCTCCGTGGGGACAGGGCCAGAAGCCCTCAGAGAGGAGCCTGGGTGCCAGCTGGCTGTGACCCAGGTTCAGCAAAGGCAGCAACTTGTCCTTCTGCTGACCAAGGAAAAGGGGTTGGGTTTGGGAGGGTGAGATGAGAGAGGAGGAAAGCAGGAGGGGGGAAAAAAAACACAAACAACACAAAAGCAACACTTCTGAAGCTGAGGCAATCTAGAGAAATTTTTGCAATGACCCATGCCTGCTTTTGAAATTGATAAGTGCTTCCCCTCCTGCTTTTTTAATATTCTCCTGTTCTGTAAGGCCAGTTCTACAATGAATCATAGAGCTGGTGTCTTTCAAATGGGAGAACTGAATTAGTGTCACGGGAACCTCTCCTTTGCTCTGTCCTCATTCAGTTCAGTTCTGCTAGCTTATATATCGAGTTTGGCAGCAGTCACAGCACTGACTTCCCAGCTAATGAAGACATTTTATATTCAGGGAGGGCTGTGTGAGATGAAAATGACATTTTCTTCATGACTGTTGTTATAGGTTGCCCATCCTTGCTCTACACAGTGTCTTCTAAGGAGAAGGTCACAGGGCCTGCTTAGATATTTTTCAGCCTATGGCCCTGGAAGGGTTACATAGCCATAAAAATGCCACCGCCTTCTACTCGTCCCTCAAAGACGTTCTCCACACCCTTTTTTTAATGAGGCTGCCTCGTTCCATGTTCTAGCATCCTTGGTTTGCAAAAGAAACAAACAAAGCTGTAATATCCCCTGCATTGGCATTAATTTGACATTGTATGCTTTGTTTGCTTTGTTTTGTTTATAATAGGCAAGAAGTAAAATATTTCTGCTAGCAGGGCATATAAAAGATTGTTGCTTTTCTGACCTCATTATATTAATAAAAGCTAGGAAGAATTCAGTAGTGGTGGGACATCATGTGCAGGCAGCCTTCAAAACCCAAAGCACTTACTTGCAGAACTAGTAAACCACAAAGCTTCAGATCTTAAAATGTAAATAGGAAGTTGGAGAGTTTACTTTAGAGCCAGCAGTGGTGAGCCTGCATAATGTTTATTTCTGCTTGCCTCCCAGCCTTTTCTGAAGCTTGGCAGAGATGAAAGGAAGGGTTTTTCAGAAAATGAGTTATTAAAAGTTTTTGTTATGAGCAATATTTCTTTGTTCCTGGCCTGGCATAATTCAAAGCTCAGGTATGCTTTGGTGGCTGAGAGAATAGGACATTCCTATTCAGTGCTTGCCTGTCACAGAAACCCAAGTTTTGCATCACATCACTTTGTGGGTAGTCAACCTGTTCATGGGGATGCAGCTGAAAACAGTACAGTCACTATATTGTACATGCCCTAGATAATGCTTAGCAACATTTCCAGAAAGCTGCAGTCCATTCTCCTTTCCTTTTGTGAACAGATCATTTGAGTTCAAAGACTTGAAGAATAGATGGGGATAGAGCAAATGCTTTGAAAAATATTCTCCTTGGAGCCTATATGAGGACTGATATTCTACAGGCGTCTCACTGACATCAGTGAAAATGCTTGCTTTGAAAATTCCAGCAGATGCAGTGGTTTTCATACTGCGGTTAGCTGCAAACCATCCTGTGTGACATGCAGCCTTATATTAGGGTATCTGTTTTATAATACTAAGCCTTTCTGCAGTGTCTTCTCTTTGGTGGTCTCAGTGTTCTTTGCAACGCTGAATGAATGGAGTAACAGAGTGGGAATTATTTCATTTTTATTAGATGGGAGACTGAGACACTTTGTAGTTTAGTAGATTTTTAATTGTTAATCTTTACTTTTACAAACTGCACCTATACAGTGCTTTGGGACCGTATATTTGGGTGAGAAATTTTGCTAAGTTTGTTTAAGCATGCCAGATTTTTCCTTGTTCTAAAATGACAGCACTTATATGCTGCAGATGATACTGTGTTGCACTGTATGATAAATGCATCAACCAAAGATGTTTTCTTCCTTCTCTGGATTTTCTATTCTATGACATAAGCACAATGGATGTGAAGGCTGGACTTCCTCCAGATATGTCCCCTAATAGGGCCCATCTCCTCTTTGTCACTGCTTGACTCTTGTTTTGCCTTAGAAAGCATGAGCTTCTTACCTACCTATGCTGACACTAGTAAGATTTGTCTAGTCTGCCTGCCAGAAATACTTTCACCTGATATGTACCCTCTACTGTGGCATTGAATGTTACCTGTTAGCAGCTCAGGCAGCCACCACTTTGTATCTTTAATTCTTAACTGTAGCTCTTATATATTTTAATAGGGTTTGGGGTTTTTGTTCCTCTCTTTAAGGAGGGAGACTAGATTCTACAGCAAGGAAACTTTAAAAAATAAAATTGTTTCTTCATTTATGTATAGATATCACAGTACTGTAGGGAAAGGATAAAACAACTTGATTTTGTTTTATTGTATTATTCTTGTTTATGTTCACAACAGTCTATCACCAACTGTGGCCCTCCTTTGTAACAGAAGATTGTCCTGTTTTCTATATTCTTCAAAATGATGATGCCAGATATGACATGTATAACATCTTATTAATGCTGCAAACTGACCAACTGTGACTTCTCCCTTGAGCCCAAGAAGAAAATATTAGCCTGAAGCTCGTAGTCTTGATCAAGCCTGAGTGTCTTACTGGCATTTCTAGGACAGACAGATAGGGGACTCCTTCAGATCATAAGCATATTTCTGTATAATTAATGGTCTTTCCAGTTGGCTTGTTTGCTGTGTTTTTGTTTGGTGCCACAAATTTATCATCCTGCTTTCTTGGTGTGTCTAGATCTCATGGTGAACCAAAAGGACAAGCGATGTCCTTCTCTGATGCTAATCTTTTTCTCAGAAGAACTTAGCTGAACTGTGAAGCAATGATTAAGATTCAAATGAAAGGGATGTCCTTATTCATCTGCTGGGATGTCTCTGGGCCTTGAAATTATTAAACACAATTTTCAAGGGAATACAGTAATTGCATGAAAAACAACTTCATTGTTTTGTGTCGGTTTAAGAAGTTTGGATGTAGCAGTATTTGTAGCAAGTATTATGGGATTTGGGATCAAAATCCCAAATGCCAGTTAATACTGCTGGTGTACCATGTGATTCTGCCAGATTGCATCTGTCTGCAGTTTACCCTGCTTCAGTGACTTAGATGGGGCAAGGTTCGTTAGCAAGAAAGTAAATCTCTTTTCATACAATCATTCTGGATGCAAATTAGGAGAAACATTAGCTGCTGATTTTTTCCCAGTGTCAGCTGGGAATCACAGTTTATGCTGAGTTCATTGTTTATAACTGTGGGTGAAGGCCTGAGGTTCTCTCCCAGTGTTTATTCTGACCTTGGGAGTTTGTCTCAGTAAGTAAGGGCTGAATAAACACCAAGTAAGGTTCTCAGGATTTACCCACTTAGCTATTCAAATAAAAGCATGTTTAAAATAGTGTGTGATGGCATATCCCATATAATGTAAATCGACTTCCATTAACTCAGAGGTATTGTAAAAGAAGATTAGTTTTACATGTAAGTTTGATACTGTTGTTGGTAGTGGCCTGCACTAATTGAGGAGGTATGCCTACCAAATGGTGAAAAGGAGAAAAATCTCTCTAAAATGTACTGCATTATGCAGTAAATAAAATCTTAAGGTGCATAGGAAGGGCATCCAAAGTAGATAAATAAGCCAGACCTCATTTGAAAAGTTTTTTTTTCTTTGATATTTTTGCAGTTGCAGTGAGAACTGCAGGTTTTGAAGAATAATTCAACCCTGTAAATAATAAGAAATGTTACATTCATGCAAGAGAACTTGAGCTACCTGTTTAAGTGCCATCTGGGATTTGTCTCCCATCCTTCCCTTAAATTTCTGTTACATCAGCTACTGAGCTTCAAGTGCTTCAGGGTTGTCACCATCTGATAGAATGGGTTGGCCAAGTTGGGCTGTCCAGATTTCATACTTACCATGCATATTAGAGATGACAGTGAAAATACTTTCAAGAAAAAACAAGGGTCTTATGGTACAGTCAATGGGAAAGTATGTAAAGCAGGATAGCCCATATCTTTCTGCAATTCAACAATTCTGCCATCAGCTCCTTGTGGAAACATAGCACTCAGAAACTCCCTTATGGACAATGTGTTCCTGTGCTGGCCTGACATTGTGCTGTGATCCTTTAGTTACAGTGACAAGGAATGGGCCCATTTCAGAGTACATTGAGACAACCTCAGGGATTTTTAAGTGTTATTTGAAGACAGAATTGTTATTCTGTCTGGCATGTGAGGTGAGCAGTCACAGTATTTGTATCATAGCTGTTCTGTGTGCACATTTCCTAACCTTTCAGGTTGAGGCTGGTGTCATAAAATGAGGTAAATCATATCTATAGCATATTTGTTTAGGAACAAAAACTGAAGCTGAGGGACTGCAAGCTGCAGGGATAGCTAAGATATTAAAAAAAAAACAAAAACAAAAAAAACCTCCCATGTTCTTTTTAAAGACTTATATTGATCTCTAAGTCAGCATTATAATAAATGCATTTTCTAATGCACAAGCAAAAAACAAAAAGCATTTTTTACTGAGAGATTTCTAGTGTTCATGCAAGATGTGCTTTGTTTGCAATCTCAGTGTCTTCTAAAGATTTGGCATCTCATGCTGGTTGGAAGTGGGAACAAAAATACCAGGGATTGGAAGGATACTCTGGGGAAGGATTACTGTATGATTGCCCTGTGCCTATGGTCTTCCCTAAGCCATTTGCTGTTAGCCACTGCTAACAGGTGACTGAGCTATATGGATCTTTTGGTTTGACTTTTTTATTTTTGTTGTTACATCATTGAAAGGAGATAGTTTCTGTTGTGATAAACTTTCAGGAATTTAATTTAGCATAGCAGCAAATTTAGTCTTCTAAAGTGATTATTTTAAATGTCCTGCAGTGAGTTGTCTGTGCAGAGAGATTTATAATCTTCACATCAATTGGCATTTAGTGACAGTGAGAATCTATCATGGAAGTAAAAATAAATGAGTGGTATAAATTGTTCCAGCTCATTTGAAGCCCTATATCCCCAGCAGCATAACTTTAGAAGAGTGTTGAATAGCATTTCAGCAGAGGATACAAGTAGAAGCTATTGTGTAACCAGACAACCTTTCAGTCCATTTATCAAAACACTTGTAGTTCCCATTTCAAGAAAGGCGACACAATAAATATGTGCAAAAAAAAAGGTTAATCTGTATATCTATATCCAGACATTTCACAAAAATAAAACTAAAATAAATCAATATGGTACTGTTATTCAGTGCTTTGCAAAAAACTTATCAATCCATGAAGAATGTGAGCTTTTTTTTTTTTCCTCTTTTGGACACTGAAAACAGTGTAATAGATTAAAACTCTTTTTTTCCAATTTATGTAAGAAACCATGGCCTTTGAGAGTGAAAAGACAAAAAATAATACACTACTGTGCACCTATGTTTGCTTTCCCATGCAGTGGCACAAGATGTGCCTAATGTTAATGGATGCTGAAAAATGGCAGAATTTAAGTGTGAATATTCAAGCCTGTTACAGTCAAAATCTATCTAGTATATAGGATTTGTTTCAAAGCTGAGCATTTGGATAGGGTCCCTGAGAAGACATTTGAAGTTCTTCTTGAAGCATCTCTGATTTAGGTGAATGGAAATGGTGAAAATTGAGTATGCCTGGAATGGTTACTCATGAATTCATTCTTATTTGAATTTTTCCAGAGTTGAAACTCTCTCAAGTTGTCCCAGGCTTAGCTCCAAGTTTGTTTCCTGACATAAACATGGGAGGTTAACCTCACACGTAAGAAATAAAATTTTACAGCGGTGCAGATTTTCTTTTGAGGACAACAGTGTTGTTTCTGTGTGTTTCAGGCGATTCAACCCAGAGGCAGTTTTAGATTTGGGTACTGTGCTCAGGTTTCCCACTGCTCCCATTCTCTACTTCTTGAGGCTTATCTCATCTGTGACTCTGAATGACCTGTTTACCTGGAAGTACTCTCTCTACTTTCCTGGCTTCTCCTGGTACTGACACAGAAGCCATTTGATCAGCTGGTCCCAGCCCCTTTCTAGGGGCAATTCTCAGGTCTTGGCACCAGTGTCTCAACCAGCATAAGCAACCAACGTTCCTCAGAAAAGTTTTGTATAAAACCTCATTTTTCTATAAAGAAAACAACTCCATCTTAGCCCTCCAATACTTTTTACTTTACTTACTTGTGATACCTTCTTAGAAGATCATCAGATGAATCACATACTCACTAGTCTATTGGTTTCAGGAATCCTTTCCTACATTTTCAGTCTTTTGCCTGTTGCTTAATTCCAAGGATAGATCTTAGTGCCCTTATTTTCTGTTCATGGGTTTCAGTTCTACATGAACAGCATTTGGGATCCAACTTCCAAGATGGTAGTGCAACCAAACTCCAAACTGGCATCATCTTCCATCAGATGTGAGGTCAGTGACCCCAGTTCAAAATTATGTATGTTACTTGGAGTTTAGTAGTCACATGGGTGCATTACTCACACGAATGCAGATGAGTCTGCTGCTCACAATGGGTCAGTAGAGTCATCTCTGAGCCATCAGGAGATGGCTGCCAGCTCTCTGCAGATCTCATAGAAGGCTGAGAAGTTTGTATTTATTCATGGACAATGACTTTTCTTTCGTCTCTCTCTAATTGCTCATCTCAAGAGTGTCCCTAAGTAGTGTGATACAGATACCATTAAGCCACGCCCATCTTCCAGCTTGTGCTTTGAAGTAGCCAAGTACCAAACACTCATGTCTTGTTACAGCTTCAATTTTCTCAAACTGGCAAATTACAGAGTAAGTTGACATGAGGCTTGAGGAGTGCATTGTTCAGATGTAGTCCTCTCACCTTTTGTGGTCAGAGCACTCCTGGTAAGGTAAAAGATGAGGTGGCAGAGAGATGCCCTGCACTTCATAACAGTGCCTTGTGTGTTTTTCCATGGTGCACCCTCCTCATTAAATAGTGGGTTGTGGATCACAATTAGTTTGTGATATCTCTTTTCCTGCTCATAATGCCTTTATAATGGCACAGGGAGAAAAATGTAGTTGTAGGCTGTCTCTGTTATTATCATAAAGTATGTGAAGGACACTCTCCTTATGCAGAGCTAGGAAAATACTTGTTTGAATGGGGAGGAGCTGCAAGGACATAGCTGTTGGCCTTGTAAAAGTTCAGTGCTTAAGTACTGCACATTGTGTGGATTTCCATATCACTTCTGAACTGGAGCACCCACTCTGTTTTTGTTCCCTCTTTGTGAGAAAGAAAATAGCAGGGAAGGCTTAATGCAGCCCTAAATGCAGCAAGCCAAATTTAACTTTTTTACAGTTGGATTGCCTAGCTCTGATCAGGTAGGCAATACAGAGTGAAAATAAAACACCCCCCCATATTTGATTTAGTAGGTAGGTGCCATTCTTGCATTGTATTTTCCCCTCAAGAAAAATGGTAGTCTTGTACAATATGAAAAATATTACTCTGATTAAAACAGGTCTCAGTAGTTCACCTTTCCTGGTTAACACTGAACAATTCTCTGAAGGCTGATATCATTGCATGTTTGTTTCGTAAGACTGGTATCTAAAAAAGAAAGGGAAGCAATTTTAAAATCAGCATAGACAAAGCCAAGTTGGTAATCAAGTAATTAAGAGTATAGGCATGTGCAGAAATTAACTGTGTAATCTATGGGGTGTATTTGCACGCTGTCAGCGACTTTGCAGTAGCATTCCTGGCCCTGGTTTCCTGTGGAATGTGCAAGGTCCCTGGGATTTGTCACATGATATGCCACAGAAAGATGATGAGTAGAGGTGGTTTTTACCAGGCAACTGGCCTCCTATTTTCGCCTGTAATAATTTATTCATGTGGCAGTACCCAAGATGTATTGATACCATACTCACTGTTGGCTGAAAACTGGTGTGGTATATTGAGAAAAATATGAAATACCCACAGTTAGCTCAGCTGAAGAGGTTGGAACTGGTTGGTATCTCAAAATGGGTTGCCATGTAGAGGTGCCTCTTATTCTGTTAAGGAGCACAGCGAGTTCTTTTAGCCCCACAGCATCCTCTGTCAGAAGGTTTTCTGAGAAACACAATTTCAAACTGGCTGCTGGTGGCAGAGCTCCAGGAAAGCTGCTTATGGGAGTGCAGTCTGTGAGCTCTTAGAGTCTCAGCTCTTGGCAAGAGCCTTTTGAATTGCAGAAGATAAAAGAAAATACAGCTGAATAAAAGTTTCAGGGTTTTTGTTTGTTTCTTGATAAGTTTGGAAAAAAATTGTTATCAATTGTAAGTAATGTTTTAGGTGATGTGTTTAACTCTTTTGAGAACCAGGTTCCTTTGTGTGAGGAGAGGAAGCCCCCAAACCCTGCCTAATCATTTCAGCTGGTGGCTACATTTTCAACAGTAAACATGTGAGTAGGTCGTCATCCGTCTTGAGTGAGGGGCATGTCTGGTAAAGTCGTGCCAGCCCTCAGATTTTGAAGTGTGTATCTGCAGCTAACTGATACTCTTAACAAACAAAGCTCTGACTGCGTGAGCTGTCTTTAAGTATTCTTATTTCCTACTTTTTTTTTTTTTTTAAATAAGGAACATGGGCATGCAGAAGCAAACAAATTCCCTTTTCCTTTGCTATCTAACTATACGCTGTCTCCCATTCAAGGAGATGTCTCTTACCTTTCTGGACATATGCTGGCTTTCCTAATTCTAGACACTTAAAAGCTAGGGCCACCATACACTCGTAAGGGTGAGTGCCTGAGTCCATTCTTGGATACCTAAAGAGAAGGCTTCATGTTCTGTGTTCCAGAAATCAATGGGAAATGTGTGTCTCTGGCATTTTGAAATCAAATTACCTATACGTGTCTAAAAAGTAGTGCTAGCCCAGGTTCAAGCAGTATACATCCTCATAATTCTGAGGAAGTTGGTGGTTAGCATGCAGGTTTTAACAAGTTAAGGCTTTGGCTTCCAAGGCCAGGAGCACTGCTCCAGACAACTTTATCTTTGTACCTGTAAATATAAAGTTGAGTAAATAATATTATTGTGATTCAAAATATTCTTTTATTAAAAATCGTAAGAAAAAATGCAAATACGTTTCCTCATTTAGCCTTGAATAAAAATCTCACAGTGAAAATGTTAATAATTTCAGTGAAATTTTCCTCTAATTAATTCTTGGAAGATATAAAGCCAGATTGGGCAGTGTATAATCCCATCGTATAAGTCACCTGAAATATTTTCAGAGATGAGGTGGTTGTCCTAGGCGTGTGTTTTTTTCACTGGGCATTAATCACATACCTTGTTTAGTGTGTAGGTTGTAGACCAGTCAGTGTTCTATGGAAAATTCAGAAAACCATCTGTTTCTGATCATTTTTACTTAAGGATGTTGCTGTGATTGGTTTGGTTTTTCCACGCAAGTTTGTAATGCCACCAAGTGAAGAATAAGCAGCAAAATAAGAAAGGTGTTTGTGTGTTTCTATGTTGTCATGCATGGCCTGTGTGGATCTGTTGCTCTTGCTGAGCTGCTGCAAGCTGGGCTGCCTTTCAGCATTCCTACTGCAGGTCACACTCTGAATCATATCTGCCTTTCTTGTCTGTCTCTTTCAACCTTGTCTGGTTCCACGGCCAGAAATCTTCTCCTGTAGTGTCTTTTACCAAAAAAATATCACTTGATGCCTTTGACTGGGGGGGTTTTGTTTGTCTGTTTCTTGTTTAACCTCCTCAGATGTAACTGGTCAGTTTGGTTTTGCTTTAATTCATTCTCAGTTGCTAAGGTTTAGTAACCTTCCAGGTTTCTTTGGTAAACCCATGATGTAGCCTTTGCAACAAATGGTGTCCGTGCTCAGCAAGGCATTTATGAAAGTGATTACATCACAGAAATTAGAATTCTTAAATTGCCTGTAAATAAATTCCCCAAATCATCTGTGGTTGGATGTGTTGAGGCAGAATCCCAAAGTCCACGTTCTGTCTCTATGTGGTCTTTACTCAATAACTATCATGCTTTCAGTGGGCTAAAGTTAGCTCTGCAAAAATTGTTGTGGCCTAGTCTTAATATTGCTGGAGAGCAACTCTATCCCTGTGGATGGCCATGTAATGCCAACCTGTCACAGGGAGGAGAGCTATGTCACTTGCCTCCACAAGCTATGCAGCTACATTGCAAACCTGTGATGGTCAGAGGTTACAAGTTTGAAATATAACCAAATAAATAACTGGTGGTATGTGACCTTTAGGAGTTGGAATATTAATTTTAACTTTCTTTGTGTTCTGAAGTACTTTTTTTGTGTGTTCCAAGACCTTATTTGCTGAAATATCGGGCTAAAGCTTGAATAGTGATGTGTGTGCTTACTATATAATTAGTAATTCTATGCTAGTAATATTTACATTTAATAAGTTCACTGAATTCGTTATAACCTTGACTAGGAGAATTGCCCTCAGAGTTATGGGGAAGCTAAGATTTAAACCTGTTTAGTGCTTGAGGAGTAGGGCCAAGATGGCAATCATAAAGTAGGCATCAGTACTCTGAAAAAAAAAACAGCTGTGCACCCCAACTCCATAATATACATCATACATCCAGTAGCTATCAATATGACCTGAATTTGAACCTGAAACCTAGAAATGAAACATTCTTGGGTTTCCCTTTGAATTCTCTTTTTTTTTTTTTAATTAATCTCATTCTTTGTCAGAAAGTTGTGGCCAAATAGCTATTTAAGACCCATCTGTCAGCAGAAGCAAAATGATGCAGTTTTCTTAATACAGGATTTAATGCATCAATGTAAAACCCCTGCATTGAATGAAGATCAGTATTCTTAATCTACAGTAAGACGAAGTTTGGAAGTTAAGTCAGCAAGGAATTTAATGAAAGCATTTGACCTGTCGATGATCAAAGTCCAGACCTGCAAAGAGCATTCATTAGTTGGTGGCTGATACAGTGCTGTGCCTTGTTTCTTACCCTATTCTCCTTTAATGTCTTAGATTTCTTTTTCATACCTGCCTTAGCATAACGAAGGCAGCTGTTGTTCTGAATTTCTGGCTATAGAAACTGATAAGTGAATTGATTTTTGAAACAACTTTTCTGAATTAGCTTCTCATTAATAAGCCCTTACTTTAAATAATTAGTGACAGTAGAATGAAAGCTTTAATTTGGCTTTTATAGGTCAAGAAAAAGTTTGATTTTCGTCTCTGCATGCTGTACTGCAAGCTAATAGAGAATCTTATGGCTGAAATCACAGGCCCAAATTTAGGAAAAAAAGAAAAGAAAATGAAAGACTTGTGTATACATAGCAGCATACCCTGTTAATATAAAGATTTACTTTTCAAGTAGTAGCCAGGTTCTCCAACAGTGTTGTTATTAGGAATTTTTTGTAAGCATATAACAGCAACAGTAGGTGTCATCTAAGGAAGAAAATTGTGTTGGAATTCATGCTTCCATAAAACTGCTCTCTCCAGCAGGGCCTGTTTTATTTTATCTTGTTCTAATTACTGTAACATTTACGCAGAACTGATGAGGAAACAGAAGCATGTGCCCAATCATTATGGCTAGTCCAGCAAAACAAAGCTAAGTCAAATCTTGCTTTCTGTCTTGCTAATTTCATGGAATAGCCGCATGCCTTGGTGATTCTCTTGTGAAGGTCTGTGTTCTGTTCCGTTATCTGTCCCAAATGACATCTGGGAAAGTTAAACTTAGTGTGGATTAAATGTTGTCATTTTCATTACCTTACATTAGCTGTAAGTTAGCCTTTAGGTAGTAAGCAGTGAGTTTTTTAACCTTTTTCAATAGCAATTTTTCTGCTTTTTTTTTTTTTTTTTTAGAAGGAGCAGCAGGTGGGGGAGGAATAAACCAAATATGCTTCTACTCTTGTACTAATGCCATCTGAACAGGTTCCTTCGTACTTTAGCTTAGTTCCATATAGCATTATCTCTTTTAAAGATATATTTCATTCCTGTGAGCTGCCAGATGTGGTGGTGATAGGTTCTTAGATCTCAGATAGGTTGACACTGATTTTCCTAGCACACACCAATGTAGAAATCTGGTCTGTAACTCATCCAAATGATCTTTTCATAACAAAAAGTGCCTTCTGGCAGTTGCACTGCAGCTGAATACTATTAAACTGAATTCATCATTTGTTTCTGATTGCTCTATATGTTTACATATCTTACATATTAGTACGATCTTTTATAGAGCACACACTGAGGTTAAGTCTTCCCAGACAGAACCTCTTCCTCCTTATTTGCCCTTTCAGATGTTGAACTTCTCTTTTTTACATTAAAATGAATGGAAACTTTGAAACTTTTTAATGCTTTCCTCTACCAGAACAAGGGGCTAAGATATAGGAATGCACGTGGTTAGTGGGCATGGTGGTGATGGGTTGGCAGTTGGACTTGATGATCTTAATGGTCTTTTCCGAGCTTTATGATCCTGTACTGGGGAGATGTGGAAAGGTGACATTTTCCTGCACAAAAGAATTCTTCCCCATCCAATGCCAGATGAACTGTGAGCTACAGTTATGGAGTATGATTCTGTAAGTAAACACCATCATAGATGGGGCAATAGTCTGTGGGAATAGGATCAAATGCTTCTCATCTCCAGTCTTCAAATGCCTGCTGCAGTAATTGTTGTGCAGAGAGCATTCTGACACCCAGCAGGGGGCAAGTAACTTGACCCTCTCTGTGTTTCAGTTTCTCTATATGTAAAAAATAATAAACAGTAACATGCCTCACAATAGGAGCGTGTTGCAGGGTGGATTTAAGTTAAATAGAAGGAAGAAAATATGAAGCTTCTTTTGAACATGTATTTTAACTTTCAAAGAAGGATGTCATCTCTTATTTGCTTTAAAAATAAAAATCAATTGCCCAGAGATCTAAAACAGATGTTGTTTTCTACTAAAAAGATTAAGGATTCTCTTAAGCTCATTAAAGGAATAAAATGACACCGCATTGATCCATCTGTATCATCATAAGTATGTCTGAAGGCAATAGAAAACTCCAAAAAGGTCCCTTCCAGCCCCCGTGATTCTGTGACATGGTATTAGTGGCACAAAAATAACTGAGTCTGGCACACTGTGCTTATCTTCTGGGTTCTGCGGCACACTTTTCCTCCAACCTTATGCTTATGTCTACTCATGTGTTTTAGTGGGATTGAGTGGTATGTATGCACAGGCAGAATTTAGAATTTACAATGAAAATACAAACACCAGCTGCTGCATGGCTTGAAAAACTCAAGCGTCCGAGTTATATCAAGGAGGGGAAATGGAAGCCGTTTGCTGTCTCTTTTATACATATATCTGCAGAACAACGTTCACCATTTCTTCTCAAAGAGCATGTGCCTGATTTTGGTAGTTTATTATTACGTTTTTTATCAATAACCATGCACAACTGGCCTAGAACTAACCTACCTGCAAAATGTGGATTGAACTGTTTAAGTGAAGGTAGGAAATAAAATAAAACAAAAAACAAACAAAAAAACAACCAAATTGAGCAATGCCACATACAGTGTTAATAAATCCCAGCATGCTAGCCAGTGTTCTTTACTTTGGAGAGATACTACAGCTGAAAAATAATGATAACCTGGTATCCCACTTGTTATATCCATCCATCAGTGTGGAGCTCCCTTGTTTGCTCTGTATGGGTGTTGAAAATTTGCTGGAATATATATAAACTACTTCAGTAATAAAATGATAGGTAAGTCTCAGTGCAGTTTGTGAAAAGCCAACATGGAAATAGACTGTCCTGGCAAATTCCTGTGGGTGTCCAAAATGCAACGCCAGTATGGGCTCCAGGGACACTTTGGTCCTTTAATCAATCTAAACCCTTTAGTTTTATCAGACATGCAGGACAATTTGATAAATGGTGGAGTAAGAACAGAAGAAAGATACAGATATATCTATATACCTATATAATGTATTTAAACTATTGTCCTTCTCTATGTTTATAACTTCCCGTGCATTCATAACACATCTTTGTGCCTCAAATATCCTTAGAGTATTTGGTCTCTTCCCACTATGCAGCAGTTTTAGAGGAGTTTAAAGGAGTGTTTAGAGGAGGCTTCAAACAAGCAGAACCCCTTCTGCCCTGAAGGTCCCTTCCTACACCTAAGGTGTGCCAATGCCTGAATGAAGAGAATCATAGAATGGCAGAATGGCTTGGGTTAGAAGGGACCCTGAGGATCATTGCGTTCCAACCCTCTGCCACGTAAATGAGACAGGATGCTGGGGTTCTCAGTGTGCTCCCATCATCAGTTTGGAGCAGATAGCATTTGGCAACATTGATCTTGTGCTGTGTTCTCAGTAAAGTTGGCAATGTGGAATTGGTTTAAACATCAGTTTATTTTAGGTTTCTAAGTTTTAGAAACATTTAGCCAGTACTTTTTGTTGCACTTCTTTTTGTTAGTGAAATTGTAAGAGAAGGCTTGCCCCATAGAGGTGTTGAAAACCCAAGGCTGCATTAATTTGTAGTTTTAAGAGAAAACAAAACAAAACCAAATGTCTTTGCAATGTTTTTGACGTAGCTTTGTCCACTTGGAGTCATAAATGCCTTTTTAAATTCAGTGCAGCTATTCTTGCTCTTTAATGGGTTTAGTCAGCCAAAACGTTACGCAGACACACAGACACATGTGCAGGCATACCTCTTTAGTGAAAGTAAGTCAGTGTCCTATGGCTGATAGGGGGGATTGAGCATAATTCTCTTCTTATTTAGATGCGTTCCAAAGAGAAATCAGGATAGCTTGAAACTGTCATGATGTATTTGGAGCAACCAGTCTTTGTTGCTTTGTTTTTCTACTTAACTTCATGACGAGAATCAGCTGTAATGTCAGACGATGGCTAAAGCAGACTATTGTTTGTGCAGAACCCTCCCTGCTGCTGGTATATTTACTAAACATGTGCGATGCACAAATGCCAGTAAACTGCATCATCCAGCATATTCCCCAGTTGCCAGCAAAAACTGTCTTTAAAGTTTGGCCTGTTTAAATATACAGAGAATTTGCATTGAGTTGAACAGAAACAGAGCTGAATTTTTGTTTACTGTTCCTTGAAGCTATTTGGATATGAAATCCTGGTGTTATTGAAATCAACAGCAATCCACAAGCATCCTTCAATGGGTGCAGAGTTTTTCTAATAAAGAACAAGCTCTAAATACAAAAAAGCATTGTCCCATTGACTGAGACCTTTCTTAATGTTTGTTTCTGTGTTGCAAACGTGCAGACTCAACATTGTTAGGGAATTCTTGTTTCCTCCTCTTGGGGCATTTCCTACCTTCTAGAGAACAGCAGCTGCAGATTTACTTCATTAACAGCTTAGTGGGCAGTGCATTCATGCACCATCTGATGGCGTAGAACTGTACTGCCATCCTATTTTCCCATTGAATTTATGGCTGCATGTACCTTGAACGTCTCAACCTGTTGGTTCTGGAAGAGGTGACGTGAATCATTCTCCAAATGAGAGGACAGGTCATCTACCTATGGGAATGGATGAGCTGTCTTCTCCAGTACCTGCTGCAGGAGTAAGTCATGTTCAAACAGTGCAGAATGCTCAGCTAGCTGCTATGGCAATTTACTGCTGATTTGTAGCATGTACTACGTTCTGTGCCTTGCTTGCTAGCTTGTCATACCTCCTTAGCCTTTCTTTCTGCACTCAAAAGGAAGTATAGAAAGTCTATCTAGTCTACTGACAGCTTTAGTAAGAGGAAGAAAAGTGCTCTCCACCCTTACAAACTGGTAATTGGCATCTTTTGAAGCAGAGAAAGGAAATGAAACAGTTTGTCCCACATCCTGAGTGATCTAGCCACTGAAGTGCTGTGTAGGGACAGGACATCACTGTAGATATGGATGATCTATCAGTTCATGAAAGAGAGTTTCACGAACTTGATGTAAGGGTTCACAGAGGGAAGGAAAGTTTTCTGTAATGTTAAGCTTAAATAAGACACGGGACCTGAAGCTGACCCAGGCAAGTGTTTCCTGTTGGCTTGGGACAAGCAACTCCCCACCATCCAGGCCAGGTTTGCAGTTTCCACACAAGAAATCTGACTGGGAATGGTCAGCTGGGTTTCCCTTTGATTCTCAGCTATGAAAACACACAGGATGAGTGCTCTGTAAGCACTGCTCCCTGGTCAGGTTAGCTATGTTTTCTGCTGACAATCAAGCACAGAATGTTTTATCCAAATGCTCATTTTAACTAGAGTGTTTTTCTGGAGGAGCAAAGCACTTTTCTTCTCCATGTGAAATATAGTTCTTATTCCTGAAAGTTCATTCTTTGGTGTGGCCAGGCCTGTGGCCAGGCCCAGCTGCTGTCTAAATGGGTGTGAGTGGGAGAAATAGGAGTTAGGCAGTCAGTAGCTGCAGCTGTATCATGTCATCTGAAAATGATGCAAATGGGGAACATATTTCTCCACATTCTCCTTAGAATAAATCTCCACCTACACATTTTTGCTGATGATGGTAACTTCAGTGGAGGAGCACAAATCAGTATTAGATTCTGACAGCTGCCAAACATTAGCTGTTAAGCACCTACTTCAACAGGTCACTGAGGCTATTTCTTACTTTTCCAGATCAGTGAAACGCCCATTTTTGTTCCTGGTGTTTGGGGACCTTATTTCTCTGCCATGGTTCCTGGATTGTGGCTGAATGAAGGAGGTCAAAGTGCTACAGGAAAGCTGGTAAGTATGGAAGCGTAGAGCTCGAGATGGGAGCTGACTGCAATCATCTGGGATAGCTTCACTGCCAATTGAGCCAGAGCTGTGCCTGAAGCATCCTTGTAAGATTAAAGGAGAAAGCAGTAAACAATTAGTTGGTTGTTATGCCCTTACAGCTTGTTCATTTCCATTCTGATAGGGGATTATATGTGGGGTGGAGCACTAAGGGCATATAGTCCTTTTTTGATAATTGCAGTGATTATTTTTATAGTTCTACAGGTAAGTAAGCTTTCATACTTTGTAGTAGCAAGAGGATGAGGTAGGCTTTGAGATGAGGAAATGTACACATGAGGTCAAGAAGACCTCAGTGCGTGCTTCCATGTTTCTCCATGTGTTTCTCCATGTGTCTCTTTGCTCAATCAGTATGATCTGCCTTTAGTGGCAAGGTGCCAAATTCCTACTGAGAGCCTGGTCTTGCAAGGACAAGCTGTAAGCTCCAAGCATACAGGTGGGTTTGGCTTTCCACAAATTGCAGCCATAATTGCTGTCTTACTCAGACTTAGCACCACCCATGTTTTAAAAATCCTCGTGATCAATGCACGTGTCCTGGAAGTTGCAGAGTTGGGCATCATCGCGTTTATGCATTCCATATGAAACAATCATGGTACAAGGAACAGAAATAATCCTGGATCAGGAAGCCCAGATACACCCTAAGTGGTGAGCTGTGACTTGATGTTCCCTCGTGTCTGCAGTCCTTGGCCACGTGAATCTTTGGTTCCTGTCTGTACAGTGTCACACCTTCAGTGGGACAGTCAGCACTCTTCCCCAACTGCACCTCTGGTTCCCATCCCAGGCCTGCACTGAGCCTCGTGCTTAAATCACTCTTGCAGCAGGTGGGATGTGTGTTACATTTTCCAGGTCAAGACAAGGCTGGAACCAAAGTGTCCCATTTGACAGGTAACAGCTACAGCCAGAAGTAGCATTTAATTATCACTCATGACAGCACCACTTCAAAGGAAAAATGGTAAATCTCATGCATACTTCATAAAAACACTTTTGAGAGAAGTCTCTGTGTGCTTAACGCAAGGTGGGTGGAGACATTTAACTGATCCCAGGAGAGGATACAGCAAATCAAATGTTTTTAGTTGGCTGCCACATGGGGGTTCATCTGAAAGATGATTTTAAAAATCCTTTTCAGTCACTGCTGGATTCCATTCTAGTACCAGAGAACAAAGTGTTCCTCAGTCATTTAAGAAAATGCTGCAAATCCTATGTGCTTGTTTAGGGACACTTAGCAAAAGTCAACTGATAGTAAATAAAGGTATATTACAAAAGCTATCTTATTAGAACATTCTTAGAATATTTAGTGTCGTTTTGTTGAGATTGCACTTACAGGAAGAAATGGTTTGTGTGTAAAGTGGTGTGGAAGATAGGTTGCATTCACTATCACTATGGTTTTAAAGCTGAAGTCATTGTATTCAGGACATCTCAATATCTAACTTCATTCTAACAGTAACACTTCTGTTTAAAGCTTTTTCATAACACATGTACGTATGATATTTATCTATAGCTGTATTTCTGGATTTATGAGTTGTTCCTATGTTCTACAGTAATAATTTAATATTGCAATTAGGTCAGAGCTTTGTTCTAATTCATGTTTGAGTTTTGTCTTTGATGTAAATCTCAGAAAGAACAGGCGTGTGTTATTTTTATTCCTGTGTTCTGATGTATATGTTTCATGATAAAGGTTTCTCTACACTGATTACAGTCTAGACTCAGACTGTGAAAAATATAATACATAATGTGTTTTACTGCCAATATATACTGCCAAATACAGTCTGTGCTCTTGAATAGCTCTAGTTTTGCCTGCTTACTTGTTACTGTCACTTCAAGAGGCCACAAAACACTGATTCTACCTGATACTTCATTCTGTGAGTAATGATAATCACTGTGATGCGGAAGGGCTGGATGATTTATAAATACAGCACGAACAGAACCTGTATTGAGATTTTTTTTTTTTAAGCAATAATTGCTTGTCAGAGGAAACATTTTGTTTCCTACAGTGAACACATGGAGCGCTTATCCAGATGACAACACACCTTGTATTTTATTGTAATGATATGATATATAGAAAGACGTAGGGATTTGGGCCAAGAAGATGCTACTGGTAGAGTTCCAATGAAAGCATGCATGCAATTTAGTGAGAAAGATTAGAGGATGTATTCTCAAGTATTGCTGGGCAGGAAAAACTTCTATCCTATTGGTGTTACTCTTCTGATTGAGGCACTGTGTGCTCAGCATATTGCCTTGTTTAGTTTTTTGTTACTGTTTTAGCTTTTTGTTACTGTTTTAAAGCAAAATCTTGAATCCTGTAACGTCAGTGGGAGTTTTGCCATTAGCTTCACTTGGGTTGGGACTTTACACCTCATGAGTAACTTAGAAGCTCTCTTGTCTTTTTAAAGTTATGAAACTGCATTGCCCCTTTCCAGGACTGAATTTTAAAGATATAATCATTCAAAAAAATCTTGCTTTCCTCTTTTTCAGATAGAGCATGTGGTCCAAGGCCATGTTGCCTTCCCGGAATTACAATCCAAAGCTGCAGCCAGGTCACTGTTCTTATTTCTTTATCACATGCCTGCCTTATCAACTGACATATTGTATCCCCAGCACAGAGATATTGCTCTGCTGTATACATATTCTGGAACTTCGGAATCAACAGAGTGATAGTGGGTTGGAAGTATTTACAAAGGCTTTTCAGGTAGTTGTTCAGAGAGGAAAGCTCTAATCTCC
This sequence comes from Phasianus colchicus, assembly GCF_987193195.1. Lineage (NCBI taxonomy): Eukaryota > Metazoa > Chordata > Aves > Galliformes > Phasianidae > Phasianus > Phasianus colchicus. The sequence goes on from NC_143444.1 coordinate 29,246,199, forward strand.
TCTCAGATATCTTGAGGGTAGCTAAATGGTGATACCAGCTTCACCAGCTTCCTGCTTTTCAGCCTCTGTTTTACCCAAGCCAGCGTATTTCTTGATACCATAGCATCAGCCCTGTTCAGCTAAGCTGTGTGCCTTAGGCTAACAATGTCTTAATTTGTAGGTGACCTATTGAGCTCCAGGGGTGAAATAGAGCTTAATTAGGAATATATTATTCAGTATTTTTGGAACGAACATGTAAAGGAAACTCCTATGTGACAGCACAAATAGAACATAGAAAGCCAGGATACATTTTCAGACAAAGATGTGGGAGTGTACTGCTGGTAATTCCAGGATTCCTTGAACATGCAGATATGAGAGATGTCGAATTTTAGTTTGATCTACTTTGGAAGTGGATGAGGACCATTCAGACACTTCTGTCAGATCTGAATTTTCTGAGACTAACTTAGCTGAACAGTAAAGTACATTGGATGAAAAATTGGTTATCCTAATTATTTTTTCTCCTCCTTGGATTAAAGACAGAAACAGTGAATTTGTCCTTTAATCTCCAGTTTATCACTCTGGTCTAAATGGCAAGGGACAGTCCTGAGAGATGTATTAAAATTCATTCAGTTACAGTTAGTCCTCTCTGGGGGGATAAAGCTACCTGGCTCCTCTGGATGACCCTTTCATAGTTTTTAATGTTAAATGGCTTATTTATTTGCTGAGACCTTGACCAGAATTCCCAGAAATCTATTGGACTTCTTTCAATATGGAATAGATTCACGCTTCCTAGAATTCTCTTTGTTGTTCTTTAAGAAAGAAAATCAGGAAACAAATGCATCTGTGCGTTTGGAGTAAGGACTGATCTTTACTGCTTGGGGTTTTTCCAAGATTTTGGCTTCTGATCCATTTTTTTCCTGTGCCCCCATGTGAAGCATAAGCATAAGACAAAGAATTAGTTAGATCTCTGATGACTTTTTTGTGTGTTGTTAAAGTGAGTATGCAGCAGCTTGCTTGTCCATACTAGGTGTGATAATGTACTGACCAGAACGAATTTCATAGAGCTTAAATCTTGGATTGTGATCTGGATAGTACACTAAATACAGAATACTGGGAACAGAACTCCACATATACTGTGGAAGTGGTGTCATCAAAATATGGTGTCAAAAATCTGTGCCTCTTACTTGCTGCCTACTTCTGCCTTCCCAAGCCTGTCCTTTCCTCTCCATCTAGCAACGCTGCTCCTAAGTAGGTTCAGCAGAGTCAAACTGCCTGCTGAGCAGCTGGTCTCAGAAGCTTCACTTTTCAGATTTTTGTTCCTTTGCATCCACCAGGAGTGAGACTTTGCATGCTGCACTTACCACTATTCCAGCTGATTTGTGGTAACTTGTTAGGGCATATGTGGCTTACATGTGCTTGCCAGAAACCAGCTCCTGCTGGCCATTTGTGCAGCCTTCCCAGCCTTATTCCCATGTTCTCTTTTCCCTTCTCTTACTGGAAGTGAAAAGGGTTGAGTTGCATGAGGGCTGTCCGAACAGCTGCAAATTTAGCATTTGGTCAACCAACAGATGTACTCTGAACAACATGCTCCTTTTTTCACACAGTTCAGTGAGTTGCAGAAATCACTGTAGAGACATCACATTTAGTGTTCAATCTCTTTATTGTGTGGGTCTGACATCTAGCCATCATGATATGGTAAAATCCACTCTGTGTAGTCTAGGGTAGGAGATCAAAGTAACATCATTTATGATTTTAAGTCTAAATACTTAGCTTCCTGGTATCACAGTTCCAAATCTCCTGGTGCAAAAAGTATGTTTGCCACATCAAAGATTACATGATCATTGGTGCTTTGCAAAGAAGTATATTTTAGGATAGAATTTCTTTTCCTTTGCTTCTCAATGCCATTTCTCCATCTAAAGACATGGCTCCTGTGGAAAAAAAAATAATAATAAAAAAAACAATGAAGTGACACACACATCATCTGTCAGCTCTTCTGGGACCATTCAAGCAGAACACAATCATAGTATTTGACAGTTTTCTATACTGTATATTTTTATAGCCTTATTTCAAGTTTAGAGATGGAAAATTTTTACATTTTTTTCTCAAAGATTCAGACTGACATCTTCTAGATTCCTAAACAGATTAAGTACCAAACTCTTATTGCTTTCTGAAATTCTCTCCTTAATAAGAACATCATCCTGAGCAAACTTATGTTCAATTCTTATTCTCCACTTTCAGCATTGTTCGTTTTAATTAGCTTGTGCTTAGCTCTGCAAACCAGATCCAGCTGCTACTGATAGCTTCACATGGAACTGGATAGAAAAAGCTCCAGAGAGCTCATGCTATAAGACTATGTCCAGCAGAGGCTTGGTACAAACTGGAACTGGCAGAAGTTTGAAGGATTTTGCCAATCACTCACACTCACATTTTGTACAGACAAAATAAGAAAAGCTGTGAAGAAAAGCATAATGCCAAGGTGATCTGAGTCTTAACGTATCTGGCCAAGTTTCAGCTTCTTTTGTGCATTCTTCTCTCGGGGTGGTACAGACAGCTGATCCCTGCAAGAGTGGTCAAGCAGCACAGAAATCAGGTAGGAGCTGAGATGTCTGTCTGGTAGATTTCTGGACGAGCGAAGCTTTCTTTTCTTCCCAACATCAAACCATGATTTAGCCTGGAAATACAATGACTTCATGTTTAACGTGTGCTGCTTACCTATAAGTAAGTTTTAGAGATGTAGAATATAGGGCCACCTCTGCAAGGGGGGGGGGGAAATGGTGACCTCAAAATTACCATAATTCAGGTCCAGGAAGACACACAAAGCACATTTAAAAGTATGTGAATAATGATGTGAATTAGTTATTTTAATGTCTTCCAAGTGTACTTCATTTTGAATGATATCCTCTGATAGCATACACATGGTAAGGTATAATTGAAAAAACATGCAGCTGAATGGTTGAATGCAAAGTATAAATATACAGCTGCTAGCAGGTCAGAAGTCAAACTAGTAAAGCATATGCCAAATTCCCTTAGGGATCTCATTAGTGTGTGATTGAATATACATGTAGAGGCTAAGTGAATATCACTGTTTGGGTCTATAGTGGATGAGACAATGACTAATCAATTGTAATTAGGGTTACATGCTATTATTGACCCACATGTCTAGAATTAAATGCCCCACTTGGAGATTTCCAAGGGGTTGAAAAATATATATGAATCTGTTTATGATATTATGAGTCTTTGAAAAAGTATTCTGAGCATAATTGCAACATTTTTTAAATGGAATGTCACTGGAGCTATTGGAAGCCAAAGCACTGAAGAATTCACTGTTAGACCAAAGATCACTGTTGGTCCAAGAAAATGTCTGTTGGATATTGTGGAGCTGGGTGTATCTGAACTTAGATACAAGCATGTTTAGGCCCATGTTCGGCTCCTCCCTAAAATAGCAGCCACTTGCTTTCTCTCCTCCACCCTCAGTGCTACATTTTAATCATAACACATATTGAAATAATTATGGTTTAAAAAAGGAAAGCTGAAAGTGCTATTGATTAATCAGAGAAATTGTTTAACTGCTGTAAAGGAATTTTCATTTCTCTTTGGAATCCTCCTTGTTCTTCTCTCTTTCCGCCAGGTTTCCCTTTCACAGTGTCAGCACCTTGCTGTTAGAGACAAGCATCATCAAACCCCAAAGTACCCAACAGCTTTGGCTCAATTAGGGACTCATAGGAAGCAGTGTGCAGGCTCAAGATCACAAACTTCCACCTCTCGTCCTGCAGAACTGAGGCATGCAGATAGGCATCCCCACTGCCTGCACACTGCGGTGTTTCTCCCTCTTTGTTTTACTTCTGGGATTTGGGATTCTTTGTTGGGCTTTCTGCTTTTGAAAGTAGTACAAATGTTTTATGTTTGATGAATAACCTCCCCCACTCTTTTTCCAACTTGTTTTTCTTCTAGTGCTCAAAGTATATATACATACTTGAACAGTCACCTGGATCTGATTAAGAAATCCTTGCCTGTGGGTTTCCTCACTGTTGATTTACATGTTTGGCCAGATTTCCATGGAAACAGATCTCCCTTAACAGATCTGACACTAAAGGGCATGGTAAGAAACAGCCTGTCTTTGCAAAAAGGTCAATACAGGGTAAAAAAAAAAAAAAAAAAAATCTTGGAAGGAGTTTTAATTTTGAACATACTCCTCCTTAGCTATTTAAACTGTCCCATAGGATTTGGGTTTCTTGCTGCATTTTGAAGTGTGCTAAAGTTTCAGTAGAAAACCAGAGATCATTATAGTTCAGATATCGTTACAACCACATCTATTTCCTAAGAATAAGGAGAGTGTGCATCTCCCAGTAACCTTCCTAGGACTCACACTTCAGAACTCTGTTAGCAGTGCCCACAGTTGTCATTAGCTCACCTGTCTGCCTAATTTTGCATCAGCACAAATTAGAGTATGTCTACGTGGGAAAGGAATGAAACAAATGCAGATAATGTTTGGTAAATGAACTATATTGATTGTTGGGTGTTAAATCTCAACAGAAACAAAAAGCTCCTCTGCTTATTGTTAAAAATGGCCATAGATGCTCTCATGCATGGAAACATGCAGTCATGGTGCTTCGTAGGTCTTTGTTCAAAGCTGAATGTGGTCTGATGCTTGCTTCTAGTTTTAAAAATGCTACTTTTGGAACTCACAGGGTTTGAAGTACTGTGTTCTGCACAAGGAAATTTTCAGTGCATTGCAGTGTGAAACCTGAAAGCAACTTTTGGAAGATCACCAGAGATGCTCATCATCATTTTTCATCCCATCTTTAAAGATTTGGATGATTATTTCTCTTCATGGTTGCAGACCAAATAGGTAACAGGCCAGATGTAATTGTGCAGGGCTGGAAAGCTATCAGAAAGGTATCATTTGATGATATCAAAGTACCTGATGAGTAAGACAAAAATTTACTTCGAAGTGGTGTCATGTTCTTGTAATGAATACCTCAAGCTACTCACCAGCACCGAAATCTGCTGTGCGTGAGGCTGAGGTAGGAAAGGGAGTTGTAAGCACCACCACATGTTTTAAACCACAAACAGAGGAAGCGTCAAAAAATAGGTTACTTATGTGTGGAGTTCCACTAATATCTATATGATTTTATGAAAGAATTATACACTGCAGCAGATTCAGATTCTCCTTTGGTATGAGAGCCGTATGCGAACACTGGTAATAGCAATCATTTTCTCTGCTGGTGCTCACATCTGGCCTATGATGATATTAACCCAGAGTAACTACAGTACGATATTTATTTATTTCAGAGTAAAGAAGATGAAGGAATAGTCTTTAATTATGAATTGTCTTTCAGTGTTATGGTACTTGGAAGTGAGAAGAGCTTTTAAAAACTTGTTTTTATGTGATAGCATTTTCATATTATTACATTAAATACATTCAAAGGCAATGTCTGAGTCATAACATAAAACTGTCAGAGTTAATCTATCTCTAATCCCACACTGTATGCTGTTTGTTCTTTATTTCTTTGCAGAGATACTAACAATTTATGTGGTTCTTCCCTAGATCAAGAATAACATGTTTGACATAACATTATGTGTACAGCTCACAAAAATAAGTCTTAGAATTATCACTTAAACTTGTTACAACAAGAAACCATAGGGTTTTACCTTGGCTGGATTTGTATGTTTTCTCTTTGATCTTTGCACAGGTTGTCGGACTGACGCTGTCTCGGGGTCTGGATGAACTTGCCCTTATCTACTTGGCCACGATTCAAGCAATTGCTGTAAGCCATTTTAAGCACATAAAAGAACAAATGAATTGTCTTGTGTTCTGTGGCAGACTGATCATTCCCCTCCACTAAACAGATTGCTAGTAATAGGTGAATTCACTTAATGGGCTTCTTAAAGGAGCAAGATATTGTTTACCCACGTTGCTGACTACTCCCTGCTGTCGGAGATGGTGTGAAGAATATGTTCCCTAGAAAGATTTCCCCTTATGACAATTCAGAGCCTTTGTCTCTGGTGCATATGTGAAAAAGAAGCTGATGCTATGAGGGACAGCGTTGGCATCATGGGCTGTCTAGAGGGAAGCTGAGAGAGTGGAGGAAAAAAAGCACTGACTTCCTTTTAGGAAGGAACTTGCTCTCCCCAGATTTGCCTCAGCTTCAGACTATTCCTAAATTCACAGATTTCCTCTTGTTTTGTGATGGGAGGGCCAGAAGCATTGCTGAAGTCTGACTAGGTCTGTATCTCTACATACTGAATGAACCAGAGCTCTTTCCTCTCATGATGTCCCCATTGGAAGGCAAGCAGTTGCCTTGTATATGACAATTCCAACCTGAGGCTGTGTTTCTGTAGAAGCAGAGAGACCACCTTTATGAAAATGTCACAGAAGTTTGCTAACGTGCGTGCATGGGATATTTTATAGGAATACTTCTTTTTCAGCCCTCATTTTCTCAGATGAGAGGCTTTCCAGAACCCAGGATTTCCAGTTCATGAGAAGTTCTATTTTGACACAAGAACCTGGGTCAAAGGAGTTGTTTTGAAACACTGGCACAGGGTATCTGCAATGGGGCATGCTATCCCCAGGCGTTCGGTGACTGCAACTGACATTCCTTTGACATCCTCTTTGTAATTATAAAAAATAAAAAACAAAACTTGTTGAACTTGCAAAACATTAACATGTTGATGAATTGGGGAGTTTTCCTGACAAACCTCTATTTGGCTGGAAAACTTCCAAACTCCTCTACTGGTTAAACAGCAACTTTGATAGGTTGGGTCAGCCATCTGGGATAGAGGGTGGGCGGCTGCTGTAAATTCGCTGTGAGCTGTACATGTCGTGTGTTAACCCTCCATCTTCAGCAAATAACTTGGGTCTGGAATGGGTGGTTGTCTTTTTTGATCTTTTTTAAGATGTATGTAGCTGTGTTCTACCTGATGCTTCAGTCTAATCCCACAATTTAAATAAGAATGTGTAGGAGAGTTTAATCAATGCCAGCTACTGATACTACCCTGAAAGAAACTGAAAACTTCCCAGTATCGAACAGGTGCTCAGGTATTGTGCTGTGCTAATGAGGTGGAAACCTTCTCAGCTGGAAATCCTGGGAAAGTCACCTATTATCTCATTGTACAATGCAGCTCACATTTTATTGGAAAACACACATACTGTGTTCAGCTCTATATTCAGCATTTGTGATAGTTAATTGCCTCGATTGTGTGATTTAATATAAAAAGGTCATACAGTACTTTTCTTTGTAAGTTAACAGAAATTAATTTTTTTGTAAACACTATTCAGATAGTAGTAGAAAACAGACAGCAGTGACCTTGGGTTTGGTGTGATGTATTTACCAACTGCTGATGCTGTACCTGGAAATTTTACATTTCCTCCCATGCTCTGCCACTCCCAGGTTAGCTCTGCTTTGCAGAAGCACAGCCCCAGTCCTGTACCATTAACTACTGAAGCAAGACAGCCTTAAAACTAAGTAAAAGTCTTGTAGAAAGTGTAGGCCTGCCCACAGAATGTTAATCTCTGGTTTTCTTTTCAGCAGGAGACGCTTTTTTTCTTTTCATATAAAATTTGCATTTCAAGCCCCTCCATTTGCATTTTCTCCAATCCAGGATTAAATTAGTTCCCCCCCCACCCACAGTGAAATAAGTCGGGCTTTAATTTAAATTGCTCCGTGAATACAATTTTCCAGGCAGGTAAACACAAAATAATTTTCACAGCGTGTCCTTTCTCAGGGTCTTTGGCATGTGTACGTTGTGAGAGAAGTTGTTCATCAATCTGAATTTCAGAAGTAGTGAAAGAGAATATCCTTCTAACCATTCACTGCAAAATGCGATGCACCAGCTGGGGCTGTGAGAACAGAGATCCAGTCGTGGCCATTGAGCCCGTTCAGAGGAGACGGACTTTCTTGAGTAGTTTTGGTGTTTTTTTTTTTCCATAATTGAAATCATGGCTGTGTGATTTGGAAATGAGCTCTCTGTGTCAGTAGGGAAGTGATGGATTTAGTCAGCTGTGTTGCGGCTGCTGAAGTTCCTCGTAACTGCTTGCCTTAATACTCAAAAATACATTTGAAGACCTGTCAAGGATTGTGCCAGTCACAGCACATGGCTCGATCTGCAGAAACTCTGCTAGTTTCAGTTTTAGTGGATTTCATTTGCAGAGGGCTTTATTGCAGGCAGCAGACCTCTTAGTGAACTCGGAGCATAGCATAAAGAAAACGCAAGTAACGGTTTGGCAGAACTGGACCAGATTGTGTTTGTGGGGAGTTTGCCTATGAACGGTCAGCTTGGGTTGAAGTTTTAACTTGGATTTGGTATTTTGTCAAGTTTGTACTTCAAAATTAATTTCCAGGGTATTACAATGAGCTGGGAATTTAGGGGGACAGACAGTTGGTCAGTGAAATTGGAAGTGGTCTTGTAAGAGAAAACAGAGAGGGCTGGCTTCAATGGTAAGCAAGGGTAGCACAAAGAGGGAAGATTTTTTAGTTGGCAACTTGTTTTCATCATTTACAGAGCAGAACACTGACCTGTTCTAATATGAACTTCTGACAATAAAGTCTTTGAAATGAAAAGTTTAAAAATATATCCACGTTTTAGACGTGTTTCAATTAATCCAGGCATGAAATGGAACATTTTGTTTTGTGCAGGGCAAAGGCCAAAAGAAATAGTTAAGTCAATAGAAAATTCCTCAGGTTTTCCTTTTTGCTGAAAAGACAGAAAGTACAGGTTTATCATTTGCTCCTTTTTTGTTTTGTTTTGTTCTGTTTTGCCATTTAGTTTCAGAGATCTCAATACTGAGAGTGACATTCAGATATATTTGTACAAAGAAAACAGGAGTTTTTTGGTGGGAGTGTCTTTGCCATATAGGGGTTAGTTGTGAGCCTGGAAATCTTTTCTATATTGTGCTGCTCATGCTCACAAACAGCTGCTTATCACTGCCATCAGTTTAGCTGGTGCCCATTTCTGTCTTCTAATAATTGCACTCTTCACCCTTGTAAGTACTTCCCTGCAAGCCCCTTTTTCCCAGCACTGTGGATTGGAAGTTACCTTTTCCCGTTTTCAGCCACCCCAGGGATGCTCACTGCAATATAACTGTGCCTTTGCACTTCCCAATTCTTTGTGCAATCTGCTTGATTTTTTCTTGTCCGTAATCACAATACCATTTGCTCTTTAAAGCTAAGCAAGGTCTGTACCCTATTGGTCTACTCCCAGCCCCCGGGTTACTGCTAGGGGCAGGTAGTGTCTGTACGTTTCTGTCACACTTTGTAGGACGTTGTTCTTCTGTTCCTGTGGCTGCTCCCTTGTGCTCATCTGTTGAGTTTTTGTTTTTTCTTTTATTTTTCCCTTTTTCAAGTTAGGAACAAGACATATTTTGGAAGCTATGGAGGCTGCAGGCCATCATATCAACACCCTGTTCCTGTGTGGTGGGCTGAGCAAGAACCCTCTCTTTGTGCAGATGCATGCTGACATTACTGGTAAGCTAGAGGAAGTTTGGGTAAAGGAGTGTCAACTGCTTTATTATTGTAGGTGGCCAAATGCCTCATCTCTGGAAAAATAAATACTTCCTTTGTATAGAACTGAATTTTGTTGGTTGGACAAAAATATTGGAATGAAATGTAACTTCCTGCAAGACAGGATTTCCTGAAATTTAAAGGCATTAGAATAATACAGAGATGTGGTGCAAATTAAGCTCCATAATTTGTATTGATAGAAAATGGACTTTTGGAGGATCTTCCAACTTATTTCCAGTTTGTGGATCTTAGCCTGACAGGCTTCCTAAGCAAGTGCAGTAGAATTAATATAAAAACTGTGTGGAATTTTTAAAACCAGTACCTGTAAGTTGATGTCTATGATGTTCCTCACTATCAGATTTCTAAAAATTATTCTAGGCATGATATAAAAATCATTCCACTTAATCAGATTACAAGAAATTAATTTGATGAGGATAATGCGTGGTACATTTGATGAGTTTGTTACTACATAAGATGTGCTTTATTTCTAGTGAAATCTCTGTCAGGTTCATCCTATTTGAATTTCTGCTCATGCTGGACATGTAATGCATTGTAGAGAACAAATCCATTCTAAATTGCTTCAGCCTCTTTACCTTTCATATGGTTTAGAGGGCAATCTCTGCATCCCTGCTCCTGCATGATGTTCCATTTGGTTTTGTACAACTACTGATGGATGGAAGGTGCTGGGTTTGTGGCTCACTGCCAGAGAAGGCCTCAGTGCTTCTGATCTCCTTTAGCCTGTGTGCACTGGGTGTCTTAGCACACTTATGAGTCAGTTGCATGTACTTTTAAAAACAGGAAAAAAAATCACAAAATTTAGTTTAAAAGACTTCAGAAAAACTTTGAGTAATATGTGTTTAGAGTGTATGTCAGATGAAGACTGTTTGAGCTGTCATGAGCACAGTAATGCTCAGATTTGGGGTATTTGGTTGGGAAATCTGACTTGCCCTAACATCAAACCACATTTCACAACCCTGATGCAGAAGGGAAGATGAAAACATTCTTTTTTGTAGTTATCTGAGTTGAGAACAGAAATGGAGAAATAAATTATAATGCCTATTGGCCTTACAATTCACGGAATGTGTTGTGGTCAAAGTGGCACTTTGTTTGTGAAGAATGTTGAGAGGTGCATATCTTTCCATACATGACTCAAATGTTTTAGGTGAATTTCAGCATGCAAAGTTTGGGAGGCTGATTCCTGATGTGTAAAACAAAGGATCTGTGAAAAGGTATTCCGATTAAAATGTAATCAGGAGTTCTTTGACTGTAACTAATGGCCAAGTACAATAAGGTACAAAAAGGCCCTTTTGCAGTCTGGAGTTCTCCCCCATTTATAAAATCTGTGACTGACAAGAGATGTCAGAGTTCATCTGAGTGAAATGCTCCCAGTTGTGTTGAACTCATTTGAGCCTATCAGATAAAATAACTAACATTCCAGGATCAATCCCCCATTCTTTCACGAGAAGAAAAAAATCTGAATATATTATTGTTAGCTGCAAATGCCCATGACTCAGCCATGCAGACATCCAACAGATAACTTTACAGGCCACTTAAAAAGTATCTTGATCTTTTTGTTTGCTTGGTAAGAATTCTGCATTCATTCTGATGGTGCAGGAAATGTGCAGTAAATTTTAGAGCGTGCTGAAAATTGCTTTCTGCTTCAGCGCCTGGCGAGCAGCCGCGTGGCTGTAAGCTTAGTGTTAGGCTGTCTGTGTCTGATCCAAGCCAACCCAAGTCCCAAGCTATGCTCCATCTTAGCAGGAGGAGTGCTCACGAGTTTGATTTTGCACTCTTGTTTTTAAGGTGGGTGTGTTTATTGTAATTCAGACAAACATAAGAGGTGCTGTGGTCGGACTGGCTCACAGCTAATAGCCATTCCACTGGTCCAGCAACAAGCCTGTGCTGCACCCGTTTTCTTTCTGCCCCACGCTGCCTGTGCTAACTATAAGGAAAAATGGCATAAAGAGTGCTGTGGCACTGGAAAATGATTGTAGGCAGCTTTAAACTGAAGGAACAGAGCAAAACCAGCATGTTAGCAGATGCTGGAGTGCAAGGTGAGCTTGCTTTGAATTGATAATTGGTTTTTATATTAATTTTATTTTATTTTATTTCCCATTTTAAAAGCATGTATTTGGCTTTTCCTCTGTAGGAGTTGTTCAGAGCTCTCTTTACATCTCCCTCCCATTTCAGCTCCTTCTGATCTCGCAGTTGGCTCTCAGGACCATCATATCACTGAGGCTATTTGGAAAAGGAAGTCCTCCTCCCACCTCCGTGTTTGCATCATCATGCATCCAATGAAGTGATCTCAGTAATGGAAATTTACACACGTGCCAAATACTGTAGGAATATACAATTCTTTGCTTTAGTGGGATGAGCATCCAAAGTGCAGCTCGAGGAGTTGTTACACTCACGTAGTTTAGGCATCTCTAAGAATTCAGAAAACAGGCAGTTTTTAGTGGTTCATTGCTCTTTTTACTTCTGCTTTTACACTGGTAGTACAGGTCTTTGAAAACTTTGTGTGAACTGAGGAAAAGTATGGTGGCACCCATGGGTGATGAAACTGTTTTTGGCTACTTCTGCAAAGTATGCAAAGGTTTTCATTGTATTTCATTTTATTTTTCTAGGGTTTTAATCTTCTTTTTCAACTATATTGTATTGGAAGATAAGATTTCTCTTATTATTTCATTCACAGCTTGTGAAAGGTCACTATTTATATTTTTCTGCCTTCCAGCAAAAACAGACTGGCTTTGTTGGCATATATTTAAAAACAAACACAAACAACCTTTTTGGTTTTTTGCTGTTCATTACAAAAGAAACAGAAAGGTTACCATTGTATTGCTCCTCAAGGTCAACTTTCAGTTTTCAGGTTGCTTTGGAGGGTGTGGGTAGGAGATTACAGTCAAGTGCTTTGAGGTGAATAACCACTGTTTTTCATTTGCTTTAGATTCTGCATTAATATTTTGTTGAAATTGTTTCATTTACATTCTGCTTTTTTTTAGGGGGAGGGGGTGGTCCTGCAACCACACAGCACAGATTAACGTTCATCTGCAGTGGATTGTACTGTATAAATGGAGTTGTGAACATGGATTTTCAAGTCCTTTTTCATTCCTTCTTTCTTTTTCTTTTTTACCTTTAATTATTTATTGTGCAGCTACTGCTGCATTGCTTTATTCTTCCTAACAGATGTGTGACTTTTTCCTGTATAGGCAAGCCTGTCGTCCTGTCCAAAGAAGTGGAGTCTGTTCTTGTGGGTGCTGCTATTCTTGGAGCTTGTGCTTCTGGGGATTTTGCGTCTATACAGGTATGCAGTACCTGATTTTTTATTTTTGATTATGTCTTTTTGAATTATATTTTATGTTTGGAAAATTGGCCTTATGCACAGACTTTGATTCAAGTGGAAAAGTTTGCAGAGCCAGGAGGGAGCCAGCATCGCTTTCTGTCCACCCTCATTTTTTAGCACTGTTACTTATGTGTAAGTAAGATTCACTTATGTTTCACTATGGTGACATGCAGTATAAGCTGTTCTCTGTAAGGCTAGGCCATGTAATCTTACAGGCAGAAGAGGGCATTTGCAAGGCCCTGCTCCTGCAAGAAGGCCACACTTTCGTCTCAGCTCTGAGTCCCACTTTGCACTGAGGAATATTAAACATCAGAAATACCATAGCACTTACAGAGTTAAAAAGAACAAAAAACACACCTACGCCTCTTGTCTTGCTCACAGTGAATTCAGAGTTAATAACGAGAGTGGAAATTCATGTTTATTTGTGTTATTTCAATCCCTTAATGGTTGTAAAGTGGCAGTAATGCTTTTGTGTTCAGTGGATCAGCCAAAACGTGACTTAACTGCATTTATATAAGTGACAGTAAGACACAGAAACCTGTAGAACCATCTGTATGCTCACAATCATAGCTGTTTTCCCACCTGTCAGTTGTGCTAGCATAAGGCACTTCCTCTCCTAGCAGAAAGCACAGCTTCCTTTCATAAGAATTCTTCCATTAAAATTAATCCCCTTGGAACAAATATATTGTATATGCATTTCTACTTAAAAATTTCAGTGCTTCCAAGGAAATCTTGATTGTTTTGATAAACATAATTTCAGTAGCAGCTTTTGGTGATAGGAACTCATATTTAATTCCTGCCTTTCTGTTATCTGTTTCATTTACAGCAGCATTTCATTTCTAGTTTAAGATACCTTGCACCATTGTGCAATCAGTGACCATCTCAAAACTCTTGAAATTAAGTAAGTCTGTCTTCATAAAAATATGGTCCCTTCCCATTTCCTCTTGAATCAAAGAAAGTAATACCAGAATATAAAGAAAAAAAAAACCCATCCCATTTCATTCCAGTGCCTCAGTCTGGTTTCTCCATTCATGTCAGGTCTGATTGCAAGGCTCTTGCTGGCAAGCAGGGCGATGCCTTTTTTTCACTGAGTTGCAGGTCAGCCCCAGGCACTTCCTTGGGATCCCCCTGCAACAGAAAAGGGGAAAGCAGTTCGGAAACAACTGTTGTTATTCATCTCAGTGGACATTTATGACATGTTTCTTTCCACCCCACAGCCAGTGGTGATTGCTGGGAGCCAGGTGAGGCCCCATCCAAGACACCAAACCTGTGGTGGGAAGAAGCCACTCTCTGTGTTTTGGCTTAGTGTCTGTTCAGAGAATTGTAGTTAAAGAGGTGACACCAATGGCAATATCAGCTGTATTGTGCAGCAAACGTTTTCAATTATGTTGAAATATTTTCCAAAGAATTCAGGGACTTGAGATAAGGAACAGTATAAATTATACAAGTATCTTTTTAGGTGTAAATGGGTATCTAACATTGCAGTTCAATAACCTTCTCTTACTTTTCAAACACTTTTTGCAAAGCAAAACCTTTCGTAGAGGTGCTGCTGCAAACATTCAGTGTCATTGTAGTTTTTGCAAATAGCAGAAGTTATTATCTGTCCTCTGATAGATGTTTCTTACTTAGATATTGAGTTTTCCAAAACTGTTTGTTTGCTCAGTCTAACAGTAAAGGAGAAAAAAATACAAATAAAACCACCAAACAACCAACCCTGTGCGTTTTTTTTTAGCAATAGCCTCTTTCTTTATGACTATGTTTGTTTGAATGGGAATTTTTATTGTATTTGTCCCAGTGATTTTGGTCACATTTCTCAGAATGATTTTTGGACATGTCAAAATCAAAATGCTTAAAGATGATCTGGTTTTCCTGGCTTTGCTGTTCTCTCTTCTCTAAAATTCAGCCATCTTTAGGAAAGCTTGGAAATAGGACCCAAAACCAAGGTCCCTCAAAATCACCTCTGGTAATCTTAGTCTGGATTTCACAAGGTCTGCTGACTACCAAGCAGACAGGTAAAGCACACCAGTACCAAGCATTACTAGTAGTGCTGCTGAGAGTGATGCTTCAGGGAGCTGGTGAGCCTGTGGAGCAGGGCTGAGCTCAGGTTGTGTCTGCACACTGAAGCTGCAGCTTTGGGACTGCAGCGTGCATCAGGTGTTAGAGCTGCCCTGCTCATGTGTTCTGGTGCTGTGGGCTTTTGGGGGACACAGAGCACCAAGACAGAGCCAGTGCTCCGGCCATCTGCTGTGTGCTCAGAAAATTTGGTACACAGAGAAGGTCTGTGGTAAGGAGAAACGGTATAGAGCAAGAAACATATGGTAACTGTATACTGTAATTAGTCTTAGACTTTTAGATTAATGGTTGGGAAATGGATTGGCATTGCCTGTTGTTTCCTTAGGGGTAAAGTAGGTGGTTGTGGTGGTTGCTGTTACTCCCATAGTCCTGTACTATCTTGATCCTTAGTTCTGTTACATTCCATCACTGGGATTTGGAAATGGGGAAGTTGCTGCAGAAAAACTTTGGGGGATTATTGCTTCAGGAACAGGGAGTGATTTACCTACAATTGCTGCATGGTGAACCTAGTCAGCATGTTTGTGAAGCAATTGGATGCTCACACTTCCCTTTCTTGGGCAACTGATTATAATGGCTGGAACACAAATATGCTTTTCCCTAAATGAATTTCTTCTCAGAAGGAAGCAAGTCTCAGTGCACCTCCCAGCTCCTTCCCTTTTCTGTAATACAGCAGTGGCCATTTACAGGACGTGGTACTTCCTTATAATCCTTATTTCTTTTATCTTCTTGAGTGATTTGGACAGAAAAGATTTTCATGCTTTTTGTTCACCACATCTGTGTTTGTCACAGAATTCTCAGTATGCTGAGCCTTTGCAGGAGAAAAAAAAACACATTGGAAATGAAAGTTACTGTAAAATTTGTAGCCGTGGAGGTTAATTTGCTGGATGTGTGTGGTTTTAGGAGCTCAAAACCCTTGGAGCTGCAATTTCATCTTTAGGTAATTCTATCAAGGGAAGATTTATAACCTCCATCTCTCATGCCTGGTCACCATATGTCGTTCCTTCAAAGAATGTTGATTTCTCTGTTTTCCTCTTCATTTATTCTCTCTGCATTTTTGTCCTCTGTGGTAAAAGAAAATTAAAACAATTGGTTTATCCAAAAAGGAAAAAAACCACACACAGTGTGGTGAGAGTTATTTCCCATTTTATCTTTTGGTTATTTAACCTCCAGAGTCTCCGGGAAAAGGAGAAAATCCGAATTTCTTCGTGCAATTTGGTTTATCTTTTCATTCGCCCCTGCTACAGCTTTTTTCCTGTTAGAGGTTTTATAATACCTTGATTATTGTTCCTGTGAACTGGAGCACAGCCTGCCCGGGTCAGCGCTGACACAGAAGATGGTGCTGTGTAAAAATCATATGACATAAGGATTTATGAAATATATACTATAGTTTGGGGGATTTTTGAAACATGTGCCTCAGTCAATGAAATAACCTTACTGCTTCTGGCTTAGATGGGTCAATTTATTGGTTCTCGCCATTCCTTCCATGTGGAGCAGCAGGATCCTGGGTTTTTTTCTATGTGATTGTTTCCGTAGTAAAAATATAGTTTCCGGTATAGCAAGCCAGCAATTCCTTCTCAGTAAAAATGTTCAATAAATAAATGTCAAAGTTTCCACTATATCCTCATTAATCTGCTTCACTTGTATGTAATTGAAAATGGGAAGAAGGTGCTGTTTGATTTGGCAATCGTCCAGCTCTTTTCTTTTCTTTTCTTTTTTTTTTTTGGATACCCGACTCTTTGGGACAAAGCTGTGCACCAGGGAACAGGGTTATTGCCTTATAAAATTCTGCACTCACTGACTATTCCTTAATTGCATATTAAAGCAATTAATAAAATTGCTAGTATGAAGCTAAACTGCAAAATTTATTTTGGAGTTGGTATCTAATGTGGGTCATTCTTACTGGCTAATATGGAAGAGAAGAACTTCATCTGGTTTGCTAAAATACATTGCAGTGGTAACTTCCTGCATTTATTTTTGGTGTAAAACGTTGAGCTAGAAGTTGGTTGTTTTTAGTACAATACGGTTACTCCACAGCTTTGGTAATGGACCAACTGGCAATAGTGAATTGACAGCATTTCTTAAGAAGACACGTAAGTAGTAATTGGACCTGCTCAACTTTTTGCTGACAGAACTAGCAAGATGGGGCTGTTTTCATTTCAGGATCAGGCTGTCTCTGCACTTCTGTCAGTGGACATGCTTCAGTTGATGATCTGATCCTCTATTCCTCTTCCAAAGTATTACCCGTCAGGTCATGGATTGAAATTAATACGAGTGTTCTAGTTGATTTCCATATTTTCAAAAGGAAGAACCAAGTGAAAGATCAGGGAGAGGATAGCTTTTTTCCTTAGAAATGGTAATAACTTGGGAAATCAAAAGAGGAAATAAAATGACTTCTCCCTGTTGAATTAGGTAATATTGCCTTCCTTCATCTCATTAAAAATGTAAAGTGCTCTTGTTTTTGAGCAGGGTAAATTAGTAATTAAATGCTATAATCAACTTGTGTAAACATAATAATGAAGGAGAGCAGCAAATTAATCATTTCGTTGGCTTGCCTTACCCAATTAATGCATCTTTTACTAAGGGCCTTCGTGTTACATTGGGATGTTTTTCTCCTATTTTCTTAATCTGGGTCTTTTGGAAAGTCAGAAGAAGGAGGTGGTTGTTCTTAGATAGCATGCTGTGTGCAAATAGCGTGTTAAGGTGCTGTGATCTTGCCTTCCTTTTCCTTAGAAGCTCTAAGTTTGTTCATCTACACTTTGAGTCCATGGTTCGGTGGAGGCCATTCTTGGGCAAGGCTGGGCGTTGGCTTTTGCTTTTCTTTGTAGTACATTGGCTGGGCATGGCACAGCCACGTCTTTATGTCAGTGATACTTTTAAATTCCATCCTGGACATGTTCATCATCAGTCTCTATTGAAAGGGCATGTGCTCTGAAAAAAATCACTTGAAATTTTTGTGCATAGCTGATATAGCTATTGTTAGAGACAGTGTTCTGGTGGTGAAAAGAGCTGAATCTTCACAGTCCATTCATTTTCTGTGTTCTCACTTCTGACTGTCAGCAAAGCTATCAAGTAATGTCATGGACGGTTTGTGATGCAGACAGTACAGCTTGCTGAGAACCAAGCTGTTGTCCACATAAACAGCTAAGATGTTCAGTGACTGTGGTCATTGTGTTCAATATTTGCAGCCAGGCTTGGATTCAAAGCAGTGATTCAGCAGTAGGACTCCATTCCTTTACCTCTTTCCATGGTGTTTTGACACTGAAATACATCTTTGCCTAATTGAAATGGTTTGGGTGGGTTTTTTTTTTTTTTGCTTGCATCGAAAAGGTTGGATTCAATACAGCATGCATGAAACCACCGAGATGCTGGCAATGCCTCTGTCTTTTGTATAGAGTCAGCTGCCTTCTTACCAGAAATCTTTAGAGAAATATAGATGAGAGGGAAAAATTAAAAGGCAGTGATTTGATGGCCACTGTCCAGTTCCTTGTGGTGTAGTGTTTATGGTACAAAGAGTGCCTTTTTAGTTAACATATTTTGGCCTTTGTGTCAGAAGTCTTAGCAGTAAGGGTAAGAAGTGGATGAATCAGAACTACTCTTTTGCCCTAAGGATGATCCTTCTGTATTAAAGCTGAGAAATATAAATGCTTGTCTGTCTCTGCCAAGCACACAATGAGCTTTCAATTGGTTTGAGAGCATTCAGTATGATTTTTTTTTTTTTTCACTTTTCAAAAGCCTCAATAAATATATGAAAACATTTCTACTTTCTTTCAGCTGAATTCAGTGGACAATATTTATGTGTGGTTGGAAGTCCACTCTTGGTGGGTGTTAAATCACACATACAAGCACCGCCACTTAGAGACAAACAGCTGAGATGGAGCTGAGAGCATGATGCTTTCACAAAAGCGCTAAGAAAAGTACCCTCTGTCTTGTTGCTGTTTACGGACATGTGATACTGGTTGACATCTGTTGCCCTTCTCATTTGAGGACTGTTTGCTTTACTAACTTTAACATTTCCACATTGCTGTGCTGTTGAAGTGCAGATACAGAAATCTCCTTGGAGTCCTCAAGGTCCTTTTAGGAGAAGCGGGGCTGCCCTCATTTGATATCATCCTGCTGGCTGCTTTTTATACTGGAGTTCAGAGAAATAATTCCGTGGCTGTTAAATGTTCTTGGTGGAGTGCTATGTGTAGTGCTATATGTTGTCATACATTTGATGAATTATCAGATCAGTATGTGCTGTACAGTAGTGTTTGGTTAATTGTCGCCTTAGATGATTTGTAGCTGTTTTATATCACTTGAAATTATTACAGGTAAAAACTTGTCTAAGAAAATGTCAAAGTTTGTTGTAGCAGGTCATATAGCTACTCAAATGACAGATGATTGTAGTCCGTAATCATAATGCAATATTCTCAGTTAATGTAAATCAGCATTACTCCAGGATTTCAGAGCAATGACACTGGATTACTCCGGTGCCCTGCTCCAATCAAGCACTTAGGTACATCATTTAACTTTCAAGTAGGCCAGAAGTTCAGTTGAAGACAAGCAGGGCTGCCCATCTGCTGAAGTACTTTGCTGGCTCAGAGCCCAAACAGGAATCTGACACACAGTTTGCCCGTAGATGACACATCTTGAAATGATAAAGGCTATTATGGCTCTTGCATTTGGTTATTACCCATTCACATATGAGTTGTGGATACTGGAGGTAATAGGATACGAAGGCAATGTCTTCTGTTCAGTGCTGTCCTTTTGTGCAGATTTAGTATGTGCCAATGTAAATGTCACCCAGTACACAAATGTTCAGATTTGGAATTTCTTGCTAACTTTTAATGACAGGGAAAGGCAGCTGCAGTAGGTCAGTGTAATACATTGACTGTGACAGAACTGCTACCATGTACATTAGCTGAGTATCTGGCACAGAATCACTGAAGTTGGAGACAACAATCTCAGAAATCCAATAGGTAAAGGTGTGACCATATGATTTTTCTAGAAGTAGGGAACACAATACCAGACTAATGAAATGACACAAAGCTTGGCCTTCTGTTTGGTCACTGGTGGAAGGCACTGTGTTGGGAAATCAGTGGGCTTACCTGTTTATTAATTCTGTCTGAGAATGGTGATAAAGGTTTTGTTAGCTATTTCTCACGTTTATGAAGATGGACTGAAAAGACATTTAGGGCCTCCAACGTGTTCAAATGACCCACAAAATTTATTTAGTCTTCAGTGTTTGTATTGAAAATTCGTCCAGGTTTGTGCATTGGCGTAATTCCACTGGCTTCACCTGACTTTTATATCTTGCATGCACATGCCCGATGAGAATATTAGAAGCAACCATATGTGTATAAATAAAATCTGTTCTGTGGGCTCAGCACTTAGATCGTCATGCCTGTTAGCTTTTAATAAACTCACATCAGCTGATGTTGGCAAAGAATAGGAGGTTAGTGTTTTCTGTTTCTGCAGAAATTGAGCCTCTTACTAGCCCAGTAGTGCTCTTCTTACCCAGACCTGTCAAACAGGAAAAAGTATGCTGACTGGGACAGTTTCGATTCAACTGTTGCACATCTGTGTAACAAGACCCGAAATGATGGTGTTGGAGTCAGTGTAAGAAGATGTACAATTTGTTGATTGTTTTCCAAACAGACCAAGACTAAGATCATCTTGTTCAAGAAATTATTGTGTAATATCACTACCTTACAGTTATTCTAGCTTGCTGGCCTTGTCTTGAGGAAAGCTATAAATATGAGGAAACCATAAATGTGTCTTTACAGTAGACAGATGCTTTCTTTAAAGTGTACAGTAATCCATCTCCTTTCTATTTTAAGGCCAGATTTTACCACATGCTCAAAGACATGGCTGAAGTCATTTGGACCTTGGACACCCTTTCTGTCCAGGCCATTTAGACAGGGAAAAACATGATAGCAATATTTTATAGGAAGGATGAGTACAAAGGAGGATACCGTGGATCCTTTGTAACTGTCGGTAGCCAGTAAAGTCTTTTTCAGAGCATCTTGTTTAAATGATGTTAAAGATGTCAAAAAAGTTTAAGTCTCTTTGCCCTCACCTCTTCAAGAGCTGAGCAGAACAACCCTCAAGTTATGCACCAGAGAATTGGAAACTCAATCTGGCTATGCTGTGAGATAAATTTTCCATCTGGGATTTGCTCTCTTGCTATGTCAGTGCAGAGGATCAGACTGTTCTGTAGCAAAGCACAAGCATGTAGACTCTGCAAGAGCTGTCTGAAATGCTTGTATGGTTTCTTTTTCGATAAATTTTTGATGGATGTTATGATCACCAAGTCATGGAATTTGATGCCAGTAGTTTGTATCATCAGGACATACCTGAGCCTTCTTATATCTGAAGGGTTTTTTTTTACCTTATCTGTACTATGTTGTCATCTCTCCTATAGGTGCCTGGAAGGTTTTGTTTCTCAAAATTTGCCCTATCTTTATAGTTTGATGGTTGCTCTGATCTAAGCACTTCCAGTACATTTCATTTTGCTGTGGTTAATATAAAGTAGACTTCTTTCTTCTCTTCTATGTAATCATGGATCTGAAATGTTAAAGACCCCCTATTAGTTTTATTAGCAAGAAATCCCAGTGGCTTTATTAGCATACTGGCTTTCCACATCTTCAGAATTGGAATCCAGTTCTCAGTGCCCTTTCTTTGTCTTTTTAAGCCATGGGTAGTTGTTTCCTTCGTTTCTTGGACATAGATGTATAACAATCACTCCCAACTCTTGCTTACTTTCTTGTTCTGAAACAACTTTTCACACCCACAGCACTTATTTCTGAAAGACAATTTGATACTAGAAATTGGGCAGTGAACTGTAGAGAGAATCCATATAAAATTGCTTCTTGATTCTGATTTGTTTTAATTGAGACAAATGTCCACGTAATGACTAGCAAGACCATAACTGTCATTCTTGAGGGAAATATAAGCAGAAGGGCTAACCACTAACTGAGCATGGAAAAGCATAAGTTGCAGATTGTTGCACAAAGATAATCCTCCACATCAGGGTTGGAAAACAGTGGGTAAACATGAATAAGGAGAAAGAAGCATTGTGTTTATATCTTGCTGTGCTTCGTGAGGTTGGATAAGCAGCAAAATGAGTTGCGTTGTTAAGTTTTACAAGTGTAGTTTTCAGCTAAGAATAATGTATAGGAAATGTACTTAATGTGTAGCAGTGCTAGGGGTTGCATTCCCCTGAATATTTTTAACCTTCAATATATAATAAGTTTTGATCCATGTAGGACCTGTTGGTGTGAGCACACGCTGAAGGTTTTTCACACGGTTTCCACTTAGTCCTTGACCATATAGAGATCTTCTGAAGGAGCATGAGTGGGGAAGCCGTGTTGGAAGCATCATGTTCTGTCAAGGACCAGAGTGGTGGTGATAATTGGAAGATGATAATTATGTTGCATTTGGAAGATCCTTTCATTTTCCATCCCTATAGCTCAAAGCTGAGCTAAACATCTTGGATATATTCAGCGAAATACTTCTGAGTCTAGCAGCTTTGGGTCAGACTCCTTGTGCTTTCAAAATGTCTGATAAGAATGTTTGTGAAATTTTCCCAGACTGATGTCTCCCTGCCTCTTATTAAGTAGTTTAGGTATTGAATGCTGTGTCTTTAGGCTGGACTGAGAGAAACTGTGCTTGAGTGTCTTGCAGCTGATAAATGAGGTATGTGTTAGTCTCTGGGTTGGAAGCTGGCACTTAGCTTAGGTGAAAGAGATGAGTAATGGCCGTAAAGATGCTAAGCTGTTTGAAACTCTTCTAATAAATGGGGTCTTTTTGTGATGAACTATCCTCACTTTCCTTGACTGTTTGGTATAAGAGCTTTGAATATACAGGCACATTACTCATTATTTACTGGCCATAGTTGTAAGGTTGTTTAATTTTGCAATAGTCCCATCTAAGGGATGTTTCTTGTACTGCATGAAAGGGAGACAAGGCAAGCTTTGCTTTTCATTTTGTTTGTATATCTCTGCCCCCATGGAGTGACTGGGTAGCCAGCACATTTGCTACTTCCTCGGGTATATTCTCAAGGGTTATAGTAGTTTGGTTAAGCACTGTGGTGCATGCTCTTTTTTATGGGCACACATTTTATCCATGCAGCACTGTTTGGGCTATGCCAGTGTTGGGCTGGAAGAGGAAAGATTTATGATGGCATTGATTGCAGTGCTAAAATAAACTGCCCTCCCTTAGCCAGAGAATATGAGTTTGTAAATGCCAGCATTTTATATACAAAATGAAGGACACTGGCTAAGGAAGCCAGCTGCCTAGGTTAGCTGTTCAAGATCTGAAAATGGCAAGTCTTTAAAAGCCAAGAGCCAGAAAAAGTCATTTATATTAGAACAAACTCTGTCATGAGTCATTTGACTTCTTTTTGTCTTGCACGCAGAGTTTATGTCTCAGACCTTCTAAGGCCTGAGTAACATCTGATACTCTTTAGGCTGAGCTAGTTCTAATAGGAGTGAGTTCCTGCTTCCAGTTACAACTTACCAGTTACAGTGTGCACTCAGAACTCTATTTAACTTAAGTCTTGTGTTTACAGGCTGAAAACTATTACTTATTTGTTATTTTTATGGTAGTAGAAAATGTTGTTTGTCTGTTATTCAGTTCCAGCCACAGCGTTGAACAGTTTGGTGTACTGAGCAACAGCAAAGAGTTGACCCAAGAGGGGCTTTTACTTTTTGCCTCATTCATTTTTCTCACACAGCTTCAGCCATGGCCCAGGGTGACAAAGTCTGGTTGTTATGGATGGTGTGGGAGTGGAGAGCTTGAACACACGTGGAGTGGAGCTTCTTCCCCAAGGGCTAGGGTGTAACTTCACAACATGCTCTGATCAAGGAACATCGTGTAGTTGCATCTCCCTATAGGAAGCAGAGAGGGATGACGTGAAGCAGAGAACTATACTCAGTAGCTCCTCCCTGCTTACTCCTGCCTTCTGGAAAGTTGCATGTCTCCTTTTCTTGAGGTAGCACTTGTCCAGCTTCTCAAGACAACAAGGAAAGTGTGGGTGCAGGTCCTGTGCCATCCCTCATTTCTTACTAGAGTAAGGATTCTAACCGTGTGGGCTGTGTGGCACTCTGCATTTCACACACAAGTTTACATATGAGCTGTGTGTGGTTTTTCTTCTCTTTTACTTTAAAAGAGTCAGCACCAAAACATATGCTTTGTCTTTTTTCCTTTTTTCTTTATTTGTGCCTCTTCCTTTTCTTCTTCCTGTCCCTTCTGTTCCCATGTCTTTTTTTTTTTAAGTATTTTACCAGCTGCTTCAGATGAAAACATAGGTTAGTAGCAGCTAGATAACTGCTTGTGCCAAGGCCTACACAGACCTGACGGACGAAGCTGAAACACTGCTGAACATCAGGAAAGCTTTGTTCCACCTGAAAGCTTACAGAGAACGTGTTGAAGCATCCCCAGCCTGCTTGGGAAAGGATAACCTTCCAGGCCCACTGCTAAAAGTGACCTACAGCTTAATTAAGCAGCATGACTCTTGTTCCCCCTAGTGGCTACTTACACAGGGTCTGTTTTACATGAGCATTTCATTTGGCTGCCTTTGAACTTTCTGCCTGATTTTCCTCCTGTTCACATTTTTGCTCTGTTTTGTAATTTTCCTAATTCTCCTAGTGTGGTCAGTTGTCATTCTTTTGATTGTGACTTCAGGAAGCAGGAAAATGTAGAAAAAATTTCATCTGCAACACAGCAATTGATTTAAGGTTGTAGAGGAGAGGAGAATTTCTGTACATTTTCTACTCATGCTGGATTTTTTCTGCAGCAGTAAGGGTTAAGAAAGAAGGGCTTTTCTCTATTTATCACCATCGCTGTTTGTATTGTAACTCCTTAAGGATGAACAGATACCCGTGTCCAGAAATGTTAAGACACCTCAGATCAGCAGGCTTGTTTAATGTCCTTGAGATAAGTAATGAATTCCCTGGCTCTGTGGGTCAAACAAATACCATATAAACTGCAGTGTGGTTTTGTAGTGATGAGGGGAAGAGGAGCTGCGTTTGCCAGAGAGAAACTTATTAGCAGCCTGCCAGTGCAAGGTAACAGAGATACTGGTGAAGTTCTGTTATCAGCTGTATACTTCAAATGTCACATCAACCACTGAAGTACCAAGTTCTTCTGAATTTACTTTGGTGTAAATAAAAGCCAAATTTTGCAAGTGAGAAAACTTAAAGTTACCTAATGAGAACCAGAGTACATGGCTTTTGTTTCTGGCTTTGCCACCTACTCTATCTGTGACTTTGAACAAACTGTTTCGTTGGCTCTTTATCTGGCTGATCTTTGAAGCAGATCTAGTGATCTCTACGTACTTTATTGGCAGGTTTTATAGATACACTAAAGGAGATAGGATAAGAGGTGCAAAAAAGATGTATAATGTTGTTAATGATATTGCTTTGATGGACTGAAGAAAAGATAAGAGTGGGAAGGCCAGTAGACTGTTGACCCAGTTCAATTTAATCAGAAAATCCTTTGACTTTGTTGGAAAACAAAAGCTTACATTAGAAATGAAACAGTTTTTTATGTGTGGTCGTTTTCATTGCTAACATATATGAAAGGTGGCTCGTGTAGTATGGTGTGAATAGCACTCAGAAGTTTACATCAGGTTTTAATATCTGTATTTACACCACTCATGATTTTTAAAGGTTGCATTATACGTTTACAGTGAAATGCATTTGCTATGCAAAACTCTGGTTTAAAGAAAATATTTGGGTAGCAATGGGAAACCACATCCTTTAAAGCACAAATTCAATCACAGGTAGAAACAACAAAGCTTAATTCAAAAGCAGCATTTTCTGTAGCTGTAGGCATCAAATGCTGCCTCAAAGCAGTAATGGAGGGATGAGGTGCTCCTTTGGCTCAGGTACTGAGCACTCCTTGCTGCAACTAAAGACATGCAGGAGCCTTGTACAAATCAGATGTTACCCTTTTTTTTTTTTCCCTGCAGTGGGATTGGGATTAGGACAGAGAACAAACACGTCTTGCATTGCTGGGCTTTTTGGATTTGTCTCTGAAACTGGTTTATGACAGATCAGTAACCCAATGAACGTAATGTAAACCAGGATAATACCTCCTTGTTATAACTGTATCCTTTTTCTTGCATGTCTGGGTTGTATTTTTTTCATTTTAATTAAGTTACTGAGTTGTAGAGTAGCCTGCATTCCTTCTATTCCTTTGCAAAATGAGATGACTGACAGCTTTTCAGTCTCTCAAGGTCCCACCGTTTGTTGGAAGAAGAGGGGATGGGATCCTACCAAAATTTTTACATTTACATTTTTCAGCATGAGACAACAGCTTCTTTACAAGCACTTTGTTTGTGACCCAGTCTGATTTTGTACACATCTTGACAAATTATTCTAAAACCAGAAACCAAGCCAGAGCAGAACAATGGGTAAGTGCATTTCATATTGTAAAGTTAAGACTTCCATCAGACAAGTAACTTAATTTCCCTCCCCCTGTTTCAGCTTTGTCACAGCAAAGAAATATCTTTGAACAAAAACGCTCTTTTTTACATGTGCTGGGTAAAGCAAAGTACAAGATTGCTGCTAATCAAAAAGTGAAACAAATCTGAGATTTTGAGCTAGTGCAGTGTTCATGCAAGTAATTAGCCTTTACAAAAGGAGCATTCATTTTGAAATGACAGATAAGCACTAAGGACAGGACTGAAAACTGTAAATATGTTGGCACTTTGAGTGAGAGCACAGCTTCAGCACTTGCTGCACTCATCAGCTGCTGTAAACAATATGGATCTTTGAAATGATCTCTGCTGAGATCTCAGCACGTTAGATAATGATAGAGTTGTTCATTTTTGCTGCTGCTTCTCTGTTTTACTTTCAGAAAGTATTCTCTGCAAAAAATAGGCTGTGCTGCTGCCAGCACACACGCTTCTCTTTGTCTGTGAGTAGACCCAGTGAGACCTGCAGGACTCTGGGGAGTGAAGGACAAGCTGCAGAGCTGGGCTCTGCCTGTCCCAGAGAACAGTATGTGCTGCTGCAGTGCAGCTTTTCCTGTCATGCTCTGCCTCTACCCAAGCCTGGAAAAGGCTCTCTGAGGTCATCCAGGCTCAGCTCACAGTTTGCACACTTCTTTAAACAATTTCAAAAGGGAATTTGCTCAGATAGTGGTAACACTGTCTCTTGTGCAGCTTTGCAAAGGGTGAACAGTTTCTGAGCAGTAAAGTAGAGTGTTTCATGTTGTGGAAAGTGTGTACAATAGAAACTAATTTGAAACGAATAAACCACTTTGTAGAGGACATTATAAAAAGCTTGCGTACCACAATAACTTGTAAACATCCAGTGACCTTGCTGAGGTTCTGCTTGGTGACCTACAAGTGGAAAGCTCCATGATCTGAGTCTGTGCTACTCTCCAGCTGTGTTTAAATAAAAGGCCAGACCCTTAGCAATAGGAATTGGCTCATTTCTGACCATCAGATGAATTGTAAATCACAGTGGGTTTTTTTCAGTTGTATCTCACATTGGCTAGATTTCTCTCCTACATCTTTGATATTAATCTAATAGTGTTAATTGATTCCTATGGAATATATGAGAAACAGAGATGCAGAAGACTTGCATATCTTGTCCAAGGTCAAGATGCAGGAGCTGGACACATCCTACTGCCCTCCTCACAGTCAAGAATTTTGCTTTCCCCATGAGTGGTTTAGGAGTAGAACATTAGAAATTTCTCACTAAAGTGAGTGAAGGGTGAAGCTTGCTTGGAAATAGGAACCACGAGGTGCAGCTACCTAGAGGCTACTTAAAAAGCAGGAAATGGGATGGGGCAGTGGAGAGCCCCATCAAAATAGGAATGGTGTCCAACTGGGTGCTGTAGGGGAAGCATGCCCCACTGGAGTTACAGGGTTCACCTTTCCTTGGAGGCTAAAGGCAGCTTATAAACAAGCTCACCTACCCTCCCACCCAAAATTTTGGGGGAAGGGGGGAAAGGCGTGAGATTCCTCTAGTCTACTGTGCTCTACTCTGCAAGATCTCAACTTCAGAGATAACCCCCAGAGCAGGATGGTGCTCTGTTAGATCTCGGGCTGTGAGCCAGCAAACTGCTACCACTTGATGACTCACTCCCTAACATGCTAACTGCACTTCTAATTCTAGCTGGTGTGTTTTCAGACAGAACCAGCTATTGTTTGGGGCACAGTCAATTATAAAGTTTGCTCTTTTTCTATTTGCCAAATCAAGACAAATGCTTTCTTAGAAGGTTTCCTAAGGAAAAAGATGCCTTGGATACCTTTAAACATTCCTGCTGGCAGTGGTGGGTTCTGGGTGGCAGATTCAGATTTGAGCATTAAAAAGGGCTATGGAATATCCCTGCACCAACGGCTCTTTTATGGTTCTGGAGCAGGTGAGGATTAATAACCCTTGCTTTTGTTTTTAAACACAAAAATGCCAGGCTTGACAGAGGGCTGTAGTAGTGCTGAGGGTAATTTTTCACACTGACCCAGAAGAATGGCTTCTTCCCAATGCATTTGTGTAATTTGGTGCTTTAATGATAAAGAAAAATACATTTATCGTTTCCAAATGGTCTCCAGCAGATATAAGCCAATGTTTATAGGAGCTAGGGGATCAGAACCAGACAAGTTCACATCTCGAAAGAGAAGCAGACCGTGAGGAGTTGCCAAGCATTTTATTCTCATTTTCAAAAGGCTGGTTTGAGACCTACAATCTTTGGAATGTGTGGGATGTGTTCTCCTGCCCTGGCAACACCTGCAGAGCTCTTTGTACTGTTTCTGATCCCTTCATTGTTTTCCCTCCCTAGCTCTGGTTTGCCCAATAGGCAGTTCTGTAAACAATAGAGAACCTTTCTGTTATACAGCTGGATCAGAGGTAGTGATGGAGGACACAGAGCCAGAGTCCCATGGGATGCTGAAAGTATCTTGGGGCCAATTGCCCTTGGCAGCCCAGCAAATCCTCCCCTAATAGTCTTTGTAGTGCCTGCGGCTGCATGGGAAGCAGTGCTGTGCTGTGGGCAGAGGTGCTTCACAAAGTGTCCTGTGCCAGGCACAGAGCCCAGGGTACCTCCTTCAGGACCTGACCATGGAGAGCTGTGTCTGCCAGGCACTCCTTCCCTTGGGCTGCTTTAAAGACAGGACAGCACCAGCACTCCTTGACTGGAGCAATCATAGGAAGGAAACCAAGTGCACCCTGCAGTTAGACAGTTACTTTCTCTGTACTGTGTTTCACAAGGACAGAAGGCTGTGCAGTCCTGTTCTGAAGTCGTAGCAGATTGCTGGTTTCTTCAAGTTTCTCAACATGGCACCCTTTGGATACTTGAAAAACACCAGTGTTTCTTGGGAAATGTTTTAATTTTTTTGTTGTTGTTGCAGATAGAATATCTGTAAGGCTGCCAGAAAGGCTCTTCCTATTTTTATGCAGTTTTACTCTATTTTAGCAACTCAAGCTTCTATTGGTTTACAGTTGTGATAGGCTTTTTTTTTTTTAAGGCCTCTTGCATTTTATGAGCCCTGACCCAGAGTAATTTCCTAAATGCAGTCCAGATTGGGTAAAATGTAAACATATATGAGTTGTTTTTTTTGTTTTTTTTTTATAGTAAACCACACATTGGTTTAATTAGTTAAAAAATAATTTCAAATCAAAACTCTCAGTGGAATTTTCCCTCATTGATCTCAGGAGATACTGGAGCATAGCGCAGAATAAATCTGAAAGGTGAGAGAAAAAGGGATGCATCAGAACTTTGGAAAGATGCTGAAGAATAATTAAATGGAAAAGAGTGAGATGTTGAATATAGTTTTGTTTTCTTGATGGAGTAAACCATAAAGCTAAGTGTAGGCAGACATTGTTTTTATGACAAAATCTCAGCTAGGTAACCCCAAAGTGCTAAAACTTACTGAGTGTGGAGTGAATGAAGAGATGTGTGCAGATTAATTAGATTGAAAAAATGTTTTGACAGCATAAGTGAACATATGGAAGGAATTGAGAGAACCTGATCTAGTTCCCCACTAGTGTAAATGATGCCTTAGCCATTGCTCATAAAGCAAATACAGATGCAAAAAGAAAAAAAAAAAAGCGAAAGCCCCCATTCCTACCCCTCTCTCCAGTAAATCCAAACCTGTTGCCAGATGACAAATAAAAGTTCCAGCTAAATGCACAGGAAGCCGTACGCTCAGCATGAATGTGAAAAGAAATCAGCTAAATAAATCTGAATTTATCACCTTAAAGGAAGTGGTGCAGTTTAACAAAATATTGTGTCGAGTACACAGCTGAGCATCAGGATATCCTGTGCGGATGCTTTTCCTTCAGCTTCTCTGTTTTACCTTCCCCTGTGCAAATGACTCCTGCTTTCTGTCCAGCTAATTTCTTTTGTTCTACAAGTTAGTGTGGAGTCACACACCTGCTCTGTCTGCCCTAAAGGTTTTCCCACCTAAAACTGAAGATATAGAAGTGTTAAGACAGAACAAGAAGGGAGCAAGAGAAGCAAAATAACTTGTTCCAGGTTGTGCAGCAGAACAGTGCTCCCAGACTCCAAATGCTCCATCACCAGCAGCAATGAGTATGAACAGGGTTGATTTAGCTTACAGCTATATTGCAATTCCCTATGTTAGGCTCTGATGGTAGGAATCTGATCTTTTGACTCCCAGGTGAGCTTCCTTTCTGTTACACGGAGCTACCTGTCCATTTCCAAGCCCCCAAGTGGGTTAAATGCATATATTTTCTTGTGTAGTTTATATGGACAAACCTTCAAAGTCCTGTTTCAACAGTAATGCTGTATATGGTTAATAAATGTATTCCACCTCAGAAGGAGCTGAGGAAAATGTACTGCCCATGCTAGCTGGTGATGTGGTCAGAGAGCCTCTGCTTTGGTGGCTGAGCTGCCAGTCAGGGCAGAATCACTCACAGCATGGGAGCAGTGAGGAGGCCAAGTGTGCTCTGGGTAGTGGGGAGCAGCTTGGTGGACAGTGCACAGCCCTGTGTGCTGTAGTTGCATTACAGCAGTCTTGGACGAGCTGTCTTGGACCTTCACCTGCAGGCATTGGGAAGTGGGCATACATTTCATGAATAATCTTATATGGGCTAATGTCTGATAAGTGTGGCTGAGCTGTGCCCCATCTCCAGTAAAGGCTGCTTAGATGTTGCCTACAGACTGTTGATTCATGGCACCCAGTGCCAGTAGTCTGTGAGACTGAAACAGGAGCTAAACATTTGGGCTCTTTCCATTGCCTGGGTAAGCTGAAACCCGTGTTAAGCTGTCAAGTTTGCATCCAAACAGCT
This sequence comes from Phasianus colchicus, assembly GCF_987193195.1. NCBI lineage: Eukaryota > Metazoa > Chordata > Aves > Galliformes > Phasianidae > Phasianus > Phasianus colchicus. The sequence goes on from NC_143444.1 coordinate 29,277,335, forward strand.
TTGGACACTAAGAGTTGCCAGCAGTGGAGCCCTCACAATGCAAACTGCTTAATTATTTGATAGTCAAAGGCAAGTTTGGAGTGCAGAGTCAGATGAACAACAAAACAGCCTATATTTAGTAGCAGTGTGGCTGGAGCTTAGACCCAAACATAGTTTCCAGCTGATAGATGATGTGACAATCATAGCTGACCCTCATCCCATTCTAAATTTGGTCTGGAGAATAAGTAATTAATATCATCGCTAGCACGACAAGCCACCCTTCACAGCAGCTGCATTGCCACTGCTGCTCCTCTTACAGCTTTGTTGGCTGGCCAGCCTGGCTAAAGCACAAATTCTGTGTGACACAGAGCTGTGGTGGCCACAATCGTCTGACACTCAGAGCGGTCATTTAAGCAGGATAAAAGTACCTCAGGAGGTAGAGGTGGTGCGGTGGCCTTAGTTGCACTTGGCTCTTGTTACGTGATCTTTTTTTCTATTTGTTCTTGTCTCTGATACTATGGAGTGAAAGCCACTCTCCTGCGTCACAGGAGAGGTCAAGTGATATGTACTTTAATCAGGCAGGGGGGCAGGAGTAGAACTAAGCACTCTATGTACCACCCATGGTACAGTATTGGGCCAAACCTAAAGCTACAAACTGTGAGTATAACTAATCAAGCCTGTGGGAAAACAATGGGCTCAGCCCATTTTAGAAAGGTAACTGAAACTTAAAAGACTAAATTAAACATTGAAAGTAACTTGGGGAATCTTTTGCGAACCTTCTGTAACCTAATTTGGTGCTCAAACCAGAAAACTACTTTGTTTCAGTTCTGAGTGACCCATCCAAGGCTGGTCCAGTTGGCCCTGTCAACTGCAATTGGATGGATGTAGGAGTATAAAAACATTGGGCATCTTCTACACCACCTGCCTGATTCTCCTCTACCACAGTAACAGTCTTTAATAAACAAATGGATCAAATACTTCTTTAGGGTGGGCCAATGCTGCTATCTATCACATGGGTAGGGAGATTCAAGGGCCAGCGATTCTTTCTGGAAGACAGACCAGAACTAAAGCCTGGAGCTGCTGTCCTGATTGCTGGACCTCCACCCTTCCATCCTCTTCTTCTCCCTCCTCTGTATTGTCTCTCTGAGGTTTGATCCTAACACGAAAATCCAAGTTGGAACAGAGCAAAAGAAAAATATAAACTTGTGTGAAATTTTCCACCTTTTCACTAAATGAATGAAAGCCAAATTTTCACACTTCGGTCTTTGGTGTGAAATTTTTGCTCAGCTCTCCTATTTATCCATAATGTGTTTTAAAACTTGGCTCACTCCATACAGAATGCCACAGAGAATTGAGTTACAGATTTGGGGCTTTGTGCATGCTGCCAAGATCTTCCCTTATAACTCAAACGTATTTAAGGGGTTGGGGGAAAGCCACTAGAAAAATATTGTGTGTGGATCCATCATATGCTTTTCTTCATGCAGTCATATACCACTAAAAAGGAATGTTCTAACAGGGCTCTGTTACATTCAACTCTGCTGAATTCATGCAATTCCTGTAAGCGTAGATAAGATGAACTTTCCATCTCCAGGCTATTGGGTAAGCCATCCCTACATAAAAGCCTTGCTTAAAAATCTCAGCACACCTCAAAAGTATTTCTTGGACATCAGCATTTCAAGAAATCTGCTTATTGCCCTCAAATCCAAATACGTGTGACTAGATTCCTTAAAATGATGTCAGTGTCAGTTAGTCTCAGCTTGTGTGTGAAGATGGGCAAGAGAGGTTCTTCACTGGCTGAAGAAAGTAAAAATTCTAACATATTTACTGTACTTGCTATAAGGACTTAAAAGTGCAAAGGAGGCCAGTCTGTTTGGAGGTAGGTACTTATCCCTGCCAGATTCTACAAATTGGAATACTGAGAATTTCAATCTATTGTAAATAGAGCAACTTTTAAACTATTTTCCTCTGATGCTGATCTGTGTCAGTAGAGCTGTACAAAAGCACAAGAGTCAAGGCTGATCTGAGCAGCAGTCTGGATAATGTTGTCTGAGTAGGTAAGGGGAATTCACATCTCAGAGCTCTGCATGGCTTAGAATGGAGGCTGATCTTCCATACATACACTCCTGTCATTCTCAGGAATACCTGATGAACCATGTTTGCTGGACAGCTGTCTCATTGCTTGGCTGCAAGAATGGCAGCTTTTGATCACTTGCCTTATATTACCACAATAAAAATGAGTATAATTTCCGTCTTTTGCCTAAGTACTAAGATGAGGTAAATTAAATTTGGCTTGGAAAGAGAAGCAAGCCATGCATCTCATTCCAGTTGTTCTGAGATTCCTGAATTACTTCTGTTACAATTTCTGATTGAAAACTGGTTTAGAGCAGTTAGTTTTCATCCTTAATATCTTTCCTAGATGATTCATTCTTGATGCAATGGCTGTCACAGGACAAGCTATAAACCAGCACCATTCTGAAGAAAACATGCTGAATTTACACTTGAGTACACCTCTTGGTTTTCATGTTGCCTAAAGATTCCTCCTCCAAGTAGCTGGCCATGCTGTTTTCATAACTGAAGCATGGTGTGCCCAAACAGCCTGGTGAGCTTTGATGTGTGCTTTTATATTTACAGGCCAAATGCTTCCAGCCACTGAAATTGTGCAGTCAAACTTTAGATAATAGTTTTTTACTGTTAAAAAGGACACTGGTTAAAAATCCTAACATTTCTTGGGGTTTTCAAATGAATAAGTGGAAAGAACACAGCTGAGAAATTGTATTTGCCTGAATGCCTCATCCATTTAACTTTGGATGCAATTTTAAGGTACCTACATAGAGCATATGCATAAATTCTGAAGGGATCTGATGTTCCCAGATCATTAATTTCAATGAGATTTAGTTACTTGATGACTTTGGTTTATCCTAAGAGCTATGGCTGAGGTTTGTAAACCTGATTTCTCATTTGTCATATACTTTTAAGGGACTACATCCCATTAATTTTCAGTAATACTCAGCCACATAAGTCCTTGAGTCTCTATTGAAAATTGAACTTAAAGACTATTTACAGGTAGGTTGATCTTCCTTGACTCCCTCAGCAGACCCGAGGCAGATGGGTTGCTCTTGTGGGATGCACAGGATGACGCTGGGTGCTCTGGAGTCAGCCCTTGCAGGAGCTGATTGACTTGGGAATCAGGAGAGCAGACTGCCTCTAGATAGCCCTTGTAAGCACCTCCTGTGTGCTCCTCCTGCTGCTGTGTTGACATTTTTTCCTGGTGTCTCCTGGTATGACACAGTAGGTTGCTGCAATGCATCTGCCACGTAGTGTTAAAAACCTTTTCCTTTCCATCGCTAAAAGGGCAAAGATTGAAATTTGCAGCATGAGCTGTCAGCTGGACCATGATATTACTGGGAGATCTGCTGCCTGTGGAGGCTTAATGTTAGGCTCTGCCTCAGGTGGTGCTGAAGAGCAGAGTTCAGCCACCAGTGCTGAATGAATGGCTCTGAACAACTGACTTTTCAGAGGGGTTGCAGAATGGCACCTTGCTTTGAAACACTGGTGGGCCTTGGAGAGTTTGGTTTGCTGGGCTTCTGCCCTGCTAGGGTAATGCTGTTCGGTTAACTCTCCATGGTAAGCAGAGTGTTTACTGGCTTCTGTCTGTCTCAGCTTTGACACTGTAACAAAAGGTTAGAAATCATGAATGCATCCCTTTATTTCTGCTCCACAGTGCCTCTTTTTTTTTTTTCTGTGTAAACCCTTCACTTGCCTCTTGCCCAGCCTTTAGAAATGATGATCAAATGCGAACTTTCAGGGTTTATTTATAGCATAGCCCTTATGTAAAGGGAGAAAAGAAATGATTAAAAAGCAATTTTACAAAATATTTTGTTTTAAGAGAGAATTCATTGTGTTTAAATCACTGTATTCATTGTACTGTCTAGACTGCCAAACAAAGAAGATAGAGCGTCATTCAAATCAAGATTGTGAAATTCTTGGTGACTGGAATTATGGATTTGGATGTCAAGCCTCAAACTATTTCTGAACAGCAGCATTATCACTTTGCTATATTTAAGGCTTTGTTGGAGACAGCGCAGTGCACAAGGTTGATCTGATTGAGTAACGCGATTCTAATGATCCTTTGTTTTCAATTTCATTATACATTCATATTTTCAATGTTCTGTTCTTCTTTGTCCCCAGAAAATTGTTGAAAAGAGTCTCCTCTGGGAGTGAAGTATTTGTTCAAACTAACAAAGACCAAATTGACCAAATTAAGAGAGGAATTCATGTATGATAGTTTGAGCAACCTAGAACAAGTTGTTGAAAATTGCTGGCTGTGTGTTTTTTCTAACATAGTATTTGACATTGCTATGGTGGTTGCTGTGAGAGCACAATGATGTCAATTCCCCAAGACTTGTAGATATTTAGTAGATTTAAAAATACAAAATATTAAGCTGACCGCGGAATCACAGGATTACAGGAGTTAGAAGGGACCTCTAGAGATCAAATCCAACTCCCCTGCGAAAGCAAGTTCTCTATAGCAGGTAGCATAGGTCAGCCTGTGTCCAGATGGGCCTTGAATATTTCCAGAGAAGGAGATTCCACCACCTCTCTGGGCATCCTGTTCCAGTGCTCCATCACTCTGACAGTAAAGAATTCTTCCTTGTGTTTGTATGGAGCCTCAGTCAGCTGACAGTGGCACAGGCGGGGAGCTAGAGGATGAGCCATGGCACCCACATTGGCTTTGTCTGCTTGTGCCAGCACTGATGTCTTCTCTCTTGAACCAACCTGAGAAGACTTTTAGTCAGATGAGTAATAGTGTAAAAATAAAACTGGGCTTACTGTCTGTTTGTTTCACAAGGTTGGCTTATCTCCCAAAGAAGTGATGAGTGCATTTTTCAATGCTGAAAGCTGTAAGAGGCCCAGAGTAAAACACAACATTAGTGGAGAGTATTTATGGCAGAGGGAGAACCTTCCTGGGGAGCAGAACTGTCTGTTTTCTCCTAATGTTCCCCCGTACGGGAATTGTGCACAGAGGGGCTGAGCAGCAAAGCCTCTCCCTTTCATTTTTCTTGCAGTTGAGAGAAAAGTTGATTTTTCTGAGACATTTACAGCCTTTTAGGTGTCCCTTTTTTTCTTTCACTGGTGTGAACAGTAGCACCAGGGCAATTCAACAGAAGTTGTAAAGCAGGGAATTGAAAGCAATGTGACTCTTCCCATTAGTGAGAAAGCTTTGAGGGACTTTTCTATGCAGTGTGCCCCTTTTCCTCATGTTTTTTGTGTTTTTCTTTTAAGTGAGGAAACTGTCTGAAAAAGCATTGTGGTTATACAAGAGGAAATTGTCTTTTGCTTCTTTTTTTTTTTTTTCTTTTTCCTGTGCTCATTCATTTTGTGCCTCTAAGTCCAGCTGGCCATGTAAAGGAGTTGTAAGAGATGGACTATTGTGCTTGAGTTAGTATCACCTGTTAAAAAACAGAGAATTAAGCACTCATTTCTCTTACTGGGAAATATATCAGCCTTTCTGTGTCTGCATTTTAATCTGGCTGGTGAGCAGAATCACTGTGCCAGCAGATTCATGTGTTCCAGAGAAGAGAACACACTATCTCACTGGAAGTGTTACTTCAAGTGTGTTTCTTAGGGAGTCAAAATACAACCAACTTCTGCATGCATGAAAGAGTATAGGCATATCAGTGCACCAAAACACCCCTCTGCTGTTTTATCAGAGTAAAATGCTGACCACCATCACTGGCAGTGTCTTGCTTTGGTAGAACTGTGACTTCAACCAGTATTTAATCTCCTGAAGTTGACAAAAGTAGAAAGTATGTGTTGCGCATTTTGATAGGCAGTATGAAAGGATTTGTTGATGCTGAAGGACAAAGCAAACACACCCAGAACACGACAGTAATGGTGGATAGGGACTGCCTGCAGTTCTGGCAAACACATGGCATCCCAGGCACTGCGTGCCTTGCTGGCCAAACACCGCTGCACATGGAAACAGGGTAGCTGCTGGCTTCATGGGCAAGCCACGTGCATCCTGGCAGTTAGTTCATGATCACATTTCTTTAACACAGTGGAAATCAGAAACCAGAAGATGTAGGGTCTGCTGGTCACTTGCTTGTCTTCAGAACCTTCCTGCTTGTTATGAGTTGATGAAACTGTGCTTACATTGCTCATCCACATAGTGAAGCCGTGTGAGTTCCTCAGCTGTAAAATGCTGGATTAGTGGAAAGCAGAGATTTCACTACAGCAAACAGGCTATAAAATCATCCAACCCTTCTAAAAATATGGTGGTAGCATTTGAGGAGGTGGCTTCCAGCAGAAGCAGCTTGGCACAAGCTGGCTGTCATCCAGAAGTCTCTGAGAATTTCTCAGTGTTGTGCTTTAGGCACTAACATTAAAATGGACTTAAAGTCCTGCTAGAAACTATGAGTTCTGATAGAGATTTCATCAGTCACTGTTTCTTGAATCCTGATATTTTATGTTTAATGCCTTTCCATCTGAAAACTTCTGCTCTAATGCTTCTTGTGGAAGAAATTCCAATTAAAATAGCCTGCTGCCTTCTCTTCTGTTCAAGAGCTTGAGCTTGAGCTTGGCTCCATGCTCACATGGGTTGTCAGTCTCATGCCAGCGGAACTGCTCAGGAAAATCGATAGAAAATCAGAATCTCAGAGATTGGGAAAGAAACCAAACAACTTGGTCGTCCTCTCCCATCTGCACACAACTGTCCCAGAGACTTCTTCCAAAGGGATCCATCCCTTCCTCTGTCTTTATTTTGGCCAAAAGCGGATTAGGTTCAAAATCTGTTTCTGACACCTTTATCTTGAAATGCGAGGGCAGAACTTTGCAAGATTTATTGAGCTTCTGAAGCACTCTCAAGTCCTTCCTTACGGCAGGGAATTGATATTTTAGAAATATGATTAAGAGATCTCGTGTAATGTATCGTTTTATTTGAGAAATTTCCCCTCCAGGGATGCAGTGTTTAACATTTCCTTTGGTTAGTGTAAATAATAAAAGATAAGTCTGTTCTGCCTCAGACTCTCAGTAAGAAAGAGGAACAGATTTTGGTTTACTGAGAGGTCTGCAGTACTTTGTTCTCATGACTACTATATTATGGGATTGAACATATTTTAAGCCATCTGGCCTGTTCAGTCGAAACAAAATACATCAGTAATGTTCCGATTGCTTTTGAAACATCTTGTTCTTGTCAAAAAGTATTTTAAATCAAAACAGGCTTTTCCAGCTTGTGTTTGTCTTTTACTAGGAGGCCATGGCAAAAATGGGAAAAATCGGGCGAGTCGTACGACCAAACCATGAGCATCAAAGGTAATCCTGATGTTTGTGTGTTCACCTACGAGAATTTACCTGAGACTAAGTTGCGCTCTCTCGTTCTAGTCCTGCTTGAATGCATTAGCATTTATGACCCCCGGTTTTTAAATATCACACGGCACCCAACTCTTCAGCACGGGTGAATGTGGTAATCTACTCCAAGGAAGCCCCTTACCCTATAGATATCTGCCCATGCCCGCAGCTTGCCACTCGCGGATGCCACTCGCAGCGCGAGAGATGAGCTGAACTGCTGGGGATGTGCCGGCAGGCTGGGACGGTGCAAGCTGAGCTTCAGCGAGCGCCTGCCCGGCTGAGCCCCGCAGCGCTGGCAGCTCGGAGCCCGGGCTCAGAACGGCGCTGGGCGGAGGGGCGCGGGCACCCCCTGGTGGCACGGCCGGGGCTGGGAGCGTCTGGAGGGGCTCCGGGAGAACTGAAAATCAGAGGCGGCTGCGGGGAAACCAAGTGTACGGTTCTAACTTGGAGTCACTCGTTGGGTGGAAACTGCTCTGGCAGTATGCAGGACTCACCCGAGTCAAACTTGTTATTAGAGTCAGAGCTTCTTTGATGCTAAGTATGTATATCACAAGGGATTTAAATCTTAAAATCTCAAGCTTTGCTGAAATTAACTTGTTTATACAGATTCTATGACAAGAAATACGAAGTATTTTTGAAACTTGTGGAACATCAGAGGGAGTATCGTTCCATCATGAAAAGCTCCTAATCCAGTGGCATCCTCTGGGAACGGCAGGGATAAATGCCTAAGATGAGGGTAAATTCATCTTACTGCACTGTCCATTGTAAAAATACAGTTTTATCATTTGAAATGTCCATTTTTGTTGTTAAGGAGAAATAAAATGCACTCAATTCACTGTGAAGTACTGGGTGTTTTTTACCTGTCATCCATGCACACCAGGCACAATGGCAGTATGCAGAATCAGAGCCAGCTGTGGATACTGCAGTGCTGCTGCTTGCAGGCGGCCTCGCAGAGCAGCACGAGGAGCAGCGCCGCTGACCTGAGTGGATCTGAATCCCTGTGCTGTGCTTTGCACAGGTATTGCACACGTGGTCCTTGTAGGGCCTGCTACAGCTACAGCTGAGGCATCATTTCCATTGGAATGTTCTGTTTCGTATTTTTTTTACTCTGATTATAGTATATAATCAGTGGCTCATACTTGGACATTGTTTTTGCAGCTGTGCAGTCGTTCCTTCTGTTTTCTTGTTTCCTGCTCTTTTTTTCTGTCTCAATTCTTGCAGTGTAGTGGTTTTGCTATTGATAATTTGAGCCATTTTGTCTCTTGCAAGTAACTTGCTCTCAGTGCACGTGAATCTCTGTGCAGATGTGAGCCAGCCCACTATTGGTACTGAAGGATGAGGCTGTGCAGAGTTGCTGCAAACATGTTCATAATGCGGGAGCATTCCTTCCACCCTGCCAGCTGCATCTTGGCCCTCAGTCCTGCAACAGTCCAGCTCTCCATGCCTGTTCTTACCACGTTGCTTCACACAGGCTCAGCTCAAAACCTGTGTATCTGTACACTCACAGGCACAGAGCTAATGCCAGTGACAGCAGGTACAGAGAATGCAGAGGGAGAGAGAGGTTTTCTTTCTTTAGACTTGCCTTTGTCTGTGCCTGGACATCCTCCTGGCTTACTGCTGGCCAATCCTGGTCAACAAGAGGCTTTCACTTTGTTTCAGGTGATTTTAAATGCTGTGCTGGACAGTTATTCCTACAGGAAGCTGCAGGGCTCCCAACGTCAGCTCACGGCACGGCTGGCCATGGAAGTAGAGGGGCTGGATGCTCTGTTTGTACACTGCAGAAACATTTCACCTCAGAGAATACTGTTTTGATCTTGCAAGACCCAAACACTGCCAAGGCCTTCAGTGAGATTCTCAGCAATTCTTTCTCTGCCCTTTGTCTTTTACTTCTTAATAAAAGATGTTGTTCTGTTTGGGGGCTGTAACTCTGTTATAGGTCACTAATGAGAGCCCTTCTTTTCTCCAGACTGCGGTTTGTGACTCTCACGGTGAGCCTTTATTATGCCACAGAAACAACTTACAAGCCCATTCCACAGAGTGAACATTCATAAAAATGGACTCCATCCTTATACACTTCACTTGATAGCAAAGCCACTGTTTTCTATTGGCATAGGCTTTTATTCCCAGTAAATGCAAACAGAAGTTAGACAATAACAAAACTACACTTGGAGAACTTGGAAAATAATGGTTTCTGGGTTTACATGTTTGTAGTCAGCACTGAAAAACATCTGGGAATTTTTTTTAAAGAAACAATGCACTTCCTGCCTTATACTTCATGGAAAAGCAATTGTTGCCATTTCCAAAGTACCCATTGTTAAGAGAGACAGCTTTATAAGTTCAGGGACATAATTAAAGACAATGAAAGTTGATGGGAATAAAATGAAGAAAACCATCATAACAAGAAGAGTCTAACAAGCAAGAGAATAACTGTGACATACTGCTATATCATAGCATACAGTAAAGGGTACAATAAAATATGTCAATTGAAAATGTGTAAAAAGAAAAAAAACAGTTGGAGACCAGTGTATTGTGAACAATAAATATTCATATATTTTAACATATCAATTTTAATATACAACTCATATGTAAAAACGAAGTTCACTGACTCCAAATACATAACAAATGTACAGATTGTACAGTGACAGATGCTTAGGTTTGTCTGGCACTTTACCAGCATTTTTAACTTGTCACACTCAACACACACAGCAACTTCAGCAGATTTTCCATAAACTTCTTTATCATCAGAAATGTAGCCTTTATCTCTCCCTAAAGTAGTACCAAGACTTGCAAGGAAAACACAAGGAGTGTATGGAGTCCACAAAGGAAACAACCATTCATACTAACTTTGTTAAAGCTTAAGAGAACAGAGTTCACCAAAGCTGTACACTTTGTGTAGGTTTAGACAAAAGACTTACACAGAGATTTGCCTACACTTCTTGCATGATCCTTATATGCCATTCTCCCCATGTAATACTTACATTTTACAGTTGCATTTTTGCTCCAAGCCAGTATTACTATCAGGTTCATATTGCCCAATATTAGAATCAGGACTGTACTCATAGCAGAGCTGTAAAAATCTGTATTCCATTGGATATGTAATCAGCTGTGATAGCAAAAAGAACCAACACAAGATTTTGCAGAGGTATTATCTAACATTACTTGTGTTACTTGAGACCTGGCAAACAGCAGTTTGCTAAATTCTCAAATTAAATTGTATTCAAACTGAACCAAGACATGAAATGTCAAAACTTAAAAGTTCTAAAAATCTCAACTGTAAGTTGACTGGCATTGTAATTTTAGGTCCTGTTGATAGGCTTAGGCATTTTCAATTCAGGCACTTTGTATGAGGATAAGTTGGAGATACATAAAGCATAAAAGAGTATAGTAAATACACAATGGCACAGCCTTCTAAGCAATTGCACATCGAATCACTTCGCCATGCCAAATATCACTTGAGTCCTGCTTCAGTCTTTACAGCAGAATGACAAATCCATCACATGCTGCCCCAAATGGAGGAGAAGCCTGTCACTGTTTGATTTTGACTGAGAAATCAAAGTTTGAGTCACTCAGGATTCTGACAGCATGCTCTGAGCTGCAGACCTTGCCATATTTACCCCGTTTGTTGCAATTTGCTGACAAATGTTTATCACACAAATGAAAAGAAGGGAAACAACCACCATGTCATCAGCTGTTCCAAGTGTTCTGCAGAGAGGCCCAGGCATCGTGTCAAAAGGAGACGATAAGCATATGATTGTTCCGAAGGAGCAAACAACAAGTCTTAGGAAAAAAATGCACATGAGACCACCCCAGGTGAAGATTCCTCGCAAGGCAAGAGTCAGGAACAATGGCATGTCATAGAGGTAATCTGCAAACTAAACATGCAGATGAGTGAAGTTCTGCTCCATTCTGATCCATGCAGTTCTTTTGGTTGCACGAGTCTTTAAGCACTTCTAGATTCAAATCTTTTGAATGCAAAAACGTTCTGTGCTGTCCCAGTTCACCAAGGCAGGTCAGTTATTTTGCAGTATCTACAGGCACGCTCCTAAGGCAATCCTCACTTTCCCAGCACTTTGCATAGAGCATTATACTTGACACTTTTGGAAACAGGGCCTTAATGGCTGCCTTGAGTATACATGCTCTCTTTAAAGTCTGGCATCAAGCGTATGCTATCAGTACATGAAAAAGAGGCCTCAAGTCTCACAAGAGTGTGGAAGGGAAAAAACGTAGGACTGAGTCATTATAATAATCATTCCTGCTTGTTGATACTAATTTGTTGGGTTGGAAACTAACATTCTCAAGCACAGTGCTTAGTTTAGTCCACAGATTAAAACAGACTCCACAGTCCTGTTTGGGCCCCCCACTGGGATTTGACAGGACAGGAGGATTTGCTTTGGTGATATTCTGCACGCTGTCAAGAATGGGTCTCACATGTGCCTTTAGCCCTCATCTTTCACATCACTTCCAGTACCTGTCACGTCCCCACACCATCTGGGATTCCAGCTTTAACGAAGTACAGAGCCAGTGTAGACTGTTTGAATTTGGCAATGCCTCAGTAAAAAAAAAAAAAACCTACAGCTGCTTTCTAAGCTGGGATCTGCTTTGGAACAAAAGACCTAGATGTATTTTAAACTCCTGGAGTTCAAATATGAGTTCAAACGTGAAAGTTTTCACTGACTCTCTAATTCTGCTTCACTTCCTAAGTGTCATCTTGCATTGCCTTCTCCTTCCTGCTAGGATGACTGCAGAGTGATCTCTCTGAGCTAGAAACTCAGAAGCACCGTTACTAGAAGATGCTGACTCTAGCAGCGAATGTTAAAACTTCCCCTATAATATCATCAGTGAGTGTATAAAAAGGTAATTCACATACTGAGACAAACCATCTTTCACTGTTGAGTCCCTTGCAATCCTCTGTGTGTTATGCAGTACTAACTACATAAATGTAGATTTAGAAATACTTACAGGTCGAGGTTGCCCTGAGAAACGCTTGTTGTACACTCTAATGTCATGAACAATCTGTTTACTTGGCTTATCGTGTAGCTTTTCACAGGAGATGTTAACCAGAACCACCACCTTCATAAGAAAAGAATACAGGCATTACCACTGTGTATTTTAATCTTCAGTATAAAGGATATTGTTTTGTAGCACACGTCTCTTCATAGGCTCTCTATTACAAATTGACCTTTGTACAGTTCCAGCAGTTCCACAACAGCAAGAACATCTTCCTTTTATGACTTGCATCCAACCTGCCAGTACAGCAGGCAGGCTCTGGCAGTGGTCAACGGAGATGAGGGAGTCCCATGTCCCATATTGCTTTTTACGGAATGTTATCCCAGAGATTCAATAAACTATACAAAAGTAAAATGCCAGAGGCCTGTATAATATTTCTTGCCTGATAAGATGTGTCAAATTATAAATGTGATTGGCTGCAGAGTCATTCAACTGTAAGTGGGTTTTGAAATGCAATGGAAAATTAGAGGATGAATAGAGTTGATCCTAAGAGCTCAAGCTTGTCATTTTCTATTTATTATAATGCAGATGTATGCAGGGGAGATGTCTTACCTTCTGTCTGCAGAGAGGGCAGATTATTGCTCCTAACCAAGGACTATGTTTCCAGTATGTAATTAGACAAGAACCTACAGAAAAAAAAGATGCATGGAGTATATTTGAGGATATTTAATGTTTATAAGAAGTTATTAGAATTAATAAGTGTTCTTTCTACAGTTGATTGCAGAAATGGATGTTATTTTTTACTTTCATTTTAAGATGTAATTCTTTGCTTTCATTTCAAGATGCAGTTTTACTCCTCAAACTGTAAAAATGGAGCTGTAGATCTGTGTTGATATATACAGCAGCATGGAACTTCCCCCTAACAAAGACTCTGACAGTGGATAATATCTTATTCTTGCAGCTTCCTTGTTTGTGGATGAAGCACTCAGGAATACAAGTACCCTTCCAGTATGTGTACATATATGTATACATTGCACAGTGCTGTGTGTACATTGTGGAAAGGTTAGTCAATGCATTCTTTTTGATTTACCAAAACAACTGCTAACTAATTTCCAAATGCAGTGCCATCTTAACACCAATCTCTCAGGTGTTGAAGAGGGCAGAGTCTGAGGACACTAACATAAGCCTGTGCATGTACCTGATAGCAGTGCTTGACATACATGAATATCAATGGTGGTACTAACAGCAAAAACAACAAAACATAAATAGCATCTGGTCAGAAGTAGCGCAGCTTGACTTTCAGCTCCCAAGTTCAATGTGACAGTCAAGAAAAAGTATCTCTTAACATGTAAACTGGTCAAATTTGACAAAGATCACAGTGAAAGCAGCAGTGGAACACTGTGTTGCCATTTTGTTGGAATTGTTTTATTGGATTGAACAATGGTGTTTGTTTTTAAAAACAACCAGTAAGTAGCTTAAGAAGTTTTGCAACAGGAAGTCTTCAGGAGCCCTTACTGCAGCCTTTTCTGTACCCGGACTTTCTTTTGCGTTGTCATTGAAAAGAAGGATTTTAGAGGAGAAATGTGTCCAAAATCAGGTATAAAAAATGTTCATGCTGTCAGTTACCTCCTAAAGAGGACACCCCTATATTGGAGATGATACATTTGCCCTAAGGATATTTTCATGAACCTTGCTCTGACTCGTGCATTTTATTTTTATTTGAGTGCAGGGTTTTTCTTTCTGACTCCTCTGGTTTGTTTGCACAGACAGAAGTTAGCTGGGCACACGGCTGCGTTTATATCTAAATCCTCATGTGGTATATATAAACTCAGTCTGGCAACAAGCTTCAAGCCTTTGCTTGAACTTTTGCATTTGACAGCCATCATGCCTGACTTCAGGAGCTGCTTTGACCCTCTGGGTCCAGATCCTGTATCATGAGCCACGCAATTGTGCCTGTACTCAATCCCAGTGATGACAGTGGGGTACTAATGGATCTCATATTTCTTTGAGGGCTTTAAAAATAGAACCCCATGGAAATTAAAATTTGCTACATGCAAAATCCTGTGTTTAGTGGAACAGGAAGGGAAGGACTCCTCTGAAGTTGACCTATTTGTGCTTCAGTGCATTTTTCATAAAATGGGCAAAATCCTGTTTCAATCTAGCCTGCTACACAACCTTCTGAGGGAGTCCATAGGTTTTTCTAAAATACCTTTGAGGTTTTTGTTAATTAGAAAAAATAATATTGCACAAGGATCATTTTTCAATTGAACTTCCTGAGCATATGGTTCAAACTGAAGCTGAAAAGGAAAACTTCAGGACAAACTGTATGAATTACTACTAATAATAATTTTATTTTTTTTTTTATAAGTCCATATTAATCTTCTTTAAAAGCTCTGGGTTGACCACATTTTTTAAATAAAACTTTTATCAGAGTGGAATTTATTAAGAGTGCTCCGCATTGCCTTAGCTCTGTTCCATGGGGTACTGGGAGAAGTTTTGTTACTGATTTCAGTCACAACAGACTTAGATCTATGAAGAATGGTTTTGATAAGCCCAATGTAAAATTTTATAGGTTTAAGACATGAAAAACAGACACGTTATGCTTCTACTACAAAAACATAGTCAGAGCATGGATAGTGCAGCATTGCACTGGAATTTATGTTTCAGAGTGTAAATGATGATCTATTTGGGGAATGTAAAGCCTATTTAAATAGATACAGTTAATGATAACATATACCAAGCTTATAGATGGTACTTCTCCACAAATTGCAAAACAAAAATAAGGCCCAACTCATTATGTCTGTATAGTAACTGTTGAGTGACAGCATGAACCACTGCTTGAGCACCTGGGGAAAGGACCCACTCAGCCTTGTGAGCACAGGTGAAGGCAGTTCACCTGTGGGACAGGAAGGGGTGGAGCCTGGCTGCACCTCTCTCAGACCTCATTTCAGGGCTGACTGCCCCAAGGAAGGGTCTCTGATGAGAGAGACTTCCCTTGTGGAGTCTTTCCTGTGAACCTTGATCCTTGAGCATGGGTGAGTGCTTTTCCTTTGTAACACCATTCCATCCATGCTAGTCCCTTTGATGTAATGCTTCTCTATCACCTTTCCACTGTGCTGACCTTTTTGATTGTAACGATGTCATATTCATAAGTGGGAAAGGAAAAATTAACCAGGCCAGAGAAGGAGGAAAATTAATGATGTCTGTCATCATGTCTATCTTTGTATTTGAAATGGCAGCTTACATGATATTACTTGAAACATGTTTGGAGGCCATAAGCTTACTGTTTCTTCTGGAGTGAGTTTTGTTTAAACTATCCTTTTCCTGTGTGGTAGAAAACAATGTGTAGTAATAAAAACATGAGAAAAGCTGAAGTATTAAATGGTGTCATGCACGTTGTAGATGGTCCCTACAATGTGTCTATAGCTGTTGCCACCTCATTGGTCTGTTGTGGTTTCAGAGGACAGAGATATTAGCAGTGTTGATGAAGTGTTGGTCTGGAAGAGCATTATTTCAATCTAGAAAAAAAAAATGACACTTCCTCTAGACAAAATTCATTCTTTTTGCACGAACATGAACTACAATACAGGGCCTTGTTTTCATTTCTGCTTAGGACTTTTTATAACAGTTGTACATGATGAAGAAATTGTCAATAGCTTATAACTATAAATCAAACTTGCTGTAAGGTCTTTGAAAAACATAGAAAGGAGCTTTATGTTTTTGCCTAGTGCATTTTGATATATTTTGCTGCTGGAGAGTCAGATATGTCAGATATTACTGCCTCCAGCAGCCTGCATGACCTTCTGCCAGAGTTTACTGATGTTATGCTGCACAGGAGCACTGAACTACCTTCAATAGCAATTTCAATCTCATCAGATCATAAACTCCAGTTCTTTACTGTCACCCCTTGCAATGGTGACGACAGCATTCAGCAAGGAACTTGATAAGCAGCTGGGGCGGTAAGGTTGTAAACTTTACCTGTAAACTCACTGAAGTATGTATGTCAGAGGTCTGAGAGAAACTAAGTTCATTTCCACATACTTGAATACAAACTATTTGGATTTCTAGGCCTTTTAATTATTCCATGAGTTTGTGTTGTAATTTAACAGAATCTTACAAAATTGTTACTTTTTGTCTTGTGACTTCCTGGGCATTTCAAAAGTGGCTCCTTGTAAGTATGAAGGTAGTAAACAGAAAAAGATTGTGATTTTTTCCTGGTGATAGAAAGATTAAACTTCTCTTGTATTAGTAAGGGAATTTTCTTCTGAAATCATAGAAACACATCCTGAGATGGAAGAGATCCACACGGATCATTGAGTTCAACTCCTGGCACTTTACAACACCACCCAAAAATGAAATATGTCTAAGACTGTTTTAAAAAACAGGCTTCCAGAATGCCAGAAGGCTTGCAGCCATGGGCACTGTCCTGGGGAGCCTGTTCCAGTGCCTGACCACCCTCTGGTGAAGAACATTTTCCTAACCCGGCTGACCGTCCCCTGACACAGCTCTGTGCCTTTTCTTCAGATCCTGCTGCTGTCAGAGATCAGTGCTGGCTCCTGCTCCCCTTGTGAGGAAAAATGTAGGCTGCCATGAAGCCTCCCCTCAGCCTCCTCTTCTCTGGGCTGAAAAACCTAGGGACTCAGCTGCTCCTCATAACTCTAATTACTGGGAGAAGTGCTTAGAATGGTTCTTGCACAGGATTTGAGATCTCTGTGGGAAGTGTGCTGCATTTAGTAGCCTTTATAAGCACTGTACTTTCAACCCAGAAAACTTACCACAGAACAGATGTCCACAGTTGGTTTCTACTGGGAGAGTCGCTGTCTGGAGACAGATGGGGCAGCTGAAGTCACTGTGATTACTAGGTTGCTGAACCTGGAGTGATTCCTGAAAGAGAAGTAGTGCAGTCTTCAGTAAATTACTATTGCGATTGACAGTCAGTTCAATAAATATCATTTATTATGAATTAGCAAAGAATCACAGAAGCTAAATGGAGGTGTTGGCACAACTAATAGTTACCTCAGCAGATAGTGAAAATTGGGCAGAAGTAATTTGTGTAGTCCTACAGAAAGGAGTAGTGTCGGAGGTAAGTCAAGTCTAGTAGAGTGACAAATGACCTCTGGGCAAATACCTTCTGACACAATGTTTTCTAAACTTCATAAGCACTGAACATTTCTGTATTTTGCTTTCTTATGCAGTACTAACACAGATTAAGAAGTGAATTGTTTCAACTGATATAAACTGTAATAGTTCGTGTCAGCTGAGGAACTGCTTGCAGTTTGCAACTTCTGTGTCTGCAAACACGTTACATATGTATACGCATGCATATATTACATAAACTGATTAGGTAGCTATGCTATTTCTGTAAAGTACTAACACACTTTCTTTGTGCACATTTCTTTGTCTCACAACAAAGCAAATGTGTTTCTGATTATGTAACAGATCTTGAGTCAAGGGAAACCCGGCATTCCCAGACTATAAGTGATGGAAATTATGAGCAGCACTCTTGCCCTCTGCAATCTCAACAAGTTGAAACTACTTGTGTATTTTGTATTAGAATGTGTTGTACAGCAATTAACATGCTACATGATTCCTAGGGGATGAATGATTATAACTTTTCCAGATGATTCATCTTCTACTGACTTAATGTGGGCAAGTTGAATGTTACTGTGTTGCTCTATGATACGAGTTCTGCTGAGGTAAGCTCCTCGTCAGCCAAGTGTTGAGAAGCTCTGTGTTCAGAGCATGAAAGTTAGGGCTTTATGAATTACAGCAAGGAAACAGACAGTGATCCTCTGATAGTGACACCCAATGAAGAATATCTGCATGTAGAGATGAAGAAAAATCATTTGAATGTCACAAAGCAGCGACTTTCATTTTCTTGTAATCTTTCTCTTACTGAATGAAGCAATGTGGGAAATTTGTCCAGCTCTCATGATGTGACTGACAAGTGTTAGGTTCCATGAGAAGAAATAGGCATTTCTTTATATAGATAATTAAGCAGTGAGTGTGCTTATTATGGATGCTGTGAATTTCTGAATCCGAATAGGTACTGAATCTGAATTCTGAATCTGAATAGGTACTGGGCATTGAGCGCTGCTAAATACAAAGGTGGTACCTCTGTCTGAGGAAGTTAGCAAACAATACATTGCTAGAGAATGAAAGAGCATTCTGGGGAAGCTTCATAAAACTGCCTGTTCCTTTATTCTTCTGTGAATATCCACTGCAGCACAGAGAGCTAAGTGGCCCTGGTGTGACCTGGTGGGGACACTTTTACAGTAATCAAGTGTTTTGAGTCACCTTCAACAAAGATGTCAGTGCCTTATTCTTGTCTCAAGTAGATAAGCTAGGAAAAACAAGTTGAATCTTTCATTATCTGAATAGATTTTGTGCAAATCAGTTTTCTGATGTATTTAGTTCAAATGCTTGGAACTGTGTTTGAGATGGCTTTGTGCTGGTTATAGGAGGACTGTCCAGATGGACCTGATAGAAGACAGTCAATATTTGATAGATATTTATCTGCCAGAATAAATCTTACCCCTTCCAAAATCTTGAGCCAGCCTTGGAATATTTGAATTGAAGATTGAATTGGAGATTGAAGCAGTGATTATGGCAGCTAGCATTTTGTGTCTTGTGCCTGTTAGTTCTTGATGGCACTAAATGGTCATAACAAAATACAACATTTAGTGTGACTGGGCCCAAAATAAAAGACTTCTAGGGATCTTCCTCTCATACACTAATTCAACATGTAATCCAGAAACAGCAGAATTAAAACTGTCACTTCTGCTAACATTTTAGGCAGCTTTCAGTTCTGCTACAATCAGATCTTCATGTTTTTCTTTTGTCAGTGAGCACCACAGGTGTTTTGGCTGTTGGGGTGGAACTCCCATGGAAGTACCTGATCAGAGCTCGGGCTTCGGAGCCCTTCAAAACAGAAGTTCCCTGTGTGACAGAATCCCTTTTTCTGGGGGGAAGGAGGGAACAGGGGAAGGAAGAGGTCTTTTCAAATCTGGATACAGCTTTTGGCTCAAAATAAAAACCGAGTATTTCAGAAAACTCCGGTAGAACAAAATCAAGCCTGCATTACATGTTGTCACTAGATTTGATAAAGTTTCATACTTGTATGTAAAAGAAAAACACAAAATCACAGAATCACAGTAATCATATCATTGATTATAAAGCCAGAAGCTCCTAGGTGTAAAAACGTTTTCTTCAATGCAGCTCAGCTCACTGTATTTCTCAGTTTTCCCACAGCGATGTTTTTAAAGCATCACTGATGAGTTGACATGTTTGAAGAGAAGGAATTTAAATGGAGAAAGCAATTAACAGAACTGTTTCCTGTGATAGGTGAGCAGTTGCTCCTTGCCTTGGTTACAGGACAACTGAGATGATCAGTGATGATACACTGGACAGTTCCTTATTTGACAAAAATATTAAATTAGATCACAAGTAAAATAAGAATAAGTTGTTTTACAAAGGAGAATATACCTGTACAAATTTTCCAAAAGTAATTTAATGATTAAAAGTACTAATATTATTTCAATTATTTATGTATAACAATTATAATAAACATTTCCTGCCTTGGTTCAGAAGATGCACATAAAATTTAGCTTACCATTCCTCTTTGCAGAAATGTTTGAGAGGAGCTCAGTAAGTTATGCCAGCTGTCAGTGTTATGGTGTGGAATCATTCATGCAGGCCTGCTGGGTGTCATTGTCAATTATTAACTTACTTGCCCGATGGCAAGTCTCTCAAATGTTCTAAATAAGGTTTTGAAGGAAATGTGAGGTGGGTTTTTTGTTCCCTTCAATAAAGCAAGTCTGCTTTAAAAAAAAAAAACAACAGAGGTCTCCTGGGGAAAATAAACAAAAGCAACTCTAAATTTTTGTCCTAGAAGATATTTAGTATGAACAAAAAAGATACCTGAATGTAATAAAAATATTGCATTACTATTTTTAAATATTAACTTGATCAAGGGCATGCTACAGGTATTTTGATAACCTGAAAAAATAGCAGCCTATCAATTGTGTGGACAAACGATTAACTGTAGTACTATTGTGAAAGAGGCTTAAAACTTGCCAGATGCCTGTGATACTTTGGTATTGCAGAAGTGTAGAATTAGATTGAGTAACACAGTATCATCCAATGAAGCAAGCAAAATGTAGAAATTAAGCAGATCTAACTTGTTAAAATACTTTTAATTTATCAGCATATATATTTCATAAGGTATTTATTCTTTGTCATGCTCTGTAGTCCTTAAGAAAGGCTTGATTTCTACAAAGATGTTCTCCAATTTACTGAAGCAAAATTAATAAGGAAACCTGTCAAGGCCTTGGTTTTGTGCAGTGCTAACTACCCTGATCCTGATTCAAGAAGGCATTGAAGCACGTGCCTAATTTTCAGCCCTCAAGTAACACGTAACCTCTTATGGAGAGGTTGAGTGGGAGTCAGTAATATTGGAGTAGAAATACACTTACTACAAAAATAATGCCCCTGGCATTCCTGCTGAAGCGCTGATAAGCTAAACAAAACACTTTTCAAAGACTAATAACCGGATGGGATTTGTAGCATAAACAATGCTCCTTGTTAGTCACCAGTCCCTAGGGCATCTTCCTCACTGTGTTAGAGATAAATTGGCAACAAATGAAATGCTGTATGTGATTTCCTGCCCTGGATATGCATGCATGCTTGCATGACAGTGTGATAGCTGTCATTTATTATTTATCTAAGTATGTATACAAATCTACAGTGTGATTTAATTACTTGCTGAAGGTGCCAGACTAACAGATGCAGAAGCCAGAGCTGTTTCTTTTTCCAGAGAACTGACGTGGGGTAAGTAGTGGCATCCTTTCCAGGCTGTTCTACTGAAGTGCTTCACCCCAGTGGACTCCAAGTCTCTGAATGTTTTCTCCAACCTTTTCCCAGCTGCTCTTCTCTGCTCAGCATATTAAATCCATAAAGGCTGATAACAAGGATGTCAGTTAGTCCTCGTAAAGAGTCTGATTTTCTTTTAGACAGGAAGGTTATTCACTGGAAAATCGGATTGAACACATCAAATTATTCTTGGTAGCTCACACAAGCGTTTCATTACAACTTACTAAAGAAAGGATTGGGATTGTTTTAATACCAAAACTCCCTCTGACAAAATAATAGCAAAAAGATTGTGGACTTTCCATAAGGGTGAAATAAGCCCAGATGATCTCCTTTTACTTGCCAAGAGTTGTGTGCATTTGTGCAATGTCTCTTGCAGTTGCTTATTTCCTTACATACAGGCTGTTCTTGGAAATCGGATGAGAAAAGCTGCATTGTTTCAATAAGCAGGATTTTGTCTTCATTTTTTAATAGCACTCAATATATTATTCCTTAGTTACCATTAGAGTTCAAGTGGTGAGGTAGTTCCATCAAAGTCAACAGTTGGCTTCAGTTGCTCTGTTCATGCCAAGCCCTTTTTTTACTGCATTATTAATTCACAAGTTTCCACATAAAGCTTCCTATTCTACTTCCCAACTAAAGTTGGATTGAGACATAAAAAGATGTGAAATAGCACTTCCTGGCTGAGTTTTGGAGCAGAGCCTATTGAATGACATTTGACACAAAGTAAGGGGTTCAAGGCTGAGATGGGATTCTGCATTATGAATTCCCAGTGTGTCCCATGTGTGACCTAATTCCATTCTGGGAAGTAAGAGTGGTGGATGCTGGATACACAATATGTAGGCAGTGTTACAGTGTTCTGCTGAAATGAAGATCCAGGCTATCAGAGCTGCTTTTATCATAGCTCCTAAGCAAGAGGAAAGCATGTCAGACCAGCTGTCACTGAATTGCATCAGGAAAGCAAGGGAGAAATCTTTTAAAAAGGAAACACAAGAGAATGAGTAGCAAAATCAGAATATTGTAACTTCTATCTTAAAAGAATGATCCATAAAATGTAGCTTTGTTGGAAATGCCAATTAAAATAGTTGTAACTGCTCTGCTACTGCTTAAGAGTGAACAATCTGGTAAAAAGAGGCTCGATCCACCTGCTGCAGGAGTTGGATTTCACTCTGCAATACACCATCTTAAAATCTGAATAAAAATGTGTTCAAGACGTTCAGACAAATTGAAGCTACTTTTATAAGAAAAAAATGACTGATATAAATATGAAATTTGAACTCATTTTTTACTCATACTTGCCAACTTGCTGTGTTCAACCTGCCTTTGTGAGCAACATAACAATTTATGTTATGCTTTACATATCCTGCCCTGTTCAGCTGTGGTTGTGTTTGGGATGTTTCTGTGTCACTTGATAGCAAGTGATAGCTATGATATTTTCACCAAGTTTATTTTTTTTTGTTTTGAACACAGTTCTCTTCTTCAGCTGGAAAGTACTGTTTGAATACTCTATTTTTAAAGCATATATTTTAGTGAATTATTTATAACAATTTATAGATGTTAACAATAGTTAAACAGAATGGAAACAAACGGGTTATGAATATTTTATTCAGCTAATCTTGAATACTGATGATAATGCTTCTTAATAGTAATATGGAACATAGTTTTGAAAATTATTTTGTCTTTTGAGAGATCAGATATTTTTACCATAATTGGTTTGTGAGTGCAAAACTGTATGCCAGTACCCTGCCACAAAATCAGTCTGAAAAGATTGCTTCTTGTGACCTCGTCCACTGTACACACACGTACACACACAAAAGATAAGAGTACCAAAATAGAAGTGCAGATATGTGTGAAAAAGTAAACAAAATGCCCAAAATAGAAAAGAGCAGATAAGAGATTGACAAATGTTAGGAAAACAGCCGAGGAAGGTAGAGAGCATGGTAGGAAGGGAGGCTACAACGAAAAAGTGAGGTCCCATTGGGAAGTAATAATGTTAGAGAGGTGTAAATACTTCATTCTGCTGGTGTTGCTGCTCGTGACAGCTCCTCATTCTGAGAAAACTTCCTGGGAAGATGGAGGTAGACCATTCCTTAAATATCTTAGCCATTTTTTTCTCCTTCTGTATGAAGCCAAAGATGCAATTAGTTTTCCTCTGACTTTGTTCCCAGAGTAGTTTTTTATGGAATTTTGGAAAATATCAGGACTTCTGTTTCTGTGGCATTATCTCCATGCCTTTTCAACCACTCTTTGCTTGGGAATTATGGAACACTAAAGCAGGTAATATCTGTCACTCACTACACTCATCTTTTCTATTTCTTTTAAGGAGTGATCATGTAAGGTTGTCAAGGAATAGTATAATCTTCCTTGTTTTTTTGACCTGCAAAGTGAACTTCCTCTCATCTCTCCCACTGCGAGGGAGAAATGAGAAAAGAAATTCAAGGAAATTCAAAGGAAAGGGCCTCAAGTGGAGAAAGTATTTCCAACAAATATGAAAATATTTGAAAGGCACTTACTCCATGTGGAAATATATCTACCTTTCAGAAAAATTCAAATACGAGCCTCCTTTGAAGAATATACTCTCATAAAAAAATATTAAATTTAAGAAATACTTAAAACATCCAGAATTCTTCAAACACCTGAGATACATCAACATAGTAGCATAATAGTCAGTCATGCTGGTTAACTGTATCATCAGCAAAACAGGCATAAGGTCCATACTGTGTATCTTCCTTCCCCTGGTAAGGGAGTCACAGATATCAGAACCTCCTGACCTCACCAGAAGTCATACAAGTGTATAGACCTGTAGCTTCAATGGTTGGCTACTCAGGTCAGCATTTCAGTCATCAGTACTTCCTCTTTGTACAGTTTCTATTTGATTTGGTTTTGTTTTTTCCTTCTTTTAATCTCCTCTGAATGTTTTTTTTTTTTTTTTTGTTTTTTTGTTTTTTTGTTTTTTTTTCCCAGCTAGAAATAAGGAAGTAAGCCAGACATGGTAAGGTTGTCTCTGTACCTCCCTTTCTCTGGGAGTTGCTACTCGTGTAAAATGCAATTAGTGGTGAGACTGGAAAGCAATAATGAAATTAGCTGTTTTCCCATTCCCTAAACCAGTGCCCCAGAGGAGTGAGCAATAGATTGGTATGACTATTCCAGCTGACATAGGTCTCTTTGGTAACTTTATAACAAACTATTAGGCCTTGGGGGTGCAGCAGTGATCACAAGACACACAGCACTGTGTGCCAGTGACCTGCAGTTCTGTTTATTGAGCAATCAGGACACATACCTGTGCAAGACCAGCAAGGTACTGATGAAAATTTTCAGTCAGTCCAATGAGTTTACATTAGAATAATGTGCATTTTCTTCATACTCTATGATTTTTAGGTGTTCAGTTATGCTGAATATATATGTTTATTATACTAGCTTCTAAACTGGCCACATCTTGAGGATAAACAGAGAGCAGTGCTTTTTTTAATGAAAATACTGAAAATTTCCATTATAAAGAGAGCTTGATTGAGAAGGCAGCAGGGTATATATACCAGAAAAACTATGACAGGACATGAAGAGACACGTGGCCCAAGAAATACAATAGGCATCAAGATTGACAGATCACTTTGTATTTTGTAATTACTAAATGCATGCATTTTGGTAATAGATGCAAAAAATATAACTAATCTGAAACATTGAAATATGCCTTCGCTCCATGGGATATCAAGAAGCTTATTCAATGTTTCTGAAGCCTTTGAAAGATGGTAGGTGTAGTGCAAATACTAAGTCATGGCCTGAACCAGTGATAGAGCATCCGGTGGGAAGGCAGAGCCAACACAGGGGAGCTCAGATGCATACAATGTATCTGAGTGATAGGAAGGAGTGTAGTCAAGATCTACCCCTTTCTAGACCTCATTTAAGGGTTGGCAGTGGAGGTGAGGGCACCTCTCCTACAGGGATCCCTGCCTACCTGAGGCCTTCTGTAGGTAAGCAGCTCTTTTCATTTCTGCATCCTTGCTGTAGCCAAAGACTTTGTCACCCTGCTATTATCCTATTGTAGCATTACAGTAGGGAAGTGCATACTTCCATAAATTGTGTCTGTCAAGCCACTAAATATGATAGAAAAGCTGAGATTTTTTTCATTTCATGTATTCTAATGGCTAGGAATGTGCATGTTACATAACTAGCCACCAAGTGTCACTGTTTTTCATTCCAGTGTCTCTGTTTTCAAGTGCTTAAAAAAAACCTGTCCTAGATGTAGTCCTTTAAGTGAGGATTTTTGAGCAAGAACAAGAATATCTGTTAAACCACAAGAGATATGCTTATTTGCCATGCAGATCACCAAGACATACTGTCCAAACTAAACATTCAAGTTATTGGAGATACTGTAAATTCTATTGAAAATCAAAGGTTTTATTTGTCTATCAATTAAAATTACTGTAGTAAATGCCATTCTTTACTGTTAAAAAGTGGACAGCCCTTATTAAAAAAGACTGTCAGATATTCCTGTCAAGAAAGCAAAGGAAGCATCAAGGAGAGTGAACATGTTTTAAGTAAGTTCCTATTACAAGAAGTAATTCTTTATCTTGACTAAAATGTGGGTAATAGCAGATGTAAGATGTCACGAGACTGAACTACAGTACTGGTGTGAGGTGCCAAACTAGATTGGAATGTTATTACAGGTTGTAGTCTCTTGTCTTGATTGGCA
Organism: Phasianus colchicus; assembly: GCF_987193195.1. Classification (NCBI taxonomy): domain Eukaryota; kingdom Metazoa; phylum Chordata; class Aves; order Galliformes; family Phasianidae; genus Phasianus; species Phasianus colchicus. Next base: position 29,303,166 of record NC_143444.1, read on the forward strand.
CAAAACCAGAATTTACTGACAGTTTTTCAAGTGTGCTGAAGGTTGCAAAGAAAATTCCAGCTAGGATTTAAAAATAAAACCTAACCACCTCAACTTTGCATAACTTAAACAGCTTCCCCTTCTTACTACTACATCTACTCCATCACTGAACTCTGAGCATGGCTTGCTCTGGCTGTGGAGTTTGTAACATGCCCTGGTACAGCTGCAACTGGGAAGATACAAAATTACACAAATTTGTATTGCAGTTCTCTGCACAATTCCTTATGGTTTAAGTGTAACGTTCCTTGGAAACACTGTTATTTCAGTGAGTGCTCCATCATAGTCAGACATTTGAAGAGGGCACAATAGCCACAAAGTAAGGGGGAGCCAATCTCTTCTGATACAATCCCAGATTACCGAACCTGTACATTTTGCTTTTTCTTTGCAATTAGCATCTGTCCTACAGATTTCAACCAACCTCCCTGTACTACATACAGTCTGTATTTCCTTTCCAGTATAGCCATCCCATATGAATAATTTTTTGATACTTCTGAATGAGAAGCCACCTATTAGACCTTGGTAGAATCAGACGCTTCCTTTCTGTCTGTACTATACAGCCCTCTAGAGGAAAAGTATTCTCTGCAGTATTTTCTGTATTTATGGGAGATGACCCCGCTGAAAGTAGAGCGTGTTGTCAGGGCCTTGAGTGCAGTAACAGGCCTTAGAGGCCTCACCTGGTTCCTTTCTCCATACCCTCTGCCCATGGGACCAGGAATTCTATTTAAACTCAGCCCTGGGCCTTCAGCTCAGTTACGGCTATGCATAGCTATGGACTTCACTGGCCTGGACTGTGACCTGTGGAATGAATTCCCAGACTGACCTCAAAACTATTTCATCACTGTGCTGATCACGGGACTGTGCCTGACCCTGAGCAGTGGGTTGCCTTCCTGGCTTCTATAACTGTCTCATCATCACGAGGTACGGTGTACTTGCCTCAGCTCTGTGGACTTGCCTTAACACCTGCACTCATGGCTGATGAACCTGCTCAGCTTATCTGCCCTGTTTAAGTACTGGGCATGGGGCTGGCTTGCTCTTGTCTTTGTGTTCCCTGGAAAGCAGCTGGTGGCTTCTGGCATTCATTGGCACGTATAATGTAAATCCAGGAAAGAGGAGCTGCCTGCAGAAACCATATAAAGAAACTGTGTGAGATGTTGAATGTGTAGGAGTGTATGTGAAATGAACAGGAGGGTGTGGAGATTGATACACATGTGGGAATTGAGTGGGGTACTGCATAAAGGGGTGAGTATTGATGTGGTGCAGTATTCCCACAAAGGGAGTAACATAAAATACCAGGAGGAAGGAATAGTAGCTAAATGATGAAGCCTGATGGGCAAGTTAAAAAATAAAAACAAATAATACAATAAAACAAATAGGAAAACAAATGCTCTCAGCAGTACAAAGTGCAGAAGTCTGTGAGTCTTCACTGTTTAAAAAGCCAAACTAACGTAAAAACAAACAAGAAAGCCTGTTTTAAACGAGCCTTTTGTGTTGCTGGATGGCTTTAGGAGGGGAAGGTCACCCACCACGATTTTAACCTGCCAAAAAAGAATCAATAACGGAGGAGTAAAGTGCATATATTAAAAAACAGCCGAAAATGTATCTGATATCTTAGGGGATAGTCACTGGAGCGCCGTGAAGGAATTCTGAGAGCTTTATTCACAGGTATTTCAGAAGGGAGTTTTAAAACGGATTCTGTATTCTAAGCATTTCTGCCCTGAAAGCAGCGGTGAGGCTGGAGCAGACGGGCCGACCTACCTACGACTTGATCACACGCAGCCCTGAGCCACGCCAGCAGCTCCCTGTGGTACCGGGCGGTTTTGGCGGCGGCTGCCATGTTGTGGCGGAGCTGCAGGGCCCGTGGAAGGAGGTTGGGAGCCGTCACCATCGTGTTGCGGCCCACGGTGTCGATCAGGTGCGTCACCTGCCACCGAACGGCCGCACATCCACGCCCTACCCACACACCCGCCGCAACCGACCGCTGAGGTAAACCGCCGCCGAGCGGAGTAACCCCGCCCACGCGAATACTCCCCCGTGATTGGTATGAGGAGCGGCAGCCCTGCCCGCTGATTGGTTGTACCCTCTGCCACTCCCGACGTTTGAAGGCGGGGGCGGGCGCTGACGTGTACGTGCGGAGAGCGCCGTCCGTCCCTTTGCGCGGAGGTGGGCGCGTGGCAGGCGCCGTCACGTCAGCCGCGCGCGGTTCCCGCCGTAAGCGCGCTCCGCGCATCGGATGCTTACGCAGCCGCGCTGAGCGGAGGCGGCGGGCGCCGAGAGGAGGCTGACGCCATGGAGGCGAAGGCGGCGGACCCGCTGCTCTGCGACAGCCTCATCCTGTGGGTGAGTGGCGCGGGAGGGCCCGTTCCGGCAGGGCCGCGCGGGCACCTGTTGGGTTCCCGCCGTTGCCGCGGTGACGGAGGGCGGGCCGGGGGCTGAGGGGCTGTGAGGGAGCGGGGGGGGGGCGGGCTGTGGGATCCGGGCCTGCGTCATGAGACGGTGCTTGACGACGGGAAAACGTTCTGTCAGAAATAGCCCTGTGGAGGCGGTGTGGTGAATGTCCTGTGGGCCCGAGCAGTGGTTCTCCAGTGTGGAAACCGCTCTGTAATTAACAGTGAGCATCATCAGGAGCTGAAACCCTGCAGCTTCGTTCAGTTTGTTCTTTCGAAAGTTTCTTTTGTGCCTAATTGTTTAGTATGGCCGCAGTATCCAGCTGGGGCTCAAAGGGAATCCTGAGGCGACGTGGAGGAGTCGTCTGAGAAGGGTCTGCAGGTCTCTGTAGTAATAAAAGTTTGCGTTTGTTTATTTGGCAGTACAACAAAAGCCTGGTCACCTTGCTTATGACTTTGTGTTCTGCTGCTGTATCTCCCTGGCTTTTTTCCCGACAATTTGGGCACATTTTATAGTAGGAAACATTCACTGCCTAAAAATGCTACCCGATAGTTTTGTAACGTGGGTGTCGTTGAGTTGAATGTTTTGATGACATTACAGAAAAATGTAATAAAGCTGCATTAAACCACACAAGGGATGTGCACGAGTTCCTAAGAAATATTAACTTAAGTAATATGTGTTAAGATTGTGTTAAGTTGTGTTAAGAACTCACCAGTCCACTGCAGAATCAATTTTCTAAGTGAAGAAGATAAAATTGTTTCTGCATGTGAAGTCAACTCTGGGTAAGAGTGGATGCCCCATCCCTGGAGGCATTTAAGGCCAGGCTGGATGTGGCTCTGGGCAGCCTGGTCTGGTGATTGGTGACCCTGCGCATAGCAGGGAGTGGAAACCAGGTGATCATTGTGGTCCTTTTCAACACAGGCTGTTCTGTGATTCTATGAGTGGCATGGTAGGAGCTCTGTCAGTACAGCTGGGGATCACAGAATCACAGAATTGCCAGGGTTGGAAGGGACCTCAAGGATCATGAATCTCCAACCTCCCTGCCACCAAACTTCCCACCTAATGCTAGACCAGGCTGCCCAGGGCCCCATCCAATCTGGCCTTGAACACCTCCAGGGATGGGGCATCCACAACCTCTCTGGGCAGTCTGTTCCAGTACCTCACCACTCTCTCTGTAAAGTATGTTCTGGTATTGTACCTCTCAGAGTTTTCTGCTGTTTTCGTCTCCAAACTGGAGCAGTGTTAAGATAAACCTCCCTACATATGGGTCACTTCTGCATAACAGATCCTCTGTAGGTGTATGGCCAGAGAACTGTAACGCCTTGAATGTATTTGTGAGGGATTTGTGCACACTGGCCTTTAAATATATGTGTGTGTGTATGTTGCAGTGTTAGAGCGTATGTGTGTTTGGTGTGTGTCATCTGATGTCACTGTTAATTAATAAAAGGGGGAGGAAAGTGAATAGGGAATGCACGTGGGGATTGAAGTACAGCGTGTCTTAGAATCAGTTTTCCTCCCACAGTTCATTTTGCATTTGCACTCCTCATCTAAAATCAGAGCTGAATTATGTGAAATGAGGTGCAGGTGACAGATGTGACACTTGTTAATTGAATCTTTTTGTGTCCAAAGCTTAATAAAAATCATGTCACGGTAAAGGCTTGATCTTGTTTGTACAGAAGTCACTGACAAAACTTCTTTCAGCCGCTGGTATGAAAACCTACTGAACTGGTTTGTTTACAGGAGAACCTTGCTTCTGCTTGGTTATGGTCTCCTTCTTAAAGTATCTTTTAGATATCTGATTTGAGAGTGCATAATCCAAAGCTTTACGTATGCAAATCAGAAGATGCAGGAGGAAAACAGTGTTTTAAAACTGTCTCTAAAAGGAAGGAGTTTAAAAGTCTGGTGGAGCTAAGTCGTCCTTCCCAGTTCTGGTACGGCAGCATGGAGACAGAAGGCTTTTTTTTTTTTTTTTACAACAGATGTGCTTTTACTTCGGTGCTTTATGGCACTGGCAGCATTTGTAATGTTAATGTCCCTATGGCTGTGTATAGTCATAGTGTATGCCTATGAGAAAGATAACTGCTCCTGATCTAGTAATAAATGGGGTGGTTGTTTAAGCCAGGCTCCTGAAATGGTCTTTAGCTTGAGTAGCAGCGTGTCCTTGAGGCTACATTTAGAAAAACTAATCAAACTTGAAAAAATTAGTAATGGTGCAGACTAAAAATCTACAGCTGCTTCTACCAACCTCCTCCCTGTGCTCCCAAATAATGTTGGTTTTGTAAATACAGAAAAAACACTCAGAGGAAATGACTGCATTGGCATGGGGTTTGGAGAATCTGTAATTAATACCCCTACTATCATATTGTTTGTAGACTCTTAAAAAACTTTCAAATGTGCAGAGAGACTAAAACTCTTGCTCTTGCTTTTTGCTTAATCTTAATGAGCTGTTTTATTCCACTAGATAGCAGCATACATAAAGCAGCTGCACACCACAAGGATTTCCAAAGCTATTTGCTCAGCTTTTGCAGAATTGGGTGGCCTTGGTCATAGAACTAAAATGACAGAACCTGTTACATTGCTTAGCAATTTATTTGGTTTACAAGGGTGTGTATCCAAGGCAGCACTGAAGTATTGTGCCATAAAGCCCTGAATTCTGGTGTGCTGAGTCTTGACGTGTGAGCTTATGTCTGCTCCTGTGTTGACATGAAAGCTGCTACGCTATTAGAAAGCAGTGCTGTCAATCACTGCTGCTTCGGTTTGTTTTCTGCTTAATCTTTTATGTAACCTGCAAGGATTACTGACTTCTTGCTTGCTTTAATACAGGATTTTCAGCAGACTTTTGAAATTGAAAAATAAATGAATAAAAAATTCTGTTTGTTTGTTTCTCCCCCCTCTGGGCTTAAGTGAGCAGTTTTAGAAACTTTTTGCTGATGTGGTGTGACTTGAGAACATGGGTACCTCTGTTTTAAGGCTTTATAGCTTGAAACTGTTACTATTGGATGCAGAGCTTAGTAGATAGCCTGACAAAAGAGCATCCTGTGGATGTGTGATGCTGGTTTTATAGATGCTGCCTCAAACTGATGGGATAGTTAGTTACTATATGTATAGCAGTCTGACAAGCAAATGCTCATTGCAGTGCTCTGTAACAACGTAGAAGTGTTGAAATTGTTCTTTCTTTGAGTTCAGCTGTAAAATTTGAATGGTCAGGATGGGAGCTGAATCTTGTTTGTGTAGTCCTTGCACAAAGGGACTGTATTTATACTTGTGCCTAGAAGCAGCAGCTAGAACACAAGGATCAGATTGAATAATTCATATAGAATAGATTGGTAAACTTCCTATAAAGAACTTCCATCTGTAATCTGGTTTTCTAATAGAGGTGACGAGTGAAAACTGGGGCTTTGTTGCTTAATCTTCAGGTAGAAATATGTAGAGGAGGTAACTTGCTTAAACGTGGTTGGATGCACGAGGTAGTGCAATGCTTGGAAAGTACCAGGAAATATAAACCTATTTTAGCTGTAAATATCATTTCGAGGAGAAGATGTATAGTAGATTTTGCAGTAGAAATTTATTCTGTGTAACAGTATTTTGTAATTGCACATTTTAATAAGAACATCTGTAGCCTGACGTTTGAATTCCTGTGTTGCAAGGAAATAAATATATTGCTAGTTTGCACTGCTTCAAATGCTTCAGTTTGTCTCAGTCATCTTCATATCCTCCAAGTGTGTGGTAGCTCTCAGATAACTGCATTTTCCAATGTTTTTGCATAATTTTCTACCTTTCGTTCTTAATCACCAAATAATCTCAGGACACCGTATTTGTGCTGCGACTTCTGTTAGAAAATGCATCTATAAAAGGCTGGATTATTTTTATCTTATTCAGTATTCGCTTCCAGTCTGATGCCAATTTTTCTTGAGGCAATATGTGTCCACAATTAAGTGTTCCAACATAATCTGAGGGGTGGATGAATGTGACCTTCAGTTTCCCAAATTAGCTATCTATAATCTGATTTATAATAAAAGCACTAGTATGAAAAAACAAAGCATGGCAATGCAAACTTTTAAGGTACAAGTTGTAATCAACAGCTATAAATACTGAGGTAATTAGGTTAAAATCTACATCATTCAAAAAAGATTTCAGACTGCCCACAAAAGAAGGGAACAGTCTGAAATGTATATAGAAGGGCCTCTTTCCTAACGAAGGAAAAGGAAATTGGTAACTAATGTTGTGTCCTTCTGTCCACTGACTAACAAATGTGATCTCTTTCACTCTTCTAGTTGCAGACGTTCAACACTGCTGCACCTTGCAGAAATGTTCAGGATTTGACCAATGGCGTTGCCATGGCTCAGGTGCTTCATCAAATGTAAGTTGATACATAAGTTCAAAGAACAGGTATTTATTTTCTTGAGGCTTGTGTATGTAAGTCACTTTCCCACCCAGAGGTTTATTGTATAGTTATAAATTCAGAGCAATTTCAGCTTGTAGCAGAAAATGAAGCGTGTCTTTAAATCATCCCCTGAACAAAAATATCGTGGTATAATAAGGTGATAGAAAGGAGAAGGGGATGAGGAGATATTCTGATACTGTATTATTAAATTTATACTTAGGAATAATAAGGCAAAAAGTACGATCTTTTTCAATTTTCTTATCAGTAGTATTTCTACTGTGGATACCCATAGTTTAGGGCTATTCCTCTAGGGAATAAGGAACTAAAAGTTCAAAAGGCACTGGTCCATTGCTACTTAAAGGAGTGGTAGTGGGCTGATGAGCAGCAAAATCATTGCAGTTGTGCTGGCATGATGACAAACAGAGCTCAATTGAGTGACCTGTTAATTTTCGAACTTGAAGTCTCCTCAGAGAGGATTCTGACATGAGGCGTTTATAGAAACTAGTTATCACTGCAGTTTTGGTGGTGATTCCAATAATAAAGGAGAGGTCTGAATTATCATCTCTTACACAAACTATATTTTTGATTATTAAGAAATTACTTGTCAACCTAAAAAGGTTTATTTTTACAGATCTTGAAGAGTGTTGTGTAAACACAGCTCACCCTTTTCATGAGGTCTACAACAAATGGTGTGGGGTTGCCTAGCGAAGATTTGCTGAGGGTCACTTCCCAGCACCTTTGTGCTGTGTGTGTTAACAAGCTCTGCTTGTCGCTGTTACTTAGCTCGATGTCCCTGTAGGATGCCACTATTGCTAAACCAGTGTGTCAGTCAGACAGCCATGTCAGGATCAGAGAATAAGAAATAATCAGCACTCCTACAAGCAAAGATCTGTAGCAGCAATGTAGCATAATGGCCAGAACACTGGCTTACTGTGTGTTTTGTGATGCTAGGGTTGTAGAGGCCTTGGTCAATTTTATTTATAAGCAAGTTAGTAAATAGTAAGTGGGGATAATATCTGTCTTGTATTAGGTTCTTTGATATCAGTGGATAAACAATGCTGTGTATAGGTTGAGATATAGTTAGATATGATGTGATTGTAACTCTTTGCAGCTTAGAGTGTATAAACTCCTCTGCCAACAACTCATTTCTGCTGGTGAAAGTGAATATAGTTCTGTCTAAACAGAGGTAGAAAACAAACAAACAAAAACTACTACTATAAAATGAAAGTAGATAAAATGTCTGTTTTTTTTTTCCTTGATAAGTGCCTTTGAATAGTTGCAGTGAATGCTGTGAAAAGTCCAAATGTACAAAAGTATGTAGCAAATTTAATGACAGCACTTTCCAAGTGATGACATTTCTGTACAGCACTGTGACAGCTTTGGTAGGTGTAGTAACTGAGCGTGACAAAGGCCTTTGCCTACTTGTATTTCCAGGTCTAGATGGCTCAAACATGTACAGAAATTCTTTCTGCCCGGGAAGATGCCATCTTAATTCAGCCAGAAGGATGGATATTTCCTATGACATGAGTATAACATGCAATCTCCTGGAGTTCTTGCTTCATTAAAGACCCTGGTTAATTCATGATGATTTAATGCTGAGAATCTGGTGCCTTATTTATTTACATGTGTGCTTATTAATGCTTCAATCGTTTAATTTCATTTCAGAGATGTTGCTTGGTTTGATGCATCTTGGCTAAATCGCATTAAAGAAGATGTTGGTGACAACTGGAGGATAAAGGTATTAAAAACTCTGATTAAAAAAAGTTTTGTGAATGTAGATCTGGTGTCTCTCCTGAGCCTGCCTGGCAGTCCAAAACCTACGGATCAGAATTAAGCTCAGGCTTGTTAAGGTTACTTTGAACGTACTTGAACTGTTTGTTAATAGTTTGAGTGACTTCTGGAATTGGTGCATGGGGATTTTCTGTTGTGATATTTCTCTTCCTCTGTCATTGTGGTCCTCTTCCAGAGCTGCTTTATAAACATTTGATTGTAAAAATTATTGATTTTACTGTACTTAAATAATAGATTAATAAAAACCTGTAACCTTATCTTCCATGTACAACAATTAGTCCAGTAATCTGAAGAAAATACTGCAAGGGATTATGGACTACTATCATGAGGTATGGAATTCTGATTGTTCTAATCAATAAATACGTTTTTCTCTTTCACTTAGGGCCTTTTTTTCCTCTTTCACCTCAGCTAAGTAGTGTGTATGAGGGGCTTTTTGGCTAGGACATATGTAGTAATTATCTGGTTAAATGAGAGGTCTGAATGAACATAAAATTAGTATAATCATATAAAATTGGATATGTTTATGTGTATCATGCATATACATACTTAAGCATGTATAATTTAGATAAGACTTGGAGTATAATCTGGAAACCATTTCTCTGCTGCTGCCTGGGCAAGCGGCAGAAGTGCTGAACTACAGAATCCTGCAGGCTTTTGGGTATACCTTCATTTTGCTCCTTCCAAGTAAAGCTTTAATCCTTTCCTATTCAACGGGAACACATTTAACAGCCTTAGTCAAGTTTTTCTCATATTCATCTAGAAGCTGGGGGATAAATTACAAATTCTGTGGATAAAGATAATGGTGTTCTCTCTTATGCAGATCAAGTACAGTAGCTGTAAATGGGTGCCTTGTCATGACTTAAAAAAAAATAAAAAATAAAAAATAAAAACAAACAGTAATAGAAAGCATTGAATTTTTTATGGACAATGATTAACTGGTTATGGTGCAGAGAATCTTACTCCATCATCTTACTGCTTCCTGGTTTCACGTCTTGTGATATCAAGTGCCAAGCCATTCCATACTGCCAGCACTGAAGTTTTCTGGCAAGCCCAGGAGTGGAGTTTGTTTAGGTTGATGAAAAACTTTCTAAAGATTAGGGAGGAAATGAATTTAGAGTGTGTGTGTGTGTGTATACACACACACACACACACACACACACACACACACACACATATATATTTATATTTATCTTCTTGATAGAAGAAAATAATTATCTCATATCTGAGGGTTGTCATATGATCTTTTAGTTTACTGCTGTTTTATTTTCTTCTGCAAATGGTCATTAAAAAAAAAAATAACAAAGATGACACACCCCAGTTAATAGACTTTCAAAATTTGTGTTCTTGCTAGAACAGTTCTAATGAACTCTTATTAAAGTGCATAACTACATGACAATAAATAATTGCTGACTGATTTCAGTATATCTTAATGCCATTTGCTTTTGATTAGATTGGAGGCAAACATTAGGTACGGAGGTTCATAAGACATTGGCTAGCACTGCATTGAGTACCCCCTACCCAAGTACACACTCAGGTTGAGGAGAGGGAGTTTAGAACTGCTTTTTCTTGCCCCGAAAAAGGATAGTTTGTGTTACATCTGTATCATGTATGAAGTCCTGTAACAAAAGTGTTAAGAACATTTGTTTTATCGAGGCCACTTCAGGTTTCCTAGTCTAATAATATGTGCTCTCTCATAAACCAGGATTTTTGGTTTGTATCTCTGCATTTAATGTTTAAAAGCTTTTCCTTTCAAGTTTTTTCATAACAAATTTATTAATGGCCTCTTCATTGTCAAAATTTCTTAAATGACTCATGATTTCATGGTAAGCAAAAACAAAAGTCCGGCTTCTCTTTTCAATTATTTTTCAGTTTTTGGATCAGCAGATTTCAGAAGAACTTATTCCGGACTTAAATAAGATTTCTGAGAAATCAGATCCTACTGAACTGGGGAGGCTTATGCAGCTTATTTTAGGCTGTGCAGTCAACTGTGAAAGGAAACAAGGTATGTACTGCCTTAATCTGATGAACAAACAGCAGACTGCCTCAGGACGTGGTGATTTTTAAGATGGAAGCCATGTGGAATCTTTCTTATGTATTAAGATGTCTCTGTTGCATTCAGATGCCTAATCTGAAAGTGGCATTTACTTAAAAACAGAAAACCTGTGGAAATTTGTATATGAAACTCAAACTTTGTTCAGGATTGGGTCAGAATAGTCTCAAATATGCATGGGGAAATTATTCCTACTTTGTAAAATACGATTAAAGACTTCAAACGTATTATTCAACTACTACCACTCAAGCAAATTAAATGAAAAGCTACCTTTTGTTTATCTGTAGAGGCTAAAGTTTTATTTGTTTTCTCTCATAAGAGCTGGTGGCTTAAAAGTCCTTGCTATGCTTTCATTCATAAAATAGGTTTGATTCCTAGGTAGTCTGGAATGATTGCATCAAAGAGTGCATAGGAAGTAAGCTGTCAGGTTGCATTGGGAATGAAGATACTAGCAGTAAATGTCTTTTGCTACACTTGATTTATTAAGTCACTTGCAAGGGTTTTGACTTTTTGCAAAAAATTATTCACTTACATGTGTATAGGTAGGTATTAGAAAAAGTGCTGTGGAAATATGGGTGTCTTGATCTCCTTTCTCTATTATACATAGGATAAATTTGTTCACTTAGGAATTTATAATTCCTTACTGTTTTATTAGATTATGGTGATGTTGGTTAATGGTAGTGCTCTGTGTGAGAAGAGCACTACCTTTTTAGGAGCAGCTTTTTAGAGTACAGTTTCTCCTGGATCTTTCTAAAAAGCTGTCACGTTTTTCAAACCATTAAGATGAACATTGTTATTAATCACTACAAATCTTACTTTCCACAGAACACATACAAAATATCATGACCCTTGAAGAGTCTGTTCAGCATGTTGTCATGACAGCCATTCAAGAAGTAAGTGATTCCCAGCTTAGTGCAGTCAGCTGAGAAATTGCATAACTATTTGGAGACAATGGACTCCAACCAAATAGTCTTGGTTTTAGTTCCATGTCCAACTGTACAACCTGTGGAGGTGCATCTAGAAATGTTAAGAAACATATCTAATTGCCAACTGCTGATTATATTGGAATCTGGATCTGAAATTTCTTCCCTGCTTGTAGTCTTGTATCCAGACTGTGCTGATCGTAACTGTGGGGCTGCACTGTTCTGACAGCTCCTGATGTACAAACTCCCAGCTGAGTCTCTTCTATTTTTGTCATGGTTCCCTCCCACTGCCATCTTATTATGTTCTTAGTTGGATCATCTCAGTGATCCAGCTCAGAGCATAGTCACATTTGTGAGGGTCAGGACTGATGCTCAGCAAAATGTGGAAGTAGTCAATAACTACAATACTGACGTTAGATGAAAAATTAATGTGTAAATGCACCCCCCTCAAGATAACAATGGAGATAGTATTAGACTTTAAAATTTTCTGATTAAAATGAGCTATATAGTTTTAAAATCCATCCTATTTACAGAAATGATTCCATACACCTCATTTGTTGTTTTCTGACCAAACTTTCTGAAGGAGGTCGAGAAATAATACTGTACTTCCTGAGTAAGCACTAAAGCCCTTTAACTGCTGACAAACAATGTGCATCTTTGTATCAGAGATCAAGGAAAGCTGTGTTAATGTTCCCATTGTTTGCTTTTAATGACTATTAGCTTACGATGACACAAAGAAATTTGATAACTATTAAATTTGTGGGGTGAAATCCTGTCTTCTGGTCTGCTGTTTTAACTTGACTGAGGAATATATTCATCCAGTAACATGTTACTGTTTGCACTTCAGTTTTGGGGGGGGAGGATCAGTCATCTTACTCTAGATTTTCTTCAAATTCTGTATCAACAATGAATATTTTTATTATTATTAATCTGTTTTTATGATTTGGAGGGGAATAAGGATGTGATAGAAAATACAGCTGGGATACAGTAGTAGACAGTGGATTTTCAGAATATTAGCCTCCTATTTAACCTTTTTTTTTTTTTTTCCTTCCCGTGGCCTTTTTCTGTAGCTCATGAGCAAGGAAGCGATGGGTCCTTCTGCAAGTGATGCACCAAGTGAAATGGAACAACAGGTAAGTGCTTAATACTCTGTAGTTGTTGTAGTTCAAGACTGAACGTGACGCTGGTATCTTGACCTCCCTCAAATGAAGAGGACTGCTCTTCCACTCCAATTCTAAAAACAAAACAAAATGGATAAAACCAACAACAACAAAACAATCAACAAATACATTAGATCTTTTTTCTTCTCTCTGCACAAACCGCTTGATGTCTGTTCTGTCAGAGCTGACATTAAACTGTACTGGTTCAAAAAGGATAGAGCAATATCCTGGTGTAGGCTATTGTACAGTAAGGTAATGCTCTCTTTCATTGTCAGTTCTAAGAAATGGATTAAAAGGCTTGTGCTAATCAAGCTTCTTTAAAATATATGTGAAGAAAGCTAGGTAATCCTCCTTGCTGGTGTAGAACTGCCAATTCAAACCTATGTTGCAAGAAGAGCTAAGTGTACATCGAGACTCAGCTTTATCAGACTAAATGCTTTGTTTTCTTCTGAGATGAAGGGTATTTGATTGCCCAGAGCAAGCTTGAATTTTGAAAGATATTGCTGTATTGACAATGAATTTAATGTTGAGAAAAGGAAGATAGGCATCTCACTTTTAGATTTGATCCACATGTATGAGTCTCACAACTTAGTTAATGAGTGTATGTGATCCAAAGAACTGGAGGCATTTAACAGGCATAGATTTTGAAATTGTGACAGTACAGTTACCCTTGTTTTATTTGTTTTTGTTTTGCCTTTAGCATAAGTTGTTGTATTGAATCTGAATGTTTGAGTTTCAATACTTGACTTAATACAAGCAGTACTCATTTAAACTGTGGTTAAATGAACTGAGGTTCTGATCCAACAGTAGATATAGGTTTCTAACTCTGTGTGAGTGCCTAATGTCCTTCTTTAAATGATTTATTTAAGCAATTGAGACACTTCGGAGACTAGAAGTGTTTGACTGTCTTTGTTCTTTAAAAGCTTAAAAAAGCTTTGGAGGATCTTCAAGAAGCAATAGCAGAAAAAGAAGAGTTGGCACAAAGATGTCAAGAGCTAGATTTACAGGTAAGAAACAGTAAGCAGCTTATTTCTTTATTATGTAGTAGTGGTGTTGTTAAGATGCAGAAATTAGGAAAGTCAAACTGAATTTTGTATTCATTTAACTTTTAATGAGATTTCTTAGTTGTGTTTTCTTGGAGGGGGTAGCAACCATTCTCTGCACTCTAATACAATGACTTTCCTGATGGAAATGTAAGCTGAGGTTTTGTGTCAGCTCTTAACCCAGAGATTGCTTCATTGTTACCTTTATGTTCGCCTCCAGTAGCAAACAGCCATCAAAACGAAAATGCCATGGCTTTTAGTCACTGCTGCTGTTAGTCCTTTGAACTTTATATTAAAAAGAAATGCCATTCATTTACTAATCAGTCATTGGATTTAATCAAAGGAAAATTATGCTGTTTTCAAAAGCAGTTGATAAAAGATTGTAAAATTTATCTAAAAATTTGAGCTTCCTTATACACAGTTTGATCATGGAGAATACTTTGAGAAATAGAAATAATAAGAATCTAATTGCTTGCTTAGCCCCTTGCTTAACAGCAAAGATAATACATGTACCTCTGTTTTTAGTGGTAATAGCAGTTAACTGAGTCTCTTTTGAGAAATGAGCGTTAACTTCACAGAAATAAGTGAGAACTTGATTTTTTTTTTTTTTTCCTAAAGAAAATTAGAAAAGTGCTATAGCCCTAAGTCTGATTTCTTTATGAGAATAGAAAGAGGCTTATGTGATAAAGCAGCTCACCTCATATTTGATCCTGTACAAAGCAAACATTTGTGTGGGCATCTTCTTGTAGGAGCCAGAGTGCTGTACTGGCTGTATGAGCCTTAGTAATAAATAACTCCAGAGACCAATTTTAAATTCCTACAGACAGTAATGACTGAAATAGTTGTGTCTGCATAGAAAGGGAGTTCTGGTTACTAACTGTAGATACGTAAGATGATCTTCTTGGAGACATAAAATATTAATTAATAGTAAGCCTTCTTGGTAAAAGCAGAGAGATAAAAGTTCTTGTGAATAGAACCCTGAAGGAGAAAACAATTTCTTTTAAACGTGCCAGAGAATTGCTCTGACAGTTGAACTTGCAGATTACAGTTGTTAAACTTTGAAAAGCATTATATTTACTATTCAGAAGTTCTCACTTCTAGAGATGAAGAAAGGTCGAGGGAACTGGGCTTGTTTAGCTTGGGGAAGAGAAGGCTCCAGGGAAACTTCATTGTGACCTTTCAATAATTGAAGGGAGTGTATAAACAGGAGGGAATACAACTGTTTATGAGGGTGAATAGTGATAGGACAAGGGGGAATGGTTTTAAACTGAGACAGGGGAGGTTTAGGTTAGATATTAGGAGGAAGTTTTTCACCCAGAGGGTGGTGAGGCACTGGAACAGGTTGCCCAAGGAGGCTGTGGATGCCCCATCCCTGCAGGCATTCAAGGCCGGGCTGGATGTGGCTCTGGGCAGCCCGGTCTGCTGGTTGGCGACCCTGCACATAGCAGGGGAGGTGAAACTAGATGATCATTGTGGTCCTTTTCAACCCAGGCCATTCTGTGATCTAAGGAGTGGCTGAACCTTGGACAGGAAGTATTACACTGAGTAAGGCTGATAGGCTATTTACTCACAGATATTTCTGCATGCAGGAATACAATAAGTTGTTATCCGGTACTTCAAAAGGGCTGGACCTAGAAAGCCAGCATCTAATGAAGTGCTGCAGGAAATACAGTTTTGTTTATTAGATCTGTTTCATAAATCTTTAAATTACAATCACAAACGTGCTGTTTCTTAATGTTGCATTGTTTAGATTATATGTATCTGATGTTTTATCTAATAATGTCACCATGATATGCTTTTTTAACTTATTTATTGAAGCCATAATAATGATTGACACTTCTCATTTAAACTAATTCTTAATAAATTCACTTGTAAGGTCTCAATCTTCCTTGATATATTCCAAGAATATAAGAAAGGTAGGTTTTCTTTATGATTCAGGAAAGCATAACCCACAAAGCATATTGTCCCTGTTTAAATGCCAGTTAACTAACATGTGCTACATGCTCTTATGTTTGACAGGATGTTAAAATTAACACAGTAGTTTTCACTAGAAAAACTTCTAAAAGTTCTACCCTCTTAATCCTCCCCCATTTTATGGCTGTTAATATACCTACTGTTTCAGTACAGTGTTGTACTCTCATTTGCTTAGCTGTGAACACTCAGTTTCGAACTTGTTTGATTGTTGCAAAAAATGCATGCTCTATCTGAAGCAGTCTAGGTTTTTTCTTTTGCGTGTGTGCTTACCAGCTTCTGGCGCTTGGAACCGCTTCTTGCGCAGCCGTTCACTGCTGAGCGCACGGCAGTACTGTGTTAGTGTGCTAGCCAGTGCCATCCTGCTTTTATTGTTAAGGACAAGCAAGATGGAGAGTACCTTTACAACAGTTTTTGTATGGTACCCATTGTATCTTTCCTACTGAAAATCAGTTTCTCTCCATATCGCATCGTACGCCTTTTCCATGGTTTCAGTTACAAAAGTTTCTTTTTTTAGAGATACTTTTCCTTTAGTGCTTCACAACTTTCAAACACTAAACATCTGTATGCTATGTATATTACATTCTAAAGTTTCTAAACACTCAGCCTTTCTCATAAACTAATTTGGTGACGTGCTGCTGTCTTGCTCTAGTTATTTCCAATTGGACAGGTCTTATAATGTTGATGGTGTTTTATCTGTACTAGGTGGCTGCCCTTCAGGATGAAAAGAACAGCTTGGTGTCAGAAAATGAGATTCTGAATGACAGGCTGGAGCAATTAGATGACTCTCTTGATGATCCAAATACCGTGGTAGCAAAAAAGTATTTTCATGCACAGTTGCAGCTAGAACAACTGCAGGAAGAAAACTTCAGGTATGAAACCATTTTATTTTTCTTTCAAAAAAGCCTTTCTTGTCATGTCAAATACATCCTGAGAATTTCTGGTAGTCTTTCAGGATTTTCCATCTTAATTTCTTTTGCTAAAATTCAGTAGCACTTCACACAGTATAGATTAATACTACTGTATTAATCTATTTTAAAGGCAGTCCTCAACCTTAATAAGAAAAACAAGTTGTTATTTTGTAATTGCTATTTTATGGTCCTTTCACACATTAGTCTTCGTGATCCATATGTAAAAAAAAAACAAAACATTTTTTCATATGGTTCCCTGAAATAATAATAAATATAATCTAGAATATGTAATATAATCCATTGTGGGTTAAAAAATAGACATTAAAATGCTTTGTACTTACTGTACCATTTTTTGGCTTCTTAAATCAATAGGTTTCCTTTTTAAAAAATTATTTTTAATAGTTGTAGTACTAAGTGGAACATTATAAGCAAAATGTGTGGTGAATATATTCTTAACAGACTTCCTGTTTTTGTTGTGATAGGCTTGAAGCTGCCAAAGATGATTATCGTGTCCATTGCGAAGATCTAGAAAAACAATTGATTGAACTACAACACAGAAACAACGAACTAACCTCTTTGGCTGAGGAATCTAGAGCCTTGAAAGATGAAAATGACATTCTTAGGTATATAATTCTGCTCCGCATTAGTAGGATTTAATGACTAAACTCAAAGCTCTGTATTTCTTAAGAATTTTTCTATCTGTGGGTAAGTCCTGCCTAAACAAGATACAAGGTGCATGTTACAAAAGGGCTCTTAATTAAAGCTGAAATGAAGAGCAAGCTTACATGCATAGCTTCTCTTGTTTGTATAAGAACAACAACATAGAGTTCTTCTGTAAAGAAAGATTAAATGAAGACAGAAATTGCTGTTCATGTGTGATGAAAGGAAGCTTAAGCTCTGGAAGAATTAAGATATTTTTGTAGGGATATATATGTGTATTTTACTAAAGGGGGACATTCGTGTTGGCAAGAGCCTGCCTTTTCTGATGTAGGAGAGCACACGTGCAGCTAGAACTTTAACATAACTTTTCGTATCTGAATTCTAGGCTAGATTTAGGTTCACTACTTGATACTGCTATTTATAAAATAGAGAATCATAGAAGCATTTAGGTTGGAAGAACCTTCAAGATAATCGGGTTCAACCACTATGTCAACTGTAATGTCATAAAGGCCTACTATAAACATCACTTATCTGGCTTACAAGTGCAAGCATATAAATGTTGGGGGTACCCTTAGTATTTCCCAGCCCTCCACATCCAGCTGAGTGTCGAAGCAGACGAAGCAGCAGTCACTTCTGGAGTCTGGTCCAGCCATCGGTCCTACTTGCTTAGTTGCCATGTTACATCACATATTTGAATTGGCCAGCAAATCCTCTTAACATACTGATGCAGAAAGAAGTTACCAAGAGAAAGAGCAACAGCAGGGCAGCAGCATCACAAAACAATGTATCAGCCTTCCCCTATGGTTTGGTGCTTACCCTCAAGTGTTATCTCAAGTCTCTCTTGCAGTATTTTTATCCCAACAAAGAGAAGGGAAAACTGGGGAATGCCACATCACCACAGGAAAAAGTCCATGCTTAGTTTTTTCTAATGCCGGGATCAGTGGCCATAATATGAATAAAACATAGAAAAAAAATGATTTCAGGTGTTTACATTATAGTGGTTCTTAAATAACATCAGAAATAATAACATCTTAATAATAGATTTTCTCTTGCACTAGCTTCTAGTGACATGAGACAGATATTAAATTTTGTGAATGGTCAGCTGGCAATCCTTAATCATATCTGCTAATGGTTGTTCTCATGGTATCCCTCTAATGAGGATATCTGCATTTTTTTGTCCTTTCCACTTACCAGAACTTTGAGGTAACTATGCAGCACAGGATGTTGTGGTGTATTTAAGTTACACTCTGCAGAATTCCATAGAGATATTTGATACACTAACCTCTGCTCATACTTCTGGCACATGATCGACTTAGTCTAACGTAAGCCCTGTGGTGATTTCACTTTTTATCAACAATCTTTGCATATAAGGGCAAGTTTGCAGTTAAAAACAGAGCTGCACGATTTAACTCTGCTCTGAAGTATGTTGTATCTTCCTTTGAAAATAGCTTGAATGTGCATGTAAGAAGAATCTGATTTATTTAATCTTTGAAAGAACAGTCTGTCTTCTAATTCCTGTTTATCCTTTAAGAGCTACTGCAGACAAAGCAAGTAAGCTGGAATCAACTGTTGAAGTGTATCGTAAAAAGCTGCAGGATCTGAATGACTTCCGAAGACAAGTCAAATCTCTGCAGGAAACTAACATGATGTACATGCACAATACAGTCAGTTTGGAAGATGAACTAAGGAAAGCCAATGCAGCCCGTGCCCAATTAGAAACCTACAAAAGACAGGTAGGGCTGCACTTATACTAAAGATGTTATTTTTTTCTTCAGATACTGTTACCTAAATGAAAATACTTTTGTTTCATCGGAAAAAAAAAATAATAATAAGTAGCTTAATCTAAAATGCCATGGGCTTGAATATTCAAAAATGGTGGTTACCTCCTATGGATGACAACATCAACATTAATTTAACAGACCATGAACTTAACCTGTATTATGTCCTTAGAGCTCTTCACTTTTAAAAAACAGAGGAAAACAAGCATTTTAACAATCTTAACTGTAGCTTCCTTCTTGATTGGTTGGTTGTCCATTATTTGGAGGTTTTTCTCCTTTAATTTAGCTGAGTTAACTTACGTTCTTGTGAGAAACTGTTTAGCTGCTACTGAGATCATCGCTTGCCTATAATGTTCTTAATATCAGGAAAAGTTATTTTAAAGAGAAAAATTTATGTGTATGATCATAGGATAGGATGAAGGTTCTCACGTAATTCTAAATGTCACATGCATGTTCATATGCTAAATGTAATCTCTTAATAAAAAGGTCCAGGAGCTTCATAACAAGCTGTCTGAAGAATCTAAAAGAGCTGATAAATTAGCATTTGAAATGAAACGACTTGAAGAAAAACATGAAGCTTTGGTCAAAGAAAAAGAGGTAAGTGTGAGCTTATTTGAACAGCTAATGAAAATAAATTGTGTGTTAAGTGAGTCTGTGTGCACATATCTCTGTAAAATAAAAAATATATTAAAAAAAAGTTAGTGCTACCCCTTATTAATGTTATTTGGGCTTAAAATATTGCAGTATTAATTACTTCCATCTCAAATTTGTGTGCTTAGAGACTGATAGTACAGTGTGATGCATTGAAAGAGACTAATGAAGAGCTCCGGTATTCACAGATGCAACAGGATCATCTGAGTCGAACAGGTATACTGCTTTATCTTCAGAGGCTTTTCTCTCATAATCAGTGGGTTTTGTATGTTTGTTAAACTGAACTTCTGCAATTTCAGATGCATCTCGTATTAAAAGTCATGATAATCTTGCTGCTGAGCTTTTGCCGGTGGAATATAGGTAAGACATAAAGGTTGTGTTTGCTTTATGATTTTTGTGGACGGGGCGTAACATTAATTGTCTCCATGAAAGCTCAGTATTTTCAGGGCCTTTTCACCCACTTCTTGATTTGCATCCCTTATGTTTACGTAAACCCCTTCATGTAGTAGTTAGTAATTATTTCCCCATACTATAATAGATTTGCATTCTTTTTTAAAAACATAACAGTTTTCTATATGTAATGCACAAAAATATGCCGCAGCTAAAATAGAATAGCAAGTTGCTAGCTCTGGTTATCTTGAAAGTCTGGCAGAGTGAAGCATAAAGACACAAATAATTTGAGTTTGGAGTTGCATAATTTACCACTTTGCTCATCTCAAGAAAATCCTTTTGTGGTGTTTCAGAATTTTAAGTTACCTTTCCATCCAAAATTGAATTATTACCCTATTTACATTCTTCAGGAGAACTTGTGTTCAACTTAAGGTGAACAGGAATTTTATCTCTTCTTTTTTCTTAATCAGTGGTGACTCTTTTCTTGTGGTTTTTTTTTTTTTTTTTTTTTTTTTTTTCAGAGAAATGTTTATTCAGCTTCAGCATGAAAATAAGATGCTTCTACTGCAACAGGAAGGATCAGAAAATGAACGTATTACAGAGCTCCAGAAACAGCTAGAGCAAAAACAGTGGACAGTAAATGAACTAGAAACTGAAAAAAGGTGATGGGCGAAACAGTATTTAAAATACAGCAAAATGTGGTTTCTGGTCCTTCAGAGTGGCAGGCATCTATAGCACAGACTGTGCTGGCAGCCAATTGCCCATTTAATTTCACCAGTGTGAAATGAACAGGAAGGGATAACAAGACAAGCTAGATGGAAATCTTAAATATGACGTAAAATTTGGCAGCTCTGAGTCTGGCTTGGTGTGAAGGAATTGTTGTCTGTAGAATACTTTTAGCTCTGATTCTTGATGGAATGGATGTAAACTCGATTTCTAAAGCTGCAAGCAAATGATGCTGGGATATGGCTTGAATTTTTCTGTCAGTTAACAAATGCTGAAAGCAGTTTTGTAGGACACGATAATTTAGGAGCAGTTAAGTTTACTTAAACCTTAAAATGGTTCCAGTTCAATCATTATAAAATGTTTAATAGAGCTGCCAAATGTTTGTTTCAGTAGAACTTTAAGTCATACTAAAATAACTTGGAATCAGTTTATATGTGGCTTATGTCCTGCTGGGTAAACCCTCTGCAAAATTATCAGCCAGGCAGGAAGAAAAAACTCACTGTACTGTGATCTGTTTAGATTATATTAACTGTCTTTTCTTGGCTTTTCTACCTAAAAGGCTAAACAAGGAGCGTATTGGAGAGTTACAACAGCAGATTGAAGATCTGCAAAAGACTTTACAGGAACAAGGTTCCAAGACAGAAGGAGTAAGTGAAAGCTCAGCTTTCTTGACCCTGATGAATATATCTTAACAGTTCTTGTTTAAAATCCTTCAGTGCAGCATCAAATATTGTTTAGATGCATCTCTTCTTTTTCAGTGTGTTTGGTGTTGACAGATACTAAGGAAGTAGGATCCTAGCTAGAAGCTTTTTTTTCTATTTTTTTCCTCCCCATTTAAGAAGCTGTAACTCCTCAGTAAGTCTCTAGTTTTATGCTTAAGCGGTGCTGTGAGAAGAAGGATAACTTGAAAGAAAGAAAGAAAGATATTGGAGTTGGCATCTATCTGGTGCAAAAAATCTGAGTGCAGTTATGGAAATAAATAAAAAATGGAGGTTCGAAAGCTTGCTTAACTTTTTTAGATGTGATAAGTTTTCAAGGATCACTTGTAGGATTGTTTTTAATATTGCACATTGTGAAATACTGAAATTAACTGAATTTTAACTTTCCTTTGTAGTCTAGCAATCTGAAGCAGAAATTGGCAGCACATATGTAAGTAACACATATGCATCCACAGTAACTTAATTATGCCAAATAATTTGATTCTTGTAGCATGTAAACTGCCCAAGTCGTCACAGTGACGTCTTGTGTTTTTTTCTGAGTCACTGTCTTAAATATTAGCATTTGAGTCCTTATGCTCTGGTCTTGAGAATCTTGTTACAATGGTATCCACTTAATCATATCTTCTTCACCAGTGGTAATGTAGTTGTTCTGATTCTGTAACACTTATAAACATCACTCTTGCTCAACTCAAAATGTATTTAATTATTCTGAAATGTATCCATCCTTTCAACAAATTGAGTTCATACTAAGGAGGTACTAGAGAGGTTTTTTTGTTGTTCACGTTGTTTCTTGCTTCTACCCTTAAGTAACTTTTATATTGAATCTCAGTTACAGTTTGTATCACTGTGCCAAAATGCATACTAATATTTAAACTCAAAGGAATCACCAGAGTTTAAAACTATTGCTTAAACATTTCCTACAATTAACTTGCAACTACTGTATCTTAGAACTGTGTGTGAAATCATGTATGGAATTAAGCTTAATTCTTCCATTTGTAGGGAAAAATTGAGTGAAGTTCATGATGAGTTACAGAAGAAAGAGGCTGCTCTTGCAGAACTACAGCCTGATGTTAGTCAGAACCGTAAGTTTTTTGTCTGTTTATTTTTTCATCTCTGTGAATCTGTGTTGTTTCTTCTGAAATGGTTTGCATAGTATCTGGACTATGAGATACTAGTCTGGATAAGGCTTTCTTCTTGCGTGTAGATCTGAAACAGAATTAAAAAAACAATCACTTGGAGGGTTTTTTGGTTTTGGTGGTTTGTTTTTTTTTTTTTTGCTTCTTGTTTTGCACACAGAGGCAGAGGCTGGTTGGGGCATTACTTTTGTTGAATGATAAATGGGAGTTCAGAGTCAGATGGGACCCTATGGTAGGAAACTGCATAGCAGCTGAAAAGTTACTTGGAGGAGGGGGAGGAGGCTTAAGTACCGTGTTTATCTTTGTTTTGGTTGTCATTGTTCATGGTTTCTACAAATAGCCCAGAAGATTGGGGAGCTGGAAGCAGCCTTACGAAAAAAAGATGAGGACATGAAAGCAATGGAAGAAAGATACAAAATGTACCTTGAAAAAGCAAGAAATGTGAGTGGCGTATTTCTGAAGATACACAAATTGTTGAATGTATTGATTTGTCCCATTCCCAAACATCTCCTGCCCTTGATTACTTGATTCCAGTCAGAAATGTACGAGAGTATATAGTTCAGCCTGAACAACGAGATGCATTGGTCATCTTCAATAACTTTTAATATCCTATTTCATACTGGATTAAGAAAACAAAAGCTTGGTTCTCATCCTCACTGCCCAACTTATACTCAGTCTGTTTTTGTATTTCTCCTGTGAGCAAATGAGGTGCAAAGCTGATATGTCATGCATTTGTTTTGCCTTTTATAGGTGATAAAAACCTTGGATCCCAAGCTGAATCCAGCATCCGCAGAAATCATGTTGCTTAGAAAACAGATAACAGAGAGAGACAAAAAAATTGAAGCGTTGGAGGTAAAATCTATATGTACTTCAAAGTAACTTCAATTAATGTGTTCTGCTTTCTTGGACACTTAAGTTACTCATGATCCAGTACTCTTTAATGCTCCTTTTATTTAGGAACTGCACAGATTATTAAACCTATAGATTTTTAGCAGTGTCTTTCCTTGTACGTCTGAAACACAGATTTGGAATATTTCTAAAAACTTTTAAGATGTGTTAAGTGAAGTACAGCACAAAAGTAAGGATTTTGCTGCCACACGGTAACTTGTACAGAGCTGCAGAGTCTGATCTTTTTCAGTAGTAATGAAATTCAGTTTGTG
Source organism: Phasianus colchicus (assembly GCF_987193195.1). Lineage (NCBI taxonomy): Eukaryota > Metazoa > Chordata > Aves > Galliformes > Phasianidae > Phasianus > Phasianus colchicus. The sequence goes on from NC_143444.1 coordinate 29,327,043, forward strand.
TGACTAACTAGGTGTTAGGGCAATGACAGTTTTACTAGACCCATGGTATCAGTGGTTTCATCAACTGGAGTGTTTGAAACTGTACTGAAGTGTAAAACGTGCTAATTTAGTAAAATTTCATTGCCTGTGCTTCTCTGGAAGGAGCATTGGCAGCAGTCCAAAGACAAAGGAAAACTGGGAAATGCTGCATTCATTTCCATAACAATATTGATGGGACGAGTTACTTGAGCAAAAGCAGAATTCATCACTATGAGTTAGTAGGCCTAGAGTAGGCTTAACAAATGTTGTGACCTCAAATTTCTTTTACATGAACAAATTAGTAATTATAAGTATATAGAGAATAGAAATTCAGTAATGTGACAAGAATATTCTGCCAAGTTATGTTCTTGTCTTTCAGTCTTTTTCACTTTAAAGTGCAAAAAGACTTCCAGACTATTTCTAGACTTTGCAATGCACTTTCACAATTTATTTTTCCAGTTTGCATTTCAACTTAGAAACTTATTTTCAGTTTCTGTGTAAAGGTTTGTTGCTTCTTGAGGTAGTCACTGTCTCAAGTATCTCTGTGCTGTTTAAGGAAACAAATTTATTTACATTTGTACACCTTCTAGTTACTTTACATGCTTAAGCTTTTCTTTTGCATAACTTATGTTCCTCACTGAGCTGCAGTAAATTTATGCAGACAATTTCTGTGTCTTATCTGAGATTGTCTTCTCCAATCTCTTTCCAGGCTGAATACAAACTCGCTAAGTTACGTGATTATGAGGAAAATTTAATTGTAACTGCATGGTACAACAAGGTGGGTCAAAAGATCATTTGTTAATCTTTTAGAAACCTTAAAAGTACATGTTGCAAAATGTGGCAGTGAAATATTACATCTTTCTTTTTTTTTTTTTTTTTGGATGTTCACTATAAACTGGTGCTTAGGACAGAAAGCCAATGATTTAGCTACTTGTCTGAAATATCCAACTTGCAGGTTAGCATGGCCTCATGCCTAAAAACATTGAACTAAGGTGAAGAGAGGAGCCTGAGACCCCGAGTATGAAGTGAGATCATTCTCTTGTACTTTCTAATGCTGACTGCAGGCAAGAATGCAAAGTTTAATGAGTCCTAGCTCATTAGAATTATTAGAATTTCCAGTCTTGAGGTAACTTGGAATCAACATTGCAAGCATCAACACCAGCATCAACCTTCCCAATAGTAATATAAAGGGAGAATGTTTTAATAGTCAACTATTTGGTAAAATTATTATATTTAGTCTTTTCTGCTTGGCTTTGGAACAGGAGATTTAAAATTTGTCATAGGTCATGACTGCCATCTTAATAGTCATAAGCTGTCATAAGCTTCCACCTGGATTTGTCAAACCAAATTCTTTAATGCTCAATAGCCACTTCTCACATAACTTTAGGCAAAGAGAGGCTATGATTCCAAAGATTTTCAGACTCCTGCTTCAGATCTGTGGAGTCTTTAGCATGGCATTTGTGAAATTACACTAGTCATACTTACAGCAGTGTTGTAGTGTTAGATCTTAGATTGCTGTGAAAAGGACTAGAGAAAGTTCATTTTCATTTGAAACAATGTATAGAGTTTCATGAAGGCTGGGAAGGAAAATCAAACAATGAAAGCAAAGTTAAACAGCATGCTTAATAAAGGAACAACTTTGCAATAAACTAAAATTAACATATTCTGTGATGAATGAATCTTATTTTCTTTTGCATTGGTTCATACCCTGTATGGCACTACAAGGTTCTACTAGAAGTATAGTAAAAGCAATTATTTATACGTATTAACAATGTGTGTGAAAGATGACCAATCTTTTTTTTTTTGCTGTGTGTAATAAGTGTTATCTTATTGCAGAGCCTAACGCTCCAGAAATTAGGTATGGAAGCTAGACTGCTTGGCAGTGATGGTGCCTGCAGGGATGGCCCAGGACGTTCCTTCCTAGCTCAACAGCGCCATGTCACCAATACTAGAAGGAATCTCCCTGTTAAAGTACCAAGTGCAACATCTGATTGAACCATAAGGACCGTGAGGGAAGCTTACCTGCTAAAGTGTCCTTAAGTGTTTTATAGCTTCTACTTCAACTGTTTGGTGAAAGATGATGTTACAGTGGTGGGCATCTGTGAATTCAGCATCAGAATTTATCAAGAACTTAGCTTAATTAACTTGATCAGTGGTATCTAGAAGGTAGCACAATAGAAGTAGATATAATAATTACAGTATGTATTTACAAGCACAACTTAAGATTTATATTTGCCTTGAAGATATATTGTAAATATAAAAATTGGCACTATATATTTAAAACTAATCAATTTATTTGGGCTAGAGAGTTGACTTTTGTAATAGGAAGATGTTATGCAAAAATATACTTCAGGAAACTGGCAATATTTGACATTTTTGCTGGCCTCTTCTAAAATCAAGTTTTAAAAAATTGGTAACATGCTTTAAAAATACTTCTTAGATAATATAATACAAAATACAATTTTAGAAGCAAGAAAATATTTGCGTTTATTTAAAAATAAAATTTTAAAATTGTATTACTAGTTGACCTGTATAACAGGTGACAGGCTTTATCATCTCAAATCGGAGACACAATTATGCAATCTATTTAAGTAAAGGTCAAGTTAGTGCTTATATACACTAAGGAAATCCTACCTTGAAGATGTTGAATTCACCAAAGCCAAATAAGCTTTTGTTTTAGAAAAAAAAAAAAAAAAGAACTATTGTATTAACTCAAGTCTGGGCTATGTTTTAAAAGTCTGGAGTACCTGTGCACTGCATTTGTGAGATACGTGGGGGGATGAGGGGACAAGGCTGCAGGTGGTGATGGTGTAGGAAGAAACCTTTATTTCCAGCTATTTATACAACCTTAGGAATAGAAATTATTTTTCTTCATTTTTAAATGTAGTTTCACTGCAATTATTTTGAACTAACTGTGCTATGCAGGTAAGTGAAATGCTACTTTGCTAATCCTCGGCAGCAAAGACTGAGGGAGAAAAGTCAGAACTGATATCTGACACTTGAGGGGGGAGTTGCTGCCTTTCTCCAAACGTGTGTCTCTTTATTGAAAAAGCGTTCTATTTTTTGTGAACTGTATTTTTAAGAAATTTATGTCCATCCTTTTTTGCAAACTGTCTAGAACAAATTCATTATAGCTGGTTAAATGGCATAAAGAAACAGCGGTTCTTTAAATGAATACACTTAACAGTATGCAAATGAGGTTGCCGCACCTGTCTGTAATTTATTATAAATCTCACCACTGAAAGCATATAGTACTTCACCACTGAGGCCATCTTTTATTTGAGAGCTGGGTTCAGCTTTGCTTTGCAGAATTGAAGTTTCTACTTTGAGTATGGATTGAATTGTGAATTTTGAGTAGTCTTGCATTTTGTACGCCCCTCAGTATGACTTGTTCTTTGATTTTTCCCTTCCCGATCTTCCTTCCCTTCTGCCTTCTTGGCACTGTATGCAATGCTAGAGAAAAGGAAACTTCTCATTTTTAATACTTAGTAAGTTTTGTTTCTTAATAGCGTTGATGGCTTACAGTCTTATACACCTAAGCACTGCAGAAAGATTTCCTCTTGTGAAACTTACATCTATACAAGGTATTATTTAAAAGCCAGATTCATCTGAAAGGTGGAGTGTTATGAGCAAAGAACATTCCAAGAAACTGCTTTTGAACAGTTGTGTCTGTCAGTTTGTGTTCTTCAGGACTCTATGCTTCTTTGACTACCTCTTGAGTTTTGAAGTCTTTGACTGCAGCAGTGATGGTTTTTGTTTTTGTACTGTTAAGATACAATAGCGTGTTTAATCTGTTAGTGGTGTGGGAGATGGTGGTGAGCAGTAGAACGTGAGAGTAAGCCTTAGCAGGCTGCTTACATTTCTTAAAGCCTGGTACTTCAGTGTGTTCTGGTGAAATACGAACCTGTTGTTGGTGGTGTTGAATGAGTCTCTTAGCTTCTGTTCTTTACAGCATGAAAACTTTGATGGACCTCCTTCAAGTATTCATCTAGTTAATAGGCTTGGTACATGCAGTGTTTCTCACGGTAGTAGAGCTGTGTCAGTAGTCGTATCAGGTGCTGAATAGTGAAAACCTTGGAGCAAATATCTTTATATACTTCTCAAAACTGCAGACCCTGGGACCAAAAAATGACCGAGAACCTCCTTACTATTAATTAAAAGCTTGTCTTCTAAGCAGAAATGAAAAATTTAAATACCTAATTACAGATGGGAATAAGCCTTTTTCAGAGTAGGAGTGGTCTCCAGTAAATCTATTAAGGATGCAAAAATTTAAAATGTTCAGGTATTTGGAGAAAATTTTACTTCCTTGGCTTTTTTCCAAACTGTTAAAACTTAGATGGGTAAATACAGTCTTTTTTAGTGTTTCTTTAGAATTTTGGGAAACTGCAGAACAGGGGCTGTTTTGTAACCAGTTAAACTTGGGTTATGCTCTGTGAATGAGGAAGTGATGCACAGAAATAATTATTTGAATCTAAGCCATACTGTCATATTCACTTCACCTCATCTGGATGTGCAAAAAGGAATAAAAGTACTATTGGTAATTCTGGTTGGTTTCTGGTTAAACAGGTAGTATGAATCCCCAGAAGCAAAAATAAGTGACATATCATTTAACTCATAATTTTCTTTTATATAAGATCTAAGAAAATAGCCACAAAGGAAGAGAAGTGTTTTGTAGCAATAATACAAATTTAGGGCTATTAGGTTCTTTTACTCAAGGTGGATCAGGCAGTGGTTTTGAGAAGATGATTTTTAGAACAACTGTATAGTAGTGGATTAAGAAACAGTCACTAAAAATAGATTTTTCACCCAAGTTTTCCTTCATGAAATATATATGTATATAGGTATTCTATTTTCTACAATATACACTTACTTGAAAGTAAAAAATATAAGCAATACCAATGTTTTATTTAAGTAGCCATAGTCTCGGAATTAGAAAATGAAAATAATTGTTTGAGTTGATAATGTCTAGTAAAATAATTTTCTTAAGGCTTCCTAGCTTATTTCCTTTTCACCCACTAGTCCAACTAGAGGTAAGATTTCATGTTGTATCAGTGTCTACATTGTCAGTTGAAAACAAATGTAAACACTGTATTGCATAGAACTTGAAAAGTTGCACTAATTTTTAAACTTCTTTTTGTTTTATTTCTTTGGAAATGATTCTTTTATATTCACATAAAGATTTTTAAAATGAATTCATTGGTGTCTTTTTTCTCAGTTATGCCCTTAGCTAATGCAAGCATCCATTCTTCTAGGCAATGTATGAAATAATTTTGTGCTGTTCCAGTCACACTATATCAAGTATAACCTTACAGGATGTTGTCTTGCAGCAACAAATTGGAGGTGTGATGCCCTTCCCAGTTCATTCCTGCTTTAAGTTCTGCTTCCTTGTTCAGCTAATTGCTTCTAGTAATCGTCTGAGAAGGGGGCAGGTGAAGTGGGAAGGTTAAAAGCTGCTAGAAATTAGCTCTTGAATGACTTAAGTAATTGCTTATTGCTACTGAAAGAAGTTCAGATTTCTGCATGCTCTCCTCAGCCACACCTAATATGGCAGCTCTCGGCTCATTATTACTTGGAAAAGAAGACTTGAGAGTGAAGATCAGCAGGAGAAAAGAGCCTAGTTTCCTTCAAGGTCCCCATTTCTGACCTGTTTTTACCAGAGCTTGTAAGGCTGCTCAGGCCAAGGATTAGGATACAGACACGTAAGCAAGCACTTCTATTACCTTGGTCTGTGAGGAGGGGAGCTGGGGACTATCTTGTGAAGAAGGGACTTTGAGCTGGTGGAAGTAGCCCAGTGAGGGGGAAGTGAATGGCCAGATAGAGAAGAATTGTTTTTCATCATTCCAGAGGCAGGACTAAAGCATTTTAATCCATCAAAGAATAGAAATGAAGGTGTTTATTTCAGAGAGAGGGAAGGAAAGAGGCTGTCAGCTGTGAATGTTTTCAGCCCCTCAGCTTGAGGGGAGCTGCTGCTGCCTTCCTGAGCATTGGAAGAGCGAGTAAAGGGTGCTGGGTGCAGGAGGAAACAGCAGTGGCTGCATGGCAGCTAGGGTGTGGGGAGAAGAGGGTCAGGAAGGCCTCATTACCCATCGAGTAGGAAACCTGCTCAAGGTTCCTGTATTGTATCAATGTGTTTTTTTTGTTTCCTAGAGAACTTTCTCACATCTCTTCCTTACAGTGAAACAGGATCCACAAGTGCCAGAAATATCATCTTCGTCCAAACTGTTGTCTGGAAATGTGCTATGTGCAAGCTACAGAACTGTGCTTGGTCACTGTGCAACTTTGGGAGAAATGGTGTGCCTCTTCTTTCCTGGGCAGCTCTGCAGTGTCAGCTCAACCTTCCCAGCTGCCTCCTAACCAGGTGTGGAGAAGATGATTCAGGCTTGGGGGAGAGGTGGAGAGAGGAGAACGAATTTAGCTTATTCTAGGAGACAGAGTTCACAATTTCTATACCACCACGCGTAGATGATTTATAAACGGATGTCAGAAATAGTTCTTGCTCTCCTCCACGTAACTGTCACTGCATTGATTGCAGTGGTGTGGCAGAACACAGCCACCAGCCTTGGTGGTTTTCCTGCTGATTTGCTCATAGAGCTCGTGTCATGAATATTCATCAGCTCTGCATGAATGGCCTGTGCTGTTCCCGTGCCCTCCTTTCTGCTAAGGGAGAGCTGGTGCTGTGCAGCTCACCATGGCTCTGCACACCACCCCCTGCTGCCCCAAATGCTGGCACGGCTGGAGACTGCAGGCAGTGCTGAAAAGGCTGTGCTGGTCATCGCTTTGCAAAACGCTTCACATCAAAAATGTTTCAGTTGGGATTTATTAATGCTCAAGAGAGGGAGATGTCACAAGGCAGTGTGGCATTTTTCTTTTGACAAATTGCTTTCCTAAGATCAAAGTAGGAACTGTTTGCAATTACTACTTCTACAGTATAGTAAGATGAGCTCAGGGGTTGCTCTCTGCCAGTACTGATCCCCAGCTGTGAGGTATGGCCATCTAGCATGGAATTAAGAAAGTCCTGAGCTCCTCATTCACTGGCAGTGCTGGCATGCAAGCCCAGAAGTGCCCCAGCGCATCACATACCAATCATCTTTCTCATCTGAAACAGTGTGCAAGATCTGCTTGTAAAAAGAAACTATTCTGCAATTGCTTAGAAAGCAACAAAGCATGTAAGTAGGTTTTTACCATGGCCTATGGTGGCTGATGAGTACTCAGTCTGTGCCTGTGCCAAAGCTGAGAGTTCTCCTTCTGAGAGCAGTGGCTGTGCTCCCTAGCGAGGCACTGCACAGATCTTGTAGGGCCGCGGGGCCAAGGTCATGCCCACAATGAATTTGAGGTCGAGGATGGTGTCTGGGGGAGCCTGGAAGGTGAATTTCTGGAGCAGAGCCGTGAAGAAGAGGAAGAGCTCGGCGCGGGCCAGCAGCTCACCCAGGCAGGCGCGCTTCCCTGCGGAGACAGCCACCCAGCGCCCATTCAGCCCTGCTGGCTGCCCAGCTGCTTTCTCTGCTGAAAAGCCTTGGCACACACCTCCTGCAGGAACATCACCCTACCCACATCCCCATGCCCACCTTACATTTCCAGCACCAGGACTGCCATCCCAGCTGAGCCCCCCATGGAGCTGTAGCCTGGTCTGCCCCCAGCTGGGTGACTTAATGAGGGCATGGGTATGTAAACGTATATGCACACATTTTATCCTACCCTGCTGGGATGAGCAGTGCTTCACCTGCAGTCCTCGTGTGCCTTTCCATGCTCCAAGGAATAGAGCCGAAGCACCAGAGAAAGTCCAAGGAATAGAGCCAAAGCACCAGAGAAAGAGTGTCATGCGTGGGCAGGAAATTGGAGATGTTCAAATCACTCTCCACCAGGAAGCTGGTGCCAGGCTGCCAGGACCCTGTGGTGGTGGCAGCAAAGCCCACTGACTTCAGCTGTGTGGGACTAGGAGCATAGAACACTGCTCTCATCTTGCTGATTGCATTTTTGGGGTCTCCAGCATTTTTCATTGCAAAGGAAGGGACTGCTTTTCACCAATATGGGCAGTGGGCAAGCAGCATCTCCCATGGACACACCTAATGTCTGCACTAATTTGTTCAGGGTCTCCTTTGTGCTGCTGGAAGTCTCAACCCCATGTTTCAGCACAGAAGCATCAAACTGCAGCTGGTCTTACCTATAGAAAATGGCATAAATGCCTCCCTTTTCCAGAACTGACCATCCTTCAGGAAGTGCTGGGGATTAAAACTGTGAGGGGTTTCCCACTCCTTCTTGTCAAGCATCACAGAGGACAGATTTGGGATTACAATAGTGCCCTGCAAAGAAGAAAATCACTTTGCACTTTCTCTGCCACTGCCAACAGGAGGGAAATATTTACTTTCCTGTGTGCTTGCCATGAAGAGCATCCATATTCAAATCTATCACCAGTATTTTTTTCATCAGGGGTGATCCCTGGGTGGCATAAGGATGCTGCTGGTCCCTTTGTGGACTGGGAAATGAGAGTGTTCTCCTAAGGACTTGTCTGATGCGTAGTGAAGTTACCTTGGGCAGATGGAAACCAGCCAGGTCTGTGTCCTTCATCGCCTCTCTAGGCAAACTGAAAGGGATGATGTTGCCTTTCCTCTGCACTTCATGGATGACGGCGTTGGTGTAGGGCATGTTGTCCCTGTCCTCCAGGGCTGGCTGCCGTGTCTGCCCAATGACAGCATCGATCTCGGCTTGCACACGGGCTGTTTGGAAAAAAGAAGGATCAGCTATTGTGCAGTAAAGCCATCGATCCCCTGGGGCCATCATGTTGTTTTTGTGGTTTGTCTCCCCCAAGGATCATCCCATATCAATCATGTATCACCAGGGCATTCGTGTGCTTTCATCTTCAAGTACTAAATGGGCCCTGAGCTCTGTGCAGTGCACTTGTCACCTCTGCCAGAATGCCTGGAGTCTCCAGTCATTGTTGGTGAGGTTGCCCCTTTTGTCTCTTGGTATTACAATATTAGAAGGGCAAGGATTATCATAGCAGAGGCATGTGCCTGAATGCAAAAAAAAAAAAAAAAAAAACCACAAAAAAACACAAAAACCAAAAACAACAAACTACCAAACTTTCCTGTACAAAACTTGCAAGAGTACTGAGGGATTCACATAATAGCAAGGGTTGGAAGAGATCACTAGGGATCATTGAGTTCAACTCTCCTGCTTAAGCATGTTTCCTAGGTCACACGGGTAGACATCCAGATATGTCTTGAGTATCTGCAAAGGAGGAGATAGCTCAAGCACTCTGGAAAGTCTTTTCCAGTGCTCTGTTACCTCTACGGTAAAGAAATTCTTCCACATATTTGTGTGGAACTTCCTCTGTTCCAGTTTTTGGCCATTCCTCCTTTTCCTGTACTAAACAACACTGAAAAGAGTCTGGCCTCATGCAATTGCCTCCCACACTTTAAGTATTTATAAACACTGATTAGATCCCCTCTCAGTCTCCTCTAACCTGAAGAGAGCCAAGTCTCTCAACCTTTCCTCATAAAGGAGATAATTCAGGCCCTTTATCACCTTTGTCATCCTCCACTATGGACACTTTGTCTTTCCACTAGGAGAGACCTGGTTTTTTTTGTTTGTTTGTTTGTTTTTTTTTTGGTTTTTTTTTTTTAACTGAGGAGCCCAGAACTGGACACAGTATTTCAGATGTGGCATCACCAGGGCAGAGCAGAAGGGAGGATCACCTTTGTTGATCTGCTTGCAACACTCTTTTAAATGTACCTCAGGATACCATTGGCTGTCTTGGCCACAAGTGCACACTGTGGGCTCATGGCCAACCTGTTATCCACCCCTGTGTGGAAGGACCCCTTAGTCCTCCTTGGCAGAGCTCCTCTCCACTAGGTCATCCCTGAACTGTAGTACTGTTTCTTGCAGTTCTCTGCAGGTGCAAAACTCTACACCTGCTTTTTAAGTTGAATCTTATCAAGTTTCTCTCCTCTCCTGCCCCAAGCAGAATATCTCACCAAGCTACAGAAGATAGCCACAGGACTGTGCATGTTCTACTCATACCTTGAATTTCTGGATATATGGCCATAAACAGCAGGGCCCAGCGGACGGTTGTGGAGGTGGTCTCAGTCCCAGCAGAAAACAGGTCAAGAGTGCACGCAACCAGGTTATCCTCACAGAAATCACTGCCATTGGGCTTCAGAAAATCAAGTGTTAGTGCCATGTTAAAAGCAAGAACTTCCTCAAAATCAGACTCAGTCCTGCCTCAAGGGTTTTGGCAGAAGCTGCTGGCCCTCTGCATCCTCATCCCTCCAGTGGATGCCCCAAACCCGATGTTCATCCTGAGCTCAGATATGGACACACCAGCAGCTCAGGTGCAGAATTTGATTTTTTTTCTCAGCCCTCGTGATCTCCATCACCCACTGGGGAAGGGCTTGCTCCACACTGCTGACCTTGGCCATCTCCTGCAGGTAGCTGTCGATGAAGTCTCGGCTCTCTGAGAGGTTCAGGTCTTCCTTGTGTTTGCTGATCTTCTCTTTCACAAAACCTTTCATCAGCCTCCAGTTTTCAAAAATGGTTTGGTGAGATCCTGGGAAGTACTTCATTATGGAGGGAAAAGCATTGTACAGCTTTGGAAAAAGAAAGGAAAATTGAATAAAGGACTTGAAAAGCCTACAAAGCCACAACCCTACAATGCAGGAGTAGATGGAATTAACTCATCACCAAAAGAGCACTACAAAGTATTGCTGTCTCCACTGTCAGAGAGATTACTGCATTCTTCACAGTTATAGCAAGAAGCTTCGTGCTCAGTGGACAGGAGCAGTGATGAAAGAAAGCAATGTGAGCATTGCACAGCTTGAGAATGTGGCAGAAATAAATTACACACAGATGAACTTGGTGTAATGGAAAGAGGAATAGCAATGAGTGCTCTTGGAAACCTTAGCATCACTCCTTCCCATAACCTCTCCCAGGGACCTGCCCAAACCCTCTGCTGTATTCACTTCCTTCCCAAAGCACAGGAAAACTATCAAGGGTAGCTCAGCTTTGTGATCACTGGGGACTGCATCAGCACCAGGACATCTTCAGGGAAGAAGAGGAGCCACAAAGCTGTGGGAAACACCAAAGAAACTCTCATGGTTCCAGAGCAGGAAAAAACATCTCCTGGGCTTGGCCAGCCCCCGCACCTGTTGAAGGTCTCACCTTGAGCAGCGTGTGCAGTTTTGAATGCTGCACTATGTAAGGACATAGAACTATCAGAAAGCATCCAAATGAGTACTACGAAGATGAAGAAGGGTCTACAAGCCCAACGCGTGAGGGTTGGGGAGGTCTGTTGTTTAGTTCACCATAAAGAAGGCCTCATGGTGGCCCCCAACTCTTCATGGCAGCCTGCACCTTGTTGCAGGGAGTGGAGGGTCAGCACTGAGCTCTGCTCTTTGGTGAGAGCAATAGGATGGAGCAGTGCGAGGGGAGGGACAGGCAGGGTGCAAGGAAAAGGTGAGCATAGAACTGCTTCTTAGGGCAGTGGGCATGGTCCTGGGCTGCCAAAGCTCAGGGAGCACTGGGACACCACCTACAGGCAAAGAATTTGGGTTTTCAGTGTTCCTATGTGGAGACAGGAACTGGACTTAATGGCCGTTGTGGGTCCCTTCCCAACTTGGTATGCCCTCTGAAAGTGCACAGGTTTTCAGGTTTACTCCAAAAAAGAAAGGGTGGCCATGCTGATGGTGCTGGGGGCACAGGGGCTGTACCTGGCTCATTATCTTCCCATGGAGGGTAACAGTCTCATCCATCAGCCGCAGCAAGTTTTGGAAGTTCTCATCATGGTATTCAAACCGATTGCCAAAGGTGATGGAACAGATGATGTTTGAAACAGCATTGTTGATTTTAAAGTGAGGGTTGAAAGGATTTCCTGGAGAAGGAAAAGAGGGAACAATCAATTCTCTTCCGGTCTCCACAGACAAGAGGAATAAAGTGCCATCATCAGAGGAAAATACTCAACAAGTGAAATGAAAGATACTGGGTGGGCACCTTCTTGGAGATGCTTGTTTACTTAGAAAGGAAGATGTGAAGCAGCTTCAGAAGAGCAAACATCTTTGGCATTAATTGAGAATATTGATGTTAGCTAGCCCATGGAATTTCCCAGAGATCTCAAAAGGAGCAATAGACAAAGTTGGGCTAAGAATACTGTTTTGAATGTTAGACAGCTGCATCTATCAGTTAATCTGAGGGCAGAAGGAGTCTGAGATGCTGGCAGATTGCTAGTATTACTTATGAGATGAAGAGAAAGAGGATGTTGGTGTGTTAGTTGGCAACTGGCTGAAAGTGAGCTAGTTGTGTGGCCAAGAATGCAAATAGCATCTGGGCTCATATCAGATATAGCGGAGTCAGCAGGGTAGTGATTGTTCCTCTGGGCTCAGTACTGGTGAGGCCACATCTTGGGTGCTGTAGCAATTGGACAGATCAATACAATGGGAAAGGTGTTACAATAAAGATGCGATGACAAAAGAAGCAGCATAATAGAGAAGTGCTATAAAGGATAGGAAAAAGATTGCTCACCTGTAGCAGAAGATTTCAGGTTCACAGAGGAAAGGCTTACCAAGAAGAGATCTCTAAGAGATCCTTCCTCAGTGGCTGTCAGCCCTTAAATGAGGTCTAAGAGAGGTGCAGCCAGGCTCCACCCCTTCCAGTCACACAGCTGAATTGCTTTCACCTGCTTCCAGGGCTGAGTGGGTCCTTTCCCCAGGTGCTCAATCAGTGGTTCAGGCCATGACTCAGCATCTCCCATACAGGTGCTGAGTTGAGTTTTGGGCAAGAAAGACATTGAAGCCCTGGAGCATGTCCAGAGAAGGGGAATGAAGCTGTGAAAGGTCTGGAAAACAACTCTGATAGCTAGCTGCAAAGGGAACTGGAATGGTTCCCTTTCTCAGTATGGAGAAGAGAAGGCTTAGGGGATACTTTATTGCCCTCTTCGTCTCCCTGAAAAGAAGCTGGAGCAAGGTGGGGTTTGGCCTAACTTCCTAAATAACAATGATAGGACAAGAGATAATAGCCTTAAGTTTTTCCATGGGAGGTTCAGGATGGGTATTCCAAAAAATTTATTTTCAGAAGGATTGATCAGACATTGGCATATGGTTCCAGAGAGGTCATGGAGTCACCATCCCTGGAGGTTCTCAAGAAAAAGGAACTGTGGCACTGAGAGGAATGATTAGTGGACATACTGAGGATGGGTAGGGGTTGGAATTGGTGATCTTAGAGGTTGTTTCCAACCATAGTGATTCTGTGGTTCTATGATTTTTCAGCAGACATTAGCATAGGGAAAATTAAAATGGTCTAAGCTGGATTCTGCTGAGGGAAGTGGTCCTCACCCTGCTCATCCCTGAACGCATCCGTGAGGAATCGGCACTCCTCCTGGATCCGCTCCTCCAGGCTCCTCTTCCCCAGGCCAAAGTTTCGGAGGGTGGTCAAGGTGAACCTTCTCTGCTGCTTCCACAGGTGCCCATTGGAGGAGATCAGCCCTGCAGAAGCAATCCAGAGTGAGCTGGAGATGCTCTCAGCAAGGGGAAGAAACTGGAGGACATGTGCCTTGATAAATGAGGAGGAGTTGTGAAAGTAGCTATGTTCAGAGTGAATGTGAAGCCACAACATTTCCCCCAACTTTCATCCTGGTATGTCCAAAAGAACGATGCTTTCACCGTGTTTCAGGTATGTGTAACTACTGATAACTCACCCAATTTGTTGAAGACCTCTCTGCTGATAGGAATTTCTGGGCGATCCATGAAGTTCTCTCCCTGGGTCACAAGGGCTTCCTTGATAATTTGCAGCCCATTTAAAATCACAAAAGACTGGGTGCCTACTTGCATGCTGAAGATATCTCCATGTTCTTCAACAATCTGGGAAGGGGTTAAATATATAGAATGGGATTGATTTACAAGGATTTTTTTTTCCTGGTATGCTGTACCCATAGGGAAGGACTGGGAGATTTGAAATCAAAATAGGGCAAGCTGAACCTGTGATAAAGATTGGCTTGATTGTGTGCAGTCTTTTTCCTTGTTTCCTGAATCAGTGTTAAGGAGTAGATGTAAAACCTTCCAGGTTGCATTTTTGAGGGTTTGCAATACTCAAGTGAGCAAGAGTTTTCAGCTGTTTTTAACTCCCTTTCCAGTCACCCTTGTCCTCACACCCACGTATGGATGCAAGGGAAGTCATGGCGCTGTCTCATGCCCTTTGCCCAAAGGACTCTGGTTCTGTATTCCAAGGCAAACCTTATCAAAGTTGCAGCTGATCAAGGGCCAACCTACTTCCCACTCGTGGAAAACTCCCTGTGGGCCACTGGATTTAATGTGATTGGGTTGGGTGGGTCCCCTCACCATGCTGAAAATCCCCTTACCTTTGCTGTTGTGGCCAAGGGGTCTTTGGCGAACATAAACTGCACGTTTCCCAGGAAAGGGAAGGAAAAAGGACCGGGGGGGAAATCCTTCGGCTTTCTCCTCTTCATGTAGTCAGAGACGAGCAGGAAGACGAAGAGGAAGACGAAGAGCATCTGCAGGGAGATGCTGTCCCAGAGGAAGCGCAGCATGGTGCGGCTGCAGCTGTGGGCACAAACGCAGAGGGGCTCGGGCCGGCCCGGCCTCGGGGCTGCCTTCGGGCTGCCGCTTCCTCAGCCTCAGCCACAGCCGCTCGCCAAAGCCCTTCGCGACGCCACGCGAGCCACGCATCTCTCATCTCGCCAACAACAGCCCACCCTCAGCGCACCGGCAGCTCCCCGCTCCGCTCCCGTCTCCCACCGCCGCCTTCCGACAGCCCGGCGGCTCCCGCCCGTCCCTCACCGTCACGGTCCCCGCTCGCGGCCACCGCCTCCCCGCCGCGCACAGCCGCAGGCGGAGCCGGGCCACGAGGGACGCGAGATAAGGCTGCGCGGAGCTCCCACAGAGCCTCTGGCTCACGGGCCGAGGCTCCGCTGCCACGGGGCGGTGCCGGCAGGGCGCAGATGGCGCTGAGCGCTGCCGAGGGACGAGCGCGTCCTGCCCGCCGGTGACACCGGCCCCGCTCCCGGCCCGTCCCTTCCCCGTCGAGATTTGTTTTGCTGCCGGCTGAGAACTGCCTCGTTCCCGTCGCGCTGCGCGGCCGCAGCCCGCACTCGTGATGCGGGGGGCGGTGCGGGCTGCTTCTCTTTGGGGGACGGCAGCTGTGGCCAAGGATTTACCCGGCTGAAGGCGCTGCTCGGAGGCGCCCGAGTGCCGTTGCGCAGCGAATCTGCTGCGGTCCTATGATCAACTTTAATAAGTTAAAGCTTTTCGTGGAACTTTAAGCGTTCCCCTGTACTCACATGGGATGCTCCGCTTTTACGATGAAGATCTTCACGGCTTTTGCCTTGTTGAAAAATCAATGCGGAAGAAAAGAATAGGAAGACTGCACCCATTTGTTCCCTCCCATGATGCAGTGTGGGTAGATAAGGAAGCAATAGAGTGTAAAATAAAAGGGAAGTGATTAGTATTTGTTTGCTCACGCAGTGCTAATAGGAGAGCTGTTTCCATGCCCCGGAGATCAGGCCTGCACCAGAGAGCAGAAGTCAAGAGAAGCCACTGTGGAGCCTGGAACAGCATTAGAAAATCACATATTCACACACATGAATAAAGTCTGCAGATATTTTGTGTGTGTTAAAACACGGCAGGATTGAAGCAGCCAGTGGGAAGTTCTGTCATTTCCTATTTGCTCTTCTAAAGAAGGAAAAGGAGGAACATAAGGTCTGGAGAGTCAACTGAACATCCCCATTTCTGCTGTGCAGGGAAGGTGTGGGAGGCCCTCAGTGGAAGCAGGAGAGGAGGACAGCAGCAGTAGCATGCTGCACTTCAGCCAGTGCCAGGGTTTGGTTAGAGCAGGGTCAGGAATCATCCTGCATTGAGAGGGAAGCTGCCAGGCCTCCTGCATTGTATCAGTGGGTTTGTGTGGTTCCCAGGGCGTGTTCTCCCATCTCTATATTATGAATCTGCAAAACAGGAGCCCTGAGCATCAGACATATCACCTTTGCCCAACCTATTGTCTTCCAGCCACCTGTCTGGCACAGAGAAATAGAGGATGGGGCAGGGCCACAGGATGATGTTTAGTAATGATTTATTGATGTGCTAAAATGAGAGATGATACAAGTTATGTTTGTATTGTATTTCTTACAAATTATTTTCCAGAGATCCAAGTTAAAAAACATTTCTGATTGCTACTGGTATTAATGTTGTACCGCAAGGGCTGCTGCTGTGTTCTGATAGATCTGGGTCACAGCCCAACAAAGGCAACCTCTAACACTGCAGATTTTCTTGTTGCTATGAAGTACGGCCATCCAGCATAGAATTAAGAATATCCCGAACTCTTCATTCATTGACAGTGCTGTGCTACAAGCCCAAAAGTGCCCCAGCGCATCACATACCAATCATCTTTCTCATCTGAAACAGTGTGCAAGATCTGCTTGTAAAAAGGAATTACTCTGCAATTGCTTAGAAAGAAATAAAGCTGCTGATGAGCCCAAAGCAGCCAGGGAGGGCTGCTTGTGGAACTGCTCCAAAGCCAAGAAGTTCCCCTCTCAAAAACAGTGGCTGTGCTCCCTAGCGAGGCACTGCACAGATCTTGTAGGGCCGTGGGGCCAAGGTGATGCCCACAATGAATTTGAGGTCGAGGATGGTGTCCGGGGGAGCCTGGAAGGTGAATTTCTGGAGCAGAGCCGTGAAGAAGAGGAAGAGCTCGGCGCGGGCCAGCAGCTCACCCAGGCAGGCGCGCTTCCCTGCGGAGACAGCCGCCCAGCGCCCATTCAGCCCTGCTGGCTGCCCAGCTGCTTTCTCTGCTGAAAAGCCTCGGCACACGCCTCCTGCAGGAACATCACCCTGCCCACATCCCCATGCCCACCTTACATTTCCAGCACCAGGACTGCCATCCCAGCTGAGCCCCCCATGGAGCTGTAGCATGGTCTGCTCCCAGCTGGGTGACTTAATGAGGGCATGGGTATGTAAACGTATATGCACACATTTTATCCTACCCTGCTGGGATGAGCAGTGCTTCACATGTAATCCCTATGTGCTCAGCTGTGCTCCAAGGAATGGAACCAAAGCTCCACAGAAAGCATGCCATGCTTTGGCAGGAAATTGGAGATGTTAAAATCATTCTCCACAAGGAAGCTGCTGGCCAGGACAGGGCACCCTGTGGTGGTGGTGGCAAAGCAGATTGACCTCAGCTGTGCATTACTGGGAGCACAGAGCTCTGTTCTCACCTTGCCGAATGCATTTCTGGGGTCTCCAGCATTTTTCTAGGCTCCTGTGTTTGTGAATAAAGGGCTAAGAGATGGGAGTGGTTCTTTGAGTTGCCTGCATGGTCATTGCGAAGGAAGGGTTTAGTTTGCACCGTTATGGGCAGTAGGCAAGCAGCACCTCCCATGGGTGCAGTCAGTGCTTGCTGTTTCCATCACTAATTTGCTCAGGGTCTCCATTTGCAGCTGGAAACCCCATCTCAGTGCTTCAGCACAGTAACATCAAACTGCAGCAAATCTTACCTATAGAAAATGGCATAAACGCCTCTCTTTTCCTGAACTGCCCGTCCTTCAGGAAATGCCCAGGGTTAAAACTGTGAGGTGTTTCCCATTCCTTCTTGTCAAACATCACAGAGGTTAGATTTGAGATCAAAATAGTGCCCTGGTACAAGAGAAAGAAAATTGCTTTGAACTCTCTCTGCCACTGCACCAAGAGAGTGTTTTAACCTCCCCTTTTGCTTGCCATGAAGATGATCCATAGTCAAAATTTGTCATAAGCATGTGTTCATCTTTTTTTTTTTCTTGCCTGGCCATATTTTCCTACTTCTTGGCTGTTTGATCAAGATATACCTGCACTTTTCTTTCGTCATCATTTTTTTGTCCAAAGTTCCTGTAAGAAAAGTCTGCATGAGGAGGGCTCTATTCCTTGAGGACGCATATGGATGCCTCACCTCATGGCTTTCATTCTGGACACTGAGGATGCAGTGTGCTAGAAAGTGGTTTTGGGACAGCAAAATATGATCTACAGGAGCGACCTCCGTAAGGGGCAGCGATGCTGCATTTTTCTCCCAGCAGGAATGGGGAAATGGGAGTCTCCTCTTAGCGACTCAGTGCTAGGGATTGGTGTTACCTTGGGCACCCGGAAGCCAGCCAAGACTGTGTCTTTCACCGCCTGTCTCGGCACATTAAAAGGGATGATGTTGCCTTTCCTCTGCACTTCATGGATGACGGCATTGGTGTAGGACATGTTGTCCCTGTCCGCCAGAGTTGGCTGCCTTGTCTGCCCAATAACAGCATCAATCTCAGCTTGCACACGGGCTGTTTGGAAAGAGCAATGATCAGCTATGGTACAGCAAAGCCATGGATCTCCTGGGGACACCATGAACTTTTTGCTATGCAAGTCTTCAAAGGACCATCCCAGGTCAAGCACGTGCCACCAGGACACTCGTGGTACTTCTCTGCATGTTCATCACTCAAGCTGCTGAATGGACCCTACGTTCCCTTCAAAGCCTCTTTCGCTTCTGCTATAAAGCCCTCAGAGATCTCCAGTGCTTGTGGAGGAAGTGCCTGTGTTTGGTTCTTGGTCCCAGATTAAAGTATTACAGAATTACCAGGGAAAGTTTTAAAACAGCTTAGACGTGTGCCTGAATACGGAGGAAAGCATTTGTTCCTCATTTGTACGAGTACAGAGGGATTCCTGTTTTTCCTTTCAGCCAAAAGGAGTCTCTTACCAAGGTTTAAAAACAAGAAAAGCACAGCCCTGCTGCTATGTGTACCTTGAATTTCCGGATACATGGCCATATACAGCAGGGCCCAGCGGATGGTTGTGGAAGTGGTCTCAGTCCCAGCAAACAGTAGGTCAAAAGCACATGCCACCAGGTTATCCTCACAGAAATCACTGCCACTGGGCTTCAGAAAATCAAGTGTTAGTGCCACAAGACCAGCAAGGACTTCCTCAACACCCCACACAGTTCTGCCCCAAGGCTTCTGGCAGAAGCTGCATTCTCATCCCTCCAGTGGATGCCCCAAACCTGATGTCCATCCTGAGCTCACATATGGACACACCAGCAGCTCAGGTGGGAAATTTGGTTTGTTTCTCAGCCCTCCTGATCTCCAGTCCCCACAGGGGAAGGAAGGGCTTGCTCCACACTGCTGACCTTGGCCATCTCCTGCAGGTAGCTGTCGATGAAGTCTCGGCTCTCTGAGGGGTTCAGGTCTTCCTTATGTTTGCTGATCTTCTCTTTCACAAAACCTTTCATCAGCCTCCAGTTTTTAAATATGGTTTGGTGAGATCCTGGGAAGTACTTTATTACGGAGGGAAAAGCATTGTAGAGCTTTGGAAAGAAAAAGAGAAGAGCAAATTGAATTAAGGATAGAAAACCCCTCCTGTTTTCAAGACTTGAAAAACCTGAAAAGCCACCGCCCTAAAATGCTGGAGTAGATGGAATTAACTTAGATATCTCCGGAGGAACATGACAAAGGATTGGTATCTCTATTTCACAATGGAGTGACTAGTGTGTTCCTCAGTCACAGCAGGGAGCTTGGCACTCAGGGGTCAGG
The DNA here is from genome assembly GCF_987193195.1 of Phasianus colchicus. Lineage (NCBI taxonomy): Eukaryota > Metazoa > Chordata > Aves > Galliformes > Phasianidae > Phasianus > Phasianus colchicus. Next base: position 29,346,586 of record NC_143444.1, read on the forward strand.
AGCAGTGATGTGAGGGGAAAGAGAATGTGCAAGCACTGCATAGCTTGAAAATACGGCTGAAAGAAACTACTTGCTGATATAAACTGTGTGGGGAATGGCAACAACATCCTTGATTTGTTCAGTGTTGCTCCTTCTCAAAACCTATCCTAGAGAGATTTTGGGGTCTACAGTATAAAAAGGATATAAAACTGCCAATGAGTGTTCAAAGGAGTGCTGTGTCAGTGCTGAAGCGCCTACAAGTCAAGGTGTGTAAGGATCAGATGAGGTCCCTTGCTTTGTTCATCAGGAGGAGGAGGGCTGTACCTGGCTCATTATGTTCTCGTGGAGGGTAACAGTCTCATCCATCAGCCGCAGCAAGTTTTGGAAGTCCACATCATGGTATTCAAACCGATTGCCAAAGGTGACGGAGCAGATGATGTTTGAAACAGCATTGTTGATTTTAAAGTGAGGGTTGAAAGGATTTCCTGGAGATGGAAAAGCAAACAATCAATTTTCTATCCATGTCCACAGAAAAGGAGAAGAAAGCACCTTCATCAGTGGAAAATATTCAATAAGTGAAATGAGTGGCCCTCAGCGGGCACCTTCTTGGGGATGGTTGGTTTCTTTGGAAAAGAAGATGTGAAATGGTTGCAGAAGAGCAACCACCACTGGAATTAACTGAGGACATTTCTTGGGGCTGTTGACATCAATGTTCTAAAAGTTTCAAATGGAGTGATAAACCAAAGGTAGGCAAAGAGTAATGTTTTGAGTGTAACTTAGCTGCATCTATCAGTTAATCTGAGGACAAAACACCTGTAGAAAGAATCTGGGATGCTAGCATTCCCTGTGAGATGAGGTATTTTTCAGCAGGTATTAGCATCAGGGAAGCGAAAACAGTCCAAGGTGGATTCTGCCTTCAGTGCAACTGCTGAGGGAAGTGGTCCTCACCCTGCTCATCCCTGAACGCATCCGTGAGGAATCGGCACTCCTCCTGGATCCGCTCCTCCAGGCTCCTCTTCCCCAGGCCAAAGTTTCGGAGGGTGGTCAAGGTGAACCTTCTCTGCTGCTTCCACAGGGGTCCCCTGGAGGAGATCAGCCCTGGCAGAAGTATTCCACAGTGAGTGAAGGTAGATGTCCTCAGCAAGGGGAAGAAGACAGAGGGTATCAGCCTTGATAAAGGGAGCTCAAGCACGCTGGTGCCTCTGCTCACCATGAATGTCAAGCCATGGCATTGCCTCCAGCTTCCCTTCCGGTATATTTGAAAGCGCAACACATTAACAGTGGATTTCAGATATGCATTTAAATAGATAGATCACCCAATTTACTGAAGATATCTGCGTCGAGAGGAATTTCAGGGCGATCCATGAAGTCCTCTCCCTGGGTCACAAGAGCTTCCTTGATCAGTGGAAGTCCATTTACGATCACAAATGACCGGGTGCCTGCTTGCAAACTGAAGATATCCCCAAGTTTTTCAGTAAGCTGTGCAAGGGGTAAGTAAATGAATAAATAAATGGGGATTAGTTTGCAATGACATTTTCTGAAGAAAGAACACATGCCCTGGCATCATCCACCCACAGGGAAGGACAGGCAGACTCGCAATGGAGACAGGGCAAGCTGAGCCTGAGAGAGATGTGGTTGCACAAGTGCAAGGATGTTGGCTTGATTGCACACAGCCCTGTTCCTCATTTCCTAAAGCAGATTTCAGGAGTTGCTGTAAAGCCTTCCAGGCTGCATTCTTCAGATTTTGCAAGACTCAACCGAGAAGGATTTTCCAGCCTTTGTTTAACTCCTTTTCCAAAAGGTTTTCCCATTAGACACATCTACAGCTGCAGATGAAATCATGGCACTACCCCATGCCCTTTGCCCAAAGGACTCTGGTTCTGTATTCCAAGGCAAACCTTATCAAAGTTGCAGCTGATCAAGGGCCAACCTACTTCCCACTCGTGGAAAACTCCCTGTGGGCCACTGGATTTAATGTGATTGGGTTGGGTGGGTCCCCTCACCATGCTGAAAATCCCCTTACCTTTGCTGTTGTGGCCAAGGGGTCTTTGGCGAACATAAACTGCACGTTTCCCAGGAAAGGGAAGGAAAAGGGACCGGGGGGGAAATCCTTCGGCTTTCTCCTCTTCATGTAGTCAGAGACGAGCAGGAAGACGAAGAGGAAGATGAAGAGCATCTGCAGGGAGATGCTGTCCCAGAGGAAGCGCAGCATGGTGCGGCTGCAGCTGTGGGCACAAACGCAGAGGGGCTCGGGCCGGCCCGGCCTCGGGGCTGCCTTCGGGCTGCCGCTTCCTCCGCCTCAGCCACAGCCGCTCGCCAAAGCCCTTCGCGACGCCACGCGAGCCACGCATCTCTCATCTCGCCAACAACAGCCCACCCTCAGCGCACCGGCAGCTCCCCGCTCCGCTCCCGTCTCCCACCGCCGCCTTCCGACAGCCCGGCGGCTCCCGCCCGTCCCTCACCGTCACGGTCCCCGCTCGCGGCCACCGCCTCCCCGCCGCGCACAGCCGCAGGCGGAGCCGGGCCACGAGGGACGCGAGATAAGGCTGCGCGGAGCTCCCACAGAGCCTCTGGCTCACGGGCCGAGGCTCCGCTGCCACGGGGCGGTGCCGGCAGGGCGCAGATGGCGCTGAGCGCTGCCGAGGGACGAGCGCGTCCTGCCCGCCGGTGACACCGGCCCCGCTCCCGTCCCGTCCCTTCTCCTTGGAGGATTAGTTTTGCCGGGCGCGCTGTTTTGCTGCCGGCTGAGAAGTGCCGCGTTCCCGTCGCGCTGCGCGGCCGCAGCCCGCACTCGTGATGCGGGGGGCGGTGCGGGCTGCTTCTCTTTGGGGGAACGGCAGCTGTGACTGCGGAGATGCGGAAGTGAGTGAAAGGAGCTGCTGCGTTCACCTGATAAACCTTTACGAGTTCAATCACTGCTTTATCAGGGAACCCGAAGTGTTCCCCTGAACTCAAATGGGGTACTCCACTCTTAAAGTAAAAACCCTCATGACTCCTGCCCTTTTGGAAAACAAATGCAGCAGAAGAGGAAGACTGCAGCCATTTATTGTCTCCCATGAGGCAGTGTGTGGAGATAAGAAAGCAATAAAGTAGGAGGGACATTCGAGTAGATCAGAGGTGAGAAGTGCACGAGGTGAGCAGAAATGCTGAGAAGGCAGTGTATAATCTCTATCAGGTTTTGAACGTGCTCATGGCCCCTGCTTTTCATCCTGGGCAGCACTGCAGTGCCAGCTCAGCCTTCCCCACTGCTGCCTGTCCAGTGTAAGGAGGGCTCACGATTGCAGGAGGGAAACAGAAACCTTTGAGGTAACACTAGGAGACAGGACCTGTATTTGCTATGGCTCCAGGGGCTGATATTGTAGAAACATGTCAGAAATGGCACTTGCCATCCTCCAAGTGTCTCTCACTGCATTAATTGCAGCGGTGTGGCAGAACGCAGCCACCAGCCTTGGTGGTTTTCCTGCTGATTTGCTCATAGAGCTCGTGTCATGAATATTCATCAGCTCTGCATGAATGGCCTGTGCTGTTCCCGTGCCCTCCTTTCTGCTAAGGGAGAGCTGGTGCTGTGCAGCTCACCATGGCTCTGCACACCACCCCCTGCTGCCCCAAATGCTGGCACGGCTGGAGACTGCAGGCAGTGCTGAAAAGGCTGTGCTGGTCATCGCTTTGCAAAACGCTTCACATCAAAAATGTTTCAGTTGGGATTTATTAATGCTCAAGAGAGGGAGATGTCACAAGGCAGTGTGGCATTTTTCTTTTGACAAATTGCTTTCCTAAGATCAAAGTAGGAACTGTTTGCAATTACTACTTCTACAGTATAGTAAGATGAGCTCAGGGGTTGCTCTCTGCCAGTACTGATCCCCAGCTGTGAGGTATGGCCATCTAGCATGGAATTAAGAAAGTCCTGAGCTCCTCATTCACTGGCAGTGCTGGCATGCAAGCCCAGAAGTGCCCCAGCGCATCACATACCAATCATCTTTCTCATCTGAAACAGTGTGCAAGATCTGCTTGTAAAAAGAAACTATTCTGCAATTGCTTAGAAAGCAACAAAGCATGTAAGTAGGTTTTTACCATGGCCTATGGTGGCTGATGAGTACTCAGTCTGTGCCTGTGCCAAAGCTGAGAGTTCTCCTTCTGAGAGCAGTGGCTGTGCTCCCTAGCGAGGCACTGCACAGATCTTGTAGGGCCGCGGGGCCAAGGTCATGCCCACAATGAATTTGAGGTCGAGGATGGTGTCTGGGGGAGCCTGGAAGGTGAATTTCTGGAGCAGAGCCGTGAAGAAGAGGAAGAGCTCGGCGCGGGCCAGCAGCTCACCCAGGCAGGCGCGCTTCCCTGCGGAGACAGCCACCCAGCGCCCATTCAGCCCTGCTGGCTGCCCAGCTGCTTTCTCTGCTGAAAAGCCTTGGCACACACCTCCTGCAGGAACATCACCCTACCCACATCCCCATGCCCACCTTACATTTCCAGCACCAGGACTGCCATCCCAGCTGAGCCCCCCATGGAGCTGTAGCCTGGTCTGCCCCCAGCTGGGTGACTTAATGAGGGCATGGGTATGTAAACGTATATGCACACATTTTATCCTACCCTGCTGGGATGAGCAGTGCTTCACCTGCAGTCCTCGTGTGCCTTTCCATGCTCCAAGGAATAGAGCCGAAGCACCAGAGAAAGTCCAAGGAATAGAGCCAAAGCACCAGAGAAAGAGTGTCATGCGTGGGCAGGAAATTGGAGATGTTCAAATCACTCTCCACCAGGAAGCTGGTGCCAGGCTGCCAGGACCCTGTGGTGGTGGCAGCAAAGCCCACTGACTTCAGCTGTGTGGGACTAGGAGCATAGAACACTGCTCTCATCTTGCTGATTGCATTTTTGGGGTCTCCAGCATTTTTCATTGCAAAGGAAGGGACTGCTTTTCACCAATATGGGCAGTGGGCAAGCAGCATCTCCCATGGACACACCTAATGTCTGCACTAATTTGTTCAGGGTCTCCTTTGTGCTGCTGGAAGTCTCAACCCCATGTTTCAGCACAGAAGCATCAAACTGCAGCTGGTCTTACCTATAGAAAATGGCATAAATGCCTCCCTTTTCCAGAACTGACCATCCTTCAGGAAGTGCTGGGGATTAAAACTGTGAGGGGTTTCCCACTCCTTCTTGTCAAGCATCACAGAGGACAGATTTGGGATTACAATAGTGCCCTGCAAAGAAGAAAATCACTTTGCACTTTCTCTGCCACTGCCAACAGGAGGGAAATATTTACTTTCCTGTGTGCTTGCCATGAAGAGCATCCATATTCAAATCTATCACCAGTATTTTTTTCATCAGGGGTGATCCCTGGGTGGCATAAGGATGCTGCTGGTCCCTTTGTGGACTGGGAAATGAGAGTGTTCTCCTAAGGACTTGTCTGATGCGTAGTGAAGTTACCTTGGGCAGATGGAAACCAGCCAGGTCTGTGTCCTTCATCGCCTCTCTAGGCAAACTGAAAGGGATGATGTTGCCTTTCCTCTGCACTTCATGGATGACGGCGTTGGTGTAGGGCATGTTGTCCCTGTCCTCCAGGGCTGGCTGCCGTGTCTGCCCAATGACAGCATCGATCTCGGCTTGCACACGGGCTGTTTGGAAAAAAGAAGGATCAGCTATTGTGCAGTAAAGCCATCGATCCCCTGGGGCCATCATGTTGTTTTTGTGGTTTGTCTCCCCCAAGGATCATCCCATATCAATCATGTATCACCAGGGCATTCGTGTGCTTTCATCTTCAAGTACTAAATGGGCCCTGAGCTCTGTGCAGTGCACTTGTCACCTCTGCCAGAATGCCTGGAGTCTCCAGTCATTGTTGGTGAGGTTGCCCCTTTTGTCTCTTGGTATTACAATATTAGAAGGGCAAGGATTATCATAGCAGAGGCATGTGCCTGAATGCAAAAAAAAAAAAAAAAAAAACCACAAAAAAACACAAAAACCAAAAACAACAAACTACCAAACTTTCCTGTACAAAACTTGCAAGAGTACTGAGGGATTCACATAATAGCAAGGGTTGGAAGAGATCACTAGGGATCATTGAGTTCAACTCTCCTGCTTAAGCATGTTTCCTAGGTCACACGGGTAGACATCCAGATATGTCTTGAGTATCTGCAAAGGAGGAGATAGCTCAAGCACTCTGGAAAGTCTTTTCCAGTGCTCTGTTACCTCTACGGTAAAGAAATTCTTCCACATATTTGTGTGGAACTTCCTCTGTTCCAGTTTTTGGCCATTCCTCCTTTTCCTGTACTAAACAACACTGAAAAGAGTCTGGCCTCATGCAATTGCCTCCCACACTTTAAGTATTTATAAACACTGATTAGATCCCCTCTCAGTCTCCTCTAACCTGAAGAGAGCCAAGTCTCTCAACCTTTCCTCATAAAGGAGATAATTCAGGCCCTTTATCACCTTTGTCATCCTCCACTATGGACACTTTGTCTTTCCACTAGGAGAGACCTGGTTTTTTTTGTTTGTTTGTTTGTTTTTTTTTTGGTTTTTTTTTTTTAACTGAGGAGCCCAGAACTGGACACAGTATTTCAGATGTGGCATCACCAGGGCAGAGCAGAAGGGAGGATCACCTTTGTTGATCTGCTTGCAACACTCTTTTAAATGTACCTCAGGATACCATTGGCTGTCTTGGCCACAAGTGCACACTGTGGGCTCATGGCCAACCTGTTATCCACCCCTGTGTGGAAGGACCCCTTAGTCCTCCTTGGCAGAGCTCCTCTCCACTAGGTCATCCCTGAACTGTAGTACTGTTTCTTGCAGTTCTCTGCAGGTGCAAAACTCTACACCTGCTTTTTAAGTTGAATCTTATCAAGTTTCTCTCCTCTCCTGCCCCAAGCAGAATATCTCACCAAGCTACAGAAGATAGCCACAGGACTGTGCATGTTCTACTCATACCTTGAATTTCTGGATATATGGCCATAAACAGCAGGGCCCAGCGGACGGTTGTGGAGGTGGTCTCAGTCCCAGCAGAAAACAGGTCAAGAGTGCACGCAACCAGGTTATCCTCACAGAAATCACTGCCATTGGGCTTCAGAAAATCAAGTGTTAGTGCCATGTTAAAAGCAAGAACTTCCTCAAAATCAGACTCAGTCCTGCCTCAAGGGTTTTGGCAGAAGCTGCTGGCCCTCTGCATCCTCATCCCTCCAGTGGATGCCCCAAACCCGATGTTCATCCTGAGCTCAGATATGGACACACCAGCAGCTCAGGTGCAGAATTTGATTTTTTTTCTCAGCCCTCGTGATCTCCATCACCCACTGGGGAAGGGCTTGCTCCACACTGCTGACCTTGGCCATCTCCTGCAGGTAGCTGTCGATGAAGTCTCGGCTCTCTGAGAGGTTCAGGTCTTCCTTGTGTTTGCTGATCTTCTCTTTCACAAAACCTTTCATCAGCCTCCAGTTTTCAAAAATGGTTTGGTGAGATCCTGGGAAGTACTTCATTATGGAGGGAAAAGCATTGTACAGCTTTGGAAAAAGAAAGGAAAATTGAATAAAGGACTTGAAAAGCCTACAAAGCCACAACCCTACAATGCAGGAGTAGATGGAATTAACTCATCACCAAAAGAGCACTACAAAGTATTGCTGTCTCCACTGTCAGAGAGATTACTGCATTCTTCACAGTTATAGCAAGAAGCTTCGTGCTCAGTGGACAGGAGCAGTGATGAAAGAAAGCAATGTGAGCATTGCACAGCTTGAGAATGTGGCAGAAATAAATTACACACAGATGAACTTGGTGTAATGGAAAGAGGAATAGCAATGAGTGCTCTTGGAAACCTTAGCATCACTCCTTCCCATAACCTCTCCCAGGGACCTGCCCAAACCCTCTGCTGTATTCACTTCCTTCCCAAAGCACAGGAAAACTATCAAGGGTAGCTCAGCTTTGTGATCACTGGGGACTGCATCAGCACCAGGACATCTTCAGGGAAGAAGAGGAGCCACAAAGCTGTGGGAAACACCAAAGAAACTCTCATGGTTCCAGAGCAGGAAAAAACATCTCCTGGGCTTGGCCAGCCCCCGCACCTGTTGAAGGTCTCACCTTGAGCAGCGTGTGCAGTTTTGAATGCTGCACTATGTAAGGACATAGAACTATCAGAAAGCATCCAAATGAGTACTACGAAGATGAAGAAGGGTCTACAAGCCCAACGCGTGAGGGTTGGGGAGGTCTGTTGTTTAGTTCACCATAAAGAAGGCCTCATGGTGGCCCCCAACTCTTCATGGCAGCCTGCACCTTGTTGCAGGGAGTGGAGGGTCAGCACTGAGCTCTGCTCTTTGGTGAGAGCAATAGGATGGAGCAGTGCGAGGGGAGGGACAGGCAGGGTGCAAGGAAAAGGTGAGCATAGAACTGCTTCTTAGGGCAGTGGGCATGGTCCTGGGCTGCCAAAGCTCAGGGAGCACTGGGACACCACCTACAGGCAAAGAATTTGGGTTTTCAGTGTTCCTATGTGGAGACAGGAACTGGACTTAATGGCCGTTGTGGGTCCCTTCCCAACTTGGTATGCCCTCTGAAAGTGCACAGGTTTTCAGGTTTACTCCAAAAAAGAAAGGGTGGCCATGCTGATGGTGCTGGGGGCACAGGGGCTGTACCTGGCTCATTATCTTCCCATGGAGGGTAACAGTCTCATCCATCAGCCGCAGCAAGTTTTGGAAGTTCTCATCATGGTATTCAAACCGATTGCCAAAGGTGATGGAACAGATGATGTTTGAAACAGCATTGTTGATTTTAAAGTGAGGGTTGAAAGGATTTCCTGGAGAAGGAAAAGAGGGAACAATCAATTCTCTTCCGGTCTCCACAGACAAGAGGAATAAAGTGCCATCATCAGAGGAAAATACTCAACAAGTGAAATGAAAGATACTGGGTGGGCACCTTCTTGGAGATGCTTGTTTACTTAGAAAGGAAGATGTGAAGCAGCTTCAGAAGAGCAAACATCTTTGGCATTAATTGAGAATATTGATGTTAGCTAGCCCATGGAATTTCCCAGAGATCTCAAAAGGAGCAATAGACAAAGTTGGGCTAAGAATACTGTTTTGAATGTTAGACAGCTGCATCTATCAGTTAATCTGAGGGCAGAAGGAGTCTGAGATGCTGGCAGATTGCTAGTATTACTTATGAGATGAAGAGAAAGAGGATGTTGGTGTGTTAGTTGGCAACTGGCTGAAAGTGAGCTAGTTGTGTGGCCAAGAATGCAAATAGCATCTGGGCTCATATCAGATATAGCGGAGTCAGCAGGGTAGTGATTGTTCCTCTGGGCTCAGTACTGGTGAGGCCACATCTTGGGTGCTGTAGCAATTGGACAGATCAATACAATGGGAAAGGTGTTACAATAAAGATGCGATGACAAAAGAAGCAGCATAATAGAGAAGTGCTATAAAGGATAGGAAAAAGATTGCTCACCTGTAGCAGAAGATTTCAGGTTCACAGAGGAAAGGCTTACCAAGAAGAGATCTCTAAGAGATCCTTCCTCAGTGGCTGTCAGCCCTTAAATGAGGTCTAAGAGAGGTGCAGCCAGGCTCCACCCCTTCCAGTCACACAGCTGAATTGCTTTCACCTGCTTCCAGGGCTGAGTGGGTCCTTTCCCCAGGTGCTCAATCAGTGGTTCAGGCCATGACTCAGCATCTCCCATACAGGTGCTGAGTTGAGTTTTGGGCAAGAAAGACATTGAAGCCCTGGAGCATGTCCAGAGAAGGGGAATGAAGCTGTGAAAGGTCTGGAAAACAACTCTGATAGCTAGCTGCAAAGGGAACTGGAATGGTTCCCTTTCTCAGTATGGAGAAGAGAAGGCTTAGGGGATACTTTATTGCCCTCTTCGTCTCCCTGAAAAGAAGCTGGAGCAAGGTGGGGTTTGGCCTAACTTCCTAAATAACAATGATAGGACAAGAGATAATAGCCTTAAGTTTTTCCATGGGAGGTTCAGGATGGGTATTCCAAAAAATTTATTTTCAGAAGGATTGATCAGACATTGGCATATGGTTCCAGAGAGGTCATGGAGTCACCATCCCTGGAGGTTCTCAAGAAAAAGGAACTGTGGCACTGAGAGGAATGATTAGTGGACATACTGAGGATGGGTAGGGGTTGGAATTGGTGATCTTAGAGGTTGTTTCCAACCATAGTGATTCTGTGGTTCTATGATTTTTCAGCAGACATTAGCATAGGGAAAATTAAAATGGTCTAAGCTGGATTCTGCTGAGGGAAGTGGTCCTCACCCTGCTCATCCCTGAACGCATCCGTGAGGAATCGGCACTCCTCCTGGATCCGCTCCTCCAGGCTCCTCTTCCCCAGGCCAAAGTTTCGGAGGGTGGTCAAGGTGAACCTTCTCTGCTGCTTCCACAGGTGCCCATTGGAGGAGATCAGCCCTGCAGAAGCAATCCAGAGTGAGCTGGAGATGCTCTCAGCAAGGGGAAGAAACTGGAGGACATGTGCCTTGATAAATGAGGAGGAGTTGTGAAAGTAGCTATGTTCAGAGTGAATGTGAAGCCACAACATTTCCCCCAACTTTCATCCTGGTATGTCCAAAAGAACGATGCTTTCACCGTGTTTCAGGTATGTGTAACTACTGATAACTCACCCAATTTGTTGAAGACCTCTCTGCTGATAGGAATTTCTGGGCGATCCATGAAGTTCTCTCCCTGGGTCACAAGGGCTTCCTTGATAATTTGCAGCCCATTTAAAATCACAAAAGACTGGGTGCCTACTTGCATGCTGAAGATATCTCCATGTTCTTCAACAATCTGGGAAGGGGTTAAATATATAGAATGGGATTGATTTACAAGGATTTTTTTTTCCTGGTATGCTGTACCCATAGGGAAGGACTGGGAGATTTGAAATCAAAATAGGGCAAGCTGAACCTGTGATAAAGATTGGCTTGATTGTGTGCAGTCTTTTTCCTTGTTTCCTGAATCAGTGTTAAGGAGTAGATGTAAAACCTTCCAGGTTGCATTTTTGAGGGTTTGCAATACTCAAGTGAGCAAGAGTTTTCAGCTGTTTTTAACTCCCTTTCCAGTCACCCTTGTCCTCACACCCACGTATGGATGCAAGGGAAGTCATGGCGCTGTCTCATGCCCTTTGCCCAAAGGACTCTGGTTCTGTATTCCAAGGCAAACCTTATCAAAGTTGCAGCTGATCAAGGGCCAACCTACTTCCCACTCGTGGAAAACTCCCTGTGGGCCACTGGATTTAATGTGATTGGGTTGGGTGGGTCCCCTCACCATGCTGAAAATCCCCTTACCTTTGCTGTTGTGGCCAAGGGGTCTTTGGCGAACATAAACTGCACGTTTCCCAGGAAAGGGAAGGAAAAAGGACCGGGGGGGAAATCCTTCGGCTTTCTCCTCTTCATGTAGTCAGAGACGAGCAGGAAGACGAAGAGGAAGACGAAGAGCATCTGCAGGGAGATGCTGTCCCAGAGGAAGCGCAGCATGGTGCGGCTGCAGCTGTGGGCACAAACGCAGAGGGGCTCGGGCCGGCCCGGCCTCGGGGCTGCCTTCGGGCTGCCGCTTCCTCAGCCTCAGCCACAGCCGCTCGCCAAAGCCCTTCGCGACGCCACGCGAGCCACGCATCTCTCATCTCGCCAACAACAGCCCACCCTCAGCGCACCGGCAGCTCCCCGCTCCGCTCCCGTCTCCCACCGCCGCCTTCCGACAGCCCGGCGGCTCCCGCCCGTCCCTCACCGTCACGGTCCCCGCTCGCGGCCACCGCCTCCCCGCCGCGCACAGCCGCAGGCGGAGCCGGGCCACGAGGGACGCGAGATAAGGCTGCGCGGAGCTCCCACAGAGCCTCTGGCTCACGGGCCGAGGCTCCGCTGCCACGGGGCGGTGCCGGCAGGGCGCAGATGGCGCTGAGCGCTGCCGAGGGACGAGCGCGTCCTGCCCGCCGGTGACACCGGCCCCGCTCCCGGCCCGTCCCTTCCCCGTCGAGATTTGTTTTGCTGCCGGCTGAGAACTGCCTCGTTCCCGTCGCGCTGCGCGGCCGCAGCCCGCACTCGTGATGCGGGGGGCGGTGCGGGCTGCTTCTCTTTGGGGGACGGCAGCTGTGGCCAAGGATTTACCCGGCTGAAGGCGCTGCTCGGAGGCGCCCGAGTGCCGTTGCGCAGCGAATCTGCTGCGGTCCTATGATCAACTTTAATAAGTTAAAGCTTTTCGTGGAACTTTAAGCGTTCCCCTGTACTCACATGGGATGCTCCGCTTTTACGATGAAGATCTTCACGGCTTTTGCCTTGTTGAAAAATCAATGCGGAAGAAAAGAATAGGAAGACTGCACCCATTTGTTCCCTCCCATGATGCAGTGTGGGTAGATAAGGAAGCAATAGAGTGTAAAATAAAAGGGAAGTGATTAGTATTTGTTTGCTCACGCAGTGCTAATAGGAGAGCTGTTTCCATGCCCCGGAGATCAGGCCTGCACCAGAGAGCAGAAGTCAAGAGAAGCCACTGTGGAGCCTGGAACAGCATTAGAAAATCACATATTCACACACATGAATAAAGTCTGCAGATATTTTGTGTGTGTTAAAACACGGCAGGATTGAAGCAGCCAGTGGGAAGTTCTGTCATTTCCTATTTGCTCTTCTAAAGAAGGAAAAGGAGGAACATAAGGTCTGGAGAGTCAACTGAACATCCCCATTTCTGCTGTGCAGGGAAGGTGTGGGAGGCCCTCAGTGGAAGCAGGAGAGGAGGACAGCAGCAGTAGCATGCTGCACTTCAGCCAGTGCCAGGGTTTGGTTAGAGCAGGGTCAGGAATCATCCTGCATTGAGAGGGAAGCTGCCAGGCCTCCTGCATTGTATCAGTGGGTTTGTGTGGTTCCCAGGGCGTGTTCTCCCATCTCTATATTATGAATCTGCAAAACAGGAGCCCTGAGCATCAGACATATCACCTTTGCCCAACCTATTGTCTTCCAGCCACCTGTCTGGCACAGAGAAATAGAGGATGGGGCAGGGCCACAGGATGATGTTTAGTAATGATTTATTGATGTGCTAAAATGAGAGATGATACAAGTTATGTTTGTATTGTATTTCTTACAAATTATTTTCCAGAGATCCAAGTTAAAAAACATTTCTGATTGCTACTGGTATTAATGTTGTACCGCAAGGGCTGCTGCTGTGTTCTGATAGATCTGGGTCACAGCCCAACAAAGGCAACCTCTAACACTGCAGATTTTCTTGTTGCTATGAAGTACGGCCATCCAGCATAGAATTAAGAATATCCCGAACTCTTCATTCATTGACAGTGCTGTGCTACAAGCCCAAAAGTGCCCCAGCGCATCACATACCAATCATCTTTCTCATCTGAAACAGTGTGCAAGATCTGCTTGTAAAAAGGAATTACTCTGCAATTGCTTAGAAAGAAATAAAGCTGCTGATGAGCCCAAAGCAGCCAGGGAGGGCTGCTTGTGGAACTGCTCCAAAGCCAAGAAGTTCCCCTCTCAAAAACAGTGGCTGTGCTCCCTAGCGAGGCACTGCACAGATCTTGTAGGGCCGTGGGGCCAAGGTGATGCCCACAATGAATTTGAGGTCGAGGATGGTGTCCGGGGGAGCCTGGAAGGTGAATTTCTGGAGCAGAGCCGTGAAGAAGAGGAAGAGCTCGGCGCGGGCCAGCAGCTCACCCAGGCAGGCGCGCTTCCCTGCGGAGACAGCCGCCCAGCGCCCATTCAGCCCTGCTGGCTGCCCAGCTGCTTTCTCTGCTGAAAAGCCTCGGCACACGCCTCCTGCAGGAACATCACCCTGCCCACATCCCCATGCCCACCTTACATTTCCAGCACCAGGACTGCCATCCCAGCTGAGCCCCCCATGGAGCTGTAGCATGGTCTGCTCCCAGCTGGGTGACTTAATGAGGGCATGGGTATGTAAACGTATATGCACACATTTTATCCTACCCTGCTGGGATGAGCAGTGCTTCACATGTAATCCCTATGTGCTCAGCTGTGCTCCAAGGAATGGAACCAAAGCTCCACAGAAAGCATGCCATGCTTTGGCAGGAAATTGGAGATGTTAAAATCATTCTCCACAAGGAAGCTGCTGGCCAGGACAGGGCACCCTGTGGTGGTGGTGGCAAAGCAGATTGACCTCAGCTGTGCATTACTGGGAGCACAGAGCTCTGTTCTCACCTTGCCGAATGCATTTCTGGGGTCTCCAGCATTTTTCTAGGCTCCTGTGTTTGTGAATAAAGGGCTAAGAGATGGGAGTGGTTCTTTGAGTTGCCTGCATGGTCATTGCGAAGGAAGGGTTTAGTTTGCACCGTTATGGGCAGTAGGCAAGCAGCACCTCCCATGGGTGCAGTCAGTGCTTGCTGTTTCCATCACTAATTTGCTCAGGGTCTCCATTTGCAGCTGGAAACCCCATCTCAGTGCTTCAGCACAGTAACATCAAACTGCAGCAAATCTTACCTATAGAAAATGGCATAAACGCCTCTCTTTTCCTGAACTGCCCGTCCTTCAGGAAATGCCCAGGGTTAAAACTGTGAGGTGTTTCCCATTCCTTCTTGTCAAACATCACAGAGGTTAGATTTGAGATCAAAATAGTGCCCTGGTACAAGAGAAAGAAAATTGCTTTGAACTCTCTCTGCCACTGCACCAAGAGAGTGTTTTAACCTCCCCTTTTGCTTGCCATGAAGATGATCCATAGTCAAAATTTGTCATAAGCATGTGTTCATCTTTTTTTTTTTTCTTGCCTGGCCATATTTTCCTACTTCTTGGCTGTTTGATCAAGATATACCTGCACTTTTCTTTCGTCATCATTTTTTTGTCCAAAGTTCCTGTAAGAAAAGTCTGCATGAGGAGGGCTCTATTCCTTGAGGACGCATATGGATGCCTCACCTCATGGCTTTCATTCTGGACACTGAGGATGCAGTGTGCTAGAAAGTGGTTTTGGGACAGCAAAATATGATCTACAGGAGCGACCTCCGTAAGGGGCAGCGATGCTGCATTTTTCTCCCAGCAGGAATGGGGAAATGGGAGTCTCCTCTTAGCGACTCAGTGCTAGGGATTGGTGTTACCTTGGGCACCCGGAAGCCAGCCAAGACTGTGTCTTTCACCGCCTGTCTCGGCACATTAAAAGGGATGATGTTGCCTTTCCTCTGCACTTCATGGATGACGGCATTGGTGTAGGACATGTTGTCCCTGTCCGCCAGAGTTGGCTGCCTTGTCTGCCCAATAACAGCATCAATCTCAGCTTGCACACGGGCTGTTTGGAAAGAGCAATGATCAGCTATGGTACAGCAAAGCCATGGATCTCCTGGGGACACCATGAACTTTTTGCTATGCAAGTCTTCAAAGGACCATCCCAGGTCAAGCACGTGCCACCAGGACACTCGTGGTACTTCTCTGCATGTTCATCACTCAAGCTGCTGAATGGACCCTACGTTCCCTTCAAAGCCTCTTTCGCTTCTGCTATAAAGCCCTCAGAGATCTCCAGTGCTTGTGGAGGAAGTGCCTGTGTTTGGTTCTTGGTCCCAGATTAAAGTATTACAGAATTACCAGGGAAAGTTTTAAAACAGCTTAGACGTGTGCCTGAATACGGAGGAAAGCATTTGTTCCTCATTTGTACGAGTACAGAGGGATTCCTGTTTTTCCTTTCAGCCAAAAGGAGTCTCTTACCAAGGTTTAAAAACAAGAAAAGCACAGCCCTGCTGCTATGTGTACCTTGAATTTCCGGATACATGGCCATATACAGCAGGGCCCAGCGGATGGTTGTGGAAGTGGTCTCAGTCCCAGCAAACAGTAGGTCAAAAGCACATGCCACCAGGTTATCCTCACAGAAATCACTGCCACTGGGCTTCAGAAAATCAAGTGTTAGTGCCACAAGACCAGCAAGGACTTCCTCAACACCCCACACAGTTCTGCCCCAAGGCTTCTGGCAGAAGCTGCATTCTCATCCCTCCAGTGGATGCCCCAAACCTGATGTCCATCCTGAGCTCACATATGGACACACCAGCAGCTCAGGTGGGAAATTTGGTTTGTTTCTCAGCCCTCCTGATCTCCAGTCCCCACAGGGGAAGGAAGGGCTTGCTCCACACTGCTGACCTTGGCCATCTCCTGCAGGTAGCTGTCGATGAAGTCTCGGCTCTCTGAGGGGTTCAGGTCTTCCTTATGTTTGCTGATCTTCTCTTTCACAAAACCTTTCATCAGCCTCCAGTTTTTAAATATGGTTTGGTGAGATCCTGGGAAGTACTTTATTACGGAGGGAAAAGCATTGTAGAGCTTTGGAAAGAAAAAGAGAAGAGCAAATTGAATTAAGGATAGAAAACCCCTCCTGTTTTCAAGACTTGAAAAACCTGAAAAGCCACCGCCCTAAAATGCTGGAGTAGATGGAATTAACTTAGATATCTCCGGAGGAACATGACAAAGGATTGGTATCTCTATTTCACAATGGAGTGACTAGTGTGTTCCTCAGTCACAGCAGGGAGCTTGGCACTCAGGGGTCAGGAGCAGTGATGTGAGGGGAAAGAGAATGTGCAAGCACTGCATAGCTTGA
This sequence comes from Phasianus colchicus, assembly GCF_987193195.1. Lineage (NCBI taxonomy): Eukaryota > Metazoa > Chordata > Aves > Galliformes > Phasianidae > Phasianus > Phasianus colchicus. The sequence goes on from NC_143444.1 coordinate 29,363,028, forward strand.
AAATACGGCTGAAAGAAACTACTTGCTGATATAAACTGTGTGGGGAATGGCAACAACATCCTTGATTTGTTCAGTGTTGCTCCTTCTCAAAACCTATCCTAGAGAGATTTTGGGGTCTACAGTATAAAAAGGATATAAAACTGCCAATGAGTGTTCAAAGGAGTGCTGTGTCAGTGCTGAAGCGCCTACAAGTCAAGGTGTGTAAGGATCAGATGAGGTCCCTTGCTTTGTTCATCAGGAGGAGGAGGGCTGTACCTGGCTCATTATGTTCTCGTGGAGGGTAACAGTCTCATCCATCAGCCGCAGCAAGTTTTGGAAGTCCACATCATGGTATTCAAACCGATTGCCAAAGGTGACGGAGCAGATGATGTTTGAAACAGCATTGTTGATTTTAAAGTGAGGGTTGAAAGGATTTCCTGGAGATGGAAAAGCAAACAATCAATTTTCTATCCATGTCCACAGAAAAGGAGAAGAAAGCACCTTCATCAGTGGAAAATATTCAATAAGTGAAATGAGTGGCCCTCAGCGGGCACCTTCTTGGGGATGGTTGGTTTCTTTGGAAAAGAAGATGTGAAATGGTTGCAGAAGAGCAACCACCACTGGAATTAACTGAGGACATTTCTTGGGGCTGTTGACATCAATGTTCTAAAAGTTTCAAATGGAGTGATAAACCAAAGGTAGGCAAAGAGTAATGTTTTGAGTGTAACTTAGCTGCATCTATCAGTTAATCTGAGGACAAAACACCTGTAGAAAGAATCTGGGATGCTAGCATTCCCTGTGAGATGAGGTATTTTTCAGCAGGTATTAGCATCAGGGAAGCGAAAACAGTCCAAGGTGGATTCTGCCTTCAGTGCAACTGCTGAGGGAAGTGGTCCTCACCCTGCTCATCCCTGAACGCATCCGTGAGGAATCGGCACTCCTCCTGGATCCGCTCCTCCAGGCTCCTCTTCCCCAGGCCAAAGTTTCGGAGGGTGGTCAAGGTGAACCTTCTCTGCTGCTTCCACAGGGGTCCCCTGGAGGAGATCAGCCCTGGCAGAAGTATTCCACAGTGAGTGAAGGTAGATGTCCTCAGCAAGGGGAAGAAGACAGAGGGTATCAGCCTTGATAAAGGGAGCTCAAGCACGCTGGTGCCTCTGCTCACCATGAATGTCAAGCCATGGCATTGCCTCCAGCTTCCCTTCCGGTATATTTGAAAGCGCAACACATTAACAGTGGATTTCAGATATGCATTTAAATAGATAGATCACCCAATTTACTGAAGATATCTGCGTCGAGAGGAATTTCAGGGCGATCCATGAAGTCCTCTCCCTGGGTCACAAGAGCTTCCTTGATCAGTGGAAGTCCATTTACGATCACAAATGACCGGGTGCCTGCTTGCAAACTGAAGATATCCCCAAGTTTTTCAGTAAGCTGTGCAAGGGGTAAGTAAATGAATAAATAAATGGGGATTAGTTTGCAATGACATTTTCTGAAGAAAGAACACATGCCCTGGCATCATCCACCCACAGGGAAGGACAGGCAGACTCGCAATGGAGACAGGGCAAGCTGAGCCTGAGAGAGATGTGGTTGCACAAGTGCAAGGATGTTGGCTTGATTGCACACAGCCCTGTTCCTCATTTCCTAAAGCAGATTTCAGGAGTTGCTGTAAAGCCTTCCAGGCTGCATTCTTCAGATTTTGCAAGACTCAACCGAGAAGGATTTTCCAGCCTTTGTTTAACTCCTTTTCCAAAAGGTTTTCCCATTAGACACATCTACAGCTGCAGATGAAATCATGGCACTACCCCATGCCCTTTGCCCAAAGGACTCTGGTTCTGTATTCCAAGGCAAACCTTATCAAAGTTGCAGCTGATCAAGGGCCAACCTACTTCCCACTCGTGGAAAACTCCCTGTGGGCCACTGGATTTAATGTGATTGGGTTGGGTGGGTCCCCTCACCATGCTGAAAATCCCCTTACCTTTGCTGTTGTGGCCAAGGGGTCTTTGGCGAACATAAACTGCACGTTTCCCAGGAAAGGGAAGGAAAAGGGACCGGGGGGGAAATCCTTCGGCTTTCTCCTCTTCATGTAGTCAGAGACGAGCAGGAAGACGAAGAGGAAGACGAAGAGCATCTGCAGGGAGATGCTGTCCCAGAGGAAGTGCAGCATGGTGCGGCTGCAGCTGTGGGCACAAACGCAGAGGGGCTCGGGCCGGCCCGGCCTCGGGGCTGCCTTCGGGCTGCCGCTTCCTCCGCCTCAGCCACAGCCGTTCGCCAAAGCCCTTCGCGACGCCACGCCACGCGACGCGAGCCACGCATCTCTCATCTCGCCAACAACAGCCCACCCTCAGCGCACCGGCAGCTCCCCGCTCCGCTCCCGTCTCCCACCGCCGCCTTCCGACAGCCCGGCGGCTCCCGCCCGTCCCTCACCGTCACGGTCCCCGCTCGCGGCCACCGCCTCCCCGCCGCGCACAGCCGCAGGCGGAGCCGGGCCACGAGGGACGCGAGATAAGGCTGCGCGGAGCTCCCACAGAGCCTCTGGCTCACGGGCCGAGGCTCCGCTGCCACGGGGCGGTGCCGGCAGGGCGCAGATGGCGCTGAGCGCTGCCGAGGGACGAGCGCGTCCTGCCCGCCGGTGACACCGGCCCCGCTCCCGTCCCGTCCCTTCTCCTTGGAGGATTAGTTTTGCCGGGCGCGCTGTTTTGCTGCCGGCTGAGAAGTGCCGCGTTCCCGTCGCGCTGCGCGGCCGCAGCCCGCACTCGTGATGCGGGGGGCGGTGCGGGCTGCTTCTCTTTGGGGGAACGGCAGCTGTGACTGCGGAGATGCGGAAGTGAGTGAAAGGAGCTGCTGCGTTCACCTGATAAACCTTTACGAGTTCAATCACTGCTTTATCAGGGAACCCGAAGTGTTCCCCTGAACTCAAATGGGGTACTCCACTCTTAAAGTAAAAACCCTCATGACTCCTGCCCTTTTGGAAAACAAATGCAGCAGAAGAGGAAGACTGCAGCCATTTATTGTCTCCCATGAGGCAGTGTGTGGAGATAAGAAAGCAATAAAGTAGGAGGGACATTCGAGTAGATCAGAGGTGAGAAGTGCACGAGGTGAGCAGAAATGCTGAGAAGGCAGTGTATAATCTCTATCAGGTTTTGAACGTGCTCATGGCCCCTGCTTTTCATCCTGGGCAGCACTGCAGTGCCAGCTCAGCCTTCCCCACTGCTGCCTGTCCAGTGTAAGGAGGGCTCACGATTGCAGGAGGGAAACAGAAACCTTTGAGGTAACACTAGGAGACAGGACCTGTATTTGCTATGGCTCCAGGGGCTGATATTGTAGAAACATGTCAGAAATGGCACTTGCCATCCTCCAAGTGTCTCTCACTGCATTAATTGCAGCGGTGTGGCAGAACGCAGCCACCAGCCTTGGTGGTTTTCCTGCTGATTTGCTCATAGAGCTCGTGTCATGAATATTCATCAGCTCTGCATGAATGGCCTGTGCTGTTCCCGTGCCCTCCTTTCTGCTAAGGGAGAGCTGGTGCTGTGCAGCTCACCATGGCTCTGCACACCACCCCCTGCTGCCCCAAATGCTGGCACGGCTGGAGACTGCAGGCAGTGCTGAAAAGGCTGTGCTGGTCATCGCTTTGCAAAACGCTTCACATCAAAAATGTTTCAGTTGGGATTTATTAATGCTCAAGAGAGGGAGATGTCACAAGGCAGTGTGGCATTTTTCTTTTGACAAATTGCTTTCCTAAGATCAAAGTAGGAACTGTTTGCAATTACTACTTCTACAGTATAGTAAGATGAGCTCAGGGGTTGCTCTCTGCCAGTACTGATCCCCAGCTGTGAGGTATGGCCATCTAGCATGGAATTAAGAAAGTCCTGAGCTCCTCATTCACTGGCAGTGCTGGCATGCAAGCCCAGAAGTGCCCCAGCGCATCACATACCAATCATCTTTCTCATCTGAAACAGTGTGCAAGATCTGCTTGTAAAAAGAAACTATTCTGCAATTGCTTAGAAAGCAACAAAGCATGTAAGTAGGTTTTTACCATGGCCTATGGTGGCTGATGAGTACTCAGTCTGTGCCTGTGCCAAAGCTGAGAGTTCTCCTTCTGAGAGCAGTGGCTGTGCTCCCTAGCGAGGCACTGCACAGATCTTGTAGGGCCGCGGGGCCAAGGTCATGCCCAGAATGAATTTGAGGTCAAGGATGGTGTCCGGGGGAGCCTGGAAGGTGAATTTCTGGAGCAGAGCCGTGAAGAAGAGGAAGAGCTCGGCGCGGGCCAGCAGCTCACCCAGGCAGGCGCGCTTCCCTGCGGAGACAGCCGCCCAGCGCCCATTCAGCCCTGCTGGCTGCCCAGCTGCTTTCTCTGCTGAAAAGCCTCGGCACACGCCTCCTGCAGGAACATCACCCTGCCCACATCCCCATGCCCACCTTACATTTCCAGCACCAGGACTGCCATCCCAGCTGAGCCCCCCATGGAGCTGTAGCATGGTCTGCTCCCAGCTGGGTGACTTAATGAGGGCATGGGTATGTAAACGTATATGCACACATTTTATCCTACCCTGCTGGGATGAGCAGTGCTTCACATGTAATCCCTATGTGCTCAGCTGTGCTCCAAGGAATGGAACCAAAGCTCCACAGAAAGCATGCCATGCTTTGGCAGGAAATTGGAGATGTTAAAATCATTCTCCACAAGGAAGCTGCTGGCCAGGACAGGGCACCCTGTGGTGGTGGTGGCAAAGCAGATTGACCTCAGCTGTGCATTACTGGGAGCACAGAGCACTGCTCTTGCATTTCTGAATGCATTTCTGGGGCCTTTTTGTAGTCTCCCGTGTTTGTGAAGAAAGGCCTGAAAGGTGGCAGTGGTTCTTTGAGGAGCCTGCAAGGTCACTGCTAAGAAAGGATCTACTATGCACTGATGAGGGCAGTGGGCAAGCAGTCGTTGCCATGGTGGAGCCAGCATCTCCTGTTTCCAACACTGCTTAGCTCAGGTTCTCCACTGTGCAGTTGGAAGCCCCATCCCAGTGCTTCAGCACAGATGCATCAGACTGCAGTAAACTGATTCTATCTTACCTATAGAAAATGGCATAAAAGCCTCCCTTTTCCAGAACTGACCGTCCTTCAGGAAATGCCCGGGGTTAAAAAGGTTAGGGGTTTCCCATTCCTTCTTGTCAAACATCACAGAGGACAGATTTGGGATCAAAATAGTGCCCTGGTACAAGAGAAAGAAAATCACTTCGCACTCTCCCTGCCACTGCCAATGAGAGTGGGATTTTTACCCTCCTGTGATCTTGACATGAAGATCATTGTTAGACAAATCTGAAATCCACGTCTTGCACTCATTTTGCCTGGCCATGTTTTCCTATTTCTTGATTGTTTAGACCCACCCTTTTCTGACATGAACATTACCTTCTGTTAAAGTTTGTCTAAGAAAAAGCTGCATGCTGAGGGCTCTGTCCCTCCCTGCTATGCACGGATGCCGCACCTCATGGCATTCACCCTGGGCACGGAGAATGCAGTGTGCTGGAGAGCAGTGTTGGGTGAGCAAAACAACATGATCCACAGCAGTGACCTCTGTGAGAGGCAGCAATGCTGCATCTCTGCTCCTGCAGCACTGGGGAGATGGAAGTCTCCTGCTCAGACCTCACTGATCCAAATTAGGTTTACCTTGGGCACCCGGAAACCAGCCAGGACTGTGTCCTTCATTGCCTGTCTCGGCACGTTGACAGGAATGATGTTGCTTTTCCTCTGCACTTCATGGATGACAGCGTTGGTGTAGGGCATCTTGTTCCTGTCCTCCAGGGCTGGCTGCCGTGTCTGCCCAATGACAGCATCAATCTCGGCTTGCACACGGGCTGTTTGGAAAGAGCAGGGATCAGCTATGGTACAGCAAAGCCATAGAAGCCTGAGGGAGACCATGACATTTTTGCTGTGAGGGTCCCCCAAGGAGCATCCCAGGGCAATCATGTGCCACCAGGGGACTTCAGGCACCTCTCTGCATGTTCATCACTCCAGACACTAAATGGACCCTTCGCAGAGCCCCTGTTGCCTTTGCTGGACAGCCCACAGTGGTCTCCAGTGCTTGTGGGGCATATGGGTACATTTGCCTCTTCCTCCCATGAAAAAGAAGAATAAAATCACAAGGACAAGTTTTAAAACATTGAAGGGAAACACTTGAAAACCAAATACAGTACTTGCACTGAATCTGTCGGAGAACAGACTATTTCCACTTTTTTCTTTCAACTCGGATAAACCCTCACCGAGCTACAAGGGCTAAAAATAGGAAACAGACAGCCCTGTTGCTACTTGTACCTTGAATGTCTGGATATATGGCCATAAACAGCAGGGCCCAGCGGATGGTTGTGGAGGTGGTCTCAGTCCCAGCAAAAAACAGGTCGAGAGTGCACGCAACCAGGTTATCCTCACAGAAATCACTGCCATTGGGCTTCAGAAAATCAAGTGTTAGTGCTACGTTAAAAAAAAGAACTTCCTCAAAATCAGATTCAGTCCTTCCCCAGGAGTTTTGCTAGAAGCTGCAGGCCCTCTGCATCCCCATCCCTCCAATGAATGCCCCAAACCTGATGTCCATCCCGAGCTCACATATGGACACACCAGCAGCTCAGGTGGGAAATTTGGTTTGCTTCTCAGCCCTCCTGATCTCCATTACCCACTGGGGAAGGGCTTGCTCCACATTGCTGACCTTGGCCATCTCCTGCAGGTAGCTGTCAATGAAGTCTCGGCTCTCTGAGAGGTTCAGATCTTCCTTATGTTTGCTGATCTTTTCACACACAAACCTTTTCATGAGCCTTCCATTTTTCAAAATGGTTTGGTGGGATCCAGGGAAGTACTTCATTATGGAAGGAAAAAAGACGTACAGCTTTGGAAAGAAAGAGAGAAGAGCAAATTCAAGAAAGGACTGAAAAACCCCTTCTATTCTTAGAACTTGATTGGATGTTCAATATTTCCGCATGGAGCCAGGAATTGGACTTGAGTGCCCTAGTGAATTTTTCCCAACTTGACATAATTTATGAAGCTAAGAAAGTGCTTGAGTTTTTGCAGTTGACTTCAGAGAAGAAACAATAGCCTTTCAAGTCTGTGCGCTACTTGGGCTGCAGCAGGAGGGCTGTACCTGGCTCATTATCTTCCCTTGGAGGGTAACAATCTCATCCATCATCCGCAGCAACTTTTGGAAGTCCTCATCATGGTATTCAAACCGATTGCCAAAGGTGACAGAGCAGATGATGTTTGAAACAGCATTGTTGATCTTAAGGTGAGGGTTGAAAGGATTTCCTGGAGATGGAAAAGGGAACAATCAATTCTCTTCTTGACTCCACAGAAAAAAAGGGGAAGAAAGCACCATCATCAGAGGGAAAATAGTCAGCATGTGACATCAATGATCCTTGGTGGAGCACCTTCATGGAGATTCTTGTTTATTTTGGAAAGAAAGATTTGAAATGGCTTCAGAAAAGCAAACACCATAGGAATTAATTATGAACACTGGTGCTGACAGGCCCATGATATTTGCTAGAGGTCTCAAATTCAGCAATCTGACAAAGGTGGGGCAAGAATACTGTTTTGAGTGTTACACAGCTATCTATCAGTTAGCCTGAGGGCAAAACACCTGTAGAGGAGACTGGGATGCTGGCATGTTACCAGCATTGCTTGTGAGACAAGGAGAAAGAGGATGGTGGTGTGTTAGCTGGCAGCTGGCTGAAGGTGAGCCAGCAGTGTGCCCACATGGCCAAGAAGGCAAACGGCACCCTGGCTTGTGTCAGCTACAGTGCAGTCAGCAGGAGCAGGGTGGTGATCTTCCCACTGTTCTTGGCACTGGTGAAGCTTACCTCAAGTGCTGAGTTGAGTTTTGGGCCCCTCTCTTCAAGAAAGACACTGAGGCCCTGGAGTGTGTCCAGAGAATGACAACAAAGCTGTAAAGGGTCTGGAACACAACTCTGATGGCCAGCTGAGAGAACTGAGATTGCTCAGTCTGTAGGAGTTTCAGTGGAGAAATCATTGCTCTCCACAACTTCCTGAAAGGAGGTTGCAGCAAGGTGTGTGTCGACCTCTTCTCCCAGCTATCAGTGACAAGATGAGAGCTACTGGCATTAAATTGCTTCACAGGAGGTTGAGGTCAGGTATTGGGAAGAATTTCAAGGAGAAGTGGTCAGACATCAGAACAGGATGCCCACAGAGGTGGTAGAGTCACCAACTATGGAAGCATTCAGAAAAAGCATTGATGTGACATCAAGGGGCGTGGTTTGTGGGCATTCTGAGGGTGGGTTGGTGTTGGTGATCTTAGAGATCTTACCAACCTTAATGATTCTACGGTTCTATGATTTTTCAGCAGGCATTAGCATGGGGAAAATTAAAATAGTCCAAGATGGATTCTGCCCTCAGCACAACTGTTGAGGGAAGTGGTCCTCACCCTGCTCATCCCTGAACGCATCCGTGAGGAAGCGGCACTCCTCCTGGATCCGCTCCTCCAGGCTCCTCTTCCCCAGGCCAAAGTTTCGGAGGGTGGTCAAGGTGAACCTTCTCTGCTGCTTCCACAGGTGCCCATTGGAGGAGATCAGCCCTGCAGAAACATTTCACAGTGAGCCAAGACAGATGCCCTCAGAGGAAGGAACAGGAGAGTATCTGCCTGGATAAAGGAGACTTAGCCATGCTGATGACTCTGCTCTGTGAGAACGCAAAGTCACAGCATTGCCTTCTGGCACATTTCATTAGTCAGCGCTTGGACTTTGTGCTTCAGATCTGTGTCTCCACTGATAACTCACCCAACTTGCTGAAGAGTTCCGTATTTGCAGGAAAATCTGGGCGATCCATGAAGTTCTCTCCCTGGGTCACAAGGGCTTCCTTGATCATTTGCAGCCCATTTACGATCACAAACGACATGCTGCCCACCTGTGTGCTGAAGATGTCTCCATATTTTTCAATAAACTGGGAATGAAGTAAAGAAATAAAGGATTGATTTGCAATGACTTTTTCTGTTTGAAGATGGAAAATACAGGTATCCTCCACCCACACATTGGGACCCGAAGAACTGTGGTAAAAATGGGGCAAAATGAGTCTGGGAGACATAGTAGAGTAATTGCATAAGTGTTTCCCTGATAGTGTGCATTCTTTTTCCTCATTTCTTCTGTCAGTGCTTTGCAGATGGGGACAAACCCTCCAGGACGCATTTTCCAGGCTTTGCAAGACTCAGCAGAACAGCTATTTTCAGCTGTTCTTGAACTCTCTTCCCGAACTCCCTACTAAACAGATCCACCTACAGCTGCAATCAAACACAGGATGTTCTACCATGCACTTTGCCCAAAGAATGTGGCTCAGAATTCCAAGCCAAACCTCATTCATGTTGCCTACTGATCCTAGGCAACACATGTTCTCCTACATGGAGAACCCCCAGTTGAGCATGGGGTTTGAATTGTGAATAGGTTGGGATGGCCATCTCCCCAAGATGAACATCCCCTTACCTTCTGTGTCACAGCCACGGGGTCTTTGGAAAACAAAAATTCCGCATTTCCCAGAAAAGGAAAGGAAAAGGGACCGGGGGGGAAGTCCTTCGGCTTTCTCCTCTTCATGTAGTCAGAGACGAGCAGGAAGACGAAGAGGAAGACGAAGAGCATCTGCAGGGAGATGCTGTCCCAGAGGAAGCGCAGCATGGTGCGGCTGCAGCTGTGGGCACAAACGCAGAGGGGCTCGGGCCGGCCCGGCCTCGGGGCTGCCTTCGGGCTGCCGCTTCCTCAGCCTCAGCCACAGCCGTTCGCCAAAGCCCTTCGCGACGCCACGCGAGCCACGCATCTCTCATCTCGCCAACAACAGCCCACCCTCAGCGCACCGGCAGCTCCCCGCTCCGCTCCCGTCTCCCACCGCCGCCTTCCGACAGCCCGGCGGCTCCCGCCCGTCCCTCACCGTCACGGTCCCCGCTCGCGGCCACCGCCTCCCCACCGCGCACAGCCGCAGGCGGAGCCGGGCCACGAGGGACGCGAGATAAGGCTGCGCGGAGCTCCCACAGAGCCTCTGGCTCACGGGCCGAGGCTCCGCTGCCACGGGGCGGTGCCGGCAGGGCGCAGATGGCGCTGAGCGCTGCCGAGGGACGAGCGCGTCCTGCCCGCCGGTGACACCGGCCCCGCTCCCGGCCCGTCCCGTCCCTTCTCCTTGGAGGATTAGTTTTGCCGGGCGCGCTGTTTTGCTGCCGGCTGAGAAGTGCCGCGTTCCCGTCGCGCTGCGCGGCCGCAGCCCGCACTCGTGATGCGGGGGGCGGTGCGGGCTGCTTCTCTTTGGGGGAACGGCAGCTGTGACTGCGGAGATGCGGAAGTGAGTGAAAGGAGCTGCTGCGTTCACCTGATAAACTTTTACGAGTTCAATCACTGCTTTATCAGGGAACCCGAAGTGTTCCCCTGAACTCAAATGGGGTACTCCACTCTTAAAGTAAAAACCCTCATGACTCCTGCCCTTTTGGAAAACAAATGCAGCAGAAGAGGAAGACTGCAGCCATTTATTGTCTCCCATGAGGCAGTGTGTGGAGATAAGAAAGCAATAAAGTAGGAGGGACATTCGAGTAGATCAGAGGTGAGAAGTGCACGAGGTGAGCAGAAATGCTGAGAAGGCAGTGTATAATCTCTATCAGGTTTTGAACGTGCTCATGGCCCCTGCTTTTCATCCTGGGCAGCACTGCAGTGCCAGCTCAGCCTTCCCCTTTGCTGCCTGTCCAGTGTAAGGAGGGCTCACGATTGCAGGAGGGAAACAGAAACCTTTGAGGTAACACTAGGAGACAGGACCTGTATTTGCTATGGCTCCAGGGGCTGATATTGTAGAAACATGTCAGAAATGGCACTTGCCATCCTCCAAGTGTCTCTCACTGCATTAATTGCAGTGGTGTGGCAGAACGCAGCCACCAGCCTTGGTGGTTTTCCTGCTGATTTGCTCATAGAGCTCGTGTCATGAATATTCATCAGCTCTGCATGAATGGCCTGTGCTGTTCCCGTGCCCTCCTTTCTGCTAAGGGAGAGCTGGTGCTGTGCAGCTCACCATGGCTCTGCACACCACCCCCTGCTGCCCCAAATGCTGGCACGGCTGGAGACTGCAGGCAGTGCTGAAAAGGCTGTGCTGGTCATCGCTTTGCAAAACGCTTCACATCAAAAATGTTTCAGTTGGGATTTATTAATGCTCAAGAGAGGGAGATGTCACAAGGCATTGTGGTATTTTTCTTTTGACAAATTGCTTTCCTAAGATCAAAGTAGGAACTGTTTGCAATTACTACTTCTACCAGTATAGTAAGATGAGCTCAGGGGTTGCTCTCTGCTAGTTCTGATCCCCAGCTGTGAGGTATGGCCATCTAGCATGGAATTAAGAAAGTCCTGAGCTCCTCATTCACTGGCAGTGCTGGCATGCAAGCCCAGAAGTGCCCCAGCGCATCACATACCAATCATCTTTCTCATCTGACACAGCGTGTGAGATCTGCTTGTAAAAAGAAACTATTCTGCATTTGCTTAGAAAGAAACAGAACACATGAGGAGGTTTTTACCATGGCCCGTGGTGGCTGATGAATGTTCAGTCTGTGTGCCTATACCAAAGCTAAGATTATCCCTCTGAGAGCAGTGGCTGTGCTCCCTAGCGAGGCACTGCACAGATCTTGTAGGGCCGCGGGGCCAAGGTGATGCCCAGAGTGAATTTGAGGTCGAGGATGGTGTCCGGGGGAGCCTGGAAGGTGAATTTCTGGAGCAGAGCCGTGAAGAAGAGGAAGAGCTCGGCGCGGGCCAGCAGCTCACCCAGGCAGGCGCGCTTCCCTGCGGAGACAGCCGCCCAGCGCCCATTCAGCCCTGCTGGCTGCCCAGCTGCTTTCTCTGCTGAAAAGCCTCGGCACACGCCTCCTGCAGGAACATCACCCTGCCCACATCCCCTTGCCCACCTTACATTTCCAGCACCAGGACTCCATCCCAGCTGAGCCCCCCATGGAGCTGTAGCATGGTCTGCTCCCAGCTGGGTGACTTAATGAGGGCATGGGTATGTAAATGTATATGCACACATTTTATCCTACCCTGCTGGGATGAGCAGTGCTTCACCTGCAGTCCCCGTGTGCCCGGCTGTGCACCAAGGAATAGAGCCAAAGCACCAGAGAAAGTGTGTCATGCTTTGGCAGGAAATTGGAGATGCTCAAATCACTCTCCACAAGGAAGCTACTGTCCAGGATGGGGCACCCTGTGGTGGTGGTGGCAAAACCCATTGACCTCAGCCATGTGGGAACGAGTCACAGTATCACAGAATGGCTTGGGTTGGACGGGACCCCAAGGATCAGCATGTTCCAACTGCCCTGCCACAGTTAAGGCCACCAATCTCCAGCTCTGGTACTAGCCCAGGCTCCCCAACACCACATACAACATTCTCTTGAACACCTCCAGGGATGGAGCATCCACAACCTCTCTGGGCAGACAGTTCCAGCACCTCACCACTCTCTGTGAAGAACTTTTCCCTGACATCCAATCTAACCCTTCCCTCCTTTAGCTTATAACCATTTCCCCTTGCCCTGTCACAATCTACCCGAGTAATAAGTTGATAAAGGGAAATGGTTTTAAGTTGAGGGAGAGAAGATTTAGGTTGGATGTCAAGGGGAAGTTCTTATAGAGGAAAGTTCTACCGAGAGAGTGGTGAGGTGGTGGAACAGGCTGCCCAGAGAGGTTATAGATTCCCTGTCCCTAGAGGTGTTCAGAGCCAGATTGGATGGGTCAGCCTGGTCTAGTATTAAATGTGGAGGTTGGTGGCCCTGCATGTGACAGGGGCGTTGGAGATTCATGATCCTTGAGGTCCCTTCTAACCCATTCTGTGATTCTGTGATTCTCCTCCTTTTTATATCCCCTTTTAAATACTGGAAGGCTGCAATGAGGACTCCTTGCAGCCTTTTCTTCTCCAAGCTGAACAAGCCCAGCTCCTTTAGCCTGTCTTCACAGAGGAGACGTTCCAGCCCTCTGAACGTCTTTGTGGCCCTCCTCTGGAGCCTCTCCAACAGCTCCATACTTTTTCTGTGTTGGGGTCTCCAGACCTTGATGCACTATTCCAGATGGGGCCTCACGAGGGCAGAGCAGGGAGGGACTATCCCCTGCCTGTCCCTGCTGGCCAACCCTCTTCTCAGTGGGAGCACAAAGCATTGCTCTCACCTTGCTGAATGCATTTCTGGGGCTTCTGAAATTTCTGTAGTCTCGTGCACTTGATAAAAGGCCTAAGAGATGGTGCTGTGCTGTTGGTGCTTTGGAGGGGGCCCATGGTGACTGGTAAGGAAGGAGCTGCTTTTCACCAATATGGGCAATGGACAAGCAGCAACTCCCATGGTGCAGCCAATGTCTGTTGTTTCCATCACAAATTTGCTCAGAGTCTCCCTTGTGCAGCTGGAAGCCCCATTCAGTGCTTCAGCACAGAAGCATCAAACTGCAGCTGGTCTTACCTATAGAAAATGGCATAAAAGCCTCCCTTTTCCAGAACTGACCATCCTTCAGGAAATGCTGGGGGTTAAAACTGTGAGGGGTTTCCCACTCCTTCTTGTCAAACATCACAGAGGATATATTTGCAATCATAAGAGTGCCCTGAGACAAGAGAAAGAAAATCACTTTGCACTTTCTCTGCCACTGCCAACAGGAGGGGGGTTATTACCCTACCTCTTAGTCACTATAAGGAGCATCCATAGTCAAATCACAGGTATGTGCTCTACTCCAATCGCACGGCCGTGTTTTTTGCCTGTTTCTCTAAGAATAGACTGCAAGGAAAGTTATCTACCCCTTGATAATAAGTATGGATGCCTCAGCCCAAAGCATATATACTGGTTCCTGCATAGATGGAGAAATGGGAAACTCCTGCTCATACCTCAGTGCTTAGGAGTGGGGTTACCTTGGGCACCCGGAAGCCAGCCAAGACTGTGTCCTTCATGGTCTGTCTTGGGACATTCAAAGGGATGATGTTGCTTTTCCTCTGCACTTCATGGATGACAGCGTTGGTGTAGGGCATCTTGTTCCTGTCCTCCAGGGCTGGCTGCCGTGTCTGCCCAATAACAGCATCAATCTCAGCTTGCACACGGGCTGTTTGGAAAGAGCAGGGATCAGCTGTGGTGCAGCAAAGCCATGGATCCCCTGGGGATAACACATGTTTGTTGTGAGGATCCCCCAAGGACCATCCCTGGACAATCATGTGCCACCAGGGGACCTGTGACACCTCTCTGTGAGTTCATCAGTCCAACTACTAAATGGGCCTGTGCCTTGTGTAAAGCACCTGCTGCCTCTGCTGGAAAGCCCTCAGGGGTCTCCAGTGCTTCTATGGCTGGTGGCCACATCTATCTCGTTTCCAAACTAAAGCATTACAAAATTACCAGGGCAAGTGTTAAAACAGAAAAAGCACGCAAATGAAAAAATAAACAAAACATTTTGCATCTCTCCTGTTTGAGCACAGAAGGATTCCCGATGGTCTTTTAAAGGAGTGACTCTCTTACCAAACCACACAGGCAAAACCCAGGAAGCACACAGCTCTGCTGCTATGTGTACCTTGAATTTCCGGATACATGGCCATATACAGCAGGGCCCAGCGGATGGTTGTGGAAGTGGTCTCAGTCCCAGCAAACAGTAGGTCAAGAGCACATGCCACCAGGTTATCCTCACAGAAGTCACTGCCACTGGGCTTCAGAAAATCAAGTGTTAGTGCAACATGACCAGCGAGGACTTCCTCAACACCCCACACAGTTCTGCCCCTAGGCTTCTGGCAGAAGCTGCATTCTCATCCCTCCAGTGGATGCCCCAAACCTGATGTCCATCCTGAGCTCACATATGGACACACCAGCAGCTCAGGTGGGAAATTTGGTTTGTTTCTCAGCCCTCCTGATCTCCAGTCCCCACAGGGGAAGGGCTTGCTCCACACTGCTGACCTTGGCCATCTCCTGCAGGTAGCTGTCGATGAAGTCTCGGCTCTCTGAGGGGTTCAGGTCTTCCTTATGTTTGCTGATCACATTGCACACAAAATTTTTCATGAGCTCCCAGTTTTTAAAAATGGTTTGGTGGGATCCAGGGAGGTACTTCATTATGGAGGGGAAAGCATTGTACAGCTTTGGACAGAAAAAAGAGGAAAACTGAGTAAAGGATTGAAACCCCTTCTGTTTTCAAGACTTGAAAAGCCTGCAAAGCCATACCCTGCAATGCAGGAGTAGATGGAATTAACTCATTTCCAGAAGAGCATGACCAAGGATTGCTATTTCCATTGTCAGAGGAACTACTGCATTCCTCAGACTTATAGCAGGAAGCCTGGCACTCAGTAGAGGTGGTGATGCTGAGTGAAAGAGAGCAATGTGAACATTGCACAGCTTGAAAATATGGCCGAATGAAATTACATGAAGAAGCACTCTGTGCAACAGTATGATGAATGGCAGTGAATGTCCTTAGCAACATTCTTGTTGCTCCTTCCCATGACCTCCCCTAGGGCTCTGCCCAACCCTCTGCTGTTTTAGGTCCTTCCCAAAGCACAGGAAAACTAGCTGGGGTAGCTCAGCTTTGTGATCAATGGGGACTGCATCTTCACCAGGATGCATCCAGAGGTGGAGAGGGATCACATAGCCCTTCAAGGATGTGTCTTCATGGTCTCAGACAAGAGGGAAACATCTCCTGTGCTTGGCCTGACCTCTGTGCTTGGTGATGGCCTCACCTTGAACAGTGTGTGCAGTTTTGAGTGCTGCAATATATTAGGATATGAAACTATTGGAGAGCGTTAAAGGAGTGCAAAGAAAATGGAGAAAGGTCTAGAAGGCAAATGTATGGGCAGTGCTGAGGTCCCTTGATTTGTTCCCCATGGAGGAGAATGAGGAGAGGCCTCATGGCCCTGCAGCTCATCATGGTGGCCTGCAGCTCCTCTCAGGTTGTGAAGGGGCAGTGCTGAGCTCTGCTCTCAGGTGACAGCAGCAGGATCCAAGGGACTGGCATGGAGCTGTGTCAGGACACAGTAAGGTGGGGGTTAGGAAAAGGCACTGCCCCATAGGGAGGGGAGCATGGGACATCTCATCATGGCAGTGGGCACGTCCTTGAGCTAACTGACCTCAGGGAGTGTTTGGACACTCGGAAATAGGGTTTGAACAGTAAGTATTCCTATATGGAGCCAGGAACTGGACTTGATAACCCTTATGAGTCCCTTCCAACTCAGAACTTTCTCAGAATCTAAAAAGTGCTGAAGCTTTTGGGGTTAACTCCAGAGAAGAAACAACGGCCTTTCAAATCTGCACGCTACCAGTGCTGAGGGCACGAGGGCTGTACCTGGCTCATTATCTTCCCTTGAAGGGTAACAGTCTCATCCATCAGCTGCAGCAAGTTTTGGAAGTCCTCATCATGGTATTCAAACCGATTGCCAAAGGTGACGGAGCAGACGATGTTTGAAACAGCATTGTTGATCTTAAGGTGAGGGTTGAAAGGATTTCCTGGAGAAGGAAAAAGGGAACAATCAATTCTCTTCTTCTCTCCACAGACAAGGGGAAGAAAGTCCCATCATCAGAGAGAAAATATTCAATAAGTGAAATGAATGGTATCCAGTGGAGCACCTTCCTGGAGATGGTTGTTTACTTTGGAAAGAAAGATCTGAAATGGCTTCAGAAGAACAAACACCATAGAAATTAATTGTGAACACTGGTGTTGACGGGCCCATGAAATTTTCTAGAGGTCTCAAATTCAGCAATCTGACAGAGGCAGGGTAAGAATGCTGTTTTGAGTGTTACACAGCTGCATCTATCAGTAAATCTGAGGGCAAAACACCTGTAGAAAGAAACTGGGATGCTAGCAGGTTGCTAACATTGTGAGATGATGAAGTACTTTTCAGCAGGCTTTTGTGTAGGTTTAATTAAAATAGTCCAACGTGGATTCTGCTTTCAGCACTGCTGAGGGAAGTGGTCCTCACCCTGCTCATCCCTGAATGCATCCGTGAGGAAGCGGCACTCCTCCTGGATCCGCTCCTCCAGGCTCCTCTTCCCCAGGCCAAAGTTTCGGAGGGTGGTCAAGGTGAACCTTCTCTGCTGCTTCCACAGGTGCCCATTGGAGAAGACCAGCCCTGGCAGAAACATTTCACAGTGAGCAAAGGCAGATGTCCTCAGCAAGGTGAAGATGATGGAGGACATATGCCTTTATAAAGGAGGCTCAACCATGCTCATGCTCAGCTCAGAGTGAATGTCAAGCAAGGGCATTTCCTCCATCTTTCCTCCTGCCAGGTTCAAAAAAAAAAAAAACAAAAAAAAAAAACAAAAAAAAAAACCAATGCTTTTTAGATATAAGACGTTATTGATAACTCACCCAAATTGCCAAAGACAACTGTGTTGATAGGAATTTCTGGGCGATCCATGAAGTTCTCTCCCTGGCTCACAAGGGTTTCCTTGACCAGTGGCAGCCCATTTACAATCACAAATGACTGGCTGCCTATTTGTAAGCTGAAGACGTCTCCATGTTTTTCAGTAAGCTGGGGATGAGGTAATTAAGTATATGAGGGTACATTTGCAATGACATTTTATGCTTGGAGAGGGAAAGCCTTGGCATCCTGCCTAAGTGGAAATAAGGCAAACTGAGCCTGGTAGAGGCAGCAGAATGGCTGCACAGGTGTTGGCTTGATTGCATGCAGTCTTTTTCCTCATTTTTCCTATCAGTGTTCTGAAGTTGGAGTCAAACCCTCCAGGCTGCATTTTCCAGGCCTTGCAAGACTTAGCTGAGCAAGGATTTTCAGCTGGTGTTTAACTCTTTTCCCAGTCACACTTGTCCTCAGACCCACCAACAGCTGAAGTGGAACCCGTGGTTCTGTCTCATGCCCTTTGCCCAAAGGATGTGGCTCTGTAGTCCTGGGCAAAGCTCATCCACCTTGATGATCATGGGCTAACCTCCTCCCCACAAACAGAGAGCCCTTTGTGGGCCATGGATGTGATTGGAATTAGACTGCATTGGGTTGGCCAGTAGCGTGAATCCCCTTACCTTTTGCACCATGCCTATGGGGTCATTGATAATCATCAGAAATTGCACGTTTCCCAGGAAAGGGAAGGAAAAAGGACCGGGGGGGAAATCCTTCGGCTTTCTCCTCTTCATGTAGTCAGAGACGAGCAGGAAGACGAAGAGGAAGATGAAGAGCATCTGCAGGGAGATGCTGTCCCAGAGGAAGCGCAGCATGGTGCGGCTGCAGCTGTGGGCACAAACGCAGAGGGGCTCGGGCCGGCCCGGCCTCGGGGCTGCCTTCGGGCTGCCGCTTCCTCCGCCTCAGCCACAGCCGTTCGCCAAAGCCCTTCGCGACGCGACGCGAGCCACGCATCTCTCATCTCGCCAACAACAGCCCACCCTCAGCGCACCGGCAGCTCCCCGCTCCGCTCCCGTCTCCCACCGCCGCCTTCCGACAGCCCGGCGGCTCCCGCCCGTCCCTCACCGTCACGGTCCCCGCTCGCGGCCACCGCCTCCCCGCCGCGCACAGCCGCAGGCGGAGCCGGGCCACGAGGGACGCGAGATAAGGCTGCGCGGAGCTCCCACAGAGCCTCTGGCTCACGGGCCGAGGCTCCGCTGCCACGGGGCGGTGCCGGCAGGGCGCAGATGGCGCTGAGCGCTGCCGAGGGACGAGCGCGTCCTGCCCGCCGGTGACACCGGCCCCGCTCCCGGCCCGTCCCTTCCCCGTCGAGATTTGTTTTGCTGCCGGCTGAGAACTGCCTCGTTCCCGTCGCGCTGCGCGGCCGCAGCCCGCACTCGTGATGCGAGGGGCGGTGCGGGCTGCTTCTCTTTGGGGGACGGCAGCAATGGATTTGCCCGGCTGAAGGCGCTGCTCGGTGGCGCCCGAGTGCCGTTGCGCAGCGAAGCTGCTGCGGTCCTATGATCAACTTTAATAAGTTCAACCTTTTCGTGGAACCCGAAGCGCTCCCCTGTGCTCACATGGGATGCTCCCTCTTAAAATAAACACCATTATGCCTTCTGCCTTTTTTGTGGGGAGATCTTTAAATTATACCTTTTCGATGTACATAAAGGAAGATTGAAACCATTTATTCCCTCCCAAAAGGGAGCGTGAGTATATAAGGTTTCGTTAAGGTAACAGGGAAAGTCGATACGAGGGAATAGAACAGCTTGTGTTTGCTCACGCCGTGCAAATAAAAGAGCTGTACCCATGTCCCAGAGGTCAAACTAGAAATGGAGAGAAGTCACTGTCCAGTCCAGAGTGACTTTAGAAATTCCATATGTGAAAAAAAGTCCATAGATATTTTGTCTTCTCTATCAGGGATAAAATAAACGTGCCTCTAACAGAGAAAAGTTAATTAAAAATGCAATAGGGTGAGAGTTAGGAGAGCATGAATGCCGGCATGCGATGTGCAGAGGACTCTCCCCTGCGGCGCAGATCTGCCACTGCACAGCAATTGTGCGGCAGCGCAGCGCTTGCCTGGGAGGGCGTCCAAGCCCAGTGGAAATGAAGCCTGATGTAATCCTGTTTTCCCGTTAACTATCCACTATCCTACAAGAGCGTGCGTAGAAAAGTCACTTATGAAAAGTTAGAGGGAGAAATAAAAAGAAAAAAATATTTATTTCTCGCAAATATATTGCAAACAAGAGCACACAGGAGGCAGCATGGGCTTTTGAAGTATTAAATTTGAGCTGCAGACTTGGAATAATCTTGAAGAGAGACCCTCGTTTTGGCAGAAGTAGGATGTCCATCAACCACAGCCCAATGCTGCGGAAATGGCCCTGACCTGCACTGGGGGCAGATCTTGGGACTTCCCACCACGCAGCCTCCCTTGATAACTGTTTTCAAGGTTGAAGCACAGGAAGGGTAAAATTTCATCCCAAATCTGTGGTGAACACCTTGAGAGCTGCAGCCCCTGCCATAGAACCAGGCTGATGCGTTAGTGGCACAATGAGGCCACACATCCCACTGGTTTTAAGGCTTTATTGCTCTCACTTTTTAAAATGTTTTAATAAAAATATTAGAAGTTAAAATAACTTCTGTTACTTACAGACATTATCTATACTATATATCTTATGAGGGTTGCTCCAAAAGTAGTGCCTCCTGCCTTATGTCAGCCCCTGACAACAGAGGCAGCTGTTGGTGATATAGCAGTAGATGTTGGACCTTCCCACCAATATCCCATTACTTTTGTTGCAGTGTGTCAGATGGCAGCAGAGGGGCAGTCTGGCAAAGTGGCATCTGAGATAGAAGCGCATACAAAGCAAAGGTGCATCACTGAATTCCTCTTCATTCAGTGCAAACCAAGCAAGTCAAAAGTTCGGACACTCATGGGCCAGCCTATGGTAGAAGATGCTTCTACCATCTTATTTAAATTTCTATATACATATGGAAGGAAAAAAATATATATATATTTCCTCTGCAATATATTATATTTAGGTATTGACTTTCCATTGCAAAGCAGAAACAGTATTTTGTGGGGAGAACACACTGCACCAGCCCTGAGGTCAGGATCTGCACTTGCAGTTAGCAGTCCATTGAAGTGATGGATACAAGCCTAGGTCTTGTATTTGCAGACAGCCACACCTAGTGAGCAGGAAGGCCTTCAAACACACAGCCCATGGCCATTCACTGTGCAGCAGCATTGAGATTTAGGGATTGCAAGAAGGTCTCTGGGTGATGAACGTTCCCACTAAGGAAGAAACACAGCAAACGCAAGTGTGCCCCATAGCTTACAACTGACAGATACTTCCTTGGAGTTGCTGAGGATGGAAATGAAGTAATGAGGCTTTTGAATTCATGTATTTTATCAAACTGATCAGGGAAAGGAGTAGGAGCACAAGGGGAGGGGGGGGATGGGGGTGTCCCAGTGCTTGTTCTCATTGAGGTGTGCAGAATGCAGCCCTCCTGCCCTCCCCACTGCCCACACACCACGCAGGGCTGCTGGCTGTGAGGAGTCCCAGCACTGCAGCCTGTAACCCAATGGGACAGCTGAAAAGGGAATGCTTTCCATCTCGCCCTCAGCAGCGAGGCAGGGCGCAGAGTTGGAAGGGCTTGGGGCAGCGCGTGAGGCTGATCGTGAAGGCAAAGCTCAGCACAGTGGCAGACGGAGCCTGGAAGGTGAACTTCTGCAGCAGGGCAGTGAAGAAGATGAAGAGCTCAGTCCTGGCCAGCTGCTCACCAGGACAGGCACGCTTGCCTGGAACAGGAGCAAAGAAAACCACGCTCAGTCCAGAGCAGAGTTTAAACATCACCCTTAATTGCTATTCTTACAGAAGGGAATGTTGTGCAAGGGGATAGGTGGGCTCACTGGTGCCATGGGACACACAGAAGGGCAATGCTTGTGGATGAAGGGCACTGGCTTGGGGTCTCTGCAGCCTCCAGCCTCCTTTCACCAGTGCTGCACTGTAAAGGCTGCAGGAGCTTTTCTTCCTAGCAAGGTTAGGTGGCAATGTTCACCCACACATCGTGCAGAAGGCGTCCCCAGAAGTTCCCAGCTCAGAGAGATGCAATCGTTCAGATAAGCAAAGGGGGGGACATTTAAAAAAAAAAAAAAAGCACCCACTTACCAATCTCATGCCTTATTTTTCATCCTGCAATAACAAATTGATTTCCCCCTTGCCCACAGCAGTCAGTATTAACTGCTAGGGGATTTTCACTGTGGGAAATGCCAGGCATGGGCTGCTATCAGACTGGGAACAGTTCTCCCCCACTCCAATGGGGTGAAGAAAAAGCATTACAAAAAGCAAAACCATCTCCCCATCCATCTTCCTACCTGCAGAGAAGGGCAGGAAAGCCTCCCGCCTCCTGTACTGGCCGTTCTCCAGGAAATGTTCAGGATTAAAGGTGTCTGGAGTCTCCCACACGTTTTTGTCAAACATTATTGAAGTCAGGCTGGTCATCAGCGTGGTGCCCTGCAAGGGTGGGGGAAACAAGAGGTTGCACGAAGAGCCAACGTGCAGCCAGACTGGGTTACTATTAGCTCTCTTCTACACATGTGAAGTAAGATACCTTATTTTTAATACACAAAATGTTTTTTTTCAAACCAGCGTGGTTAAATGAGGGCAAAAGCCAGCAGGACTGTTCACTTCAATGTGCCACTGTCTACCTCCATGCTGTTGATCCATACCTTGTGCTGCTGTTAGTGGTGATGTTAATATGAATTCACTTTTAATCAATAAAATTGTCTTATTGTAGGGATTGAAAACAACCAAGTAATTGTCAATCAACCTGCTTTACTTTTTATTAAAACTGTATCTGGTTTACCTTCTTATCTTCCATTAGAAGAAATTAAAAAAAATGCTCTAATCAATGTGCAGCAAAATACCCAGAACTTTTAATTTTTAATTTGCCAAGAAGCAACTGATCAGGTCTGTGCAAGAGACTCAATGTATCCAGATCTCATATTTGCTTTCATAATGTCAGAACAGCATACATTCATCAATAACTATTACTTGGCATTTATCGAGGGCTATTTTAATAGATGTTCTTTAATACTCTGTGGAATTAACAAATCCAAACTGTTTGCTTTCCTGTGTTTCTTGGACCTCTGCTCCCAAAATGCATGGAAGTCATCTTCTGTAAAGCTTGAGAAATAAGCCTTGAAAAAACGAAAGCAATAACCAATAAAATAGTTCTCTTCCATAAAGAGGTGAGATTCAAACAGCCCTACAGCATCTGCCAGGACTACTCGTATTCTTTACAGCTGAGAGATGTCATAAGATGCTGCACGTTGGTGCCTCCAGGTGAGGTTTGGGATGGGGGCTGTGGAGACCCTGCGCTGGCAGGGTGAGGGGAGGGCTGTGTCCTGGGCATACCTTGGGCACGTGGAAGCCAGCCAGGGTGGTGTCATTGGTGGACATCCTGGGCACTCCCAATGGCACGACGTTGCCCATTCGCAGCACCTCGCTCAGCACCGCGCTGGTGTAGGGCATGTGCTCCTTGTCCTCCATGGTGGGCTGGCGGCACTGGCCAATCACAGCATCAATTTCAAGTTGCACTTTCTCTACAGAAACCAAAAATACATATTTAAAAAAAAAATAAATATATATATGCGCTCAAAAAGATCTGAATGAGAAAGCTGGGCCACAAGCGTTACAAGAAGGAAGGGCAGCAAGGTCTTGTACCAAGGTGAGGGATGGGCTGCTCAGATGTAATAGCAGCAGGCGTAGAAAAAGCAAAAAGAATTCACTTACTTCAGGAAGGCCCACACAGTCCTCAGATAGGCAGAGATCTCAAACAAGACACTTTCACCTCCACTGCCAACCCTTAAATGAGGTCTGGGAAAGAGTGGATCCTGGCTCCACCCTTTCAAGTCACTCAGGTACATTGCATGCACCTGAGCTCCCCCCGTGTTTGCCCTGCCTTCCCACCAGGTGCTCAATCAGTGGTTCAAGCAGTGACTTAGCATATCCACTGCACACGTCCTGTGTGGTGAGCCTGGAAACAACTCAGTTTTCTGTTTCACTTATCTGTTTTTGGGCTATGTGATGAAGGACCCATCAGTGGCCCTACCCTGAATGTGGGGGTACGTGGCCATGTAGAGCAGAGCCCAACGGATGGCAGTTGCTGTTGTCTCTGTCCCAGTCAAGAAGAGGTCCAGTGTGGAGCAGAGCAGATTTTCCTCATGGAAATAGGAGTTGGTGTCACCCTTAAACTTGTGTAAAAAAAAAAAAGACAGTAGAAGTGCTTATTAGGGAGGGGATGCTTTCAAAAACACAAGCCAAAAACGAAACACCCTCCTACAAGTTCTCATAAGAACATAAAAAAATTCCCCAAGAGCCCTCCTATGCTGCTTGACAGAATGAGAAATAGAAGATAAAGTGTAAATACTTTCAAATGAAAAAAAAAAAAATTAAAAAAATCTGTGTGTTTTCAAAGCAATCAAACTCCTGCTGCTGCTAAAAAGTCATGAAAGAGGTAAGGGAGGAAAAAGCCCTTCTAACAAAGTCGCCTTGAGTCTCGTCTGCTCATTTTTGCGATTAAGCTTTAAGTGGCCTTAGGTATTTCCCTCTCACCTTTTCTATTTCCTTTAAGTAACAGTCAATGTAATCTCCCAAGTCAGACTGGTCCAAGTTCTCCTTGTGTTTTGCAATCACTTCCCTCACAAAACGCTGAAGTTTCTCCCAGTGCCTGAAGATTTTCCTGAAGGGCCCCGGTAGCCATCTCATTATCAAAGGGAAAGCATTATACAGCTGGTGAGAAATCAAACAGAGCACAAAAGCACTTACTGGGGTGAAAAAAGGTCAGGTCTCACAGTTGAGATGGTAGTACAAATTGTTAGTTCCACTTGCTCAAAGGATAAATCAGTTTTGAGACAAAGGTCAATTAAGTCAATGAGGAGGAGCCCACTGGTGTTGGGGTTGGCAGGGACCAGTTTGTCTGGTCCAAGGTGTGTGGCAATACAGAAGCTATGGCAGCCCCCAGAGCCATCTATTTTGGTAATAAACTTGGGCTCTCATTCATCTTGTCATACAATAAAAGCAGTGCAGAATCTGGTTGGAAAAGGGGTAGAAGGGAGGAGACAGGAATTTTGACTGAGTGCTACTATTTTCTTTTTGTAGAAATGTAGATATTTAAAAGTTTTTTTTTTTTTCTTTTTTTTTTCTTTTTTCCATTGCTCTTCTGTTTTGCTTGGTACAAGGTTGACTTTACAATCCCACAATCTTTTTTCCTCCATGTGCCTCAATCATTTTAACTCGCTTGCTTTCCTGATGGATTTAATGGATTAACCCAGCCTCATGTAAATTAATACCCATGGTCATTTCTCTTACAACGACTCTTTTTCTACAGGGAAAAGCAGATTACTTCAGTACCTTAGAAACTCATTTCCAAGCACTTACGCGGAGCTGAAGTTACAAAAGCAGCAGTCTGGTTTTACCTGGCCCCAGAAGCTTCCTATCAGCAGCAGTGTTTCTGCGAGCAAGTGCAGTAATTCCTGGAAGTTGCTGTCATGGTAGTCAAAGCGGTTCCCAAAAGTTATGGAACAGATAATGTTTGAAACAGCGCTATTAATTTTGTAATGAGGGTCAAACGGTTGCCCTGAGGGGAACAAAATGAAAGCTGTGAGGCTTGGTCTTTAATCTCGGATATAGCACTCTGTACACAACAGATGTGAAAATGGGGTAAGGCCTCAACTACTACCTATTCATGGTGATGCTGAGGCTTCACCCTGTGTCTTGGAATCCCCACTACCTCTAAGAGCTGGGTGCTGTGTGCCCCAGCATCCTTTCTCTGAGGACATCCCCTTCCATCTAGGCTGTGGCACACCCCAGTGTTAGCATAGAGCTTCTGAAACAGGATCTGAGCCTTTTCTCAGTGGAAACAAGTAGTTACGGCTCCTGGGTTTGTTTGCTCCAACTCATCATTGGTGTCCATCTTAAAGGTCCCTTCAAAGTTTGCCTGGGGGAGGAAACTTAAGACCAGTCACATTGCAAATATGTCATTGTATTGGCTTTCGCCATGCACCATGAAGAATTCAAGCAGGAAAATCCAGCAATAGCTCGCATGGCCAACAGACATGATGCACATCGGCTCCTAAAGGAGCAAAGCGTGGCATGATGCTCATCACATCTGCTTTCCTCAGGAGAGCTATCGAGCAGAGGCTACCATCTCCCAGGGCACATTTAGAAAGCCCAGATCACTACTTGCCATGATAAGAGAGAGTGATATCTGTAATGAGTCCAGCATGGCCCTGAGCTGTGCCGGCGCAGTGGGGAGCATCGTGTTGAGATGCAAGGCGTCATGCACAGCACTGCTCATCTCTCCACTCTGAGAAAGTAATTAAGCTGGGCTGGTGCTCAGATACTGGAGTGATGGACAAGATCACTATTTGTCATTACTAATGGGAAGAAAGGCCCGAAACTGCAGCTTAATTAGTTTATTGATTAGGACTATAAAGGACTATAATCAATTGGCAACATGAAGTATTTGGCCTGTTCAGAGCAACTGCAATTAAAATGGAGCAAGTTCAGTATATAATTTCACAATTCCTATTTAGATCTTTCTTGTTTACTATATATAGCTCCATAGAATTAGCTAAACCCCATCTGCTTCTATTTAAAGCTGAAGTGATACATCACCCATATACCAACATACAAATTATTCTTACTAATATCTCTCTGGCACTTCTTAAAAGCCGGACCATAAAAGAGCAAAGCACACGCTTCATCTGTGCATGATACAAAAGGAAAGCCTGACTAAACAAGTTTTAAAATACTTTGCAAAACCAAGGACAAGCAGAGGTTAACGGAGCCTCTGAGTGAGTGTGCTTGATATCATGAGAGCTGCATTTCTGCCTTTGCAGGCTATAGAAAGGGCTTTCTTAGACACATAAACATACCGATTTTAATAAGCACCTGGTATATATTTGTTTAATATTAGAATGGAAGAATTGACAGGCACAATCCGTAAACTTAAGATAGAGATTTATGCTACTGAGGAGTTGCTCTGCATATTAGGAGTCACAATGGTGTGAATTCATCTGGTAAGAGGCTGGCTGAAAGCTCTGGGCACAGTGCTGCCCAAGGATTGCCTACCCTTCTCTTCCTCCATCGCCTCCACGAGGTACCGGCTCTCTTCTTGCACCTTTGACTCAAAACTGACCACAGTGTTTTTCAGCGTTGCTAAAACAAACTTTCTCTGTTGCCTCCATATGTGCCCATTTGAGGATATAAGACCTGTAGAAAAAACAGACAAACAAAAGCTAGCTCCATATGGAATGTTAGTGACAGGATTCAGAAATGGCCATCGGTCTTAAAAACCCCAAACCGAAGCAAGTAAGAACTGCAGACATTGAGAAGCTATAGCTTCGCCTGGGAATTAAAATTCAAGGGTAATTGGCTTATGCGAAATATCTAGCTTTATGGATTTTCTTCTTTGTCACTTTGTGTGGGAAAAAAAGGTGTAAGCCAAAATACTCTGAGTACGATCACGCTGCTGGCAGAGCTGCTGCAGGAGCAGCAGAACCCGCCTCTGGAGCTACGTGTAGCCAGGCAGAGAAAGTAAAGGGGAGATAAATCCCAGGGGATCACTCTTCAAGGGGCACTGGGCAGCCCACATTTGTTTCTTGTCTTTCACCCGACTCAACACATCACGTTGATCCCTGTGTTATCCCTAAATCCCAGGCAGATTCAAATATATACCTGTGAGATTATTAGGCTGAGTTCAGTTCTTGTCTTCCTCTACAACCAGGCTTTTGTTGGCACAGTTACTGAGGGCTGAATTCAGCCTCCTTCACTCTAATTGTTATCACTGCGAATAGATTGCCAAAATCTTGGAAGCTATACTTACCAAAGCCTCTAAAAATTTCTTGGAGAAGCGGAATATGTGGCCGATCTGCAAATATTTCAGCCTGGTGGACAAGAGCTTCTTTCACCAT
This sequence comes from Phasianus colchicus, assembly GCF_987193195.1. Lineage (NCBI taxonomy): Eukaryota > Metazoa > Chordata > Aves > Galliformes > Phasianidae > Phasianus > Phasianus colchicus. The sequence continues at coordinate 29,390,287 of NC_143444.1, forward strand.
CTGGTACCCACTGACTACCACAAAAGTCAGACCTCCGAACTGCACGCTGAAGATGTTGCCATACCTTGCAGTAAGCTGAAAGAAAGTCCATTACTCTCAGAAGATGGACAAGACCTGGGATCTAACTTTGAGTTTAATTCCACTTGGAGCACTGGGTTGGGCTTAAGAAAAATCCAAACCCAAGTCTTCCACAGCTCTCACCCAACCTAAACTATTCCGCAAAGGCTGGAGATGGCATAAGAAATATTAGTGAGCTGTGGTGTGGCAGGGATGATTTGCATATTGGCTTTCACCAGGCTGCTGTGTCAATTTAACTTGAACCCAAGGACTTTTTGACTGATGGGCACCTGGTCCTTCCCTCTTCTTCACTGAAACAGTGAAGGAGGCAAAGGCTCCATCTGGGTCACTGAGACCAGGCTTTTGCTGCTGAAAGCAAGGCACAACACACAGTCTATTTCACCAACTTTGTTTAAAGTAGTGAGATTTCTTGCTCCAGCTGTCACAGTTAGAAAGTGGTTCCAACTGCTGATGCTCGGAAAACTTCCTCTAATTTTAAGCCTGAATGCATTTATAGCCAATTTATAGCCATTTTCCTTGCATGGACATTGCTAGCATTAGCCTCTCCTCTTCAGCATTTAGCTCCCTGATGTATAAGGGCAGAGGACAATTATATCCTCTCTTGGGTCCTCATTTGCCAAGGAATTCAATGTGCACGCTCCTTAGTGTGACTCTGCAGGAGAGGACATGCATGGTCACCCTGAACTCGCATGGTGGCTAGTAAAACGAGCCTGGGATCAAATGGGCAGCTCTGCAAGTGCTTGCATGCAAATAATTGTGATTAATTTTATTAGTAATAATTATAAATGTTGATAAAATGACCTGAGCATACTGTCTCTGTTCCCTGGGGGATAGCCCTGCTAATGGCTGGGGTAGATGAGATGGGGTCCTCTTTTAAATTGAAGCAAGAGGCTGAAAGTCAGTCAACAGGAGGAAACTTGCAACCAGCACATCAGAACATTTATCTCCCACTTTCTCAGACGAGGTGCTCCACATGTATCAACTATCACTCTTGTTGTTGGCTTTGGTGGGTGTCAAAGCTCATGAAACCTTTCTAAAGTTATCACTGCCTCTTTCTGTTATACAGAAGAAGCCACGGAGGTGTTTAACTGTTTAACTCTGGACCTCGGTCTTTCTTTCAGATGTAATGGTGCAAATTGCAGATCTCTGGGCAAATACAATGACAGTATAATTTTCAGAGGCGAAGTTCCTTGTTCAGACAGTTTGTTTCCCACTATCCCTCACCCATTCTGACCCATACCCTCCAAACCCATCCTGGGCTGAAGCACAAAATGGTTGTGTTGAAATGGGAAGAAAAAGGAGGAACATGCAGACTTCCTCTGGTACGAATTCCCTTCTAATCAAACTGTCCAACTCCTGTGGAAGAGGGGATGGCAGGAAGGGATAAACCCAATAGTTGTCTACATTGTTATTAATCAGCTTGTAAATCAGAAGTTGCCTTTGCTTTGCCTTTGATAGGTGACAAGAATCACTGAAAAGGTGCAATATTAATAGTAGGAGAAATGTCCATGAAGGTCTTACCTTCTGCATCTCAAGATGGAGAGGTTGCCTTAAATCCACAATGGTTCCCACAAGAGGAAATAGCTGTGGCCCCGGAGGGAAATTCCTGGGACGCCTCTTTCTCACCAAGTCAATAATCAAAAGAAACGTGACAAGAACCGCCAAGAGCATCGTAACGTTCAGCTTTTCCAACTGGGAAATGGGCCAAAAGCGAGACTCCATGTTGGTTGACGAACTCCCGGTTTTTCGTCCCAGGAAAGCACTTGGTGCTGGTGTTAAACTTGCTGAAATAGGAGTAAGAAGGGACTAGTGAAGAAAAATAACGAGGATGCCCATAGCTCTCTGGGACAGGACTCGCCCGGGCAAGCTGCTTTGCATAGACAGCTTGTGCCCAGTGATGACTTGCTGAGTAATTTAAACACCGGGACCTTCAACAACAGCCCCTCAAACATTTACCAAACAAAAGCAATCTTTTAAACCTTTGGCTTTACATCTCGGTCAAGGACCTAATTTCCTTATAGAAGAAAATTCCTCTCCTCCGCCCTTAACAAGGAGCTCCTTTATACAGACACCTAACCAGGATTATAAGCATTACAAACGTTTGAGGTTAAGAGAAAGCAGCTTACTGTCACAGAGTTAACTAGATCAATCTATGCCCATAACAGGGGGGCATTAGGCCCCTGGGCCCCCCCCCGGCCCCACAAAATGGGAAGGAAAAGGGAAAAGGGGTAGGAAGATGGAAGCTGGGCCCAAGGAAGGGAAAACAAACAGCGCCGATGATCTATGGAGGAAAACTTATTTTACTAACTACGATATCAGAATGCAAGATAACACAATATAATACAATCTAATTGAAATTGAGACTAATAAATCAAATAAAATAGAAAAGAGAGAGAGTTCCTGAGACCAGTCAAACCTGAAAAGCTTGGAACGGCGAGGAAAGCACCTTCCAGCACCCACTGCCAGGCAGTAAGAGACCGCCCAACTAGGAAAGGCCAGATCCCATGACTTCCATGGCGTACTGGGACAGGTAACTGGAACTGGAGCATTAACGCTTTAACTCCCAGTGCACTGCATGGTGTTATGATGTGAAAACCAAAGATCACAAAACCATGACACTTACTTAGCTAATTACATATGGTGGGCATTGCATAATTTAAAAACTGTAAGGCATCTGAGGTGATGGACAGCATGCGAGTTGCCAAGGGGCTGATCCTGTTAAGCTCTAAGCACTGTCTGGGAAGGGTTAGATGCCTTCAGCACCCACCAAAGCCTGCTCAGCTTTGCTGGAGTCAGGTGAAGTTCGGACAAGGGAAGCACTGTGAGAGCTCTAGGCTCAACTTAGATGAGAGTTAAAGGAGCTTAATTTTGAGAGTGAGAACACAGGCTCATGTGCTTGTTGGCTAAAGGAGAGATTGGAACTTACTTATTTTAATCTCCCCGATTTCCGCAAAGCTCCTCTGAATAAACCTTCATGCTGTCCAAAGGAAGGCTGCAATGGACCGACAGTGACCTCCATGTCCGTGAACCACCCTTGTGTCAGCTGCCAGTATTTTAGCTTTGATTTGTTTCCACATCTTTTATATCTGTCTATTTATATGTATGTCACCACTTAAGAACTGCACTTCACAAACTACATTGATACTGATGCAGAACTGTCAATAATGATTTTAAAATGGCTGGCCTAGAAATTATGGTGAGAATGTTAGCAGAGCCCAGGTCTGTTCAGCCTGGGGAAAAGAACACTGAGAGGGGATCTGATAAATGTTCATAAATATCTAAAGGGGGGTGGAAGGCAAATGAATGAGGCCAGGCTCTTCTTGGTGGTACGTAGTGATAGGACAAGGAGTAATGGTCTAAAACTTGAACATAGGAAGTTCCATATTGACATGTGGAAGAACTTCTTTATGGTGAGGGGGATGGAGCACTGGAACAGGTTGCCCAGAGTGGTGGCAGAGTCTCCTATGGAGATATTCAAGACCCATCTGGATGCCTACCTGTGTGACCTATTGTAGGGAACTACTTCAGCAGCGGGTTGGACTTGATGATCTCTTGAGGTCTCTTCCCACCCCTGCGATTTTGGGATTCTGTGTATGGTAATTTTTTATTTTCTTCAATATTCTCTAGAAGGCTTTAATTTTTTAGAAAAACAAAACAAAACAGCAACACAACAGCATATACTCATGGGAAATAATCTTTGGGCAAATAATATTGACATTTCTATTCCTCTTTACTGTCCATGTGCTTCACTACTTATTGACTGCTATGCCACATACAGACTGCACGACAGATTTGCACCTTAATTAGCACAGGATTCCTCCTTAAGGGTGATGCCTATCTGCAACCCAACACACTTAGGTTTGAAATATTATTTACAGGTTTTGGGATTGGGCACAAACTGTGGATCCGTAATGGGAGAAACACTGCACATCACTGGTCTGTACTGTACCATCACTGCAGCACAGCTGTGAGCAGTGGTGGTTGGGCACTCTTTGCTTGTGCCCTTGCTGGTGCACCTGGGCTGATCCCTTGCCTCTTTACATCACTGCACCCTCTCAGTGTGGTGAGCTGAGCCTCCGAGGCTAAATCAGGATAGTGGGCTCGTGCTCTTCATCCTGGCATCGGGGAGATGACTCGGTTGGTGGAGGTGTCAGCCTACAGCATGCTCAAAGGGACTGTGATGATAAGGCGTCAACTTCTGCTAGCCCAGTTTCACTCCTCTGTTCTTCGCTATGCCATATGATTTGTCAGCATGCACACAGAGTGCAGATCCCTCTACCACTTGTGGCTGCTGTGAATTGGGCTACGTGCAAAGCCAAGGTGTTAATGTGTTCTTCTGGGTGGTGTTGTGGGGGTGGATGCATCGTGGTTGACAGGAGAAATGTTATTTTTAGCTGGAGGAGCACATTTTGCATGTACTCACATGTGTCTTGTCAGTCAGAAACCTCATGCCTATTACTTTGCCTTGAAGATTCCCATGTCCAAATGCATCTCTTCACAAAGTCTCTAACTTCATAGATTTATTAAAAATCAGGGAAGAGCACTCCAGCATTACCATGCCTCTCCCACTCTTGGTAGGCAGTAACACCTGTACATTACCATTGCAGTGGTGCTGCTTCGGGTCCCAGCTTTTAATCAAATCAGAGCACAGTGATGTGTAAATCCCCAGAGAACTCAGGAAATCACAGCACTACGGCGTATGGGCAAAGAAAAAAGTGTGGACAATTCTGCAGTCTCTGCAAAACCTTGTCACCTAGAAGGTAAGCCCATGTCCCTGGGCAGCACCACAAACACAGGAATATAAACCCTTTGTTGTCTAATAGCCAAAATGTGAATTCATGCAGGATAAGGATGGTATGCCAACACCTAATAGGGAGCAGGTTGTAAGCCCACCTTCCCCGTTTCCTCCTAGAATGCTCTTCTAACCGTAGTATAAAATTTTTGGCCATCTCACCTGAGCTCGTGGGTATTGGGCAGAGAGATACACTGTGCCATATTGCATGGACACACACCCATCACTGCTTAAATATTAAGGCATCTTGATCAGCCAACAGACAGAAATTGGCCCATATGCTTTGTACCTTCTTCCCTGGCTAGATGTCTAACTGTGTGCAGAAGGTTTTGAAACACAAAGAGAAACATTCTGTTAAAAACTCAATTACCATTTGTTTTTCAAGATATAGTATCCCATTATTTTTTCCAGAGAAGTGAAATTCAATAAGGTTACAACAGAATGTAGTCCAACAGTTACCGTACTTCCAGAGCATTATTTAAGCTACAGAATTTCTTAATGATTAGAAACATATGTAGGAAAAATCACATGCAAAATGAGAATGACTGGAGACAATTTTCCCCCTGAACACTTTTTTTGCAGTCGAATAACAGCTCTGTGGTTCCCCTTGCAGCTTGCAGGACCTCCAGGGGACGTAGGAGGTGTGGGATGCCTACCTGGCCGTGCTGACCAACAGGCCCAGAAAAGTCAAAGGAAGCAGGGAATATTTTGCTGCTTCTCTCCTTCTCACATCAGACCCCAAAAAAACCCATTCTTGCTGGTGAACAACCCCACTGTGTGCATGGGGTCACGTCCCACATGGCTTTGTGCACGCACAGCTGTCGCTTCACGATCCAACCCAGGTGAGTCCAAATGGATCCAGAGGCGATGGCGGCTTTGGACATTCATTTCCTTTTAGGATTTGTGTTATTGGATCTGGTGAAACCTACGGGAGATTTGTAATTGCAGAAAGTGAGGAGCTGTGAGTACTGCAGCACCCGTACCTCCTGGAGCAATCTGCGGAGCGTGTGCTTGAACCCAGTGCTAAAAGGGGGAAAAGCCAAGGTTCCACACTTTGATGTGACTTCACCAGGATAAAAAGCTCACCCATGGGAGCTCAGGGCTCAAAGATCTCAGGGAGTCAGACTCCAAGCCCCAAAATTGGGGAGCAGAGTCCCCCGTTACTGCGATGTGTGCATGGCAAATACTCAAACATCTCCAATTTTACATCTTCCCTTTTTCCTACCTAGGAGAAGATGCAAATGCTCTCCTACATACCTCTCACTTATTACCTCCTGGCTGCAGTGGAGCTTCCAGAATGGATTAAAGCTGTAAAACAGGTCTGTCACTGTGAACGGTTAAACTGAGGTGTTTTGAGCCTAAGCTGAACAATATGAGTATACCTATAAAGTGGCCTTTGGTGCAACCCAGGAAGGTTTGCAGAGGACGGCACATTTGGTTCCCTTCTGTAGCAAACCACCATTTCCCTTTTCTGCCATAGACGACAGTTGTGCCGAAGAGCTTTTCTTCACATCTCTCAGCCAGATAATTACATGCAGGTAGCAGGAAGCACATGGGGACCCCTGCCTGTGCCTCCACACCCCAAACACCTCCGCTTTTTGGTCTTCAGGACAAGATTTTGTTCTCTTTGCTGCACTGCTTTTGCCAGCTCCATGCAGTGATGCGCCCACGTGGCCACGTCGAGTCAGATTTGGGGGTGCTGGACTGTGCTCAGCATTGGGTTCCTACACCAGAGCTCCTCCTTTGGCTCTCGGTAAACCTCTGAAATTCTCTCCTTCCTAAGATGCACCTTTTCAATATTCACAGAGAAGAGTACAGTCACATATTCCTCTCAAAGCCACAAGGACTTGACTAGAGCTAAAATGTCATTTATGTACATATCACAAGCGTTTTTCTAGGCACAGATGTCTTTCTGGTGCCAATATGCTGTTTATGTACTTATCTGTCACAAGCACATGTCTACATACATATGCCCTGCTGGCAGAGGCACAGAGCATTTTGAAACTCTTATTAGACTGCTAATGAATAATACGCATACAAAGGAGAAAACAGAAGGTGGATCTATCAGGAACAGCCTCTTTCTTAACTACCTTTTAATTGTAGGAGAGGAAGAAAAGAGATGAATTTTGATATGTTGGCATCTGTGAAGGCCTGCTTAGCAGCACCGAACGCCATCGTTTTAAAAGAGGATTTTTCACAGGTTTGGGTATTTGGGGGAGAGAGGGAAGGAGGGGGAGGGGGGGGGATTTAAAAAAAAAAAAAAAAAAACACACAAAATTTTGACACTGAGAGTATTGCAAATCCTGGTGCCAATGATGTACGATAGTGTGATTGTCACCATGGAATGCTGAAAAGCCCGAGCAGCTGTTTGGCATATTGACAGTGCGAATTCGGAGCGTTTTAAATGCAAATGACAGTATTCAATTGATCGCACGAAAACAATGGGTCATAGCCTTACCTTTCCTTGGCTGCGCTCTGAATAATCAGTCTGCAAATCCGTGCACAATGGGGATATTGTACGCGTTCTGGGGATTTTGTTCCCTGCGTGCACGGGGGTCGGTGCAATGCCTCTTTTTGGGCAGAGCTGAAAAGAGGTTCTGCTGCACGGTCCCGAGCATGGGGTGAGGTGGTGAAAGGGGCATAATTTGCCCCAAATCCACCACGTCCTAAGTGTCAGCCTGTTTTTCTTCACTTCTATCCTTTCCTGCTTGCCCTTTAATCATTCCCAAGGGTGGCTGGCTTTCTGCCTGACTTGTCTCCATTATACCCTGCTGCAATCAATATGGCAAGCAGAAATCAGCGGGAGAAGGCATATTCTGCTCTCAGTGAGAGCCAGTGGGAGGGAATGAGATCAGGCCAGCCAGCTGCAACCCCGGCCCAGCAGGCAAACTGAAATTCAGCCCACAAAGCTGCCGCCAGGCACCTCAGTCTTGCTTCTTCCACTGTGTCCCCTGCCCGCGGCCAGCAGCAGGTAAAGGCCTTCCATCTCCCAGCCCAGTGCAGTAGGGAGGGTAAGCATGAAAACCCGGCCCCTTTCACTGAAAGCAGTCTATGCAGTGGTGGAAAGAAAGAGGTGAGGGGCCCTCCCGATGGGAATGGGAACCCAAAGTGTCACTATGGGCAGGGCTGGGATGGGCAGAGCACCTGATGACTGGTTTGGGTCTCCACATAGTAAAAGGAAGGCAACTGCTGTCACTGCTGAGTATCTCCATCCAGAGATTTTCTAGATCCGCTTTTCTTTAGAAATAAAGGTAAAAGATGTGCAGGAGTACCTTGGGGTGAAGACACCACCCACACTGTGCCACCAGCCCATGGAGGTATGGGTTCACAATCAGCATACATGTGACATCTACTCTGAAGAATTTTAATTAATTTGGTGAGTTTCTTCCCTTCCCTTATTTTGTCAGCCTGAGAGAGCCTTCTCAGAACCACAAAGCTGTGCTCTACTGTCTCCCTTTATGCCTTCACCCACCCTCTGCAGTTTTAGTCATGAGCTTTGGGGGGTCAAAGCTTTTGGATCTCCTTGGAGTATCACTGGAGTTGGAAGGGACCTCTAAATGCCATCTGGTCCAACACCTCTGCAATGAACAGGGACACCAACCATTCCATCAGGTGCTCACAGCCCATTCAGCCTGATGTTCTGATGGCTGATCTTTAAAACTCTGAATGGCAGTCTACAGAGTGGTCTCCAGAAACCACTTCCCCTCTAACTCGCCAGTTAGAAAATGTTCCATTTTACATGGGGATGTTCATGGAGAGCTGGGGGGTGGGTGGTATCATCAGCTCAGAGGCACCACAATTGTTTTCAGGCTTTCCTAATCTTGGGACATACATGCTGCACAGATATGAAAATCAGCTGGATTCTGTAAAAGGTTAAATCACACCAATTTCAGTGTTCAGCCTTTCCATCTCTGAAGGAGGGCAACGAGTAAAACACAACGTCATTATGATGTTTGCATTTCTAAGATAAATCTGTTTACCTGTAAAACAGACACATTAAAAAGCAATCAGCCAATAGAAATAATTAGTTACAACGCAGGCACATCATTTGCTTAGCCTCTGGAACAGGGCAGTTTCTTGCTTAGCTTGAACTCGTTGCTGATGGATGCTCGATGAAAGGTCTTGGAGACTCTGTGCTCAGCTAAAAGCTGGGGAGAAAAAAAAAATGATTACTTCAGAGAGATGTTGCTCAAGGCAGCTCTGCAAGAAATTTATCACCAACAGCATTGGCACTGCACATCAGCAGCAGCGTATGGAAGCTGAGCTGCAGAAAGTAACAAAGTGAAGGAGGGGAATGCCTCATACCATGAGCATGGGGGAATGCATCATTACCCAAAGGGATAATGTTCTTTTTTAGAAAGCTTTTCTTTGGTTAAAGGCAATGCTCATGGGGGAGATTTATTTGTGATCAGAAAGCCTTTGTTTTCTGCGAACAAAGAGAACTAAAACAACGCATATTGCTAATGGATAACCTTTTTATCAAACTATTTAAAGTTTATTATTATATGAGCTTGCTATCAAACAGGCAGGACTGGCCTCTGGTACCCAAGGGCTCAAAAACCAAGCAGTTGTCCTTGGAAGGAAATGTGCAGCTTATTTCTGCTTAGCTCCAAGAGGACATGGTAAGAGCAAGAGTAGGGGCTGCTGTGAAGGCTGCTGCCTCCATCATACACGTCTGAGAAGGATGCTCTTCAATATAAACCTTTAGAAGAAGTAGATGGCTGCATTGGGGCAGGAAGGCCAGTGCTTGGTCTGAGTCCTTCTGAGGGAAGTCTTCCTGAAGGTGAGCAGGAATTGCAGTCTCCTTTGCACCAAAGACTTTTTTTCTGAGACCTTTTATCTGAAAGGTGGAGTCCAAAAGTCTGCAAGGTCTCGTGGGCACAGAAGGAAGCACTCAGCTTCTTCTTGAATAGGAAAAAAACTCGCACTGTTTACACGTAGCTCTCCTGCTTTGCACATCTGGAGCAAAAGAGAAGTCTGCGTTTAGCTAAACAGAGGGTTTGACCTCGTTCTTTCTGGAGGAGGAGGATAACAATAAAAGCACTCCGCAGTTATTGCTTATGATAACAGGATCAGTAGAATTTTTCCAATCTTCCTCCTGCTGGCAAACGGTAGAAGGCAGAAGTCTTGTGGAGACAGAAGGAATAAAAGCAAAATTTCTTGCAGAAGACTGGAAAAGTTTCCCAAAGCATTTTTCTTTAAACTTAACCGCATGATTTACAAGCTTATTATTAGTTCCCCCCCCCCCCAACCCCCCTTCTTTACATAAAAAGAGAAATTTAAAAAGTGTAGATTAGCACATTTTTGGATATCCTCCAAGCTCTCCATTCCCCTGCAGAAAGGGTTATTTTGACAAATCAAAGATCCCTTTTTGGGTGGCCTGGGGAGACGCAAATCTGTGCTCTGTGCGGCAGAAATGACAGCTCCTCGAGGAGAGCTTCCCTGCGTCTCTCAGACACTTACAGAGAGACAAATGCAGTGCACCTTCTGATCGAGCTGTAATAAAACACTGCCTGGACGTTCCTGAGAACTCCTCCCAGTTAAGGGCTCTGTCTCTGCAAACACCCAAGGTCAGGCTGGACGGGGCTCTGAGCACCCGATGGAGCCATAAGTTTCCCTATTCACTGCAGGGGAGTTGGACCAGATGGCTTTTAAGGGTCCCTCCCAACTCGAATAATTATTTGATTCTATAAACATGGGCTGGGAACTGCTTTGGGTACCACCCAGAAGCTAGCACAGTTTTTTCAGTAATGGAGCTCTTGGGAAGAATTGTGAGACCATCTTCAGTGGCGACCAACAATGAGAAGAATTTGTTTGGTAGCAATTTATTCTTCACTTTGTATTTATCTGCTGCTTATCTCATGGTCCTAGTGTTTCTGCATTGCTTGATAACTCTCAAAAATGAGCAACACCTGGGGCATGTAGGACAAGTACATTTGCAGAAATGCTGGTGACTGAAAGGCATCACTGTGAAGAGCAGCCATTGCAGCAGGGTGCGTGCTGCCGTGCTTCTGCTAGCAAAGTGTCCTATTTTGCAAAAAAACTTAGGTGCATACATTGACTCACCATTCCAGCACAACTGGAAGTGTCCTGGTGTCTCCCATGCCTATGGCACCAAGGTAGACCTCCTAATGCCATCCATGGGGCACCCCGGGTTTCTCAGCAGGCTTTGGCCAAAGGGCCACCAGTGATCGCCATATATCCAACAATAAATCCTCATGGCCTCAAGGCATATGTTCACATCAGGGGATTAAAACGTGTATGGGAAGGCTAAATAGGTCAGTGGCAAAAGCACACAGAGGGGCTCAGAGAGGCAGTGTAAGAACAAGTCAAACCACAGTGAAAGAAACAATTGTCCTGGAATGGAAATATATATATATATATTCACTTAAAGGAAATCTTCGTAAACAGGTTGAACAAGACTATGAGGCTGGAGGAACAGATGGGAAAATGGAACAAACAGATGGAAAAATTCTATTTCTGAAAAAAAAATTCTATTTGTAAAGCTATAGCTACTTTCAATGAATGCTTCAATGCTAGAGAGCTGAGGCATCAGAATATTTGTAACAAGGCCACAAATTCATGCATCTGAGATCAGTAGAATGGCAGGTGTTTTAGATAGGTGAGTAAGGTGCTTCTCCAACAGCCACGTTCATTATTTTTCCATACTTAATGCCTCTATCCACATGGATGGTTCACTGTACTTACAGGATACTACTCACTTCAAGACTAAAAAATAACTTACAGCATTTCATTAACTATTACTGGGTAGAAAAGGATGAAGATCACCCTGCTTTTTGCCACCTCACTGGAGGAGAAGAACGGAGCTGAGCTCACCGACGCCAGCAGAAAAGTCCTGCAGAGAAGGGCAGGAGTGGGTCCTACAGTGTGACTCCACCAACTTCATGGGGAGCGATTGCACTTCTAATAATGTCTGTCCTTGGGCAGTCGTCCTTGAAGTTACAGTGGGGAACAGCATGAGAAAAAAAAGGGAGATGTCTGAGAGATGGGCAGCTTGAGCTGGGAAAGCAGCGTTAATGGGTGGGGGGCTTTAATCCCTCTGATTGCAGCTTCGCAGCTGCAAGAGAGGAGAGAAGTGCTCCACTCCTCGCTTCGGGTCCTTTAAGTCAGCGCTGGGCTTTTAAGGACTCTGTCCCATATCTGGGTCTTAGCAGCTTTGCCCACATGTTTTGCTGCCGGTGTCTCTGGGACTCATAAAAGCGTCTTTAGTGCTGAAGTAAGTTCCCCTGTGAGGAGGGGCTGTCAAAGACGGGCACTAATGTCATTAGCAGGTTACAAGGGGGAAACAAGAGAGAATTTGCTGCAGATCCTCATTTCCATAATCTTGCCTCGCCATCCTGGTTGTCAGCTCTTAACCTCAAATCCTTCACCTCCAAATCTGTGGCAACGTTGACCTCGGGGATTTGCTTTCAAAGTGATTTCTGGTTTTAGGGAAACTAATCGAGGCTCCCTGTGACAGAAGACAAACTTGGTCTTTGCACCCAAATGTGAAAGACGGGCCCAGAGTGCAAGCGAAATCTTGCAATCATTTTTTCAAGCCATCTGCCCATCTGCAGTCCCATAACAATATCCGTTCAGTGCTGGCTTCCCTCTCTCTCTCACAGGAATAAAGAAATTACCATAAACAAAGCAGATCAAGGGCCTGTTTAAGCCAAATGCAGCCCAGACACATTGCTTCAGAAGGGGAAAAAAAGAGCTGCAGGGGAAGTTTCTTCCTACCTGCCAGTGACTCCAGCGATGCCAGACATTGTGATTTGGACTGGGTGTGTGCATGGGCACTTGGTTTCCAGGGTATTTCTGTGGCAAAGGAAAGTGAGTGCCACAAAAGCCAAGAAAAAGTAAAAGGAAAAGAGAAAGAAAAAAGAAAGAGAGAGAGAAAAAGGAAGAAAAAAAGAAAGAGAAAGAAAAAAGAAAAGAAGAGGGAAAAAAAAGAAAGAAGGAAATAAAAAAGGAAAAAAATAAGAGGAAAAGAAAAAAAAAGAAAAGAAAAAAAAGAATAAAAGCAACTGAACAGCTTTCCAGCAGTGCAGAGGAGAGAGAAAGAGGATGAATACAAGAAAACAGGAAAATTAGGATGGACATGAACAGCCTTTTGGTCTCATAACACTTTGCATTGCAAACGGCAATCTAACCAGTGCCTGAATGATTCTGTTTATTTCGGTGTGTAAACCTATTGCGGAAAAATGCATCATTTCCAAGATTGTGCTCTGAGTTAGAGAGTCTGCAGCAAACTGGCAGGGCAGCTTGGCACGAGGATTTCCTGGAGGTAGGGAGGAGCTGGACCAGTCCCTACATGATACGGAGAAAAGGAGGCTCAATAATTCAGTGCCTAGGTTGGAAAACATTGCCAGAAGTCACAAAGCTAAATGCTTGAGCACCCCTTCAATTGATCAGATAGCAAGTTTTGGGAGAGAAAGAGAGAAGGAGGCACGTCTGTGCAGGGAGCAGCTTGTGCAGTGGTGGCTGCTGGGGCTGTGTGTGAAGCTTCCCAGGTGCCAAGAGGGGGGACGGAGATCTGCGGGAGCCTCAGCCTCATTATTTTTATGTTCAGCTGCCTAATTACTACGTGTCAGCTGTCTGTTGGAAGGAACGATGTACCGCGGCCTCTCGTTTGGGAATTTGTAGTGACTAATGGGCCTGGAGGGAATGACTAACGAGGAAATGTTAGAATTAGTAAATATGCATCACAGTGAGATGGGTAAATGGGGGAACGTGACAAACGAGCTCGAGTACGTGAAGGATGCAAGTGCAAAGGGCCAGCCTCCATGAAGCCCTGGGCCCCACTCAGAGGGAGGGCAGGGTGGGTGTAGCAGAGGTGCAATACCTGAGAACATCATGGGCTGGTAACAGAGACAGAAACATCCTCCAAAACCTTTCAGCCAGCGCTGAGCAGAACTGGGGGAACAAATGCACTCCAGCACCGCAACAGGACCACAGCCCTGCATCCCTGCAGGACCACAGTTGCTTCATTTGAAGCACAGCATCAACGGTGATCCTGCATCGGCCTCAGCTCTGTCATACATCAGGACCTCATATGTGTGCAGGTACTGCCAGACCTAAATTACTGTGATGGTTTCATTCATCCATTTCACATGCAGAAATTGCTTTCTGTTTGGCTGTTTCAAAAGAATCCTCCTAATTACCAGCTTTGCTGTGCAATGGTTCAACACCTGTGCTAAGGAACACCTGCAGGTTTGGTCTTACAGGCAAGAACAACGGGAGACAGCATCACAGGAGGGACTGGATTTGGGGCTAGTCTCTGCTATTTTGCAAGAAATACGTATAATTCTCAAGAATTACAGCTGACAGGTGTTTCTGAATGGCTGGTAGTGAGAAACTTGAAGAAAACTTACTGAAACTGGTAGAATTTTCCAGAGTCCAAAACTCATTAAAACCAGTAAAATCATCCAAAGGTACGGGAAATAAGGAAGAAAAATAGCCCTCTTCTGTTTTTGGTTTAAAATCTCATTGAGATCATCTGGCAGTCACTGGTCTGCTGCATCTGTCCATTGCCAGCATCAGCTGTGAGGCATTCTCTGAGCAGCCTGCTGCGATCCTTTGTGTCAGTGTCGCTGCCTTCATAAGGATAAACTACAGATTCAGATATTCTTGAGCAGAGGGTCAGAGAAATTGGAATCACATCTGCCACAGAATGCTGAAATGTGGTCTCATTTGCACTTGTCCAATCGAGCCCCCCACTGCACCCAGCTTTCCCATTTTATTTAAATCACAGCAACATTATTCAAATCTCACCCAATTGAAAGATGCAGCTGCTTCTATTTTTGGTGCTCCCCTGTTAGAGAATAGGAAACGAGCAACAATCCTGCCCTGGGTTTGGTGATCAGCAACATTGTGTCTTCAAGATGGTTTTCATTCATTGGAAACTGATGGCAGGGGAGCAATAGTTCAGGTGCCTCTGTCCTTTAAACACCACGGAACAGCTGTGATGCATGTTTGCTCTATGACAGATGTTTCAGAAAGCTGGGGCAAATTTTCAGGGGGCTCAGATCTGGATCACAGATAAGCCTAAAGTTATGGAATGGATCATTTTCCTTTTCCAGCATGCCTGAATGCAAAAAGAAAAATATATTTAAAGAGAAAAAACACACAAATCAATCAGCTGAGTTATTTGACGAGATACTAAATAGCCTAAATAACTCTTGAGTTTGTTTGTGTGATGTCTGCATCCTGTAAGGATGCTGTGACATATAGTCTTCATTGTTATCATTCTGCCTGTGTATTAGCACACCTCTGTTGGCTCTGGGTTCAACTGGAGGACTACAAAGCCAGGTGAAAGATAGAGATGGTTTTAAAGAGCACCAAATGCACAAACACAGGGATCAACAAGTGGTCCATGTCACAGCAAGACCCCAGGTAGATGGAATTTTATCTCTGAAGCATCATGGATCATAGAATCATAGAAAAGGCACAGAATCATGGAAGAGACCTCTAAGACCACCAAGCCCAACTGTAACACATCCCCACTGCCCACACATCCCTCAGTGCCACATCCCTATGGCTTTTGAGTACCTCCATAGACAGCAACTCCACCAGCTCCTTGGACAGTCCATTCCAGTGCCTGATCACTCTTTCTGTGCACATCCCAGCACACAACGTGGCATCTGGAGCTGAAGTTACACGTCCATATCATGCAACCCAACCACCACGGAGCTGGGAGGACAACCTGTATCTCTTGACTTTCAGAACTGACCGTTTTACCAACGGGCACCAACTGATTGACACTTGACTGAAACAACAAGAAATAAAACATTTATTTCTACAATACGTCTGCCCTAATTACAATTGATTCCCTACTAAAATATTTCAATTTTACCATAGCGGCTTTATTTCGAGGCTGTTCAAACAGAGAAAAAGGACTTCTGTTTTTCCACAGCAAAATTGGATGTTTTTGAATGTAGGGTTGTGTTTTTTTTTTTTTTTTTTTTTCAGTTGGAAATTGACAGGATGGAAAATCCACAGCTATCTCTACTTATAACACATCATGGTTAGGTGTGTGCGCATAGCACTTAACACAGCATAAAACATAACATAGCACATAACACATCCAGGTGGGTGTGCATATGGCATGGGTGCAAAAAGTAAGTTTTAGAGACAAAGTTTGAGGACACAAACTATTGGAAAGGAGGGTTAAATAACATTCAGATCAGATGGTAGGAAGAAAGTTGTGTTTTCTCGCTCTTGGGGAAAGTTGAGATACAACCACTGTTTGACACTGAAAACATCTGGAAGTCCTTCACTTATTATCAAGCACTCAGAGACCCGGTGCAAGTAATAATGCCACTTCTTCAACATTTTTGGGGAGCATGAAGATTTCAATAACAGCAGCAGCAGCGTTCCCCAGATGCTGCACTGTTTACGTCTGAGGCAAATTATTGACTGATTTTCATTTTGATGCGTGTCATTGAGGCATTCTTCCACCCTTTTATTCAGTAAAATCTTCTAATATTTCGAGTTACTCACGTTTTTTTGGGAGGGATCTGTTTCTAGATGCCAACATCTCCTGCTGGAACGTCTGTTCCTGGCCTGGCTTTGCAGCATGCTGGCAGCAGAATGGCCTTTCAATAGCAAGGTGCCTCAGGCAGGGCCAGAATGAGGTGATGACTTCTGTTCCAGAATGGACCTAAATACAACCTGAGCCTAGGGAAGGAATTCTTTTTTAACAGATCACCTATGAAAGAAATAGTATTTACTAAACACTCTGGCAACGTCATAGTTAATGCAGACATTGCTGGTGGGGAATTGCCTGGAGTGGGTCAGCCATTGGCCCATATGTACCTCCTCACACCACACCTGGGTGTGAACTCCAGCAGCCCAGCTGCTGTTTCCAGTGCAATCAAAGCCGATGCAGCAGTTGACTTCTAAGATCTCTGATGGGGAGATCTCAGCTGTGGTTACCAGCTGGGCCCTGCAAGTGTCATTTTCCAAAAAAAACCATCTGCTGCACTGAAGCTCCAGTAGCCAAGAATCTGCTACTTACTACCACAGAACTGCTCCAGATTTTCACAGGGGTAACCACTAGAATTTACATTTTGGGAGGGACAGAGAAGGTGGATTTTAGAAACTGTTACTTTCAGTGTTGAAAGGAAATTTTCATTTTCCTGCACTGGTTCAACACTGCCTTTTTCTCTCCTGCTCTCTCATTGTGCTGTTTCATTTTCAAATAGATGCCCTTACCTTCCCAGAACTGTTGACCATCTCATAGCTTTTCTCTTTTTCAGCATTTTGTTTTGTGTCTCTGACAGGTGTGTTTCCCTGCAGCCTGGCTTTCTTTTTTTCTCAGATTCAGGCTTTAAGGCAGAGACAAACCAGCTGAGATTCACATCTCCCTGGGTGCTGTATGTCTCCAGGGTTGATGTCTACACTAGAGCTACTGGTCTGGATTCCCTTTGGCATCATTGGAGAGAACTAAGTGGCCAAAGCATGATTTATCTGACCTACCTGAGGCATCTGGACTTAGTGGGATGCAGTTACTGCATTGCAAGTAATATTTCCCTCAATTAGAAAGCAACAGAGAAATCAACATCAGGAGAAGACTCCTGTGTCATTGAGAGCAGTTCTTCAAATGTTGCTCATCTGCCTTTCCTTCAGGAAGATCCTGTGCCTTCATGAGTGCCTTTCTACACACGTTGGGTCAAATGATCTCCAGGCACCCTCTCTCCCAGGAGGCACCACCAAGGATGTGGAAGTTGGCAAGGCTTGGTAATCTACCTATGGTTGTTTCCAAGGTGTTGACTTGGGTTTTTTCCATGCAAAACCTAAACAACCATCAATGATAATATTTTGGGAGTGTGGTAAGCTGCAGAATGAGGGCTTGTTTGTAGAAATTGAGATTGATCATGATGGATGAAGGACATTTCTAGCCCAGGAGGCAGCTGGTTTCTCCATGGCCAGATGGCCACAGGGTCCAGGCCAAACTTCTCACCTTGACCATGCTCCAGCATGATTATTACAACTGACTGAACTCAGAGTTTGGCCACTATTTGAATACTAAACACTCCAGAATACTAAACACTCCAGATTCCTAAAAATTATTGTATGACCCAGCTTGACATTTCACTACTGGGCTTGGAAAAACCTGAAGGGAAAACTGATAGCTTTAAAACAAAGGCACCAATAAGAAGCATTCTCCAAGAACAAAACACGAAGTCATTAAAACTGGAGCGGTATGGAGATACTGCAACAAACCTAAGATAAAAGGAACTTTTAAAACATGCAAAATCTGAGCTCAAATCTGCATCCTGATTTTTAAAAACGGACATTTTAAAAACAAAAGCACTGGCTATAAGCTTCTCAAGAATTAATGGTTCTTCAGACTTGGCTTGGTTCTGAAGTACTGATGTTTGAGCCACCTTTATTAATTACCCACAGGCACAGCATATGATTATCCAGTATTATATCCCAAGCGACTGCCTTAAAATACAGCTCGAGTTCACCTTCTGTTAAACCTCTCCCAAACAGATGTGTGAAAACCTGTTAGCAGCAGTAATCTTTTTCAGGTTACTTTAGAAAGGCAGCTGAGCCTGGTGGCATCTCAGGAACTTGCTGCCAAGTAAATTTATGGTCCCTGCTTTGAGGACAGGCAGGGGGGGAGGTGGGGGGCAGAGGGGGGGAACCAGATCTATTCAAAGTGGCAGAATGAAGGTCTGGTACCTATCTGCTCTGGTTGTCTGGCATTAATCTGGAGGCAGGTGTCTGTTAAAGCTCCCAAAATCTATGGGTATCCTAGAGACAGCTGAGAGAGAACACACGTGTGAGAAGGGAGTCAGCTCTGAAAATCAGTCCTGGGTACGTGGTACAGCCTGAGCACCTAAAAAACAGAGCTACAGAAATCACTTGTTTACTTGGAAAAAGGAAGACCTTAGATCTGTGAATAATATAAGTTCTGAGAGCCAAGCAGAAGGATGAACCTTGTTAGCATAGAAAACGAGGAGAGAAGAGGAAGAGAAATAGAAATACAGGCCAGTTTGCTTGTCTATGAGGTTGACAGAAGTATGTAAAACCTCTCAGGACCAAATCATCCCACCAACCAGTGCCAGCAGAACCACGTTGGTCTGCAATGCTGCAGTGACACAGTCAGGGCTCAGCCGGAGGGAGGCTCTTCCCCCAGCGCATCTGCACTTTGTTAGGACTTTGTAGACTGCTAAATGAGCACCAGACCACAGCGTGAAGGCACATTGTCTGAGCTGGGCTGATCACACCATGTGATAAAAAGGAGTGTTAAAAAAAAAAAATAATAATATGCTGTTCTTCAGCAAACACTGAAAAAGGAGGCTGAAGATTAATTCAAACAGTTTGGATGGCTGGAAGAAGAGAAACAAGCTGAGCATTTCCAAATATGGGCTACCTTTCTCCAGCATCAAGCCAGGAGAACCTTGAGGCATGCGAGCCAACTGAGCTGCAACTCCCTTGGTAACAAGGCCTTAATTAAAAGCTAAATTGCACATACATAAAAAAAACAGCACAGGGCTCACTTCAGACATAGAGGTCATGAAATCACAGGCAATCATATGACAAACATTAAATCCAAAGTGGTCCAGGGAACAACTGCTCTGCACACACTCACTCAACACAAGCCACAAAAACACTCCACAAAATGCCATAACGAGCTTAAGGCTTTTAGTACAAATAATTAAAGCCACAAATAGGAACACCAAAGGAAGAGAGAAAAGGAACCACCAAGGACTCCAGCCTTCCGCAGCAGGAATTTGTGCAATGAAAATGCCAAATTAATTCTAAGAGAGACATGATACCCAGTGCCCCCGCCAGCCCCAGTGTCTTGTTTCCCCACTTTGCTCCTCCAGCAAACCCTGATGATATGAACTGGAGGAAAAAGCCTTTCTCATTTCAAATCTGGCACTCGTTTTACCCTCATATATAATCAAAACATGCCAACGAGCACTTGAGATGTTTTTCTTTAATACCATTAGGAGCAATAACACACCATGTTCAACATCCCATCTCCAGCTGCTTTGGAGAAAAGCAAAAAACCCCAACTCAGAACCAAACTATGCACAGGGGCTTTGGGGAGAGGAATAATTAGCTGATTCATGTTTCCTGCATTCAGTTTGGATTTTATTTCCAGGTGCAGAGCACTGACTTGCACCCCATTAGACAGACCCAATGCCACACTGCTTGCTGCCCCAAGCCCAGCAAAATAAGCATCCGATCTGGCGTGTGCCGTGGTACTGAGGATGGATGCAGATGGTCCCACCTCACTGTTGGATCCGTGAGGTCAATGTAGTGATTTATCTCTTGGAGCACAGCAAACCATAGGGCTCAGCTGCTGTAATTTGGGGGCACCCCAGCTACTGCCATAGACATCAGCAGGGATCCTCTTGGTTTCTACACTGTTTTTGCCTTTCAAGATCAGCAGCTTGCTAGTACAGCAGTAAGGAAATCTATAGAAGTTACAACCTTTATACACGGTAAACCATACGTGTTGTCCCCATTGGCACGTGCTGCCATACAATGAAACATGACATCCCTGCGTTGGCATCATTCACCCACCAACAGCATACAATGAAGGACTCTGGATTGCTGATTTTGAATCCAGAACAATCCTTAATAGACTTCTTTTGCCTTTGTGTTTTGGCTGGAAGCTTGTAAGACCTTTTCATTTGAAAGAGATGCCAGCCCAAAGCTTGGCATGGTGCTTGGAGGTTGTGGCACTGCCAACTGCAGGCTTCTTGTAGGAGAAATCTCTCTGTTGGGTCAGGACACCTCCAGATCCTTCACCCACAGAAAGAACAGCCTTTTCCATTGGCTTATTGCATCACCCAGGTGCGAAATGTGGTAGCAAGCTTCTAGAAAAACCCAGGGAACGGGAGAAAGAAGTGTCTCATTGGAACGAGTGGTGTCAAGCAACTCCAGAAACAATTTTTATCTGCAGAAGGGAACACATCAGGATTAAACACACAAGAGAAAGAAAAATAAACTTTTGCCAAAAATTTCTGAGCTTCACGGGGTGGAAGCCTGAGCCTTGCTGCAAGCAGGAAACAACATGTGGCCACACTACTGAAATAAACAACGTACTTTCCCATCGACCACAGAACAATACAATTAAACACAGCCACTGGCAGCAGCAATACACTTGAGACAGAGTTTCCCAAACTTCCCTTTTTCCACCACTGCCTGCACGTCACGGACGTGTTCTTTTTGCTCTGGTTTCTGAGATAGGAACAAAGCAGCCCCAGCAGCCTGATCTTGGTGCAGTACAGATCCGTACAGATTTTCCTCCAAAGGTCCTACTGGTGCGGGTGTGTTCACAAAGCTGTCTGCGAAGAAGCTGTAGCTATGAGTGTTATTCTCCATCTCTTGACGCCAAGCACTGGGCTCCAGAGGAGCTCTTCCACCCCACGCACCCAACACGAGATTGCAGCCAGCTCCTTCTCATGCGCTGGGTGCTCGCACACCTCCGCCCAGAGCTGCTGCAGATGGGGATGCTGCAAAACACTGCCTGCCCAAAAAGATGCTTTGCTGGCAGCAGCATCTCACGTTGGACCCTTATTCTGTTAGCAACAGGGGTTGTGACAACACATGCCTTTGACCACAGGGAAGGGGAGGACATTGTCAGTAGGCTTCCTGGTGATGGGTTGGGATTGGACTTGATCTTAGAGTTATTTTCCAACCTTAATGATTCTGTGACAATCTCCTTTCTCTTCCAGGTGAAAAAGTGTTGTTTCCCTATGGCTGTGGGCTATTCCTGCTGCAGGTAGCTGGGAACGAGCAGAAAGAAAGGTGACTGCAGGAGGAGCAGGTTGCTCTCCTGCAGCTGATATGCAGTATTAAAAATGTCCTTTTTCAGGGTATCCTTAAACAAACCCACAAGAGGAGCCAAACCGCCCCTAAACTTTCCCCTTCAGCCTGTAATTTTCAGACAACAAACCAATCCTTTCACTTCTTCCAAAGGAGCAAAGAGAAAGGCAGAGAACTGGAAAAACCCTTTATAGAAATATCAGCTGTTCCTCCTCATTCCCACCCCCAGTTCTGTTTTTTGACAAGTTAAAGTGAGGCCATAACTTATTCTGCTTTGTTCGACAGGGCTAATCACACGTGACTCTAATCACTCATGATGTTTTATTGATTTTAAGCACATTTAATCAGAAATTGGCTCTGAGTTAGATTCCTGCTAATTACTGAGAAGCAGCATTTTGAATGACTTCACAATTGGACTGCAGATTAGAATGGACAATATGTACTAAAATAATGATTCATGCATTCAGCTCCCTGGATTTATTTTGTTTATATTGGATTTTTTAATCTTTAAAGACATAATTCTGCATATGGGCAAGCAGCATTTAAAACCCTTCATGAAATGGGTTTAATTTAACAGGCTAGGCCTCGGCCAGGGGTGGGATGTGTGGGGAACAGTTTATCCCCTGCAAACGTAATTCTTCTCTGGAGGTCACTGGAGGGGCCTTGCCCTTGGTCTCACCACACACGGGTGGTCGATGCTGTGGTGTGGGGCCCCTTTGGCATTCCCACCCCACTGAATTCAGCCTCCAACGCCCAAATCACGGTTCCTCAACAAAGCTTTCAACAACAGAGGGTCAAAAAGTTGATATTCCCAGAAACGTTTCTCAACCTAATACATACTTTCTCACTGTAGATCCTGGTTATACCCTGCTCACCGATTCATGGTTTTAATAGTGACAGGTATCTTAACCCATTGGTGCCTAGGCTGGATACCCATGGCATAGAGACTTCAAAGGGAAATTTTCCATGCTCTGAAACATCTGTGGCCAAGCACAGGCAGTTTCCCACTATGCCAAGCTTCCACCACACCTCAGGGAACACCAATCCACAGAGCCACAGTGGAGCTGGAGGCCAGCAGGCAACCAGGGCAAAGACTCCCATCAATGCACATCGATAAGAAACTTGCCTTTTACATGAGAGCATGTAAAATTTTCCATTTCCCTCTGTGCTATTTCATTTTGGCTTAAAGAAACAAGAAGCCACACTGGGGAAGGCTCTCCAGCTGAAAAGGTTTCAGCTGAAGTTTTCAAGTTTTCAGTTTAAAAGTCAAAATTTTCCAAGAAAATTTCTTCTTCTTTTTTTTTTTTTCTTCTTCAAAACAGCACTACTAGGAATACTTGCTGCAATCTTGCCAGCCAATGGCTTTCACACAAAAACAAGCCCAAATTCAGAATGATGCACAGAATACCCTGTGATAACCAGCGTCTGAAAAGCAACAGCTCTGAAGTCTCCCTTTCTGCTCCCACACTCCTTTCCACAGGTCTGCGACATGATGGTGCAGTGGGTGGAACTCGCTCACAACTGGTGTGAAACCTCACTTTCACAGAAAGCTGGGAAATTCACCCTAGAATCACCACTGGCCTCCCAAGGAATGAGCCCATGGCTGTCAGAAACGATGGAGATATTTATTTAAGCACAGTTATACTGCTTGGATATAATATAGCGAGGAGCTTCCCTTTAGGAAAGACTAAGTCACTATAAATCCAGCAAATAATTCTGACTTTTGTGCTATCCTACCCCACAGCCTATCCCATTCCCTCTGTGCCACTCCATTATCACTGCAGAATAGGATTTAGAGCATGACGTAGGGCAAAGGGATAACTTCGTATGTTGTAGAAAGGAAACATCTCTTTGAATTAAGCCCCTTTAATCTTTCTTTCTCACCTACTTTCACTCACTGTTTTGTTTCCTTTTCAGCTCTTCAAGTTGTCCTTCTTTCTTTCTTTCCTTCGCATAAAATCCACACAGATCAAATACGTTCTGCAAAAGCAATCTACCTGATCTGCATTCCCTGACGTGCCATTGTCTGCATCAGCACCAAAGCCTGCAGAGGTGACATGTAGGATGGAGGGCTCAGGTTCTACCCTGTCTGTCTGACTTCACACCTCTCTCCCTTATATCCCTTCCAAATTGGCTTTGAGGTCTTCAGAAGGCAAAGACTCAGAAAGATGCAGAGTAGTATCACCAGTTTACCTTACACTGAAAGGAGCTGTGCAACCTATAATGCTCACTGTTTCCAACATTTTTGGGTGTAGGTGTTCACAGCCCTGAGACGTGTTGTTTCAGTAGTTTTCTGAATGGACACAAGTGTCAGGAAAAGAAATTTACATTCTTCTACTCACTGGGTGACTCCAACTTCAGAGTCTTCAGTGAAAAGTAGAGGCATGAAATTATTCTGAAGTTACAGCACCTACAAGACTTTTAGCAGATGGAAACCTGAAAAAAGATTACTTCTTGGATGCATTGCTCATTTGTTCAGAGCAATTAGTAGATGTAAAACCAAAAATAGACTCTTTTCCTTTGATCCTTTCCAGTTGGATCCTTTGAGTAAAGACCCAGAGCACGTCTTCGTATTCTGCACTCAGAAATACTCAGAAAGTGTTGCAGCCTCCCCTTGAAACCCCACCAGCGTTTCACATCTCACCTACAACACTGTATGTGGAGATAAGACCCATCAAAGGACATCAGTGAGCACCAACGTGGCCCAACCCCTCACATTTCTCATCCTACCGGGGAAAAGAAATCACAAGCCAGGCTCACTTAGAGAATGGAACGCGTCTCAGTGATGTGCTGGTGCTGTTCTCATCTGGTTATTTAATCATCTATTAAAAAACTGCCCTGAAATGAACGACAGATATCCTTGCAGTCTCCTGAAATCCACAGCCCTCTCTCTGATGCTGCTGGTGTTGGGATTAGTCCTTGATATAAAGCCTAATGCAAAGCGTGAGGAAGAGAACTGGTTTCTAGGAGAAATGGATGGAGAGCCACAGCAGGAGCTAAGGAGGCATGGGAGGAAAGAGGGGCGGGTGCTGCTGCAAATCTTCAACACTACCCAAGAGACAACAGGGGCTCCAGCATCTCTGCTAATTGCTCTGAAAGAGAGGTGATCCTCTTAGGGCATAAAGCTGGCTGAGCACAGAAAAGCACCCCAGCACCTCTGCTGAGCTACTAACCGCATTTAGATTCCTGAAAGCTGGGACTCACACTGCTGTACAACCCCCGTAGCAAAGCTTCAGCATGAAAATATAATTCCAAACACAACTAGATACAAACATTTCCCCCACCCCAGAAGCACATGCACTGGGGCTTGTCGATGGATGGCAGTGCTGCCCATGCTGGGCACAACCTACTTCCAGCTGTACGTTTAACAAGCCTTCTTCTTTATGCTGAGCATTAGCAATGATATCCTGCACTAGAGATTAGGGCTAATGCTGTACATTATTTCCAGCAAGGGATTAATTAAATCTCAACATTTCTGAGAGGCGGCTGGTATAAAGGAAGCCATTCATTTCAATGAAAACCAAGTTAGCAACAAGTTTCTCATTTCTTCCTAAAGTTACTCCATGATGGAATGATATGTAAGCTGCTAACTGCAAATATCTGAAATGCATAACAATATACCCAGCAGGGACAGGGCCTTGAAATGGAGAGCAGGATATCAATAGCCAGTGTCTTGCGAGTGGGAGGTTTCCCCCCAAAAGGGGGTAGCTGCACTCAGAAAACCCCAAAACTGAGCAAAACCCCAGCTTCCCTGGGGCTCTTTGCAGGCAATGGCTTCCTTGTTTAGGCAGATCCCCCTGATCACGTTCATACTTCCATGAACAGACCTAAGAATCATGAAGGAACTGTTCCCTTCACCACGGAGTATCTCTATGGTTCCTCAGCTTTTTCCAGAGCAGCTTATAGAGCTGATGCTGCCCATAACCACTCCATTCTCTTTCTCAAAACCTGCTCTTTCTTGTCTGGGTTTGTTTAAACTCACTTTTTTAGCATTCACCTTCATTCTGCTTTCTGTCATCAAAACCCTGATTGCGATTTCGAGGGCTTTGGAGACCTGCAGGGTTTCCATGGCTCTAGCTGGTATTGGAAGAGACCACTGTCCACTTGAGTACTCACTCACCCATTGCCATGCTGAGGAAAATCAGGAGCATAGACACAGCCTTGCACAAGGACTTTCTTCCTTTACAGCAGGAAAAAGGGCTCCAGAACCGTAGTCACAGGGTGGATGGGACAGGAGAACTGTAACTGGAACACTAGGAGCTTGGATTTCCAGCTTAGGGACTGGCCAGATTTCAGGCCATCTCACTTTCACCCAGGTGTCAGGGGCTGGGTAAAACCTTGGGTGTGAGTAATGGGGATTTAACACACCTGCAGGCAGGAAAGACAAGCCAAATCCTCTGCAGGCTGCAGCAATGTGGCTGCTTTATTGGCTCCCTTTTGCTGATCCCTCCTTGCAAACACATCCTTATGCTCAATAAGGGATGGGCACCTCTGAGTCACATTAAGCTGCATTTCACAGCACCATTTTTGATAGACTTCCACAAGCTATTGGTGCAAGAAGAACAGGACTAAAGTTGATTACAGGCTTCACAAAAACTGCCTTTTGTTCAGACAGGTAGGATGGGTTGAAGTATGACCGTTCCCCAAAGCAGCGCTAGTGACACAATAATAATGTAATAAACACCCTATGTCTGCAAACAAATATGAAAACAAATCCTTAATAAATAACTAATAATAATAAAAAAGCTGGAAATATAAAAGCCCTACAGGTGCAGTAATAACTGGGATTACCCATGCACCTCATATCCATTGGGAGCAATGTTTCCATTGGTGCCATTGCACAGTAATGCTGCAAAACTGGCAATTTTTGCAAAAAGCCACGAGGTGGCGATGCAATAGAAATTTCCATGGAGAGGAAGAGCATGAAGGATGAAGAGGAAGGCCTGTGAAGTCTGAAGTAAAAGGCACTTGCACAGCAATGGGAGTTTTACATTATATTTCTCCTGTTTGTTTTTCTTTTTTTCCCCTTCTCCTTTTCCTCAGGCATACATTGGTTCATGCATTTATTGTGCATTTCTTTAAAGATCCAGGGTGAACTGCAGCCCTTTTGAGTTTGTTGCATAATGGTGATATAAAAAGAGCATTCTCCCCTTCCCTAGCAAAACACCCCAAGAGATACATCAGTCACTGATAGCTGCGCCGAAAGAAATGTTGACACAAGTGAAAAATTAATTAAGATTTTTAATTAAAATACAGAGAGGCGTGGAGAATGGAGAGCCAGGGATGGGGTCTCAAGGAGCAGCACGTGGGATGGGCATTTGAGAGCAGCCCTTCCAGTTTGCCCTCTTTGTCCTCAGAAGCCATCCTTATCTATCGCAGGGCAAACTGAGCATCTCACTGAGTCCCACAGTGCTGCACAGGGGACTGCCAGCCCCAAATGTGAGGAGCAATGGCTGTGCAGAACCCAAATAATGCACATAATATGTATCCTTACACACGTTTCTTATGGGTCCCTTCCAACTCAAGATGTTCTTCTATGATTCCACGTTATTTATATTCCTCTTTGTTGAGTCGGATGAATAAAAAGCACCAAATGTTGAGCAAAAATTCAATTAGGATTTGCCCAAATGCAATCAAACTTCCCTCATCAAAAGTAGCCTTGCAAATTAAAACTCCAGTCTGCCCTTTAAGTCACTGCTTGAAAAGGGAATGGTGGAGAGTTTGTGGAGATTCATTTTTCCTCTAGTTTATATATAACTTGCTAAGCTTTTTATTTTTCAAATGAGCTTACTATGTTCAATTTAAGTCAAAATTTAATGATCCCTGCAGTAATTCATTTAAGGATACATCTTCAATAAACGCTGTGGCATAAGTCAGGGAATAACTGTCCTTGTCCGCGGTGCAACAATTAATCACCTTTATTAAAATTAGGACTGGCGGAGGAGATTTGCATAAAGTAAGACGAGTTAGAGCCTTCTCAGGGCTGCTCAGCACCATTCAGACCAAACTTTTGGGCTCTCTTCTCCACTTCTCAGGTCCTCTTTCTCTGTGGACTTTGGGAGCATCCATGCCCCAGGAGGTTGGAATGACTCGTGTGTGATGATCCAAAAAGAGTTAAAAAGGACCAATGTCCTTAGCACAGTCCAGGAACTTGCAACACACTTCTGGAAGGAAGGGGATGTGGGAAAATTCCTAATTGAAGGTATCTCCATGCTTTGGTGTAAGGAATTTTCTGGGACAGGTACTAATTGGAGGGACCACCTGGAGGTATTTTATGTTATTTTATGTTATTTTATGCCTACGTTCTCCCCAGTGCAGCCCCACAGCTGCTGCTCAACACAGCTTCGCCCCATCCGCAGGTCAGGGACAGCAAAAGGTGCTGGGGCTGCCCCAGTGCAATGACCCTGCGTGTAGTGCTGGCCAGCCAGCAGGGACCAATTAGATCTCTGGATCCAATTAGCTGCAGCTGTGATTTGTGTGCAGCTCTCTGTACATATGGCTGGGCTGAACTTTCCCTCAGTTTCAAATGTCCCCCTGTAACGCAGGCAAAATGGGAGGAAGAACCATTTGTCTCTTTTTTTTGAGAGTCTTTATAATGATGGACGATGAACCTTTTACATCATTCACCAACTTGCAAACAAATTAACTACCTTCATCACCTTCCCTTGATAGCCGAGCTGGCAAGCACCGGCCCAATGTGCTGTAATGGGTGCAGAGAGGAGGGGATGTGGGTATTTCATTGGATATTATCAACCAAGTTTTCTGGAATTAAAATATAAGTGAAGTCAGATGCTGTGGCTTAAGTGTCCATGCATTAACCAAGATGGTTTCAGGCTCATGTAGCCATTTGGGCTCTGGCCATTTGACGAGGACTGGGAATTGTTACTCATTCTAATGAATGTTGGGCATCCAAATCCCTTTGGTGGGACTGAAAAATTTCACCCCTAATTTCTCTGTGCTCCTCACTGCTTGTGGGGCCAACTCTTGTAGAGAGCTCCAGGAAGTCCAATCTAGCGTTGCTGGTATTACCCACACTTGGTTTCCTTGAAGAGCTCGGAGCACTGAATCATAGGATCATAGAATGGTTAGGTTGGAGGTTTCAACCCCTGACATGGCCTCAGGCTGCCAGGGGCCCATCCAACCTGGCCTTGGGCACCCTCCGGGATGGGGCATGGAGTTGGATGGCAGGCAGAGGAGTGGAGCTGGCTCCTTCCTCCCCATCAATGATTCCAGCCCAGAAATAGAAGATAACAGAGCAGGGCACCAGTGATAGTGTGAACAGGAAAGATGCAAACACTTTACAATATGCCTTAGAAAAAGAAGTTGTCTGTCTGGAAGGTGTTAAAAAGTCATATGCTGGAGGAAAAGCCCCTGTATGCAAACATACCCTTGAAAACAGTGCTCAGGGTAGAGAGTCTAGAAATGAGATAGGGAAACATTTTATTGCATAGTAAATAATTCGGTGTCTCCGTTGCCTGCTTGAATTGGAAGTGAAGTTAGTATGAGAATTAGGAAAGCAGAGAAGTATGAGAATTAGGAGAGGGGTTGGCACTGACATGGCATTGCTCTAGTTCTGGAAAAAGGAGAATTTCTCCTTGTTTGGCTGAGAAGAACCTGGAGAGGACAATTCCTCTTCCTTCTGCTGGTGGGGCAGCTCAGTTTGGGCAGAGCTGGCTACAGGCAGGAGGAACCACACGATGCTCGCTGCGGAAGTGGAAAATCCAGCACAATTAAACTCAGTCCCTGGAAGAAGATCAACATGTTTGCAAACCCAGCCCAAATGCTGAAGTTACAGTAGCTGATCCACAGAGAGGAAGAATGGTTTTGTGGTTAAGGCACTTAAATGTGATCTGAAAAATCTGGGTTTAATTCCATCAGCCACAGCCTCCCACACACTCTTGGACAAATTGCCTGATGTCTTTCTGCCCAGCTCACTGTAGAAGAGGAGGGAGATCGCTCTTCCTTTTAAAATACATAAACCTTCCCTCAAAGAGTTTCCCATTGCAGCTACGTTTTCACACTGCAGACTGAAGCAACAAGTTCCAGGAGCACAGCACCTTGATAACGACAGCAGCGCTTTAGTCTCCTTTGTGGAAGGAGCTGGATTCCCTGCCTAAAAGGAGCCCGTGTTACATCCGCAATCCGCTCTTCTTCCCAGGTTGGGATTTGAAATCAATTCCTGCTTTAGAAAAACAAATCACAGTGCAAAACTGGCTAAATTAGCTCAGCAGACCGTCGTCGTGAGCACAGAATGCCCCACATGAAGGTCCTCTCCAGCCAAGAACTGTCCTTTGGGAACTTGGCACTCCTTCCAGGCTGCGTGTCAAGGAGACCGAGTAACTTTACATCAACACAACATGGATTTTCCTTCTACCAAACTACTATGCAATCTGTAATTTTTAACCTCACAAGTTTGAGACTGTACCTTAACATTTGCAGGAAGCAGATGGCTTCTGCATACTGCCAACCTGTTGTTACAAAAGCATCTTCCAAGAATTGTTTTCTACCCACAGTCGCTAACCATAATTAACCTTTCATATGATTTAATAAACAGGAAAAAATATTTGCCATTTCATATTAATAAAGAGAGCTCTTCAGGACATTTTTTTCCCCCCTCCTAGAACAGAGAGCTGTGGTAATTTTGTTGTGCTCTCATTCTGTCGGCTTTTAAACTCTTTAGGGATGCAGCTCACCTATGCAGATTAAAGCTGCGGAGGACGGCATAACAGCGGATGCACAAAGTGCCTTCAGGCACAACACAAAATGACCTCTTCTTGAGGGGAAAAACAAACAGGGAGGAGTGAGAAGAGCTACTGTTGAGCCTGGGTGGAGATGGAGTCCCAGCGTTACCCAGGGAGCCAGCTGCCTCTTCCACCTTTCCCACTCATGTGATTTTTATGCCTCGCGTAGCTCTGAGTGGTAATAATGGTCCTGCAGTGCTTTGACCTTTTCAATATTCAGGAACTTTTCTAGCCATTCATTTTTGGGTGGGGAGCTGTTCATATATACACCCAGCAGTGACAGACACCTCCCCAGTCCCTCTGAGGGAGCTAAGTGTGGAGTTGTATTATTGCGATGATTTCACTAATGAATGAAAATGAAGATGTTGGCTGAGACTTTTTCTCATATTATGTGGGAAATTAAATGACAGAAGTAAGTGAAAAGCTGGCATGGGGGACCCAAGTATGTCTCTCAGATCCTGATGGGTCGTTGCTTTGGCTTAGGACATCAAAGGCTTTCTGAAGAGCTCAAACTATAAAGGAAATATTCTCTTGGCTTAACCAATTTCCATAATGGGGATTAGGGAACACTGCTAGGACAGGAGAACTTCCTTTTTAATTAGTGCTTCTTGTAACTATTGAATGGTCACCATCACTTCGTATGATAATGCACCCTTGATATTACAAGCACAATTACGATAACCACTTGGCTATTAAAAAAGCTATCACGCACACAAGGACTGTTGTGCTGCCTGAGCTGCAGCTCAGAACTGGCTCCAGGAGATGACTTGGGGTTTCCTATCATGCCCTGGTCCTCCAGCTACAGCGGAACTCACGGGATGCTGTTCCATCCCTGTTTGCTTATAGATATGCTGCCAAGATCAAAAGGAATCAATTCGAATGAAGGTGGATGCACATAAAATTGAAACAAGTCTAAGGAGAGTGACTCAGGAGGTGGAAACCAGGAATGGACAATTGTATAATTAGAAAAGAAAAAAAAAAAAGGTTTTGTTTTCTGAGGCAGTTATTTTCTTACAGACGTTGTGATCTCCAAACTTATACTTGATAACAATGGAAGTGAAAAAAAAATGCAAATATGACTATTTTAATATAAGCTGTTTAATAGAAATGGTTTCTCTTGCTGCTGCTTCTTGTTCTCTGTTTAGCTGTTTTGTTTGTTAGGTCCCAGTTTCCTCATAGAATTGTCCAAACCATTGCTCTGAGCACTGCTTGCATTCATTGGATTCAGCCCAAATCTCCAGGACAAACATTTTGCTGCCACAAAGGCACACAAAGGCCCCTGCAACTCCTGTCACTGCCCTAGTGGCCAAATTGAGCTGGGGGATGGAGCTGGACAATGTGGGGAGAACGTGCTTCCATGCAGAGGTGAGTTGAGAAAATCTGCAGTACTCTGAAGACAGCAAAGTCTATGCACAACTCTGCCATTGCTGTGGCCCCCTCTATTTTTAAGGCATTTACTTCTACGGAGTAAACTGAATGTTTTTACCCCATTTTGCAGCTACAAGAGAGGAAGAGCTCTGCCACTTGCCCAGGTTTGGAGGTGTTGGGCAGAGGTTTGCTGCTTGGTCTCTCAAACTCCAGTTGCCATCAGTGACCATTGCTCCCAGCCCTCCCCAGCTCTGCCCCAGCCTCTCCAAGCCAGGGGAAGGAATTGCTGTCTTCCACTGTTTTATTCTAAATCTCATCATCATCAAATTCTTTTCTAAACTCCCTCTCTTTGAAGCATTTTGAAGGTGTGGGAAGCTACACTTTTATTACAAGGAAAATTAAGTGATGGGCAAAAGGCTGAAGAAGAAACACAAGAAACCCTGATGTTCATAGAAAGAATGGAACATTTTTAAAAACCTGCTGCTCCGAGGGCCATCTCCTGATTTACATGGGGTGACTCACGATTTTCAAGCACAGTTGCTGGGCAGACCTCACAGATCGCCGCCTATGTGTGAATACTAATTTCCAAATGCATTCAGCTCCCCATCAGATGCTGAGGAGCACGGGGCGTTTTCGTTTTTTAGCCCTGTACATTAGCCAAATTAAATCAAAATAAATATCAACGAAAACACTGCATGGGACATAAACCCATCCATTTGCAGCCCGGCCATATGCCTGCTCTACAAGGCGCCGGGTTCCGCTCTGCTCTGGCTCTCTGCTGCCAGCCCCAGCAGGCACTGTGCCTCGATGTGCTGGGGTGCAGGAGCTCACTGCAGGGCCTGGATGTGTTCTCCTCTCCCCATGCATCTTCCTCAGGCTTATTTCTGCCTGCAGGCAGCTTACTGCTGCCCAGCTCCAACCTTGGCACCGTCACTGCTGCTGTAGGATCAGCCCCGCGGCAAAGGATGGTTGCTAAGAGGTGTTTCGTTCTTTGATTATCGTCGGACAAAGAGAAAGGTTTTTGTGCCCAGGGAGTTGTTTCTTGGGGAGGCCAAATGTTGGGTCGCTCGCTGTGCATCTGCATTGCTGCCAGCGCGTGTGCAACCTCCCCGCAGAGCCATGCACGGAGCTCAGGATGAATAAAACACAGCACAGACCTCAGGATGGAAGAAAAAGCAACCCGATCTGTGTCAGCTCACGAGCAGAAATAGTGATTTCTGCTTCTAGAACCAGTCCGGTTCGAGGTAATGCGGTTAGAGATTCAACGTTTTCCCACTCATTATTATTTAGCTCCCTCATTTGAATGCTCAGGTTGGAGGGATCGCTTGGAAATTACACACGCAGCCAAATTTCTTCCTTCCCCTTTGACAGGGCAGAGCTGATGGTTATTGTTCTTTTCTAGCGGCATTATGCTGTCCTTGATTTTTGTTTCAAGCAGTCTAATGGCATGATGTCAAATCCTGCTAATTGGTTTAGGATTAAAATGCAGGGCCACATCACTCTCTTGATTAACCAGCAGCAAAACTGCTTTTGTCTAACGATCGTTTCGGAGGAGAAAGAAAATAAAGCACAGAAAGGAAGCTTTGGGCTTTTGTCAGTAAAATACATAAGAAACAGCTTTTTTGGGAGGGGGAAAAAAATGCCACAGCACAGCCCACTAAGTTTTGACTTGTAGCAGCTGAAAAGCAGCACTGCCGGGAAAGATTGCTTCCTAGGGAGCAAGGACTGTGCTTTTACCCAGCATCAGCATCCCGTGCATTGCTCCAGAGTGCTGCATCCAGGGCTGCAGCTTGCAAGAGTTAATGAAGATGACTCAAATAGAAGAGGGGATGACTCAGTCCCAGTTGTGTCCCTCCTGACATCAAAATGGCTCCAGCCCAAGTGTTTGCAGCAGCAGGGAGAGGGCAGACCTGCTGGAACCCAGCACAGGGTCAGGCAGGGGGATTTCACTCTTTGGGGAGTGAGGATGGAGGATTATTGCAAGGGAAAGGGGGCTTCAAGTTGAAACACCGACAGCAATATCAACCTACTGCTTCACGAACCATTGCCAAAAATAAAACCACACCAAGAATCTCACCAAACTACCCCCAGAATTGTCCCCAGCCAGCTGAAGAAGCTCATTTCCAGGGAAGTGGATGCATGATTTGCCACCCACAGCCCTGAAAGTCCCCAAAGGACTGAGGTCTCCCTGAATGCTCCTGAGCAGCCCCACTCCTCCAGGGGGGTGGGGGTGCAGAGGACTTTATGGGGTGGGCAGTGATGCCTTCGGCATGCCTTTGATCCTGGCTCCATGAAAGGCAGGGAGTGAGCTTTAAGAAAGGGGAAAAAAAAAATAAAAGAAATAAAAGGGCCCTTCCCACCTACCTGCTTGCATTCAATGGGAAGCTTTATAAGGACTATAATAGGGGTTTGTGTGTTCCTGCTGGGATTTGTTCTGCTCAGCTCCTCCAGGATGCTCAGACGGTGCAGCGTGGTGCCGGCCCTCCCTGCTTCAAAAAGAAATCAAGTCTGCTTTTTTTTCTTAACTTATTTTTTTTCTGCTACAGAAAGCACTGCCCCACACACACACATCGCTCTGGCACAAAAGTGACGGTGGCCAGCACTGCTGCAAACAAAAGTGAGCTTTCCTCTGGGCTTTCACAACAGCGTGGTTAATCCCAGTGCTCCCCAATACAGCATCAAATCAATCAAACCCAAACGTCCCCGCAGCACCTACCCCACACAGCATGGGCAGCAGCCCCATCTCAGCCCAATTCTGCAGCCTGGAGGTAAAGCATCACTGTCTCCAGAGGCCATTCTGCTGCTCACCTGCTCTGTGACCAGACACAAAGCAGGTTATATTGTATGCACTTCCAGCCTTGGCACGGAAGAGGTGACATTTAACAAAGGCGATGCTCAAGAAGGAGCCCCGTGTCAGCAGCAAACAGGTACAAAAAAGCTGGAGAAGTTCTTGGCTGTTGTGCAAAGCTTTCTGCTTTGCAAACTACGACAGAAAGAGTGGAAATATGTTTTGTCTGCTTTTCTCTGACTCTGGGACTCCAAAGCAGGAAGATGAGAACATCCTGCACACATGTTAATTAGTCATTCCTGAAAACCAAATGTCACAGCGCTCATATTTAATTCCAAGAACAGACTGATGAATATGTACGTACCGTTATATTTCATTTACATACTCTGGGATTTGTTAGGAGACGCCTAATAAAACCATCTAAAATGAATTAGGTCCTATCCTACCAACATTTATTTTGAGTACACATATATCAGAGTAACATTCCCAACACTGTAATGCGAGTTTTTTTTCACAGGAGCAAAATACATATATTACATTTCATAAATGTAGAATGTGAGTTCAAGCTTCTAAATGGGATATTATTTATATTGATGCAACAAATACACAAAAAACGGGGCACTCTCCTGTCTTCAGCTTCTGCGTTCGATTCCATTTATTTAAACCTGATTTCCTTCCCCATTCCCAGAGCAGGCAGCATCCAGGTAGCTGCAAACCAAGAGTCCTTCCAGCCCCGTGGGGCCTCACAGGAATTTTTCCCCTTGCAAAGAACAAACTGGTTTGCAGGTGAGGAAAAACACAGTGTTTTGGCTTTCTTTCTTTCCTGCCCAATGCCACACACCCCAGGGACAGGAGCAGGCAGGCACATCACCCATCCTGCAGGGCTGGAATTCAGCTCATTCTGCTCAGAGGGTCTGGAACAAATCTGGCGCACCCACCCCGCACTGTCTGGTTGTAGGGCCGAGCAGTGGAAAGCAGTAAAATCTCATTTCAGTCTATAAAAACCTGCAGAGATATTTGGAATGTGCAGAGGGAGCAGATCTCCCGAGTAAAGCGGGGCGATGATTAAAATAGGCACTTTTCGGAGCGTAACTGCAATTTAAATACTGCAGCTTTTGTTTGCAGAGGGTTACAGAGTGGCCATGGTTTATATTCCGGTGACAGTCACACAACTGCAGGGGTTGTTATGGGAGCTGGCGGCAAGAACATGTGGTTTCAATCTAAAGCCTTCAAGTTAGAGGATCGGCGTTACTCCAGCAAAGATATTGCCAGTGTCTCTGTGAGTCATAATTCTAAATCATCAGGAACCTGAACGCTCCTCATTAAATGATTAAAGGGAACGGTAATGAAAAAGCTAAAAGAAAGGATAAATATACAGACGTAGAAGCAGCAACATCTATTTTCAAAGCGGAAAAAAATATGGCCGGCCTGACAAAGGACAATAAACATATCAAACTAATTCAGGTTTTTTTTTTTTTTTTCAGCAGAGAATGTAACCTTAATAAAGCAACAAATTTTAGATGGCAGAGCATGATTGCAGCTCTTCTGGACTAGGAAAGGATGTTTCCCATAAACAGGTTATTGCCACAGGTCCTGGACCCAATTAACTCTATATTTAAGCCACACCTTTTGAGGAGAAAGCAATCCCTGAGTCAGGATGCTTTTGGGGGAAGGTTTTAGCGGGGGTATTAGCCCTATTTCCTTAATGTGAGCTCTGCACAACTGTCTCAACTCAACCTCCCAACCCCAAACCCACGAGGAGCATTAAACCCTGGTGGGGACGTGCCATGTTTCCATGGAAGGTGAGAAAATCTCCATTAGATGAACACGCAGTACAGCTTTGCCAGCTGTTTCATTGACAACAATCCACTGGTTGGGCTGGCTTTTAGCCCAGTTAGATCAACCACTCTTTTTATTTATTTTATTATTATTTTTTTTTTTGACCAGTTTTGACCAGTCCTGAAATGGGATCATGGTTCCCCCCGATACATTGCTGTCAAACTGCTGATCCCTCGTGCTTACATGAGCTGCACTGGATGCGCTGTAGTTCCAGTCTCTCAGTGCCCATCTGGGAGCAAAAATGTAGAAATCAAATAAAGAAGATTGAAAAAAAAGATGGCTAGATGTATTGGCTGAGGCATTACGTAGTGTATATACAAATATAAACACATGGGGTGCTGCAGGAGAGACAGCCTGACTCTATTGATACATTGGCAAGAACGCAGGGTTATATTTTAAATGTGGAAAATAATGTGGTGAGTCATCTTCCACACGCCGGCTTGTGATGCTCTTCCCTTTCTGCTCTGGCCCAGGAGGGCACTGTGCACAGCCTGAAAATAGGCAGCCTTAGGCTCCTTCACAGGTGACGCAGAGAGAAGATTTTAGGGAGCACAGTGCCTGGGTGAGGGTAAGCATCATTTTCTCTTCTTCCCACCTGTCTTCCCTTCCTGTCCCTACCCAATCTTGGCTACCTAAGGTAAGCCATAGGGCCCTTTGTGAATTACCACCACACTACGTTCATATTTAGGATATCAGTTACAATCTTTTTTTTTTTTTTCTTTTCTATTTGCACATTGCAAGTTGATGCAGAGATGCCCCCAAACCTGCCTGTTCTCTGTCCTCCCATTCCAACAGCCACAGCCATGCATGGGATACCATGACCGAAGGGCTTGGTGTGAGCCTCAGCTTGACATCAGAGAACAATCCCTTTTTTATTCTGCTTCCATATGCATGTGGATTGGGTAATACAGCAGTTACACAACAGTCAGGACTTCAGCACTTTCACTACGATGATTGCTTTTTAATAATTCCTCCTTCCATGGAAATAGAACTGAAAGCCCAATGTAGAAACATCCCTAGGGCTACTTGGTTTTACCCTGTCCTTAGCACAGTGGTGAGACAACTCCAGGCACTCTGCAAGCTGCACAGCCCCTATAAGATAGATGTTTATGCAGCACCACGAGCCCCCTTGGTGAGCTCACACATGCTTTCCCTTGGATAATTTGTATGACAGAGAAGCAGGGAGGCAATACCTTTGGAATGGTTGATTAGGGGAATATTGCTCATATTCGCAAAACATAACATTTTTAATCCCATCCTCATTTCATTTTTAAGAAGAATAAATGATCTCTGTATCTTGGCACATGCATCATTTTGAAATGGAGCCATTACTCTGGACAGCTTTTTCACAATGGCTCACATAATACGGCATGAAAATCATGTACGACTCCTGCATTCATATCTCAGAAGGAAAATAAAAGGCAGTTAAATTATAATGCAAGAACCAAGCTATGAATGGATGTTGTACTCAAGGAGTCGAATGTATGAGAGGGGGGAAATGACAAGATTTTTTTTTGCCGTTCTAGATATTTTACCCCTGCAGCAAGCTCAACTGTCACATGTTTTCAGAGAGGTCAAAAGTAGTCTATCTGTCTTTTTAATGCAAGTTTGTGAACGGAATCTCTCCTCGTGGAGTTTTACAGGAATTGACACGATAAACCTAAATGGCTCCTTTACAACTGTTAGGGTTTTCTGTAAACACATGCTGTCCTGCCAGCCAACCAGCTTCCAACCCGGGTGCTGAGCACAGCAGATGGTCCTCCCTGCCGATACGCACGGTACTAATTCATATTTCAATACACAGCTTCGCTGCATAAATGGAGCCACAGCATCTCACGAAGTTTTTAAGCTCCCAGTAACCAGTGATTTTGGGGTTTTGAAGCCTGTGGCACGGGAAGATGCCAAAGAGGTGACCAGCTGTAATGTGAATTGATGCTTTGGAGCTGGTTGTGGTATTGTGATGTGTTGTAAACACGAGTCCTGCAGTGCAGTGTCTCATGCCAGATGGGAACCATGGTATGGCAGAATTAATAGAGGGATAAATACAAACAGAGGAACCAGCACCAACCACAAGTCCTGAAAGGTGGATACTGTGGGAAAGGTGAGAGGAGATGATAAAACGAAGCTGAAAAAGGGACTTGCAGCAGTCACGGTAGTGGCATGCTGCCATTAGCACGGCCATGTCAGATGCTAAGGGCTTTCATTGTGAAAGCAGATTTTCAGGATGCATGCACGTCTTTGGGATGCATCCCGGGGAGATGGTGAAGTTACCATCCCTGGAGGTTTTCAGCAAAAGATTAGATGTCACACTGAGTGACATGCTTTGATGGGCATGGTGGGGATGGGTTGGACTTGGTGATCTTAGAGGTCTTTTCCAGTCTTTATAACTCAACGATCCTTTGGTTCTATGTTATAATGCAGTATCTCAGACATCTCTGCCATTCTGAATGTGTGCAGGAACGACTGTCGCTAACAACACTACATCACAACAAAACCTTCTTTAGCTCAACCGGATCACAACCCTTTCATCTCCACAGCATCCAGTTATTGCCTACTGGGTTGAGGTAAGATAATGCTATACAAGATTATCACCTTTCTGCTGGGCTGCCACAGCAGGACACAAGGGGAAAACAGTTGCTACACCTTGAAAAAGAAAAGAGGAGGGAAAAAGAAAGCTCTTGTTCAACAGGGAGCATGGGGTGGCAAGTTTACAATGCTTAATGTACCATGAACACCACTGTGTGCACACCCCACGGCACGTCAGCCCAGAGCTCACGGCTGGGCTGTGTCGAACCCATGCTGTCACCACTTCATCACCCTATCTCAGAGCTGGGGCCTCTGG
The DNA here is from genome assembly GCF_987193195.1 of Phasianus colchicus. Lineage (NCBI taxonomy): Eukaryota > Metazoa > Chordata > Aves > Galliformes > Phasianidae > Phasianus > Phasianus colchicus. The sequence continues at coordinate 29,429,532 of NC_143444.1, forward strand.
GTGTCACCAAACTGAAGCTCCAGGAGTGAAGACAGAGTCCCACTGCTGCTTTGCATCAGGAGAATGAGGAGATGCACAGCTGGTGTCCAAAACAGCCTCAAGACTGGGATATATTTGTCCCAGTGTCCCCACGCTTTATTCACTTCTGTCCTCCTCCAGTGCTGACAACCGCTTACACCAGAAAGAAAAATAAAGAGCTAAAAAACAGATGGAGCAGAGATCCTCTGCATGAATAACCCCCTCCTTCCAAGGGGACTGCTTCCTGAATTTCTGTCTTGTTATGTTTTTGTCAAAAGCTGAGCCTCCTCCACTAAACCATGGTAAGTTGGGCAACTTCATCAAATTCAACACTCGGTAGGAGCAGAACCTCTTTCTTAAACTCATTAAATCTTTCTCCCCAAGGAGAAATGTGAATTAATATTCACTTTCTCTCTTTCTCTCTCTCTTTTTTTTTAATGTACTTAATTTCTATTCCAGAGACTAAGCAGAGACGTTTCCAAACCCACAGTTTATTTCTCTGCCCATAATGGAAAGCAAACAGTTCTGAAAATTTTGTTGGGGGCGGGGGGGGGGAACAGAACCGAAATGGCCCTAACAAAGGAGAGCAGTAGTTGATTTCATAAACCATTTTGGCTTTCCTTAGCTGAAGAGTCTCAGGTGTGCAGTTGGATTTGTTCTTGCAAAACAAAACAAAAAAATTAAAAAAAAAAAAAAATCCCACAAAAACTGAGCATTTAAATGCCTCCTGTGTTATTAAAGGACAGAAAATTAAAATCAGGAATTGCTGCAGAATGCAGTTATGCAGTAGCTGAAGAAAACATAAATCAGCAGGGAGACTTATACCAGTCTTACTGCTTGATCACAAATTAAAACATACTGGAGTGCAATTACAGAGGGTCCTTTGACAAACATGCTGTAGTACACAAATTAGCTCTGTGCAGACACACACGGTGTTGTGATAATACAGTCCTTTTATATTCTAGGCAGAAAGGCATGGGGTTTGTGCGTGCTTATATTATATTGCTACAAGGTAATGCACACACTGCTATGCATTGCTATTCCAAATCGAAAATCTACTTACCGTAAATCAGATAACTCCGTTTCACTTAGACTTACAAGTTCTCCCTTGCACACCTGCTGCCAAACAGGGGGAGAAAGGCATGGGGAAGATTTTCAGAGGGAGATGTGGAAGTTAATGAGGAATAGCCCTGAAGTTAATGAGGAATAGCCCTGTATTTGTGCCAATTCCGTGGGGCAGGACCCAGCTTGGTGCATGGGATGGGGGACAGCGGAGCTGGATGCCTTGTCTTTAGGACTTAATCTTGGTGACCTATTCCAGTTTCAAAGTGTTTCAAATGAGACTTACTTCTATCTCACACATCCAACTGCAAACCAGGCGCTGCCACTGGCAGCTCAAAAAGTATTCATCCAACATCCAACTGCTTCTGTCTGTGCCTACCACTGAACGCATTCACTGGCAAACACAACACTGCTCAAATCTGGTGTTTCTGAGGCCACGTTACTTAACGTTGTGGATGCCAGGAGCCACGTTGCTGCCGAAGACCCATGGCAGAGCAGGTGGATGGACCAAGAAGGACAGTTGGAATGAAACACAAATGGCACAGCCACCAAAGCTCACCACATATGTCCTCACAGCCTGTCTCATTTCTCCTGCAGACAGGGTAGATAGCACAGGAATACATTTTCTTAAATTCTCCTCCTCTTTCTCCCTGGAAAATCCTCCCAGAAAGCCGTGGCTGCCCGCGAGCCCTGGGGGTGCTGCTCCCATGGACAAACAGCGTGTCTGCGTGGAGGCAGAAACACACCAGCAAAAAGAGATTGGATGGGAAGAGAAGGAGAAGGAGCCAGGGGGTTGGGGGGGGGGGGGGGGGGGTGAACAAAAAAGCTGGGAATGTGTGAGTTAACTTGGTGTGTTTGTTCAAACCACTTCCTGACACCCGAGCGAGTCATCTGAATTTAACACATTTCTCTTTTGCATTTTGCAGCTCACCTTTAAGAGAGCACAAGGCGGAGGAGGTGGGAATATATGGACTTCAGCCCTTCCCATCAGTTTCCCCCTGTTACTTTCAAAGATTTTCTATTTAGAAAGGAAGGCTTTTTTTTTTTTTTTTTTTTTTCCTGCTGTTCATACTTTACACATACTTCCCAGCCAAAATATCTTGCTTGTATATTTTTTTAATTTAGCCTACATTACTCAAAATTGCTCCAAGAATAATTAAAGAGAGTCACTTTCCCCATCTCTTTGATTTACCTGACGTTTTATTTCTAAAGGACGTTATAAGAAATAACCATTAAAAAAAAAGATATTAACAATTAAAGAAAAAAATAGCCCCGTGTCGTCCTCCTTCTTGTCTCAGTCTAATGAAAATGTTTAAATTGCATGGCTATCTATCCTTATGAAAAACACATGAACAGAACAAAACCCCCAGTATTCGAGTGAGATTCTGTAAACAGGACAAAACATTAACTGCGGAAATACATCATTTAAGACCTTTATTTCCTTCTAGCTCCTTCCAGGCACCGAACGAGCTTTGCATGCAGATTTCGTTTCGGCGCGGTGGAATTGTTCTCATAACTGTTCTCCAAAGCCCGAGCTCTGAGGTCAGCCCTACTCACTCTGCAATGGGATAAATATGAACAAGTGTGACTAACCCATTCCTTGCGCCCTTCTTAAATTTTCCAGAGTGTGGCAGCAAGCATGAAAGCAAGAGATCAAAACCGCCCGGGTTTTACTGTTGAAAGCGGATGTGGAGAAGGATGCAATATAGGCAAAATCCAAGCACCTCAGAGAAGCTGGTCTATAACACCAATAATAAAAACGAGGGAATTACTAGACTGAGAAAAAATTACCTTACCCCCCCTGCTCAAAAACGAGTAAATTTTCACTCTTCCCTACAATAATATTTTATGGTGCAGTATTTTATGGAACAGTGCCCCAAGTCCAAACTCGGACTTTCACTGCAGGTCCCAAAGCACACAGGAGAGGACAGAGATGGTGAGGAAGGTGTGTGCAGCAGCTCGGTGCCTTCAGGGCACAAGTGATGGGGCTGCGGTGGCCTTGAGGGCTTGGGCTGGCTCTTGTCTTCATAGATGGAATTGCTTCTGAAACTACCTAGCTTTCTGGATAATCTCTCTCCTTTTCATGCACTGCAGCTTCTTCTGAGCCAAGGTACCCTTCACACTGAGGTTTGTAAGAAGACCAATACAGATCTGATTATATATCCCAGATATTTTTATGGGATGACTCTCAGGGTAATGAATCTGGTATTAAGTAAAGCACTTAGAGATGCTTGTTATTGCTGTAGTTTGATATTGGTATAGCAGCAGCAACGTACAGCTCCGTTTGGAGAGGTTTCAGGCACTGGAGATCACACAAGCCACTTCAAGCAATGCAGTTTTGTCCATGCTGTGAGCGAGACATCAAAAAGGGAGTGGAATAAAACAAGGACAAGTGTAAATACAGCAAGGAAAAGTGTAAATAGAGCAGGCATCTATTGCACAGCTTTCCAAAACCAGATCAGTTCTGTGGATGTGGAAGAGCAGGGGACCTCTGATCTACCAAAAGTTTGTCAAAAGCAGATTACAGCCTTGAGAATATTGTTATCCAGGGTCAGGTATAGTCCTGATGAAATCAGGGAAAATTCAAAGCCAGTTGAAAATAATAATAATAACAATAATAAAGCACAGAAATTACCAGCAGAAGTATTTATGCCTGAAAGAGATCTTATTCAAGTGATCAACAAAACCTGGGCTCGTAAGTTTCAAAGCCGTTCACTCATCATGCATAGAGCTGTTATTTTCCAGAACGTGTTTAATTCTCATACACATTCTCTCAAATGAAAGGTATGCCCCAGATTTCGGCACCTCCTCTGCTATTACTCCACTGACCCTGCAGGAAATCATCTTATTCAGTTTGTTTCCACACCTGGCTTTCTTCTCCTGCAGGATGTCAAAACGCAGAGCAGAACGTACCCAAGAATATATATCCTTTTCTCTCTCCCTCTTTGGCTCTCAGTCTGGTGAATGGATGTGCATTTTTAGGGTCTATGGGATTACTAATAAGAAAGGCTGACAAAGAAGAGACATGAATTCTGGTCCTGATGTACACAGCTCCTGTTGCACAGCCTTATTCCACCCTAGACATAGCTTCGTAAAGCTGAAGTTTCAAGATGAAAAGACAGGAGGAGGAAGAGATTTCATTTATTGACTCTTTTGCAATTCATAGCCTGTGACATCTCCCATCATCTGCCAGACTACAGGAAACCCCTCTGCCACCTCCTGCAGACATTGTACAGCAGAGGTGGATCTGTTCAGAGATGCCTTTTGTGAAAGTAAACCTCATGCTCAGAACCCAAATCTAAATCTTATGTTTTTCCAAGCTGTAAAACATCTGCATCTGGGTTTGTGTTGCTTCACTATTCTTCACTCTATTGCTGCTAGCTATTTTAACTCTTGATCTCCAAGACATCCCTATGTGCAGATACCAAATACCCAGCTGAGTCCATGGAGAGTCAAGGAGGCACCTGCTGAGCAGTGTTAAATGCTGTGCACAGCATCACCATGCCCTCTGTAGGGCAGGGAGATACCCAGCAGCAAGGCAGAAGGAGCCTTTGGGGGAGGCCAGAAGGAAAAAATCCCAAGAAACCTCTCGTAACTTGCACAGTTTTTGAACTTTGCTCAGATAAACTGTGTTCTATTAAACTTTCCTTTGGCTGGCAAAGGACTGACTGAGTTATTGTGGAGAACGGCCTTGAGCAATTAGAAGTGAGAACAGCATCTACAAATCTAAGATCTGGGAGATGAAAATCTCTTGCAAAAGATGCAGCCCTACGGAGTTTCAGTTATAGCCTTCTCAAATGGGGAGAACCAAATTAAATGAAAAAACATATTGTATATTATCTTAATTTATATATGAGATTTTAGACAGTTCCAGATTTTTGGATTAAATACAATACCATGTGGCTCCATTAAGCTTCACTGGCCTTTTAGAATATTATTGGAAGAAATAATATATAACGGTTTGAAAGGTTTTTGGATGCTTGGTGGCATCATTATGCAATTTATTAATATGTGGGCAGAGTGACTAATGCCTCTGAGGATGTATTTTTAGTTTCAAAAAAAAAAATAAATATAAAAAAGAAAAGCATGCTGGGGGGAGCAAGAAAGAAAACTGGTTTGTGCTAGCAGCCTGTGGTGGCATGCATCATTCTGTCTGTCCACGAGCCCACAGCTCGCAATAAACCACTTCTTTCACTTATGGCTTTTCCAAAGGGGTCTGGAGACTCTAGGAATTGCATTTTGGTAGAAGTTGGGAAGCTCGCTCCTTACGTGGCATTGTTCCTCTGTTTTTTCAGGCTGAAAGGGACAATTCAGATCATCTCATCTACTGCTCAGTATAAACCCACAAACAAATAGCTTCACACATACACTCACTAATTGAGCCAACCAGTGTACGTCTCACCAGAGTCATCTGGGCTGGCCTCCAGTTCTTCAGTACGAGGATGACAAATCCCCTGCCCCCTTCAACACTTTGTCCCAGCACTCAGCCCCCTTTCTCTCTCCAATCTCTGCATTTTGCCTGTCTTAAATTTCCACTCACTCGCATCTCGTTATGTTTTCCTCCATTAGGCCATAAAGGCCCTTTGTATGCAGTATTTTTTCCTGCACAGGCATTTACTGCACAGCCAGATCGCTGCGTGATCTGCTTTTTGCTACACATAACCAAGTGGAGCTCCTTAAGTCTCTCTCCACAAGATTTCCTCCTCCAGCCCCCAAATCATCCTTGTAAAACCCAACCATAGGCTGAGAGTTTACAGCCTCTATCATGACTTCAAGTCCCTGAATCTCAGGTTAATAAAGTCTCTATTTTTTTTCATAAGGCTTCTGTGAAATAACTAGAAATAGTCCCGCGGGATGTGTTATTTGGACATAACTGCTTCCACATGGGCTGGAGGTGCAGCCCGGCGAGAGGAGCACGCCAAGAGCAGTGGGAGAGCCCTCACCTCCCTCCTCACCCCTTTCTTCAGCCTCTCCCAAGTTGTGCTGCTAAAACCAGTATTTTCCTGGGAGGGTTGATCCCTGTGGGCATTTCCTAGGTCTCTAGGAAGAAGCAGCTCTCGAGGAAGATGCAGCACACAGCTCCAGGCTTGCTCCAGCCCCACTGGGGCCAGGCCCCATCTCTGATGGGAGCAGAGGCACTGAGAGTGCCTTGGAACATCCCTCTCCACAAACTGCTCCGTCCAGGGAGCTGGAAGGACAGCTATAACATCTCTCCAAGCTCACCAGAGCCCCTCTCTCCTTTCAAACGAATAGGATTAACAACAAACACCACCAGTGGGGGGGGATGGAAGGAGGAGGGGTTCTCCTCCATCCTTTTCCAGCGTTGGTGTCCACACTTTGAAGCTGTTTCTTACAACAATTATTTTATTTGCTGCTAAAAGATGGGAGAGGCTCACAGGAGGCTTGGCTTTAGATCTGTGAAGAACACATCCCAACATTGCCATAATTTCAGCACAATGGCAAGCCATGGTGAACGCGAGGCAATCTCCTCAGGCACTGGAGTTACATTTCACTTTTGGATTTCACTTTTGGGTGAGATAATATCTGGCCTTTTCATCAGTCGTGTTTGATTTATATGAGAGAATACACAACAAATTAGGAGCTTGAGAGAAACGACAACTCAGTTTTCATTCAGCGTGGCCTTTATGTACCCCAAAGGGACAAACTTACTCCCGCGTCCCCACTTAAACCTAAGATTTCAAATGCAATCATGACTGATAAAGTACTCTAATGGATTGGGTCATCACCAGCCTTGTCACTTCTAAACAATTTGTGTCCTGGTTTGATCTGTGTGGTTTTGCTGTTCAGCTTTGCTTCCAACATCTGTGATTCAAGCACAGTGAGAGCCCTTTAAGATATGATGTTCACTTCTCTTCAAGGCCACTTTCCATCACCCAAAAATGCCTATGCGTGGCCTGAAATCTTCCCTTCAGAGCTCCCCAATCCAACCTTCACTATTTAGCTTGAAAAAAATAAATAAATCACCTCTGATGAGACCATCAGTTTAAAAGCAAGTGTAACAGGTGGTACAATCAGAGAAAACTACATTGCTAGCGAGTTGTCCACAAAAACACATAAGGCCTATGGTTTAGAAGAACTTGCCTTTGCTTAGTGAGATCTAGCACTGGTGTTACACCCAAAAAGTAATGTAGGCTTATGAAAGTAGACTGCAAAGTCTCTTTGATGAAAAGTAAATTCTGTGCTCAGGTGTAAAATTTTAAATTTTCACACGATAAGCTCCACTGCACAAAAAATCTTTAAAATATACCAGTGTTAGGCAAAGCCTAGGAGTGTGGATGGTAAGTGGGAGCGGGCAGGAAAGGGTCAAAAATATAAATGCATTTGTATGGAAAGCAAATAAAAATAATCCTTAAAGGGAAAGAATATTAGTGGATGTTTCCTAATGGTCACCATTCACCCTGATCATTCTTTGCACTCCACTTGCCAAAGGCATACGGTTTTAATTCAGTTCATGATCAATTTAATGTTTAGAGTTTCATCTACTTGAACGGTTCTTCAGGGACTGGTTGCAATAGCTAAATTTTGGGTCTAAATTGCAATTTTTTTTAAAAAACCTACAATTTAATCTAACCAATGAGTGAAACTGGAAAGGATAAAATTAGATTCCTGAACCTTCATCTCTTTTTAGAACCAGACACGAATAAAACTGTATCCAGTTTTGTTAAATATTTTTTCCACATCTGGTGTTCAGTCAAAACCATAAGAAAAGTGCTGGAAATCTCACAAGAAGTCTCATACTCTTGTGATTTCCAGTCCAATTTTTGCAGCCACAGGAGATCTGTATAGTTCAGATAAGAATCCGAAGCAGAAGCCAAACCCAAACTGCGAACCTCCTGAGGCTCACCCCACCCACAACAGCTTATGTCTTTACCCATCATTTGCAGCAGATGTTCTCCTAAATTCTCCAGTGAGATAAATTCCATTAGAAGTTTCAGGATGAAGATTATAAGCTATATACAACGCAAAATAAAAGTGTCCAAAGAAGCTCATTGTAGCCCATTAAGCCATTGTTAAAGACCCTCGTACAGCAGCGTCTATTGATTACAGCGGTTTGCTTCTCCTTACTACTCGTTTTTCTGTGTTGGGCTTTTGGGGCTTTTTGATCTAACGGCCACTGACGTCAATGAGAGTACTTCCATTGTCTTCAGCGGGCTTTGGATCAAGCCCTTGACAAACAGTTTCTCCCATAGGTCAGTCTGTAGAGTGCACGTTACTGCCAGCAGATTGTCCCTAGAACATTTCACTGTAGATTTACAGTCTTTATAAAATTTTTAAATGAAGTTCTATAGTTAGATTCATATGGTATATCATAAATTACAGCAGACTCTGCAAGCTTGGGTTTGAGAGCTTTTTTTTTTTTTTTTTTTTTTTCATTTGGCTCTCAGGGAACATATAGTTTTTTTCCACAAGAACTTTCCTCCAAATGCTAATTTTACCTGCTTTTTGCCATTTGTGCAACAGAATGTGTGTGTTTCTCAAGGCTCAGCTCCCTGGGGAACGTTTGTGACTGTGGCAGAGGTGGTGCTGTGAGCAAGCAGAGGCCCACCAACACCATCCCAGCCCTATAGGGTAGAAGAAGCCGTTCTTTGGGCTCTACTTTGAGGTTATGAGACTATTGCAAAGGAAAAGCAAGCCAGAACTTCGAGTATTCTTCTGTCTTATGGTGTAGTTAAAGCTGAATGTTGATTTCTATCTATCAGAGGAGTATCTTCCACCTGACTACCCCATCAGACCACTGAATGACAAACCCCTGCAGAGGGAATGACCTTCAAGCAGTGCCTCGTGCACACAAACACTGATTTTAACTGTACCTCTGCAATCTTCATACTTCCCAAGGTGGGCAGGCAACGTGACAGCAGGAGACAAGGGGACAGCCCTCAGGAACCCCACTCCTAATTCAAATTTCCCATCACCAGAGCCTAAATTAAAGAATTCGAGCGGCATTACCTCGCCCATCTGCAAAGTGGGAGCAATAATCCTACAGTACCTCCTCAGAAACACTGCAAGGCCATGAACTCTGTCTGCACAGAGTAGTAGTGTTCAGTAGTAAATGAAATCTGTTTTCACTTCTAAGGCTATGGCATAAATTACTACAGGCAGAAATCCAGCCTAGCAGGGAATGAATTGGATGGGGCCCACTCAGTTTCTTCCATCTTAGCTTTGATTTTCATTGTTCTGTTTCATTAGCAGAATTTTCATGTCTTTTTTTTTCATTTTCTTTTTCTCCCCTGTTGTAATTTTTCCTAAATTGTTAATTTGCCAGCAGAGAGAACGGCCTCGTAATCGTAAGCCGACTTCTCCAAGCACCCACAAGTATCTGAACAGTTTTTAGCAGACTCAGCATTTCTCTCTCTACTTCTCAGCCCTTGCACATACAGCAAAAGAGGATGAAGAAAGTGCGTTGCTGTGTTCCTGCTCTCCAGCCATAATCTGGCCACTTGTTGCCTGCTCAGAATGCATTTAATTCTGCAGACCGTGCCTTTAAGGGCCTGCTGATGAATATCAGCACAACTCCCACCCAGTCAATGAGTCTGGGTGTCAGTGGAGTCAAAGAGTGGCAATTGACACTGCTGGTTTCCAAGGTCATCAAAAGCACCCTTCTTTCCACATGCCCTTGGCCAGTTGGATGGTCCATGGCCTTCGTGAAAACAGACAGGACATGGGAAAGCCTTTCTTTCCTCTGTCCTCAGCTCTCTTCATTTTATCTTATGCAACAAGGGGGAATGGTTTTAAACTGAGACAGGGGAGGTTTAGGTTAGATATTAGGAGGAAGTTTTTCACCCAGAGTGTGGTGAATCACTGGAACAGGTTGCCCAAGGAGGCTGTGGATGCCCCATCCCTGCAGGCATTCAAGGCAAGGCTGGATGTGGCTCTGGGCAGCCTGGTCTGCTGGTTGGTGACCCTGCACATAGCAGGGGGTTGGAACCAGATGATCATTGTGGTCCTTTTCAACCCAGGCCATTCTGTGATTCTATGATTTTTAAGAAAAGTTACTGCCTCTGCCCACATCACCTCCACAAGCAGGAGACTGGAGGGAATGCCCAGATAATATCATCGGGGGTATCAGGATGCTCAGGCAGGTGACTTTTCCAGCTCTCTCCTTTGCCCTCCCAGTCCCTGATCCCCACCAGAGCTCGACTCCTCCACTCTTGGACTCTTCCCAGTCACCGTGTCAGAGGCTGCCTTTATGTTGCAGATGAACAGATGTTTCACCACTGAGAGCTGCATCCTCTGACTCATGAAACAATTTGAAAGAAATTAACAGCGACAAATTTGTTTCAAATCCTATTTTCCCCCCAGTAGCAGAGTTTGTGACTGCCTGTGAGCGCTCCCACTGGAAAGAGAACTGGAAAGATAAAAATAGATGAGACGAATGAAAGATTACAGGATGAAGTGATGGCCACTTCCCAGCCGAATAGGATTCACTGCTCAAGGCTGACGAAGTCTCTGCTGAGTTTGGGGTTTAGCAGCAGAGAAACTGCTCCATAATTTTTGTTCAGCCAAGCTCTCTGGGAAATAACACCTGGCCTCATAGTATTTCCTCAGGGCCCTGAAAGAGTAGATGCTTGATGACGACCTCTGCAGGAACCTCTCCAGGTGACATCGATCAGGTTGCTGGGGCTGGATGACTGGGGCTTTGTGGAGCAAAGTGAGAAAAGCGAAGTGGAAACCAGTGCCTAATGCAGCTGTAGTGCCCCATGCCCTCCCTGCCCCATCTCAGATGCCCTGAAAACACCACCCAGCTGTTTGCTGCAGGGAATTAGGGAAGGGCACACGGCAGGACATTATTTACCCACACCCAAACCTCAGATTGCTTCTGAAGTTTGCATTTGCCCGTCATGAAGACGCTGTTTAGTCTCCACTTTTGAGATAAGAAATCTCAGGCACAGGGAAGTTAAGAATTCAGTCCTAGCCTCCAAGCCAGAAATAAAGTTCATTAGTCCTCCATCCACAGGGAGCCCTTTGCTTCCATCTCATCCAAACTGCCATACGACAACCCCTGTCAAAGGCATCTCAAAAGAGGAGATCAATTTTATAGCGGTTTTACTCTTTGAGAGCACAAACAAGCCCTCCATTAGGAACTATAATTTATCTGACTGTGACCACTGACTACAGGTCTATGAAATATATCTAAATGGATTGCATAGAGCCAGAAAACTCAAGTATATATGGCACACACATAACAAAGCTCTGCAAATCTGAAAATGCATAGTATCAGCAAGTGCTCCGGTTTTCTAGACTGATTTGTAGGTAGGTAGGCTTAGCTGAAGGCTGCGGTTTCTAAATTGGACATGGTTACCTAAAACTATTGGAAATTTGAATTGCATGTCAGATGTCTGGAATAAATGGACTCAAGAGACGTAAGAAAAAACATGTGGCCTGGTATTTTTCTCTTTTTTAATGTCTTTTGGAAACTGTTTAGATATCATCTGGGGCTTGTATAGTTTCTTTGTTTAGTAATTCTGAATTGAAATTCTTTATAAAGCTTTGTTAATTAAAAGGTAAAAACTTGATTGTTGCACAGAGGCCTTCATCCTGAAAGATGCCTGTACGCTTTCCAAAAACATACTATACTTTCCAAAGAAGTAAACCATCCTTTGAAAACCAGGCAGCTCAGTTACGTTATTTACCTCCAATCCACCAAATTTAAATTCCAAAACGGACCATTATGGTCTGACTCTCTTTCTAGCTCTGCCAATAGCTGTCATATCTGAGCTCCTGCATGACTGCGAAGCTCCCCCCGAGGCCCTCGTCGTGAGGCTAACCCAGGGCTGCACATCTTTAGCATGAACATCCGATGCAATTATGAAGATTACAAGCAATAGATTTCCTGCAAATTGCAGCCATCTCTGGGGTGAACTATGTCACCTGCTCCATAGAACACAGCTGCATCCTCCCACCACGTAAAACCAAATGGAGACATGAAGGCACCTTTCTGCAAGCAGAGCAGAGTCTGAGTCAGGAACCACGACACAATTTTTGTTCCTAAAAGAAAAGGAATTTTGGATTTGCCGCTCTTGGAGATGATGCACAGCTTTCTCATGCTCACATTGAGGTCTATCACCTCCAGTTTTCATTGCCATAACCTTCATATTACTGTTTGCTTATTTGAATTCAACACAACCACCCGGCCACTCTTGCCTAGTAAGGGACAACACAGATCTGTTTTGAAGCTTTTCAGCTTTTTTTCCTTCTGTGCCTTCTGTTTCCAGTGCCTGCTAGGATGCAGCCTCCTAATCTCAAAGCATGGGACACAACACACGGTGGGACATGAGAATGGATGGAAAAACAACTCATCCCCAAAACTCAGTTAATTTTGACCTAATATTGTTCTACAAAGTCCCGGTGACTGGGCTAAGAGACTTGAGCTATACAGCTCTTATTCTGGCAAGGGCGCATGCTTTTGCAGCGGTGTTGGACTAGGTGGCCTTCAGAGGTCTCTTCCAACTCTAAGGATTCTATGATGCTATGCTAAGGCCTAGGTTGCCAAAAATGGCAAGAGAACAGCAATAATGATTTTTTACACTATGGGACCTCTTCCTCTTGAAGTTTTTGAATACTGTGGAAAAGGCAGAGAAACTACATGGGCTATCCAGGCAAACCCTGCATCTCCTGTCAGCAAAAAACATGTGGTAGTTGGTGCTGCTGAAGCTATGTTTTCTGAAAGCTTTAAACTACAACAGTTAAAGCAGAGTTAATGACAACATATAAATGTCACAAAAAAAATACTGCCTTTATATTTGCTTCTTTTGCGGGTATGAAGGAATCTCCATCCAGCCTTAGCTTTTGGATATATATAGGTCTGTGCAGATTTGGCAGGGCAAAACCACCATGGTAAGAAAGGACAAAAACTTCTGGAAGGGCTCTGACACCCCCCTCTTTCCCACTCCCAGGCACGCCAAAACAGTATGGTTTCTTTTAGACCCACGTAATTAAATGAGTGATGAGGAATTTCTCACCAATATAAAACTGAATTATTTGCAGCTTAAAATAGAACGGTGCCTTTGTTAGGGTTTTTTTTGGGGGGGAAGGGTTTTTTGTTGTTGTTTTTTTGGTTTTTTTTGGAAGCAGCATAGCCAGGTTGTCAGCTGGTGTCAATCAGCCTGTCCTGGGATACAAGGTTTTGCTCCCTGGGGACAATGTGGTCCAACCCCAGCAGGCCTAAGATTGGGAAGGGTCCTTTATGGTGACCAAAGGAGAAGCAGTTTCTGTAATACTCCTTTTTTTTTTTTTCCTCTCTGACAAATTCTTGTGTTCTGACAGGAATCTTCACCCAGGGCACGAGGGTGATGCAGGGAAGCCCACGCAGATTCTCTCCCAATGCAACAGACAGTCTGGGCTCATGCTTGCCAAATGTTGAGAGCAGCAGCTCAATTTACGAGCCCCAGGAGCACACCACGCTCCAGCTGATGAGCTGCACAGCAGAGGAACCAGGGTTAGCTGAAACACTGCAGGAAAGCAGAGGCACCAATTGGGGCCAGGAGGGCCAGCTGGGCTCAGAGGTGTACAGATGAAACCAACTACAGAATAGGGATAAATAAATAAATAAAATATAAATGGAACAAAGTGGGGATTGGGGGCTTTTTCCCTTATTCTCCTCACTTTTCAGGGGTGAGAAACATTGCTCACTCTGTACTGCCTGGGGCTGGCTGAGCTTGCAGCAGGAACAACCCCTGTGTGAGCAGGGTGCAAACAAAGGTGTGCGAGCAGGGGGCTGGGGGGGCAAGAAAGCCATAAGGGAGGTGAATAAAGAAAGTACAGCAGCAGGAGAGAAATCTCGGAGATGAGGAAAAAAGGAACTTGTCCACAGGGTGTCACTCTTGACCCACACTTGGGTCACACAGACTGGAGATTTCAGTCCCCCAAATGAACCTCCAAGGCAGCAGAAACCTCCAAAAACCAAAGCAGCACTAGCAGGCGAGCAGCTTGTACCCCCTCCTGCCCCACTCTGCACCTTACCTTGGACTTTCCCAAGGGCAGGATTTGTTTGGGGACCCTCCTGTATGGAGCTGGAAGGAAACCGTCATTACCAAACTCTTTTTTTTACCATTCTGCCCCAAGTCTACCTCTTCATCCTGGCCTATTTTAATTTATTTTGAAATTCCTCTGTCCTCCTATACCATCAGCCTACCTTTTCACTATAGGAAACCTCCCGGTTCTCAGGCTCTATCTCCTGGAAGATGCAACAGTACAGCTTTATGGCAAGTCCTGAACCAGCTTAATTTAAGTGCTGATAAGCTTTAGGTCGTTACTGCTTATTGGAAACAGGTTCTTCAGATTGGTTGGATAGATTCTTTAGTTAAGGAGAAACCCTATGAATTATCACCTTGCTTTCTTTATTGAGCTGCAGGCCATGGGGGGCAGGAGGGCAAAGCAGGGGCTGAGCCAGCTCAGGGAAGCCTCAAAGCAGAGAGCCCTGATCTGCTCCTGAGATGATGGGTGTCTGTGCTGCTGTTCCAGCTGGAGGGGCAGTGTACACACCAGGCTCCCCATGGCTGTGCAGGGGGATGCAGTCAGCCACCAGGATCAGAGGGGGGACACGGATGCTGGGGTCAGCAGCACAGCAGCTACAGCACAGGCTGCAACTTTTACAAAGCATCAGCAGAGCATGAATTATGGTGTGACCTCCTGGCAAGTTTCCTGAAGCAGAGGACACACCAGCAAGAATGTGATCTCTTCTTCCAGGGCTGGTCGGGACAGGATTTGTGTGTAGTGTGTACAGCACATAATTCATCAGACAATCATTTACATAGCATGAGCTCAGCACTGCAGCACTCTCTGGCAGACTGAAATATTCTGCTGGGGACTTGCAGCTCGGAGGGTGCACCACACAAGACAGATACACCCCAAAAGGGATGCTGTCCCCTCACACGACTCCACGCTTTGCTTGGAGGAGGTGCTCCCAAAAGCTCTACATCCATTAATCTCACCTGTCAGCAGCTTCCCCCGTTTCTGCAGTGAGCTCAGTGTTTTGCCCCAGGACAGTGTTTTTAGGTGTTCTCAGTATAATTTGCACAGTTTTCTTTCAGGCCATCTTCCTTAATGTGGCTGTCCCGAGTTTTTATGGAAACACCTGCAATATGTAAACGCAAAAGTATAAATCTCTGTTATGTGAAAAAAGCAGCTTCGTGAAGCCATAAAAGAATGCAGCCATGTGACTGCAAAACTTCATTTACAAGTATCTAAATATAGATTATAGCAAGCAGCAAACCCAGACTTCAATTTTAAAAGTGAGGGCACAGGGGAGAGTGCAGAGTCAGCACTTCTTAAATAAGAAGTTCTTCTCGTACTAATTCATTTACAGAGGCATCTTCTTTTGACACAGCAAATTTGCATTACTGAATCCTGATCACAGAGACATAAAGATTTTTATGTGAGTCGGAAATAGCCTCCATGCAGGCACTGCTGCACCACTGCCGACCTCTGCGCCCAGGCAAGGACATTTTGCACCAAGGGGGCTGTGCAGGATTTGCTCCTCTGTGTGCTGGTATTTCCCTCCAGGAAGAGGTTCTGCTGTGCAAGAAAGCCCTCTGCTCTGAGGGACCTGCTGGAAGAAGCACGGAACGCTCTCTGCAGTGGACAATGCTGGATACTGAAAGGAACTGGAGAGATTTGCTGTAATGACCAATGGACAGAAATGCTTTTTTGCCTCTGGAATATTTCCCCAGACAGCCTGACCTGCACTGAAGGGAAAGCAAAGCACTCACTACAACAGCCTAGAATGAATACAGATTCTGTGTGGAAGGCAAATGTACTCAGCTGAGACCATCTCATCCCATTTTGATCCTCTGGTTTCAGTTTGCCCAAACTGCTTTCCAGCACCAGAATCTGCCCATGGTCACGTGAGGGGAGCAGGGGCATGCAGGCAGGATGGCTGGATCCTCCATTTCTCCTGCCTTCACCTTCGCAGAATCATTATGGTTGGAAAGGACCGCTAATATGACCAGGTCCGACCACCAACCCAACCCAAAATGCCCACTGACTGTTTCCCTCAGTGCCACATCCCCACAGTTTGTGAACACCTCCAGGGACAGTGACTCCACCACCTCCCTGTGCCAGTGCCTGGCTTCTCTTCACCTCCACCTGTATCTCCACCACTTGAGATACTTAAGCATCCCACACATCATTGCATGTCAGTCTATTGCCATTCTCTTGGCTGCTCCTAAACATTGTACTAAACTTTTTCAGATCTTTCTTCTAGCCTCACAGTTTCCATAGAAATACATTTTAAATTTAGGAGAAGTCAACTGCCCCTTGAAAATCACTGAAAACACAGCAGGCACAGTGGCAAATGTCCTATCACACCCACCCCGATAAAGCAGTGGAGCAAATGTTTGGGAACCAGTGATACTCTGGATTTGCACAGGGGCAAAGTCAGATTAGAATCACAGAATCCTTTGAGTTGGAAGGGACCTTTAAAGGTCATCTAGTCCAACTCCCCATTAGGCTTTGAGAGCCAAACTCTGGTAGCCTCAAAGTAGCCTTGCTGAGTCTTGAGAACTGCCTCCTGCCCAGCTAACAGCCAAAACCTGTATCCAGCTGAAAAAAAGCAGATGGAGAACTCCTTCTCCTTGGGTAGGGGCAAATCATGATCCCAGCCATCTCACCCAAATTATTAAAGAACACTTTTCACTCTTTCATTCTTATTCACCGATTTGATAGATTTAATGAACGCTAACTGGCACTTGTTTTCAGCTAAATGCAGAAATGCTGCTCTTTTTTTTCTTGCATAAGAAAAATGAAGTCACAACTGTCGTGTGATTGATGAGACATATAGCGGGACATCATGGTATATTCTCAGATCAGGGCTTTCACCTGAGGCTTGATCGATGTGAGCAAATGGAGTTGAGCACGTTGGTGTGACCCTTAAGCAACCCAGAACAGCTGTGTTTTGATTGCCCCCATCAAATCTTCCAGTAGCCAACCTGAAATTTTCCCTTGGAAAATTTAAGTTTGTACAGTAGTTTCCTTTTCTTTCAATTAAAAAAAATCTAAAAAACAAACAATTAAACAAAAAAACCCAACACAATCTGCTCTTCACAGCAAGCCATGTTCCATGCAGACTTTTATGAACACGGCATGCAGGCTCTTGTTCATCTCTGGTGAAAATACACAGCTAATGATGGTGACTCTGTTGAAAAGCAAAATTTCGTAGCTGAGAGTTTGCTCTACCAAACAGTGTCATTGTGCTCTTTGTATCTGTCATAGTTTCCACTGAAATAAATAGGAGGCATTACTTTCAGAATGATTTAGAAGATTCAGCATGTGATCAAAACAGATTTTACATTTAGTTTTTAAAAACCCCATCGTATTAGCAGCAGCTCTCACATCCATCCTCACCAGCATTATCTGTCATGGTGTTTGGCCAAAAAAACTCCACTGGACAACCAGAAATGTTTCAGCCACTTCAACGTGGAGTAGGAAGAAACAGAGGTCAATGGAAGGGAGGATGCATTCCAAAAACTACCCAGAGCATCAAGGACCGAATGTTAGGAGACAAAGCATCACTCCCTCCAACCAGAAGGATGAGCAGAGGCTGTCACACTTCCATCACCAGGGTAAGATGCAGCTACTCATATTCCAAAGCCAGGCTTCTCCCAGCCACCTAGCACACAGTGGTGACATATAAACTGCATATGTATATATCCAACAATCGCCCGTTAACTATAGAACAAGTAACAACATAATTATACTTACTCATACGTGAATTATACTTTACTGCTGTTTCCACTGGACTCACTCTGTAATTACAATAACTAGGGAAAACCAACCCATTGTTTTTGCCATGAGCAATTAATGCAGGTTACTGACACGATCGTTACCCAGGGCCAATGCTAACATTGGCACCTAACCGTGTTATTTATCTCTCGTTTGTGGCTCCCCAGTAATGACAGCTCTGCCTAACATTACACATCCACAAGCACGAGAAACAAATTCCATCAAAACCCAACCATACTACCTAAAGTAGAACCTAAGGAACAGATATCCACAGAGCACTGTCACTTATTTCTACCTATTTCTGATTTTGGCCAAAGGGTAGAGCTGGCTTGCTCTTTCTCAGCAGGACAGGTCGAGGATGGGCACCTCTGGTGTCCCTGGGGCTTCCTCTGCCCCTTGGATGTGGTTTCCTTATTGCTCCTCTCCAGCCACCATCTGAATGCACAGCTGCAACTATCTTGGATGCCACAAAAGCTAAAGTCCCCTGATGATAACTGAGTGTCTGCTAATGCTTCTTAAGCAGCAGGATTTCATCCATGGCATGTTTCCCTTTACACTGTAGGCTCCAGCCTTAGTGCCTCTCCATGTCATCTTTTCACGGCCATATCTTAAGCCACTGCCCAGATGGCTGTTGGCAGGTTGGGTGCCCCATCCAAATCCCACATCACACAACTCACTTTCATGGTAGAGAAACAGCTGCCTCTATGGGGGACATCTCTTCCTCTTGAGACTCTCTGCACTGCTGGTTTCTTCCATCTATGTAACATTTCAAACTCATCCATCTGTGACCTACAAAAAACAAAAATTGGGTTTTTACAACACCAGAAATTGGCATCTCGTTGGTCACTTGCTTCTCATTTGGGGCAAGGAAAAGCACAGGCAATAGCTCCTTAAAGTACAGCATTATTTCAGCTATTGCATGGAAAAAATGCTGTCAAGCAATCATATGTAACTTGGTGTTATTTTCTCAATCTAGCAGGGCAAAAAATAGTTATAATGAATTTGTGAAATCTGAAATACATTGAAAATAAGGCTCAAAAGTACAGCAGGTGGGGTCAGACCTTTCCACTCCTTTTCAGCACTTTTGGCATACAGATGCACACCTCCTCCCACCTGGACAATCAAAGGACAGTCATGGGGCCAGGACAAAGCAGCAGGTGGGTACAGGAACTGGAAAAGTGAGCTCCTCAGGGATGTGCTTTTCATGGAGAGGAGCCTTCCTACAGCCCAACCTGTGTGCAGGAGCACAGGATGTACAGATCTGACCTCAGAGCTGTGTTCAGGATATATATGGGTTTTTAAAACGACAGCTCAAAGAGCCATAATGAAACACAGCAAGATTATTGCTGTACCAGAAGCCACCTGCACTAAACTGCAGTCCCGCAAGTGAACCTTAGCTAGCTGAAACTTCTTGGCCTTTCAAAACAAAGCCTCATTAGTCTAATTTAGACGCATCAGCCAGACATTTGGTCTTCTTATCATTAGGAGGTGTTAACGGTAGCCTGCAGGCATCTTTCACCCCAGCGTGCTTCAGGTCCTACCTCAACGCCTGAACAAATGATAGCTCCACGCTCTCACCTGTCTTTGCCACCTGTCTCAACATTTTCATGGGCATAAGACAAAGTTTTGTGCAAATCAGTCCTAGACCACTTTATTTCAAGTCTGGAAAAAAAAAAAATATATATATATATATATATATATCAGAACACAAAGCAATCTTCGATTTAAAATAACATAGTTTTCACTGCATTGGAGGCAGCTCCTGGTTATTGCTGCCTCCTCCCACCCGGAGCCACTAGACAGAGGGCAGCTGCCCCAAAGGTGCCCCACAACCAGAGAGCACACCAAAGCTGTGTTCTATTTCAGGCCAGAATTATGGATTTTGCTCTATACCGTAATTTCCCATACCTGATCCTTCAACGCCCAGTCTTTCCCTTATTTCCAGCATCCCCACATATTTCATCTTCTTTCCCCATCACATATTCATTGGATGCTGTACAAACAAGTGCAGATTTAAAGTGTCCCCATAACATTTTACTTATTCTGTGACTTAATAATAAAAAGAGCGCTGAATAGAAAGGCTAGAGTTCAATTTCTGGGCTCTACTGCCATTTGCAAGCTGCACTCTCCCACAGCTCCTTGCATGAAATACAGCCACCTATTCAGCTTTATGCTAGCTCCGGAGCAATAAAACTGTACTTTGCCAGAGGAATTTTAAATCGTTCGACACCGATGCAGAGATCTTTAAAAAACAAATTTAGAAACATAAAAAGTGAGGATTGAAGTGAAACTTTTGGGCTTTCCTAAGTGAGTCTGCAAATTCTCCATCCTTAGAGAGGAAATTTTCATTCACTTTCAGCGGTGAAATGGAACACTATTTTTGATGAAGATTTTTACCGAATTTGCCTGAAGGCCCCCAAAATGCAAAACTGGGCCAACGAGATTAAAAAAAACAAAAACGGAATGAGGTGGAAATATTCACCATTTTGGTGCATTTGGACTGCTCTGTTCCCAACTGTGCTCATGGGCAGAGAACCACTGGCTCTGCTCTTCCACCAGCACCGCTCACAGCGGCCCATGGACATCAGAACATGGCCCACTGCTCCATGGAACAGCACCAGGTCTGGGTATCCTGCTGTATGGAGGAGGTTTGTTATTTGCAAGGTGTCATGATGCAACGCACAGGGCAGGGAGCGAGTGCCTCCTGTGTCCCACCGTGTGCCACTCGTCAGTCCTCCACCAAGTGCCTGTGCTCTCTGTGCTCACTTTGTCTGCCTCATTGCCTTGGCTCAGTGCTCCCTGGAGAGCAGCCCACTCCCTTGCTGTGCAGAGCACCTCGGAGGCTCAGCTGCACCTGCGTCTCTAGGAGCAAAATGAAGCAATTACAAATTGTTACTCTAATTTTTGGCAATTTCACGCAGAAGTTCTGTTTTTCTTCAAAGCTAAAGGTCAATGATTAATTCAAAACTTAAGTTTTCCCCCAAATTACGGGCTGGGGAAACAATGCAGAGGCAACAAGCCCAATACTGCCCTCGGTTAAACCTTTGCAAACCTGAAGAAACTCACTCCATTTGCATGAAGTCTCTGCTTTCTAATTTCTTCTGGCTTTTTCCAGGGCTGTTGCAAGGGATGTAGCTTTAGGACTGGTTGCCATGGACTGAGTGGGTTTATACAGCCCATGCAGGACTGCAGCCACCCTGTGCAGTAGGAATGTATTCTCAGACAGGCAGTTATCTCTGTAACCTACCTGGGTTGCTGAAATACTGGAAGAGGAGACACTTGTGGCTGATGGATATGATCTTCACCTGCTCCATAGAGCCACATATTCATTGCTTTCCCACTCGGATGGGCTGAGCTGGACACCAGCATTCACAGCCCTGAAAGCATTTTGCCTGGAACACAGAGCTATCAAAATTCTTTCAATATAGGGATTTGTGATGCATCAGATGATGTACTGATATAAACCACCCTCAGTGAAGGCATTGTGGGCACAGCTATGTGCAAGAAACAGCACAACTTCTTGCAGAAGGCAGATTTTACATTACGGTCATCGCTGTGTTTTTATTATTAATGTGTCTTGAAAAATAAGATGTTTAGCTAAGCTTACTAATTCCTTGAAACTCAAATCATTTTAGCTGTCTAACCTTGTTCAGGATAATTATTTCTATCCATTATCCATCATGCTAAAAAATGACAGCTCTGGGACAAGGAGGCTTTTCAAGCAAATGTTTTAAGACAGTGTTTTAGGTTGCAGGCACTGGCAAATGTTAATTAAATTAGATAAACAATGACTCAGAGTGGCTGTGCTATACTGGAGAGAAAGATGGGAGGTAATGGGGGAAGGAATTTGGCAGCTCAAAGGTCGAAGCAGCTTTTTTGGAACGAAGAATCTGTCCCTTGAGCAAGTGTCTTGCCTGAATTCAGCAGGATCAAAAGAACCGCTGCCCTTTTACTTTTACACCTTCAGACAGCATTTACGTGGGTTTGCTGAGCGCATTCCTGCCAGGCTGTGTGCTGTGTGCTACCTGACCAAGGTCCTCCGGGGCCACCCGCCAGCCTGTGCCACGCAGCCACATCGTGGGATGAACTTCATCCTCCGTCAAGTGTTCAGTTTCTCAGCTAGGACCTGTCCTGCAATCGATGATCCAGAGTACAGCACAACGCCATCTCATCACCTTGTGAAACTGCCCCAGCTGTGTGCAACATTTGGAAAATCAAAACACCGAAGAGGAGATTTTCCAACCAGAGTCACTGCACTAAGGATCTCAAGTCAAATGCTTGGTTTGGAGTTTTCCACGTGCTCAGAGAGGGGAGGCAGAGGATGATCCTCACCTCTGCTGTGAAAACAGGTGATGTTGATGAGAAGGGAAACTGCATCTCAGGCTGAGCTCTCTTAGGTCCTGCATGGTGAGGGGCTTGCTCTTGGGAGGATTTGTTTTGCCACCGCACCCCTCGGGTGCCACTCTATAGGGCTGGTATGAAAGGAAGAAAGTCACGCAACACATATAAAACACAGTTTAAAATGTGTTAAAAGAGTATATGGGCCAAATTTAGAAGTTGATAAGTTTTGATATCTTGTAGCTCCCAACAGAGGCTTTCATGTTTGTCCCAGAGGTCTGAGGGTCCCTTACTGCCTCTTTTTGTCCTCAGGTACAGCAGGAGCTGCTGGACCCTCCGCATCACCCACCTGCTCAGGTACATCTGGTCCTGCAGGGAACAGCCAGCACTGGTTCTTGCTGTGGCCAGGGAGCCAAGGCTGAGAAACAAACCACCCGTGAGCAAGACAGCCAGCTACAGCCCTCCTAGATGAAACCCAGAAGCTGCTCAGCTATTCCAGCCCCTGCAAATCTCAGGTCATGTTCCTTCAAGCATGCGGCTGACTTGTGCTTCTTTCTGAAAACAGCAGTACTGCGATCCCATGCAGCACAAAGTCCCCACAGAGGACCCATGCTGCCCTCACCCTCAGCATCACCACGATTCAGCCAACGGTTGGGCTTTACACTATGGAGATACAGCTCTGACCAAACTTTTTTCACCTGCTCTGATCATTTCAGCTCTTCTGGGACACACACCTTCATGCCACTGTCCAACTAATTAGTTGCTTCACTGGCTGCATTCTGCAATTCTTTAGTGATGGGTCCCCATCTGACATCTTATGACAACTGATTAGTAAAGTAGGCCACGAGTTTAAGAAATATGTAATTTGGGCACCACTTACTATTAACTATTTGCTTGCTCTTTTTTTTTTTTTTTTTTTAAGAGATTGTTTCTCTTGAAAGTAAATATGAGAGGATGAGAAAAAGTTGATGAAATGGTCATTTTTCAAAGCAACATGCTGTAAATTTAATGCCTTGGATTAATGAAACACCCTGAAGAGGCAATAAGGGAATATATGTCCTTACTGCCATGCCATATTTTACAGAAATCTGGGTATCAAAGCAACATTCAGAATTGCTGTTCTATCCTGTAGTTTGGGGCCAGAACCAGAGGCAAGTTAATCAATTAGTTGAAACTGAGTCAAAACAAACTGTTTCCAGCCCAGGTCCCCCCCTGCCCACAGAGCAGAAAAGAAACAATAAATAGAATTTTGAGGTTTACACACGACAAAATGTCCTCTCCAGGTTAGAAGGATATCAGCACACTACAGCACAACAGTGGTTAAATGTCGTAGAAGATTTGACTGCACTTGGTCTGGGATTTGCTCTCGCTTGAGAGCTGGTCAAACCAATCTTTCCAAAACACTGACTTCTGAACTTTTGCCAGAGGTGCCTCTCTCCGGTGACCACGCAGGCGGATTTACCCAGCGACATGTTAAACCTGTCAGCTCAGAGTAAGCAGAAAAGTGTGCACCCGTCGTGGGGAGGGTGGTTAAAGGCACAGTGTTTCCTTTGCTGGGTGAGCTGGAGGATCTCTGTGTGCACCAGGGGGATGGGGAACATTTGGGAAAAGAGGGGGGACCCCACTGCTGGTGGGATGGGACACACTCTGCTGGGGTGGAGAGCAGTGTGATGCACAATCCGGCTTTGGGAAAGTCTGATGCAGCTCCCTGTGGTTCTCATGGGCCCTGTCTCTGTCACCAAAGAGCAGAGCTCAACGCTGCTCCTCCGCTCCCTGTGAGGATCTGCAGAGCTGTAGGGCTGCCATGAGGAGCTGTAGGGCCACCACTCAGCCTCTCTTCTCTGGGCTGAACAAACAGTCAAGGTGTGATATGGAAAGCGCTAGACTAGCACAAACTGGACTCACACCAGACCTGCCACCACTCTGCTGCCACAAGCTCAAGGTCCTCTCCTGGAAACAGAGAGAAAGAAGATCCTTCTAGGTCTCACTGCATTTATATATCACTCCTTACACTGGGCACTGGCAATCTCACCTGCAAGAGGCAACTTGAGTCCAGAGCAAAGTCTGAACCTGTACCTTTACCCTGGGGTATCAAATCAGCCAAGACACTCCTCCAGCTCTTTCAGTATTTACATGCAAGCAAGTGTAAGTGTTCTCTGTGCTGGTAAGGCACAGAAAACATGCATCTCTATTTTTCAACTTACACAGTCATGCCAATAGCAGGATGAGGTACCAATGCTGAGACAAGATGAGCTGAGACACACACAACAGGTAGGTGAAGCTGAACCCAAGTGAGACAGATGTCAGTATGCACAGGAGACAATTTGGGAAATTTTATGGCTAAGGAACACAGTTGTGATTGAGATCATATTTCAAAAATAGGTGAAGAATCCACAAGCACATTCAGCTCTCGCATAGCAGCAATTATCACTTCCAGCCATCTCCAGTTGGCTGGGAGACTGCATCCCATGCTGGCAGATATTGACCTGGCCTTAAGCTTTTCACACTTTGGTCACTTGGTTGTATTACAGAAAACCGATATACCTGGGCATGAAGCCTTCAACACTTGGGAAACTCCAAATAGCACAACGTGTTACAGAAAACCTCTTCAGTGAGATGCACAGCCACAAATACATCCCGTCTATGCTCAGCTGTCTACAGCAGATTCAGATTTTTGATTTGGTGATGTTCAAGTTTTTGGCTCCTTTCTTTCTGACTCTCCTTGGCCTGAAGCTAGGATATCTAAACAACTGCATGAGACTATAGCATAAAGGCTACGGTCAGGAATTATGTTTCTCAAGCGCAGTAGAAGTCTTTACATTAGGAAGAATGCTCATCTAGGTTGGAGATTGAACTTTTGTGTAGACGTGGTACAAACAGCTTTAATCATGGATGACTGTGTGTGCTGGAAACAGAAGTCATCCCATGCACTCAAGAGTGCTTGCAATTGCTTGATGAATACGCAATATAAAATTGAATACATCAGAAAAACTTTGGAAGACGACCCTCAGCACAGCTTCAATTAGAATTCAGTTGTAGTTGCTCCTCTCGTCGGAATTCACGGCTCATGCAGACCCCACCTTCACTCAAAGCAGATGCAAGTAAACATATAAAAGTTGTGAACTCCTGCAAGAAAGTCAGCAAACTGCATACAAAGAGTATTTCCAAGTGATCTGTTTTTTGCATCTCTCATTTATAGCCAGAGTTAACAGAAAGTCAATGTTAAGCTTGTTTCAGATGAGTAAAAACTAGACCACTACATTTGTTCAGACCTGCCAGGAGCGGTTAGGTCTCACCAAGGTGAGGTCTCACTTCTCCCAGATCTGAGGATTTTGAACACAGATCAAAGAATCCTGTCTGTAATAACAGGAAAAGTACAGATACCAGTGGCTTGAAGGTGAATCATAAAAAACTTGTTTTTCTGCTTTACTCCTTGATTTGTCTGAATAATGCCAGTAAAAAGGAGAAGCTGCTAATACCTGGCCTCTTCTAATACGTCCTCATAAAGAGGACTCCCTTAGAGATACCATAAAATGCAATTTTGTCAAAGAAATTTGTTTTTGTGAACTATAAACGTGTGTTTGGTCAGAGTTTTGGCAGACAACTCGAGTAGTTTTTGTCCTATGTGAGCCTTTTACGTCATGCCCTAGAAACAACAACAGCTGTTAATTATTTATCAGCTGATGAACATTGGCCTGTTAATTGCAAAACATTATAAAATAGATTAAGCAGAAAAGCTTGATATGTATGCAAGCAGGGTTTTTTGCTCTGTTTTGTATGTGACTTGATTAAATAAGCAATTTCAGGTCTGCTTAGTTTTCAAGGATTGGCTTCGCCAGGGATTTGATCTCAGAAGCTGCAAAGATAAGTTTGCTAAAAATAGGAAGATTTTTAAGACACTGAGCTTTTTGAGACCTTATCATCAACTCTAATCTGTTGTGAAGACGAACTCTGTAAAATCTCTTGAGTACCATGCTTTGAACCAAAACAACTAATGTTCTAATGGAAGGGGAAGCACTAATATGTATGAAGATCACAAGATTCAAAAGATTGTTTTCTCCATCCTTCTTCCTGACAAGTCTCAGTACTTATGTAAAATGTGGTATTATTGTCTTTCAATACTATTTAGCCATGCATAAGAGCATTTGAGACAGTAACTCATTCTGCTTGTTACTCAGTTTGTCTGTAGATAAAAAAACCATGATTGACTCTACTAGTCAAATAAAATGTTCCAATTTTTTCCTAGCATTTCCATTGTGCCAGTAGTGTATTTTCATCTCATTAAGTTGGCCCCAGTTTATGACAGTCAGTTTCATGTGGTTATTCTGGAGTGAGGTGTAAGTATACACAAGAGGTGTTTCAATGGGTTGTGCATGACCACCTGGCAAAGGAGCTCCATGAAGGTTATCCATGCCATGCTGTACCATGCAAGCATTTACTGCTGTGCATTAGAACAAGTGGTCTGTGTTTAACATTGAAATAAGCCAATACAGTTGCCCATGTTAATCTGCTTGCCAATTTCACCCATCATGTAGGCTCTGTTCTCTTGCTGTCCTATCAGTGTCATTGATTTTGGGGCTGAACAGGGGAATCTTAAACTCTGATCTGCAATGCATGTTCTCCTTCACCTTTTAAGAAGAAAGGTAATTTTTCATGCCAAACTCGGACTCCCAAGAGGTCTGCATTCATCAACTGAAACACAATCAGGTGCTTTTTACGCCACCATTTGAGCTGATTGATTGAGTTACATGGAATCTCAATGATACACACCAGCTAACAAGAGCAATAGAGGAAGAGATCCGAGTGGATTTAGGAGCTGTCCCAACTGTGAAACTCTATATAAAGTTTTCTTCATGGGTCTGAAAATCAGAGGACACTGTGGCAGCATGCAAAAGGAAATCAGAAGCAGTCCCAAAGGCAGTGATTCCCTTCCTTCAGGACTTCATCTTACCTGCTGGGAAGGGCACGAGACCAAAGGCACTGAGGAATGTTCTGCTATTCCTATCCACTGCACTCGCTGGAGCATTTTCTCTCTCTTGCATTGCATTCTGGTACTGTAATGCTTTGGGTCAGCAGCCTTCAAAGAAAAACTTCAGGTCTTTTCAGAGCGTCAGGCCAAGTCATAACCAACAAACAAGAAAATGCCGAAACAGATGCACACAAGCTTGGTATTAGGAAAGAGGGAAGGGTGGGAACAGCATGGTTGTGGCTTGTTATTCTGAACAGTATAGGGGAGTGCTACAGACCCTGAATTAAAAAGG
This sequence comes from Phasianus colchicus, assembly GCF_987193195.1. Classification (NCBI taxonomy): domain Eukaryota; kingdom Metazoa; phylum Chordata; class Aves; order Galliformes; family Phasianidae; genus Phasianus; species Phasianus colchicus. The sequence goes on from NC_143444.1 coordinate 29,456,951, forward strand.
AAACTAACCTAAACTTTCAGTGCAAGTTGTGGGACCAACACTTGATAGGGTAAAGCAATACGCACACTTAACAATTTGAAAACAAGATAGCTCTGCACCGCACAGCCACCCAGACAGAAAATAAATGAACCCCTCGGAGCCGCCCTCCTGGAAGCTTTCGGCTCGGAGTCAGAACCCAGCTGAGCTCACAGCAAAGGTGCGGCTGTGGGGAGGCTGACATCCCACAGCCAGGACACAGAGCTGGAGGAGCAGGGCCAAGCCTGTGCCTCTTGCCATGGAGTGACCGCCAGACTCACCCAATGGATGGTGTTGGAAAGGGGCCACAGCTCACAAAAATCCTGAAAACAGTTAAATGGGCTGCACATGTGGCACAGTGCTCCTGGAGTGACGAACTTAAAATGCTGTATTCTGTTTAAATAATAAATGTTGTGTGTTGTTTTTTGTTGTTTGGTTTTTTTTTTTTTTTTTTTTTTTTTTTTTTTAAACAGAGCTTGTGCAGTCTGCAAATTGTCTTCAAGAACAGAAAATCCCCAACTGCTCTAAGCATACAATCACCGTGATCAGTGGGCTTTGGCCTCTACACCAGAGCAGAACTAGGGCAAAAATAAAACTATATTTATAAAAATATCCCCTGTGTAAGATACCCCAACGCTGTTTCCTTTGGCTTCTGGTCTCAGAGAGGCTGATCTCTGAATTTCATAGGTACAGCTCAGATCTCTGAATGCTCCTCATGTTCTTAATCACGTCTGCTCCAGAGATGAGGCTATGAATAATTAACTATGCCTCCAACATTACAGTCATAGATTATGGTGGTGGTGACTTGTGGACTGCCATGCGCAGCATAAACCATTTAGGAAACTCTGTTATCCACTTTCCCTTTATATTTGTCTTGCAATCACTTACCGCTTAAAAGGGTAAATCTTTCATAGCTTTAATTAAAGCATTTAAAATAATTTACACTGAAATTGTATGTGCTTGGGTCTGTCAAAATTGATGCTTTAATAACATGTCATCCCTTTTTTCGATTGCCCTGAAATCTGTTAAAATTACCACTAATCTAATTGGGAACAAAGTTGTCAAATGCATGCAGCTCTGACAGTTTGTCTTTCTGCAAACTGCCGACAGATTGCAAGTTACGCATGTGTTGAGCAGATGGGTAAGTTAAAAGGAACACAAAAAAAAGCAATTTATTAAATCACCTGGAACCAGCAGCTCCATTCCAAAAATAGTGAGAATGAAATATAGCAAGAGCTAGGAGAGTTGGCACTGGAATATGCCAGAAGGTACCAGTTACAAAACAAGATAAACATTTTGAGAAGCCTCAGCTGTGTTGCAGAATAATGAGGCGTTATTTAACCCGATATAGATTACCAGCAGAAATTAATTTAGGGTGCAGGGTTTTTGTGAGAGTGTGTGAGTGTGTGAGTTTGTGCGTGTGTTTTTTTTTTAAGGATTTTTTTTTTTTAAATCCTTGTGCTTTAACTCCTTCATGCCCGGCAGACAAGCCCTCTCTCCCCCAGCCCCAGCCCTGCCCTGCAGACCTGAAGGACCTGCATTAAATCCCTGCTGCAGAGACAAGCATTGGGTCTCTCTCCTTCAGCTTCCTCCTATGCCATTGCTTGCCCAAGTGGCTCTTTTGCTTACAGAAAGTGGCCAAGATGGTCATAAGTGCCAAATTGGCCACTGATGACTTGGGTTCAATGGTTCTGTACCTGACTGTAAGCACTCTTTTTGGAAAGAAACACAAAGAGAAGGAAGCCATGAGCACTATGCTGGGACGATGGTCACTGCTGGAGGCTCTGCTGGGCTCTGGCTTCCAAACTCCCACTCTGCCCATTGTCACAGCATCCTTGGGCCTTCACCTTGATCCTTATCTGCCCTGTGCTCATGACTGTCCCCTGCTTCAGTGTTGGCTTGGAGGAAAAGTACAAGGCATGATGCTTCATTTCTTCATGTTCATCATCAAAGGATGCCCTGAAGCACTGCTCTGGCCAACCACTGGGTGTATTGTGACCAGGGAGCAACTGCTGGCTTTGTGACCCTCTGATACTATGAATAATTTCAGCAAAATAATAATAATAATAATAATAATAATAATAATAATAATAATAATAATAATAATAATAATAATAATAATAATAATAATAATAAAGCACCAAATCTTTCCCGAAGCAAGATGGACAAAAGAAGGGTGATGCTCCCCATCACCTCCAGTTGGCAGAATACTCAGTGGTCCCCTGAAAGGAGAGATGAGCCCTTGTGACCACAGGGATCATTAGGAAAGAGAACTTCTCAGCAACTTTATGAACTAACTTTATAAGCCGCAGAGCCACTTAAAACGGCTGCAGCATCCTTTCAGCAAATGTAGATATACTGATTTAAACCAGCTGCCAATCTTTGGCCCATAACACAACACAAGAAGTAACCCCTTCCCAGCAAGCAACGAATTGGTTCCATTTCATACATGTGTTCAGGGAGGAGAAAAGATCATAAAAAAGAATTGCAAATGGAAACTTACAAGCAAAACTGCTTTTCTCTTGCCTTTTTTTTTTTTTTTTTTTTAATAAATAAAGTATATGCATTTTGACTCATTCTTTTCCACAGAAAACTTGAAGAGAACGTCTGCCCAACATTCACAATTTAGAGAGATCTTTGCCTCCCGGTGTAAAGATGGATGGGCAATTCTCCTGCAAAAGCAATGGCATGGCTTATATAAAATTTTGAGTCTCAGGGAGCAAGAAAGATGAAAATCTAGCCCCAGGTAGCACTGCAGCACTCACCATGCTGCCAGGCAAGTTGTGATCCTTAATGCACAATTAGAAGGATGTAATGTAAACTAGCCAAGGAGCGCAGTGGACCTGATTCTGTGGTCCTTTCCAAGTGGCTTTAAATTGAGGCTAACTCAATGAAAACCAGTGGAAAGTACAAAAATAAAAGCAGGACGAAAACATTTCAGACCTTTTGAGTGATGCTGGGTCAGCCCCAGTTTCCCTCTGTTCCCGTGCAGAGGCAGAAGGTGCCATTAAACAACATTTATGTCTCCGTGTCCGAAAAGCAGAGCTTTCCTGCTCTGTGCTTGGCTGCAGCAGCTGCCCTGCGGCCCCTGCACAGCTGGACCAGTGTGCAGAAAACACATCTCTTCTCTGCCTTTCCTGGGGTCCTTTTGCCCTCCCACCCCCCTCTTTGTATGGTATGTGGGGGGAGAGGGTGGTAGAAGGCACAGATACTGGCTCACTCTTTTCCATTTTTCCTTTCATCACAATTTAAATGGACATTTTTTTCCCCCTGTATCCAAGCGGGTCATCATTTAGAGGCTGTGATTTATGTAATGGTGGTTTTAACCCCACTTAGAAATAGGCTGCTTTCATGATTTATTGATTCCTTCTTCCCCTTGTTAATTTGACTCATTTCTTAGGAAATTATTCATAGTTAATCATGGTGAGAATAAAATTAGTTATAGTGCCCACTTTGCTGCAAAGGGAGTGTAAATAACTTTTAAAACAAATAGGAAAGAAAAACAGGTTAAAGAAAAAAAAAAAAAGAAAAGGAGAAAGCAGCAGACACAAAGCCAGGAGAATATATATAAAATGATAATGATCCAAAGGGGGCATTAAATGAAACCTCGTCACTGTTTCGGGGTAGAGTAATGCACAAATTTACATTCCACGGGAGCACAGCTTTTACAGCAGGCTCTCGTCAAATGAATTTGCCATATCTTCTGGGAAATGCACCATTTGGAAGATAAAATCTCCCACCACTCCACCACCACCGCCACCATTCAGAAGATTAAAAAACCCCGCCAACTCTGTTGTGTGCCTTTTGTGCCCACTAGAGGAATGTAAAACCATTATATTTAAGTATCATAATGGCCAACATATGCTTTTTCTTAGAAATGACACCACCATCTGGATTAAGTTCTCCTGATCATTTCAGACAATGTTACGATTATTATTTTTTTTCCCTTCAGGACAAAGAACTGCCCAGAAACCAACCACAGTCGCAGATGGGGAATTTTTGCTTTTTCCTTTTCCACCGCCGGCAACCTTGAGGAACGCAATGAACTCTTTATACAAACCTACACCACTTGATTCCACTTGCTATTCGATCACAAAAGCCTACCTGGATACACCCCAACACTAAGCTTGCAAGACTCCCATTGCCTTTGGCCGTATAACTTCACTATTGCAGTTAATAAAGTATGTAATTACTGTAATGACAAAATTACGTTGTGTTCCTGTTTGCAGCGGTCTCTTACACAACTGGTCATTAAATACTGCACGGGAAATGCAAGCTTAACCCTTCTGCTTGCGGAGTGCTTTTGAGCACACCAGCGTGCCAAGGGGAGGTTTGCTCACCTGAGTGGCTCCTTCCCGGCCTCATGGCTATTGTCATGGATAGAGGGGACCTTCTGGGCCACCACATCCAACCGTCTGTGTCTGGGAATGGGCACGCCGGGATAATTGATGTGCTCAATCTGACCATGCACAGGTGGCACGGAGACGGCGTACAGCAGCTTCTCGGGTTTGCTAGTGCCATCTGTTGCCACAGGAACATCTGTCGTCAAGGTCACCCTGTCACCCTCTGTTAAAGTTACAGGTTTGGCGAGTAGAACAATGTCACCTAAAAAAAAAAAAAAAAAAAAAAAAAAAGAATAAAAGGGAAACCAATGGGAGAGAAATGAAAAAGGGGAATATTCCTTTTTTTTTGCATCCCAGACATCAGCCTTCTGCCTCGGGGAACAAGAAGAGGAGGGAGCAAAAGCATGGTGAGGAGCAATAAAGAAAGAATTTCACCAAAATACCTGAGGAAAATGTTTTCATTTTACATTTTAGAGACATTTACAACAGAGCTCTAACATTTGTTTTCTAATATGCCCCATTATGAGTCTCACAAAGCGAAATCACAGTTTTATCTAATCCCAGGCTGGGTGAGCTTATAGAGGAATACACGTATTTATCTGGCTGCATGATTTCTCCAAAATATTGAAGCCAGCTTTGATTTTCTATTCGGGGAGAGAGAATGACCCAGTTGTTTAGAAAGAACAATTATGTTAATAGATCCAAATGAGCCAATGGCCAGAATGCGTTAATGAACTAAGCATTAAGCACGGGCACTGTGTTTTAAGCCGATAGTGATGCTGTAACCTCAGCAACAGAGGTTCTGGCTCCATTAGATTTATTTATGAAGAGCTCCACCGCATCGCCCAAGGACCAGTGCAATTTTCCCTTTTATAAAGCAGTAGGCACAGAAAATTAAAGCTGCTAGAAAATTGATCAACTGGTCTTCTCCAAAGAGGAATCTAGATGATTTACCTCATCCTAACTTCTTCATCCTTTTCTATTATAACTCTCTTTGGTTTTAAAGACATCTGAATTGGAGTGGCAGCAAAACAGCTGGTCATGAGGTGCAAGAAAACTGTTTGGGTCACCCAAACTACAGCCTGGGCTCAGGAGACTTCAGCTTCCACTGCAGCACAATAGCCAAAGGCAGGGGCATGAACAAACGTTTTATCTGAGGATGTTGCAAAAGCAGGAGAATGACATCAACCAGCTCCTGCTGCTGTTGACCAACCTGCAACCTGCAACAAGAAGTCACAACAATGGCACTTGTACATGGACTCCACAGGAGCCTTTTTCTGTTTTTTGCCTTCTTGATGCATTGCCAACTGGCTTTCAGAAACAACAGGTTCCCATTAAATGTAGAAGGTTACAAGCAATATCTGAGAACTGTGTTTGTCAGAGTTTGGGGTTTTTAAAGCTTATTTCTCCAGTAAAATCTGCACTAATTTAGGTGCTTTTCAACCCTGTTTGATAGTTAACCTTGGATATTAACCCCTTTAATACCAATTCTCCTATGCAGCTAATGTGGCAAATGAAACCCATGAATGAGATCTGATACATTCAAGAAGTGACAAATAGCAGAGGAAATTATTCTAAGGACATGATAGTAATTCATAATATATTAGCCAGCTTGCCCTCATATAGAAAAAAATGTTAACTGTGCTTGAGAAAAATCATCCAAATGAAAAATTGTCAAATCCTTCACCAGCGCAATAAGCATCAGCAAAACTCACCAGTTCGGAGAAGTTATGGCACTGGAAAAGTAATTTATGCTGTGTTGGAAAAGTTGGGGGCTCTGACATGTTGGTTGCATCTGTGAAGGACTATAAATCTGTATGGGATCTCAAAGAACAGGGTCTTGTCAGATCATTTTCATTTCCAAGGAGGAAAGCAGAAGAGAGAACTTAGAAAGGGAAGGATGAGACGACAGTGTCAGAAGCAGCCAGGGACACAGGACATCAACCTGCAGCACATTTTGCTCAGCGGTTGCACAAGTCCATGCCAACGATAAGCAGAAACAGTGCTTCGTGTTCACTTTTTAATAGAAAATTCAAACAAACAAGATAAAGTAAGGAGGAAACAGGAATATGCAAATGCAATTAAACCAAGATCATTTTTGCCCATGTGGAAAAGGGCCAAGTTCCAAGCTTGGGAATATTTTGATACAGTTTTCAGAGTCCTGGCAGGGGACAGTGACATTCACCCAGGCTGTCCCTTATAGAAAGGCTCTCTACTCCTGCCGTCACACTGCTGCATTGCCCCATGACTGATGGCCATGACCAGGCACCCACCAAGTCTAAACACACCAAGACCTTTATAAAACTGGGGGTTTGACCTTTGCTGCCCCATCAGATGTGCTCCAGAGAGGTGCAATGATGGGAGTCGACCCCACAACACATGACATGGAGAAGACCTCCCAATTACACCTCCAACACTGACATACATCCTGATTTTTGGGTAGTCCTGCGCAGAGCCAGGAGCAGGACTTGATGTTTCTTGTGGGTCCCTTCCAACTCAGGATATTCTATGATTCTGTAATTCTGCTTTCTATTTGTTTCCTTTTCTCAGCCAGATCCTGAAAACAGTGAGGATACGCTCCGCTAAGGGGCTGCGACACACAACAATAGGACACGTAGATGTGGAGCTGCTCATCTAGCAGCAACGATTGGCCTTAATATGTTCATTTTTTTTTCGATGCTAGAAAAAAACTCTCTCTGATTTAAAGGAAAACCAGGCTTCCCACTGTGGCGATGGGTGAGCCCCGCACCCAGCTGCGCCCCAAGCACCCCAGCATCCCCCGCAGGCTCCTGGAGCCGCTCAGGCTTTGGATTTGCTTCCTTGCACGTCGTGGGCTTGAGAGCCTGACTTGAAATATAACGTTAGTGGGTTTGCGGTAAAAGCGGCAGAGAGGATAGGATGACAAGCGGGGCAGAGGGGACTGATGGAAAGCAGGTGTGGAGGAGGAAGATAGGAGGAGGAGAAAGAGGAAAACACGACTGAGTAAGTAAACGCAATGCTATTATACATATTGAAAAGAGCACCCATATATAGAGCACCCACCTGTGCTCACTTCTTTTGAACATTGCTTTTTTAATACACAGCAAGAGATGGGCTTATAACTGAACTCCAACATGCAGCAAGGAGGGCTGCGGGGTGGGTGCTCCCCAGTTGATCAGCTCGGCACTGGTGGCACTGGGAGGGGTGGAACAGGGGGGATCAGGCATATAGATATGGAGAAGGGCTCATTTTCTGGCTATAAGAGGATGCTGTATATTTATATCCGTACGTGCACACACAAATATAGAAGAGAGCAATGGCTCATGTAGCTCAGGAGATACACAGGTGGAGCCTGTTTGCTCAATTCCTGCACTGAGTACAGCCTTCTTCCCTTCAGTGCTAAAATATAGTACAGGAGAAAGTATTCCTCCTTGTGGGGGGGAAGGAGATGCCTAGGGAGACAGAGAGCAAACAACGGGGCAATTCTAGTGCCTGATGCTGCCTGGGGAGGTGGGGGCTGCTCCCTCCCTCCATGCATCTGCACACGCTCACACCATCCCGATTCCATGAGGCTCTGCCTAGTTTTTACTACATTTTTCCTTGATTGTACATATTATTGTCTCATTAACTGCAAAGCTTTCCAGGGCACTGAAAAGGAGAGAGCATTAAAATACACCGAAAAGTCCTGGAGCTCAATTAACACACACCAGGGGGTCCGAGGGGAGGGGAAGTGGGGGGTTTCAGCTCCAATTATAAAAGGCAAACTTATCTCTCTCTCTCTCTTTTTTTTTTTTTTTTTTTTTGTAATATCAGCTAATTAGACTTTGACAACCAATTAGCAGATTTTTAGCTTTGCTGAGAATCAAGTTAGCGCCGAGAAAGTAGGAGGCAAGGAAACCAAACACGCAAAGCCCTCCTCTCCTACCACTGCTTTAGGGCTGCCCCAAACACCAACCCCATCCAGCGGGGCCAGGCCTTGCTCGGGATGGATGAACACATCCATGCAGGTGGAAGTGGGGTGCATGGCTCTGCCTGCAAAGTGGAGCTCGCCGGGACTCCCACTGAGCTGCAAAGCGGAGGAGCTCTCATCAGCCTCCTCGCAAGGTGACGTTTTAACTTTTAATAACCTTCTCGCTAATTTTCTTTTCTTTTTTTTTTTTTTTTTTTTTTCCTACCAACCATGAAGTACCCAGATGATTATTTAGGATTAATGGATTATCAAAAGTGCCAGTTGGCACGCTCCTAGTAAAAAGGAAAAAAAAAAAAAAATTAAAAAAAAAAAAAGTGTAACAAATGCAGCTGTTTACTAATAAATAAAGCCTCAGCTGTAACAGAAATAAATTAGATGCATTTAATTGGTCGACTGCAAACCTCCTCTCTTTATTACAATGCTGCTTCTTGTTATTTTATGATGTCAGGGTACATGGCAGACTGACAGAGTGTTTATGAATCACAGTTTGCAGATGGCACTCCTGGTTTTTCGGCAGTTATGAGCACAAGTAGCATGAGGACTCAATAGAGGGTTTTTGCCAGGGAGGACCCCCTGAGAATTAGCTGCCTTCATTTCTCTGGTGCCAATCTCACCCTGACAGCAGCACTATTTCACAAAACCTACATTCAATAAATTACACCCGCCTGGCAAGAACTTGGAAATATTTAACACTCTGAGGACACCAGTGTCTCAATTTGATTTCTATTCATTTCCAGAGGACGCGAGGCGCTGCTTGGAACAGACGTCGTTTGTGTGCACCCGCCTGTGTTTTCCCCCCCAGCTAAAGAAAAAATAATAATAATAATAATGGTCTCTGCAGCCAGGAATATCTCACCCTGCCTTCAGAATGATTTCAGGTCTCCCGAGGACAGTTTACGGTCTCGTGCCCTGGTCCTCCCGCGCTGCCCTGACTAATGACAGCTTTGTAATCCAGTTGGGAAATAATCTCACATCACTGCACTCAGAGCTTGTGAGCTGTAAAACTTCTGGATTGAACTCCTTCTCCTGGTCACTCCAGCGAGCTGCAAGCAAATGCATGAGGGATGTGGTCATAATTGTCAACAGATTTGTAAATTTGTGTCATTAGTTATGCGCATAATGGATTTTATTCTAATGAGCTTGTTCATAAGAATGCCAGGAGGACTTGGCCCCTTTGGAGGAAATAAACTACAAACTTTGCCCATGCATTTTAAAACACGTCAGTGACACATACAGGGGGAAAAACAACGTTTCCTCTCCTTTCAGAGCACTGCAGCGCTCACTTAAGTGAACCTGAAGCAATAAGCCGCCACTCCTTTCTCCACTGGAAGCTCCTTCCCTACCTTTGCTGGTGTTTCTCCCATATACACAGACACTGGCAGCTGGGAGCTTGTTTTTTCTACCCACCAAGTTAAAAAAAAGCTGGAAACCATCACAAATCTTTGGGCTAAAGGTACCAGTGTGGAAATATCACAGCAGCCCTTGTCCATGCCCTCCTGAATGAGGGCATCCCCTATATTTGGGGATGCAACACTGCCCGAGCCTCAAAGCCAGGCAGAACTGCTGGTCCCTCCTCTGAGCCCTGGGTGTGGGGACCTCTCTGCAAGGCCTGTGGAGGAGCAGAAAAACTAGTTGGTATTAAATCAATTTTTACTGTATCTATTACCATTAAATCTATTCTTATTCAATCCAGTTATAGCATCAGATTTGTTCTCCTGAGACAAAGGATGAAGCTTTTAAGCCTGTCTTTGGGGAAATCTACTCCTGCTTTTCTTAGAAACAACCTGGATATTTTTATTGAATGCATGAGCTGAGTGAGAAAGCAGACAAGCCCATGGAAACCTGCCGGCACCTTTGCCAAAAAGATGTTCTCTGCGTGCCCAGTGGAGCCCTCTTCTCCTGCTCTCCCTCCTCTCTCTCTCTGATCCTGCTTTTCAGCCAACCACATATAAAAATCTTCGGCATGTGCCAAGTACTACAGATGGGTCCATTGTAGCACACCCTAATGTTCATAGCTGACACCCAGGTGTTACAGTTTGTACTTGCTCGCTAGCCAGACGGTGGCTTAGTGCCAAGGGGAAGGCACAAAGCACTCGGATACCATGCTGAAAGGCTATATAAGAGAGGCTTTAAGAGAGGGAAGAGCAGGTAAGAGGCTGTAGAAAAGCAAGAGGAGGCTTGTCCATATTTTCTTGACTGCAGTGTATTCCAGGATGAAACACTGTCAAAGCCTTCTGTCCCCATAAAGCTTTGATTTATTACTGGATTACATCCCAGCATTTCCTCTCCTCTGACCTTGCCCACAAGCAGAACATCTTGTTTCAAACCTACTGCTGATCTGTGAGTTATTTCAGGGCTGGCCATCAATATAGGCACGGGCGAAGGGAGAGCTGCTGGTTTCAGCCATGCTTGGCACGCCTGGGCTGAGGGTTTGCATGAGGAGCTCCTGAAACCACAGCGAAGCATTGCCTGCATGCAGCCAAGTTGACCTAAGAGCATTTCAATAGCTGGAAAGGGTTAACACCAGGATCCTATTTTCCCTTCCATTTTCCCCTCCCAGGAGCCTACTCCCTTTCCAGCCTAATTTCCTTCAGTTTAATTAATTTTCAGTAATCACCCGTCTAGACACCATGAGCAGCAGCCTCACACCCCAGGTGACACAGCAACGACAGGCAAAGGGACACAGCATGGACCAGCCCCTGGGCGAACCCTTCACCGCTGCAAGAAGGCATAGGCATCAACAACAAAAATCCCTCCTCAGCCTTATTATTAGTAGTATTTTTTTGCAGAACAAATGGTTTTCAGGATTCAGGTGCAGGGAGCCTCTCCACCATCTGGCTGGCGGGGCTCCCCAGCTGTCTGCAGCGGGTGCGTTTGGAGCTGCACGTACAATGCTTCGGGATGCGCCAAACCTGCAGCACATGTGGAGAGCAAGTGTGCAGCACCGGCTTGCTCCAGAAAGCTGGGAAGAGGCCAAGTGCGTGCTATAAGGTCCTGCATGACACAGAGCTTGTGGCCCAAGCAGGGCTCCTGGAGGCTGGGCAGCCCTTGATGGCATTCTCACAGGTGCTGGTGACACCCGCAGCTGCCTTGTGGCCCCAGCACAACCATTCCGCTGCTCTGGGTGAATCCAGGAGTTCTCAGCTCGCAGAGAACAGTAGAGATCTCAAGGAAACCCACGTAAAGGGTAAAGTACACAGGGTGTGTAGAACTGCAGTGCTCCAAGGACAGAGCTTGGTGCTGTCCCTGCAGCATGGAGGACAAGAGATGGATAAAACAATACACTACAACTGCATATTTTTCAATCCAGAACCAGCAAAACCCCACCAGTGAAGCACCTTCTAAGGGCTGCCACCCTCGCTGCTGCTTTTTGGATCTGTCCTCTCCCACATTAATACTGATCCATTTGCACCCCAGTCCTCGCTGTGCCATTTACTTGGTATGAACATCCCAGAGCACACCAGGTGATCAAAGCAGAGACACCAACCACCAGTCATGGTGGCTGCTGCTACCAAGGGACTCTTGATCAATTTCTGGTCATATAAAAAGCACGTATTTAAAAACACAGAAAATTGGGCCAAGAGATAGCCAGAAAACTCTTAATATAATCTCTCTTTCAGCCAGCACAGAATGAAAAAGAATACTAATGAAGCTTTTTGACAGAAAGGACAGCTAGTTCATGCATGCATTAGTGAGCCGCCATGGTATGCGAAAAGAAGCCGTCCTCTCATTTGGGTGTAGAAAATCACTGCTAAAATCTCTCTCCCTTGGCCCAGAGTGAGACACAGCACTGGTGTTTACCAAGCACAGTGTGATCTTCGAACCCTTCACATCTAACCCACACAACCTAGGCTTTCAGATCTGCACCACAAAACCTTCCTCAGAGCATCGCTTCCTTCCTCATCCAACATGAAGCACTTCAAGGGTTTCTTGGTTGGGCATTCACTTCACCACAGAACTGTTTGAGTTGGAAGGACCTTTAAAGACCAGCTGATCCCACTTTCTTACAATGAACAGGGACACCCACAGCTCCACTGGGTGCTCAGAGCCCCGTCCAGCCTGACCACAGGTGTCTGCAGGGATGGGGCACCCATCACCTCTTGGGCCAACCAGTGCTTCATTGCCCTCACAGCGTCACCCTGTTTGTCAAGGTTTGGAATAACACCAAACCAGGACCTGCAGCCTCCTTGTAGCACTGTATGGCAGCCCAGGTGGAATGAAGCTGTCCTCAGCAGCCCACAGCAGTTTCCAGTTTCTGATCATTATGCTGTATTTACCGAAACAAACTTTGTCAGGGAAGACCACCTGACTCTTGTGTGTGTGATCCCAACAAAAAAAGCAAAACAAAACAAATGAAATCCACACGACAGAGCACATTAAAGTCTATTTGGGTGTTACAAGCTACGTTTCCTAATGCACTCAGGATGCCAGAAAAATGGAAGTTCACTTTTACAGTCACTTCCCTCCCCTCTGGTGCTCCCCCCTTCCCCTTCACTTCAGTAGATTATGTGAGACTCATTACTTTTTATAACTCTGAACAAAAAATCATAATCGTACTGGTACTTATTAATATTATGCAATGACATAATGCCATTTGGGGAGGTGTCGCACAAAGAGGCTGACTTTTACTGGCTTCTGATGGCAGGGCTCTCCACTTTACATTCTGTTTTATGTAAGCCTCCTCAGAATTTATTGCCCACTGAGGATTTCTCAAGTTGCTTAATTATAAAAGGAAGAAGACAGCACAGTGGCTTAGCAAACCGATATAAAAGTCAGCTGAAAGGTGTCACTGAGAGAAGGGTGGTGGAAGGAGATATGGCAAAAAGCAGTTGTACGAGTGTTTGAGGGGCTGAGCTTTCCATGTGTGCTGCTGAGGGATGCTGTATGGCATCCACCTCACTCTGATGACTTTGGGTGTGCTGGGTGAGCTCCAGCTGGGGCAGGATGGAGCTTATGGGCACTTCTGAAGTCCAAGAAGAAGAAGGAGAAAGCCTGCAAGGGACCTACCTGAATGCAGGAGGATGTTTTAGCTTTGCACAGCAGCTTCCAAGAAGTTGAAACAAACCAAAACAAGGAATGGACACTGGTGAAAAAACAAACAGTGGCAGTCACTTCCCAGTTAGCAGCTGCACTGAATTCACTGAGAACAGTGATAACAATGCTGAGTAAGGATAATTAAAATACATGCATGTGCTGCAGGAATGATTATTTAAAGATGTTATTTTGGTCTCTTTTACACTGCTTGGTGCTTGGCCCATGAACGTGTCCAAAAGAGGCAGATCTGGCTGGAAAAACCAAATGCTGTTCAGTATTTTCCCTGCTACATTTTCACATCTCAGAGAAAACTGTGGAAGTGAGGGATCTGTACCTAAGATTCTGTAGTTTGTGTGACCATCGCCTGCTCAGCATGACACCATGGGTCTCACTTCTCTTGGCAGCCATACAGGGCTCGTGCTTTCATATGGATGAAGCATTTCTGAGCAGCTTCTCCAATTTATTAAGCATGAACAGGCTCTTCTTAGCATCAAGCAGACAGAATTTTAAAAAAACATTTCAACAAATATGCTACTGTGGGACTGGAACAGAAAACTTTGCCTCTTGCAAGCATGAGATTTTTCTCTTATGATGTCCTTTGGCTTTACAGCTCTTTGCAGAAGAACACATTCCCAGCAACACAGCCAAGAGAGAACTGGTGAAAGTGGCACCTTTCCTGCCCCTCAACAAAAGGGCTTCATTTGTTCCATGAACTAAGACAGGCATGAACAGCATTTAAGAGATGAAGCTTGCCTCTGATGGATTAGAAAATCATGGAATGGCTTGGGTTGGAAGGGAGCTCAAAGGGATCATGCAGTTCTACCCCTCGTGCTGTGGGCTGGGTTGCCAAGCAATACATCAGGCAGTAGATCAGGTGCCCAGGGCCCTGAAAACCTCCAGGGATGGGGCATCTACAACCTCTCTGCGTGGTCTGTGCCAGCACCTCAAAAAAATAACATGGAAATTACATAAGGTTAAACAAGTGGTGTCTCCATGGGGTTGCTCCAGTAGGAAGGAGTGACCCTACAACAGAAGCCATTTGAGGGAAACTGCAAGAAATGGGGGAAAGTAAGGAAAGACACGATAGGCAAGGAAAACAACAACAAAGGGAGCAGGCTGAGAAGGGTAAAGAAAATATAGCTGTGGGCACAACTCCTGCGAGGAGGGCAGGAGGAGGCTGGCAGTGTTTCCTCAAGCCCAGAGGGGCTGGAAGCCCTATGGAAACGCTGCTAGGAGCAGGGACACGTGCCCATTTTGCAGCTTCTCCTTGTTTACTGCTTCTATGAAATTTTTCACAATGCACACGTAGCACTCTGGGAATGAAGCCAAAGCCCTTTCAAAGGGGTGAGCTTCGATGCCCCTGCACCGAGAGCTCCAGACAGAGCCAACCTGTGCTGAGTTTTCTGCTTTCCCCTGCAGAAGGGAGCCCAGCAAAGGGCCCCAGCAATCCAGGCAGATGTCTTACTGCACGCATGCACTGATTTATGCCTCAAAATGAAAGCTTGCACCAACCTTCGCAACTGGAATCCACAAAGTATTTTGTGACCAAACAGCTTTCCTTTGCTCTGATAATCGGGATTCAGACCTTGCCAGAGTCAGATCTGGAGACATTTTCTGTTTCAAAAGAGGAAAAAAATAGAGAAAAATAACACAAAGAGTTTGAATTTCTAAAAGTATTACACTACTTCTTCTGCCAGTTTCTAGAAGGAAGAAATTCACATGGGGAGTAGATGGCTTTCATTTTGAAAAAAGTACACAATAAAAAGAATAATAATAGCCACAGTAACAACCAGCAACTATGAAAAATATAAACGCGACATTGCAGCTAATTGGATCTAAATTTAACATTGATATGAGTGGAATATTTTTGTATTTCACAGAAGTTTGAGAAGTTTGCTTTCTCTTTGAGACAAAAATTTAATTTTTCAAATCCCCAAAGTTCTTGTGGGATGAGAAGAAAACTTATTTTTAGCTCTGCAAAGTATTTCTGGGTGTCGAGGAGACGTTGCTACCATCACCGTGCAGAGAGGGCACAGAAGTATTGGTCTCACTGATGCTCTTCCCCCTATGGCTTGTGGAAATCATTTAAAGGGTCTACAAAAGGCAAGCAGCAAAATCAATATTTTAATTCTTGTGGGATTTTTTTTGTTGTTTGTTCTGTTTTTTTAGGCCGTGTCTGACATTACAGGAGAGATTCAGAAGCTCCACCAGCTTTTATTTTATTTTTTTTAACTTGTGACTTCTTAAGAGGAGAGACCTTAATTAGGCCAAAATGAGTGTTACAGCCATGAAATGAGTGAAATCACATCTCCCACATCCTGGCCTCACAGCAGGACCCCAGGCCAAGAGCTCTGGCTCTCTTGGAAGGAATGTGAGCATTAACACTGCTTTCAATGGGCTTTGGACCTTAAATATTAAAAAAAAAAAAAAAAAAAATGCACAACATGTTCTTTCCAACATGATTCACTGCTAAAAGTAGATTACAGGAAATGGAGAAGGAATACAGCAGGAAACAGGAGAAGGTCCTAGAGTGTAAAAAAAAGAACAGCCTTGGCCTCATTGAAGACAACCAGACAAGCAATCCTACACTCTGAGACTGCAAAACAGCTATTTGTGCACAAATAGCTTTTGCTGGGGGGTACTGAGGGGCTCCTTGCAGTCCTGCACTATGTGGCAGCCTGTGTAGCCTTGCTACCAGCCAGTTTTTGGAGAAAACAGATGAGAAGAAAGCACAATCTCTGCACTGGGAGCAGGCTTGCAGATGCTGCTGAGGAGATGGGTTGCTTTCACATATTTCATTTTTTCTTCCTAAGTCTTTATGCCCTGAATGTCACTTAGATAGCTAACCTGGAAAGATGAGGGATTTCATTGTTGACTGGCATGATGTAGATGTAAAGCGTCCCTTGGACTGTGCGCTTGCCATCTGTCAGCTGTGCAGTAAGACTATCCTCTAGGCTTTCTGTGTCATCATGCATGTATGGCAGCATCCGTCCTAAGGGAAAGAGGGGGAGATCAAAACGAAAATCCTGGGTCCTCTAAAAACTCAGGACTCAGTGATCATATTATTTATGAAAAAGGCACCCCGGCTCTCCCTGTAATTTCAGATGTAAGTCCTGCTCTCTAAGCACCATGGATCTGGTGTCCTGGAAAGCCCAACCCTCTTCCACTGAAATAAACCCTTGCTGCTGCAGTGCTGATGCTCAGCGTTACAGCAGGACCTGTGTGATCCCACACAACTCACAGCCAACACTGTCACCCAAACTGATAGCTGAGGAACCCTCAGGAGAAGGTTTTGGTATTATTCTTCCATGGCAGACCAGCTGGCAGCTCAGGTCCCTCCCCAGAGGTAAAGGCTGAGCCATGGGAGCAAAGTGATGAGGAAATGTGGGATCAGGTTGCTTGTAGGAAGGGCTTAACTGGAAGTGGGACAGTCATCAGCCTGAATGCATGCAGGTAAACAATCCAGAGTTTGCTGAACCTTCACTGCTTGAACACACTGGGAAAAAGTGTTCTGAAGTTTGACTGCAAAAGAATTAAAGGAAAAAATATTACTAGACATAATTAGCTTCATCCAATAAAGGTTATTCTGGACAGCTAGCAAGAGATATGGAACAAAACAATCTTCACTACTTTGTTTTCTCCAAAGATTTTAAAGACATCTTATAAAAGCAGCACTTCCCTTAGGTATCCCCAAAGAACACATTGCCAATTGCAGGTGGTGTCATCTTCTGAACCCACCAGGCATCCACCAGCTCCAGCCCAGTCCTTCCAGCCTCATCTACCGTTAGATGGGGATGTTAGGATTATGGAATGTCATCTCTGGTGGCCCTGCTCACAGCTGACCTGTGTCACCAGCAGCCTGGACACAAGTGGGCTTCCATCAACCAGCAGTAAGACACACCACCTCCCACAGATAGATATTTTTTTGTTTCTTCCACAAAATAAGTATTTATGGAAAATGCATTTACATAACTAAAAAGATCCATTCAGCTGTTGAGTCTTTGTTGAGGAGAGGAAATCGCAGTAATTAACAACAAACTTTCCAGAGGTTTCTTACACCTGCTTTCTATCTTGCTTCGAGCAGCTCATACAGTCTGAACACCGAGTGGCCGTGCTGTGTGCAGGACCTGACATTCAGTGCTTTGCAATCCCAGGGCACATCCAGAGCACCCTGCAGCATCACAACCAAAACAGACAGGGGGTAGGGGGCCCTCCTCACATCTGCATCCCACAGCCTGCATGCAGCCCCAGCCCCAAAAAGCCTCACCTTCTTGCAGAGCTCAGCCTGCAGAATCGACCAGCTGGATTTTTTTTTTTTTTTTTTTTCATTTCAGCACTGGCTTTTCAAATTTACAAAACACACCCTTTGCATTAACGCCAGCCGTTCACTTCTCAGCTCAAACCCAAACCGTTTGGAGGCTGTTGGGGTGCCAAATCGCCCCCAGCCCGCAGCCGCTTCCTCTCTCTGCTCCCGCACCACTTCACATGCATGCTGCCCAGATGCCAAGCTGCGGAAGGAATTTTTTTTTCTTCTTCTGTTTTTTTTTTTTTCTTCCCCTGCTGCATCTGGCTCCTGCACAGGGTCTGCAGGCAGCGGTGCTGGCAGCTGGCACATGCCTTGGGTGGCTCCTGGGCTCCAGCTTCGCCGTGCTGCTGCTTCCGAGATGGGGCAGGGGGACAGCCAAGTTCCCCCGGCAGTTCTTGGGGTGAAAAAGCAGGAAAGAGAAAGAAAAAGAAGAAAAAAGAAAGAAAGAAAGAAAGGAAGGAAAGGAAGATGAAAAAATAAAAGGGAGGTGGTGGTGGTGAAAAGGGGCTGTTGGCACTTTGGCAACTTCGGCTGTTGGCTTGGGCACAAACCATCGCACGTGTGCCGGGCCTCACGTCCCTTTGGGGAGGCAGCCGGCCACTCTTGGCGTGGGGCTGGGGAAGCTGCCGAGGCCGGGGCTCGCTGCAGTGAGCCGTGGCTCCCAGCAGAGGCCATCCGCAGCCCGCACAAGCGGCCGCCCGCAGCCCCGCGGAGCCCCCGGCGCCGAACTCCCGGCCTCGTCCGGCGGGCAGCGGGGCTGGGGCTGCGCCGAGCTTCTCGCCTTGTGCTGGCGGCCCCGTCGTGCTCTACGAGAGAAAAGCAAAGAATAAAGGGTGCTGAAGGAAAGCCCGAGTCCCCTCCCTCAGACCTTGCTTGCGCTCAGCGGGGAAAGGCTGTGAACGTTGTGGTGCTCAGCACTTTGTGCTACCATCACACTTGGGCCAGCATCGCTTTTCGTATCAGAGAGGCTGAAGATGGAGGAGCTCAGCGGGACCATGAGGTCTGCAGCACAGTGCTGTTACCCACGGGTTGCCTTTCCTTTGCCTGCCGAGAGGAAACATGCACAGGTTGAGATTTCTGGGAAGGTTAAACTAGAACTGTTCCATGCAGAGCCGTGGGATGCAGGAGGTGTTTGGGCAAAAATATTTCCCAGCAGACCTTCTCTGCCTTTCTCATAAAAATGTTAAAGCTTACATGGAAGCGAACGCTTCCCTTCTGGTTTTTGGAGGCCAAAAAAGGGACCTATCCTGTAAACAAACTTCAGACAGGCAGAGGGGAAGAACGGCTTCTGCTGCTGCCCTCGCTGTGTCCACTGCTCCTGGATTTGCTTTCCCTTCTTTCACCCACAGACTGCTCTGTATCATCATTATCGAAACCTTCATTCGCAATATACGTTTTTTTCCTACTCACAGCATATGCTCACTGGAAAAAAAAAAAAAAAAGTACTGCGTGTAGCCCCATTGCAGGATCTTTTTTTTGCACTTCAATCTAGTCTATAATGTACGATAGAGCGCCAACGCTTTCATTGACATATAGCTTGTTCACTTGAATGTCACGGGAAAGCAAACAAACGCATCTGAACAACGCAGATAGCTGGTTATATGGCTAATCTGGCACGTTGCTTTGGTTTCGTAAATAAATTAGTTCAATCTCTTGAACGGGAAGAGAAACATGAAGCAGTGATCTCAATACAACTGCTGCCCTTCGTTACCAAGAGGGCCTTGCTCAATTAGAAACACCATTTGTTTTGATTACAGATTATCTGTGAGTAGAACCAAACCCTACCCAAATCAAACCCTACCCTTAGTGCTTTGCTGGAGCAAGGACTCGTATATAAAGGACCACATTTGGAGGCAGTTTCTGACCAAAACATCAAACAGTGATGTGAAGGCTGAGGGCTGGATGGAGCACAGGGCACAGACCAACACAACACCAATTCCTGTTAGTTTGGGGCTGCCAGCTCACCCTGATGGCATACCAAGCTTTAGCACATGTTCTGCCTGGGAATAAAATGCAGGATTTTCTTTCTTCCCTTTTTCCTTCCTTCTGGGTTGATATAGCTCATTAAAGATTTAAGATTTCAATTAAAGAATCACTTTGGTGAAAAACAAACAAGCAGCCCAACAAAAGTTAATATCCATCCTTACAACAGGAGGTGGGTTCAGAGCAGCCATGCTCTTCACACACATCAGAATGAGTTCAAACATGAGCAGAAATAGCCAGAAAGGCATCTGAGGTGTGTGACGTATAAAAAAATACATGAAGTGTTTAAATCAAAATAAATACAATTGCCACAAAAAGAAAAAAAAGAAAAAAAAAAAAGATAAAAAAAGAAAAGAAGTGTTTGAAATTATTATTTTAAAATAAAGCATTTCAGCTGTTATTTGGAATCATAAAAATTGAGCCTTTCATAAAATAGCCAGGCAAGATGGCAAAATAAATATTTAGATCCTACAGAAGCACTTCTGCCTTTGACTTTCCTGTTAGCCAGACAACAGCAGCAGATTTTTGGTCACCTATCAGCCCATTTGCTCTGTTGCAGAGGGGTAAGCTGGTGATCAGCTTGGTGCTTTGAAAACTCAGTTCCAACGTCCTTCCCTGAGCCACCTCACACAGTTCTGGACCCTCTCCTCAACCTTCTTCTTTTTCTGGAAATGGGGAGGATGACACTTCCCTTCCTGCACACTGGATGGAAGAGTGAAATGAAGATGGTGGTGCAGAGGGAATGGGATCCCAAGGGCTGTTCAGGTAAATCGAGGCAGCTCCATGAGCAGGCTAAGTAGTCCAACTCTTTGTTGGCCTGAAATCACAAAATTAAACAGCTTGACATATGAGCAGATGAAAACTCTGGAGCAGTTTGGTTGTACTGGGTTGGTAGGAAGGCAAAGCGTTCCACCTGAGGAGGTCATTTCCTTGGTCATAAAGTTCCTATTTATGGAACTTCTTTTAGCATTTCTTAGGGGATTGCCTACCATGAATGCTGCTAAAATTGCGTGTTCAGCAGGGGGGAAAGCCATGCCTCCAAAAGCTTGGGAGAACTGAAGGAAGAGAAATTGTCTCACCTTGAACGTCAAGCAAAACACAGACAGTTCTTGTAGTGATGGAAAAATTCATTGTCAAAGGCTGGTCCAAGCAAGGTGGGTGGACTTGTTAGCAGGACTTTGGAGCACTGTCACCTGTTAGCTTGGAAATCAGACCCCTGCATAGACGTGAAGGACAGAATTTCTCTGATTAACATTTATTTGACTGAGACATTTCTTTGAGTAAAACATCCAATCCCAAAATGAAAGCTTTCTTAAAAAAAAACCAAAACAAAACAAACAACAAACCAACAAACCAATGCACACTGCATCTGTTACACCCCATACTTAGCAATTCTGGAAGATAAAAATGTGCTTTATTTTGTCCCATATATGTCCCAGTTCATATATGGTCTATTTCAAGAGATACAAGCCCTTGCTCATAGTTTTCATAATCTTTCAAGCAATTTATGTGGAATTTGTCCTAAAGTAGCCAGATTCTGCACTCAGCATTCAGGATACTGAGAACATGATCCCACAGCACTGAACTTGGCACATTTTATGTCTCTAGCATCAGCAGAAGCAGGCATTAATCTCATACAAATTGTGGAAGAGATGTTCTGGCCTTCTAGAAGAGGAACTTCATGGGCATTTCAAGTGCAACACAATTTTAAAGGAGGCAGAGGTTATATGCACTCTCTGCAAATTAAATGTGTTTGAAGATCCAAGCAGAGCAAGTTGGGCAAATATCTCCCCATGAGATTCACAGAGCACCCGGTGGAATTTCAAAAAGCAACTCGTCAGAGTTTTCTGATGTGAGCAATTGCAAGAAGGCACCAGTCTGACCAATGGAAGTCAGGATGCCCTGCCAGCACACTCTTCAGCTACAGCACAAGTCCTGCTTGACTTGCCAGATGATTCAAAGAGACAGAGAACAGATCATGCTCTTCGTAAGTGAAGACCGCATTCTGTCCTCAGAATAATTCTTTAAATAAAAGTGGTATGGGTGGACAGAAGAGAAAAAAATACTCAGATCTCTCTTAGATCTTGTTGAATGGCAACAGTAGGTGGGTGCTTGAGTGCTCTCTCCACATACACAGAGCAGATACTCTGGCTTGCTGCTTGCAAAATTTATCTGCTGTTTCATCCTGAGCTGCTGTACTGCACATCCCAATAGTTTCTTCCCAGCCCTGCTGAAGCAGGAGAGATCCATCCAGGAAAGGGAAACCCAACCATCATCTCTTTTGTGCAACAAACTGGCTACAAAAACAGCTTAAAATCTGACCATAAGGCAATAAACATTTGCAATTGTCCATGACTAAGCTATAGATTTTATTTATGAAACAACCTGCCAAACCATTTCAGACAAAGGAAAGAGGGAGCTGGGAGTTCCTGGCTCCTGGCCCTGCTCTTGGTCCTGTACCCCAGTCCCATTTGTCCTTGTGACAAATACAAATAAACTGTTACAGAAATAACAGCAGGCTTAGAAGTTGTCAGAGAAGGTCCCTGTGCACCCTCAGGATGCTGTGGCAATGTCAGACACATATTTTCAGTAACTCTTATGCCAGTGCCCTTCGTCACCGCAAAGCACTCCAGCATTCTCCCAGCCATTCAGTGCTGGCATTTCAAAGGACACAGCTTGTTCAGGATCAAATACACAGCAGTTGTTGCCCTTTCTATTTAGGCCTTAAGCCCTGAATCAACAGTAAGAATCCTGGACATGGGAAAATACAGCTCTGACAAACACATAATTTAATTAAATAGACTGACATTGTTTAGGCAACAGCCCTTCCCTCTGATCCATCTCTCTCAGAACTCTTTGTCTTAATATTATGGTCTACTTGAAACACTTGAGCTCATGAATGGATTAAAGAGAGTCTCATTTGTTTTATTTATTATTTTTACTGCTGTGCTTGTCTTTTTACAAACGGGAGGCACAGCCCTCATTTAGAATTCACTGGAACATGCACATTCTTTCCTCCTCCTCTGCCCGGAGAGGGGGGGAAAAACAATAACAAAAAGATCACAACTGCTTCAAAAGTACAAAAACTCTTGGGTAATTTGTCATCAGCGTTTACAGATGAACAAAAACAGCTTTAGAACGCAATCACTTCAAAACCTAGATAGGATACACACTTGCTGTGACAGTAAATCTGGGGATTCTTTAAAAAGAGCAAGTATTTCACCCAATTGCTTTTTGTTCAAAATCTTGAGAAAGAGTCAACGTTGTGTATTTACCTTCTGGTATTCTCATTAAGTTCAGGCTTTGATTGTAAAGCGTAGGCCCTTGCACTCCCCCTAAGGTTGATCTCAGCGTTGTAATATCTCACTGTATTTGTTGTGTACCCCCTTGAAATGCATCAATGATGCATTATATCAGCAAGGACTCAAGCTCCCATTTATCTTCAAATAGTTCACAATCCGCTGCAGCATATTCTCAGTTGCAATTTTTGCTTTTAAGTTTGGCCACCATGTGTGTAGCATTAATTTCTCTGTTCACATGTAATTCATTCAGGGACTTACACCAGCTGAGAACCACATATGGAGGCCCAGATTTACAGTGCTTTTATTTTGTGCCATGGAAGCCTACAAGAAACAATTTTCTATTTGAATATTGAGTGTTTACAGAGGTCTTGTTGTTCACTAGAGACAGTGGATTATGAAATCATATTCTGCAAGAAACCCATCCAAAAAGACCTGACTGCAACTTTTATTAACTCCTCTTTGTTCCAGTGCTCACGGGGTTCTTATGGGGCAATCAAACATCGCTATTCCTCTCTCAGGGTTTGTGGTTTATTATTACTACTCACTACTTCAAAAAAAAAAAAAAAGAAAAGAAAAGAAAAGAAAAAAAAAAAAAGAATAGCCCATCCTCAGCCTGCTCCTGTTCTACCTGCTATTACATCAGCTTTGAGTAAGCAAGACATGGCAGCAGAGACAGAGATGAGGACTGGGACCTGGTCTGAACAGACCAACATGCCTGCCATAGCTTGGCTGGTGCTTATAGCTTGGTTCAGAAGATACACATGGGGATCTGTTTTGTTGAGAAACAGTCAAGAAATTATCTGTGGTGAGGGCATTTGCACCATGTAACTTACTCATGCCCCCAGCACAGGTATCTGTATCAGGAAAATAATGTTTGGGGTTCAGAATACACTTCTATGTTATTGCATTTGAGTCAGCTCCAAATGCAGATCTCCATCAGACCCTTCTGTGGCATTCATTTAGTCTTGTTTTGAGAAAATAATGACACACACTGAGTGACTAATGTCCCACATAATTAATCCTGTAGTTACTTATTTATCAAGATTTCAGTGGGAATGGAGCATTTTGTTGCAAAGCAAGAATTTCTGAACTTAAACCTAATGCTGACAGTAATCCTCGTAGCGAAGCTTCAGGTTGAAACCTCCCTGTGTCAGAGACCTGAGGAAACATCACACACCCACGGGAGAGAAGCTGGGGTGGAGATTAACCACCACAGATTCTCAGTCTCAATGGCTGCTGGAGGTAGCAGAGCTGAGTGGACATGGGATCTGGTCCCATGAAGTCTTGACAGCCTTCCTGGTGAAGGATGGGAAGTGTGAATTGACTCTAATTAGGGATTGCCCATGTGGCCTCCGATGTGTTAGTTTAAATCAAACATTAGTAACTGTCAATTTCTTCTTTCACCCAAGACCCAAATCCTGTAAACACGAGGACCGTAACAAATCCCTGAAGCAGGCTTTAGCGCACATGTATGGAAAACATACTAAACTATAAATACTGTATACCATATGGCATCAAGATTATCTAATTTCACTTCATAACTGGTGATAAAATGACCAATCAACTGACGTGCAGAACGAAATGCCAAGCCAACGATTCAGCTAGCCTTCAGACGGCTCTGAGGTCTCATCATATCCCATTGCACCCTAAAAATAAACACACACCTATTTCACTGGCACGAAGAGCATGAACATTGTGGGAATCTGGGCAGCGGGTCTGTCAGCAAAGCCAAAATTTGTTCTTGTTTCTCTGCAGGTATGCTAAAGGTGAGGATGCTTGATCAGGACACCAACAGTAGCAGAGGGAACATTTTGAACTACATTTATTTACTTATTGAAAAGGTATTTTGGAAAGGTGCTACTCATTTCTCAGATTTTCTGCATCATTCATACACCAGAGGTACATCACTATGGCTCCTAAGCTCTATTGTGATACAAACAATGGAAGAACCCCACTGTGCTTCTGTTACCACTACATCTTCATCCATTTTTTCCTCAGCAATAGAATTAATTTAATATTTGCACAAACCACAGCTCTAGTGTTCTTCTTTCCTTAATTACAGAAGGATCCTACTCCAGCAGTGAGGTATCAGCCCTCAGAAATAAAACAACAGTACTTTGAAGACCAGGATCAAAGTTATTTTTCTGTTCCTGAGTTTAACAGGATTTCATCATTTGATGAGTTCCGGGTGGAAAAGAGAGGAACCATCAAGGACCTGCTGAATGTTGTCTCTAATAGAAATCACAAAGGTGTCTGCGATGGTGCTTGAACATTAATGCTTAGGGAGAACATGGGTGATGTAATCTGCTTGGAGACACTAGAAGTCAAACAAATCTTGGAGTAATGCAAAAGATTTAAATGACAGAGTTTTAAAACGGGAATAAATAAGCATCAGCTTGTTTCAAAGTTAAACGCCAATGTCATCAGCTCTGATTTTGTGGGGGCTTAGCCCCAGAAGCAGCGAGATTGATCAGTCTCCAGATCCATTTCTCAGGAGAGTGCTGGAAAATGGCTTTGTTGGCTCGTTTAAAATTAGCTTGGGTACAGCAGTTATGAATATACTGTGCAGAAAATTGTGCACTGAATGATAAACAAATAGGTTGCTATGATTTGATGCTATTTTAATAGCTGGTGATTAACCAAATGAATGCCATGTGGTCGGGTCTGATTTGCCAAATGGTTCCTCTCTCCTACCATCCAGTCTGCTGTAAAGTAGTGCCCCATACAGCCATGTACTTTCACCATATTAAACTCCGATAAAATTTTAGAGGAATAGTAGCATACTGCAGGGTAGATACTCACGTGTATCAATGCCAGCATTTATCTTCTCAAAGCTAGCTGAGGGAAAGTCATATTGTGGAAAGATTTTGTCTTTGAGGTTCTTGGGGTTAAGTGCCTTTGGGACTTCATCAGAAACACTCCAATATTTCAAATGAATGCATGCATAAGATCCCCCATCCACCACAGACATACCTGCTGAAGAAGAAACCAGATTAACGTGAGTCTAGCTGTTCTGAACAAAGTGCAGCCTTGCCTCAGTTATCAAGAACTGGTCATCTGATGAAGCCAAGACCACACCATATTCCAAAAACAGCTTGATTTTCAATGCTGTGATAATCAGCTTGAGGACTGCTGAGATTTGGTGATAGAAGAATTTGAAACGGAGAGCCTGCAGAAGACAATGCACTATTAAAGTTAAACCAGAAGCAGAAAAGGAATCAGAGCCCTTCTTGCACACTTTGAAGTGGATTCATTTTGTGTCTGGCACCAGTCCTCTCCAGTCTGGGTCCTTTCCCAGACATCCCCATGTGAGCTACAGAGGTTGTGGCCTCAGATGTTCATCTTTGCTCCCAATAGTAGGCTATCCCGAGATAATGAGTGTGAGTGCCTTCAGCCCAGGTAGGCAAGACAGTTTATCAGAGCTGCTGCTGCCCACACCAGGGACATGGCTTCTGCACTTCAATAACAGCCATTACAGCAAAGCTTGTCCTGCCTTGTATCACTGCGTCAGAGAGACGCGTAGGATAAAGACAAGGAGATATAGATAGGGGATAGGACAAGGGGAAATGGTTTCAAAGTAAAAGAGAAGAGATTTAGATGGGATCTAAGGAAGATCCTTCCTTATTTGGACAAGGAAGGATTTTTTTTTTACAATAAGGGTGGTGAGGTGCTGGAATAGGCTGCCCAGAGAGGTGGTGGAAGCCCTGTCCCTGAAGACACCCAAGGTCAGGCTGGACAGGGCTCTGAGCACCTGATGTAGCTGGGAGTGTCCCTGTTCATTGCAGAGGACTAGATGACCTTTAAGGGTCCCTTCCAACTCAAAAGATTCTGTGATTAATAAGTCCACTTTGGCATTTTATGTCTAAGTCTTGTTCTATATACATAAGTTGGAATTTTGCCTTTTTTATTTTTTTTAGCATGGGTTGTTTTTATGGGAGAACACTCTAGTTGGCACCTTGGCACTGCCAGCAGTATGTCTCAGGTGTACAGAGCCAGTGCCTCATTGTGTCCCCTCGGGGTGCATTAATTAGCATGACTGCACTGGCTCATGTTGCTGCCCAGTTCCAACTAGTGCCAGAGGTCAAACTGTCCCCTGACTGTCACCCATTTGAGCTCTGAATAACTCTTCATGTGGACAATGCAAGTTAGCATTCCTCTTTGAGGGGAGTGATGCCAAACGAACCTCTTGCTTCTTTGCTGAGCATCTTCCTCACTCTCTGCTCACTCTGCAGAACATCTCCTTTGGATTTGACCTCAGAAGCAAAGAGGTGGGATGGTGCAGAAAAGGCTGGAGAAAGAAGAGATAAAAATAAGATGAAAAAATAAGATGAAAAACAGGTGTAAACAAAAAACTGCGGTGTCAGTACACACAGCTTAAGAAGGCTAAGTGAATGCCCTGACCCAACAGGATGTGAGGTTGTGCTGAAAGAGGGACAAAGCCTCCCACTGCTTTTACATCATGATTTTCAAGTAGTCACCTATTCTGTACTACGCTTGAACAAAAAGGATAAAGAAAATACCAACATTTCACATAAAAATTTCACTTCCTTGAGAAAATAGATTTGAAAAGGGAAAAATGGCTGAAAGAGTTTATTAACTCTGTAATTTAATGACTCTCACTCAGAATTCTCTAAGTCCTTTACAAATAATTCAGACCCAATGCCACTGCATACCTCAGCATGAATGCTGCTTTGCGTAGGCAGCTGGACATCTTGTATACTTAAAAAGAAAAAGTGCAGTTTAAAGTGCTTTGCTGAATTGCATAAAAGAGCAGATTAATTTTTGTCCCCATTCTGGGAATGATAAAATGGGGACATGGAAGGTATTAGTGTCAGTGTTATCAGAAGACTCCACGAATGGTGGTTTCTTCCACCTTTTAGGAATGACAGTCGGAAGCACTGGGCAACACCACTTTCTTCTGCTCTTGTCACCAGACAATGCTTCCTTTTTCCCCAGACAATCACAATTCCTGTGTTATTTGCATTTCATTTCTCCGTTACATGAGATAGCCGTGTTGTGTTGCTGCACAAAGAGGGGCTTTGTCTCCCAACCAAAGGCAGGCAAATAACTGGCTATTGAAATTTATAAGGAATGGAACAATGTGACAAAATGCCATGCTGCTGGAATGCTTCTGCTCAAGAGCGTGCCTGCACAGATGGAGCAGAGCCTTGTCACCAGTGACCTTGCTCGCTCTTCCGCACCAGTTGCATTTTCCAAGTTCCTTACTCCTGCTGCAGCTCTGGACCTTCCATTCTCAGTGGTATTGCAACCCGCCAGCATGCATCTCTGAACAGGAACCTCATGAGGCAATCCTTTTAAAAGAAAAAATAAAATAAAAACAAGATTAAAACGACATCACACTGATGTTGCAAAGCAAGTTATCTCTGTGTTGGTGTAGCATGATCTCCTGCCCTCCAGTGCCTGCCCATTTCAGATGTCCTCATCATCCCAGACAGAAGCTCCAGTGCTAGCAAACCACCACAGCTAGTCAGCCAGGCCTATCCAGCAGCACAACCTGAGCCACTCAGCAATTGCATTTTTCATGCAATCTGTAAGAAGTTGGGATTAGATTCCCGTTTCATCATTTTTGAGTCATTACTGACTCTACAATAAACATACATCCAAATGACAAACCAGGCCATAAAACGTCTAGGAAAGCTGAGAGCTTCCTGACACCTCCCAAAACTTCAGGCAGAGCACGCAGTGATGAACACAAGCAGCCATGAACACCACACATTCAAGCAGCTGTATGCCAGGAGAGCATCTGCACAGAGCTCAGCACTCTGTGTAGATGCCCTGGGCAGTGCAGCACAGAGAGCACCGTGCACCCAACAGTCCCTGGTTTTCCCTTAAGAGCTGAAGTGCTTTTTCAAGAGTTGTATTAAAATGCATCAAACCAGGAAAATTACTCTCAGAACACCAAGCCCCGTCTTCACCAGGTAAATTTCTATTCAGCCTGCAGCATAAGCAAAGACTGCAGGATCTACAAATTGTAATTAACTAGCTAAAGTAGGTCAGGACTGTATATCGCAGCACAGAGGTACTCTGGCTTCAATGATTTCAAATATTTTGAGAAGCAAACTGAAAACACTTAGTCAAATTAAGTGTTTTCTCTGAGCTGTCAGCATTGCCAGCATTGCCAAGATGAACAGGATAAATTGGATTAGATGCAGTCTATACGCTTCAGACCCTAATGGAAAAGGATCCAAAATGTAAAGCAAAGCACAGAGGCAAAGCAAATATTATATATTGTCGATGAAGCTGCAGATCTCAGCTTACTGATTAGCCAAATAGTTTGAAATAGCACGACTCATCTCCAGGAGAAGCAGAGCACTGCTGCTTGCTCCTATGCAATCCAGTTTGTGACGGTGCAACAACCTCTGCCTGCTCACTGAGGAATTTGCAGCTGGTGAAACAGCCTGGTAAGTAAATGTTCACTTAGGTTAAATATGAAAAGTGAAATCATGTTAGACAACATAACCTCGCATGACTTGGGCCACTGCTTATCAGCAGGCATAGATGCACCATTCAGATCATGAACTGAGAGAGAAGCACGAGGTCACAGACATGGATGAAGAGCTTCATCAAGGTAGAACCATTCACTTTTCATTCCATGATGGCAGAGAACAGTGCTCCAGGGAGAAGCACAAGGTCCAGCAGCCACGTTCACAAGAAACATGCAGACCAACCTGAGAGCAACACTCCTCAAGTGTTTATAAAAAAATTAATACTTAAGCACAGGCTTAGCTACCCTATTTCAGCACCAGTTAGTGCATCTTTAAAAAAAAAAAAAAAAAAAAAAAGTCTTGTTTTGAGCACAGCCTCTGCAGTTTAAGGCAAGTCCAGTGAGCAGCAATTAGTGCCATTAGCTAACAGAGATCCCTATTACAGGGGAATTAAGATTTGGAAAACAGGCAAAGCAGCAAAAGAAATGAGTACTGCAGCAGCGTCTCCTATAAAGATCCTCAGAGTGCTGCAGTGCTTAATAAGATACCAGATGGAAACTGTCTGAAACCTGTGGGTTGGGACATTCATTGGGTGGGAGGCAGGGTCAATCACAGCTGGAGGTTGGAGGGAGCACCCTCGGATCCAACTGCCACCCTCTGCCCCTTTCACCCATAAAGTCAGCACATAACCTCCCATTCTCAGATGTTCTATGCCCCAATTTTGAAGTTTCTTGTCTCCATTTGTGAATTGTTCAAAATCTTTCCCCTCCACTAGATGCAATCCACCCTTTTTCCATGGCAGCTTACTTGCTTGCCTTATGCGTCAATTTTAGCTATTAGTGTAAATAGTTTTGGGTTGAGTCTCATGATAGACTCTCCATTCTCCTGATAATCCTGCTAGGTTTTCTCTATCCTAATTTTGGTCTGACTTTGTCTTTCTAGAGCTTGCATGCCCAGATGGTGCCTACCCAATGCTCTGCAGCAGCACTAATTCATGCTGGGAATCCATGACTTCATGGACACATGAGCACTGAGCACCTCAGTTAAAGCTAAGGGTTCTCCAGGTTGATTGGCTCTCTTCACCCCTCTACCCTCATCCCCCCATTCCTAAGACAAAGCATGCAAAACTGGCCAATGTCCTGGAAAAATTATGCACAAGGTTGCAAAGGAAATCAGTGGTAAAATTAGGAATAAACCTCAACTAACTCATTTACTTAAGCCACATGAATACAAATATCAAACAAGAGTATCTAAAACATCAACAAATTATGATAAGTAGCTAAAACACAGAAGTTGTCATCACCATGTCTGGACAGAATTTTGACAAGTCCTCAGATAAATCTTCTCCATCTCCTTTTTCCACAGACAGTTGATATTTTGAACAGAAATTCTCAAGTCAAAAGATGTACATCAATTTTTAGTTCTAGCAAAAAAAAAAAAAAAAACCAAACCCAAAAACTAGACACACAAAGCACATGCTTTACACTGAAGCCTTTTTACATAAAAACCTATTCTTTTATCATGAAGTGGGTTCATAAATTGTCCAGCAATTTCTACATGGTATGGTTCCCAGTGGAGAACAATTACAGGTGCATGTCAGCATCTGTTCACATGACAGTGTACAAACTGAGCTGGGCAGTTCCACCAAACATTAAAGAGGGATCAGCTTCAAAGTTCAGCTTTAAAAAAGCGTGTGCAGTAATAAAATAAGAAATATCAGTTATGTAAGTAAAGAAGCTTGTGTGTAGCATTTAATTCCATAAACCGAGGTCTCAGTGCTGTACTGAAGTGACTTTCTGTCATGTCCAAACTCAATTGCATCTTTAAGAAAATAAATAAAAACAAAAACAAAAACAAAAACAGCTCAAAGAGAACCAGAGGAATCCCTTGGAATGTGTTTCAAAGGATCCAAGAGGCACAGAAGACCTAACTTCCACAAATGCTCGATGCAGCTGATCTCAAGGCAGATATGTATTATTTAATAGAAGTAGGAGGCATGCACTCAGCAAAACAATACCCACCACGAGCAGGATTCCAGCAGGTAGCACAAAACTGGCAGTGATGAGAAAGTCCACTCTGCCCATGGGATGAGTAATGGTGTTGCTGAAAAGATAGCAGGGAAAGTTCCATCCTAACTCAGAAGCTGCTACCATCACAGGTGGAAAGAGGAAATTAAAAGCAGGCAGCAAAAGATGGAAGCAGGTTTTGACCTCAAAAGAAAGATAAACGTGTTGAAGTAGTGCTCTTCTCATGGCCGATGGCTGGAGTGGAGATCTGCCAAGTTTCATATCCATGCAGCAGTGACCAGTTGCTGTGGTAGAGAGGTGAATGATAACTGGTACAGACAATACAAACCCAAAATAGCAGCAGAGAAGTTGCTTTTTTTAATCTTCTGTGTAATTAATGTACTTTTTAAAATGATCGTCCTTTAATGTTCCTTCACTTCTTCAAATATACTTGAGAAAAGGAACAGCATTGTATTCCGTTGTGTGTTTAAGCATAGTTTCAAAGTAAAGGCAGAAAAGTTGCATGGCAAAGAAACTGCCAAGAAAAATATAACATTTAAATAATGGCCCCACTTAAGACAACAAGGATGATAGGGCAGCCCGAGTTCAAAGAATTTATTCCAGGTAATTCAGTGCAGCAGCCTGAGAGGTCTAGGGCACAGTGCTGGGAATCTAAGTGGTCTGAAATCACTCCCAAAGCAGACTGCTTAGCATTTGTTTAGGAAGCCTGGGCAATAAGTTACAGCACTGTGTCATTGCATAATCGTGCATGCAAGCCTAGCAAACCCAAGGTGAGTAAATGCAACAGGCTGACCTCCAGGCAGGGCATTTCTGCAACACAAACTACTGAGTTGCAAGTCTCAAAGCAAACAGAATGCTTTATATTTTACAATTATTTTGTGGGACTATTACCTGCTGTGGTTGTAATAGAAAAGAAGAAACAGTAGCAGATGTTAGAAAGAGAAGTTTATAATGTTGATTTTCCTTTCTAAATGTGTGCCAAAAGTCAAATTTGTTATTAACACAGTCTTGCAATAAACTTGTTTTAATAAATTAAGTGAAATATATTGAAGCAGTACCTTTCTTCCAAACATTATATATATAAATCCAACCAATGAATGAGATGAAGTGATCATAATCCCAACTACAGGTCTTTGAAGGGATAAAGTTCAGCTTTTGACAACCATCACTGCTTCTGCAGCTGCAGGGAGAACATTTTCTCCACCTCAATTTATGTTTCCTTTCCTTCAATTCTACAGCTGATTGAATCAGCTGCAGACACTGATGAGCTGAGGCACAGGAATGTTTGTTTCTTCTCTTCCAAATGATGAGGGCAGACCAACGTTAAAGCATGATCCACTACTTCTGAATCCTCAAGGGACAAATGGTGACAAAACCATCAGACTGATTAACTCGGGGCATTTTTCCATTGTCAATAATTTATCAAGTTTTAAAATATCAGATATGCTTCACTTTCATTTTTGATACATGGAACAAGTTTCACACAGCCTGAGTTAGCAAATAAAATGCCTCCTTAAGGCAGTAGTTTGTAATTTTGCTTGAATTGCAATTTTCATCCAAAAGCCATTTGTCACAAATGAAAAACGTCATCACAGTAATTGGAAAGATCAAACCCTGTATCCTAAGATGATGCAGGGCAAACAGGGACAGGTAGAAGTCCCAGTGTTAATGAGAAGACAATAGAGGCCCTGCAGTTTTCATGAGTCCCAGAGACTGAAGTCACTTGGAGTAGCATCCTTCTAGGTTCAGTCCCCCCGAACCTAAATCTTGCAGAGCCAACTATGAGATGATTTATTAAGGCAGGTCTATTGCCTCTTAGTACCTTCTGTACAGAGCTAGATGACTTTTTAATGAGTATTAAGCTATCTTATTTACAGGTATATGCTACGCATGATCTGCCTGTTTCTTACAAACAAGAACCAATGTCCTTGTCCTGCTGGTGAACAGTGAGACTGAAACCCTCCATGGGAGCATGACTTCATACTACTAACGCAGAACAAATTTTAAAACATCTGACTTAGATCGAGGCTAAGAGCCCTGACATTTTAAATCATTTTTGATTCAATTAATTTTCATAATTAAAGAAAAAAAAAAGTTGGGGGGGGAGAGAGAGAAAGAAAGTACAAACATTGCCACAGAGATCAAAAGTCTATCCTACCGATATGTACACAGGAGATGGATCTTCAAATTGCATCCAGTCAGGAAAACTGATCCACCATGACTCTTGCCCTTTGTATCACCCCGTGTGCTGGAACCCAGGCAGTCACGTACGTCAGCTGTGTGCCACCACCTTCATCATATGTCACACAGAGAGCTCAGAGGGGATTCCAGCTGCCCCCCAGAACTCAGCCCAGCCTGCAATACCTGTTGTTGTGGCTCTGGGGCTCATGCTCATCCCATAGCCTACCCAGAATATGGGAAGATAAGGGATGGATGATTTCCAAGGACCAGTGAAAATAAAATTACTATTTGCTTCCACATGCTACAAACAACCTGCTGCTTCCCCATCACACTGGTGTCAGAGACAAATCTTCTTGTTGGGTACCCTTAAAGGAACAGCATATTTAGAATCACACTCCCAACCCTCCCTTCCATTGTCGTGGTCAGTTGACCAGTGCCTGCTCATATCAATCTGGGGTACAGGAGCCTTTCAGAACATAGAGAATACACCAGTCCTGCATTCTTCTGTGTTCACCATCATGACTTTTACTTCTAGTCATGTTGAATTTTCTTACCAGATCTTTTTTTCTCCTCAGACAGGATAAAAAAGTAGAAGTCTATCATACCATCAAGCAAGACTCAATGTTCCAGAGAGAATTCTGGTTTTGAGTATGTTCTCAGGTTCCACAGACAACTAGAAAACAAAATATTTCAACTAAATATATTTCGCATGCTTTAAAATGTATGTATTACATATTTATACTGCTGTCTACAAGCCTGGCCAGCCCATGTTCATCATGGCACCATGGCTGCGGGCTCTTACCAGAAAGGAAAGCGCCTATGGAAGTCAGTGGAGATGCACTGGTGTGCAATGGAGCAGAGGCTGCCCAGAGAGGCTATGGGGTGTCCTCCTTGGAGTTCTTCAGAAGCCACCAGGAGGTGGGTCTGGGCACTCTGATCTGGGTGTCCTGCTGGGCAGGGGTTGGAGCAGATGGACCCAGGGGTGCCTTCCCTCCTCCACCTGTCTGTGACTCTGTGATGCAGCTTCACCAGAGGCCAAAACTCACAAAGAACGTGAATGCAAACCATCAGAGGTACAGCATCCAGAGAAATGCAGTCAAAAGAAAATACATCAGTTCGCACAAAAATAGCATATTTTCTATTTTTGCCATGAAAGAGATGAAGATTTTCCTCACGTGAGCTGGAGATCTGCCCTACAGCATTCCCTGCCATCTCCAGGTGACACAGCACAGCACAGACCACTTTCTGACCCTAAAAATGAAATCTTAAGTAATGTTAATTAAAGAATCGGAGTCACGGTGTGGAACTGCACACCACTGATTTCGCTGGCCCTGCATGGCCTGCTGGGAGCAAAAATCCCCTTGCATTACCCAGGCTTCAAATTCAATCCCCACATTAAAAAAAAAAAACAAAACAAAACAGTCAGATGTCATGGTTTATGGAAACAGTAGCAGACATTTCTCTGTATGCAGATTATTTCTAAAGGGTTGAACTTAGAGAAAATAGAGAAAAAGAAAACAACCAAACAAAGCGGTCTCTCCCAATGTTATTGACACGCTAAATCGCAGTCCTGCAAAGACTTAAAGTCACAGTTTACCTCTGCAAACCAGGCTTTCCAAACTGCCTGCATTCTTCCCAAATCTGCAGTCAGTAGTTCCCGTTGGCAGGTCTCCAGCAGCCCCTGAGTTCAGAGAGGTCTCGGTTTTACTACCGACTCATCACCAGCTGAAACTTCAGGCCATATGAATGGGGCCCCATCTGACAGCCTTATTAACACAAATGATTTTTATTCTGCATGCCTGGGTAAGCCATGGGCACATGCCTGCAAGATCAAGGCCTTGGTCATTAATAACTTGGGCAATCCTTTCACCTAGAAGCCACACTTCGTCTACAAAGAAACCTTTCCGGGAATCTTGTAAAAAGATTGATGAAAATTAAACATCTACTTAGTGAAGCTGAAGTAACCAATATATGATTAATACTTTCCAATTATATTTCAGTACAGTACATTGCTGAGTTTGTTATTACCTGCACTCTTAACACTCCATCTGCAGTGTTAAATCCATCTGTTGCTGAAAATATGACTATATCTTCAAGGGTTTCTGAATCATCATGCTGGTACCTTTTAACATAATTATAATGAAGAGTGATATTCATTATCCAGCGGAAATTAGAAACCTATAAATAAGAGGGGAGGGGAGCAAGGGAAGGACTGAGGGCCAGCATTGCCCATTCTCACAATTGATCGTCTTGCCTGCTCCAACTTAAAATATTGCTACGGGCACTGGACTTGGCACCATCAGTTCCACTGGTTTCACTGATATTTCCCAGTGCCTACCAGGGGGACCCAGTCCCTCAGTTTATTCTGTGAGATGGATGTAGGCGAGACAGCAGGTGTCAGTGTGAGTGTATGGAGGCAGCAAAAACTGAAGGAGTGCATCCCACAGTCCAAGTTTCCAATGGGGCAGGACTCCATCCTTGGCAAAGTCCTCACCCTCAGGAGAAGGAACTAGAGCTGAACTAGGCCTATGTATCATGGATGTTAGCAGGTGGGGTGGCAAGGGGAAAAAGCTCCAGACATTGCTGCCTTTGGAGAGTACTGAAAGTAGAGGGTGCTGTTTCTAAACACTTGGTACAAACTAACAGAATAGATGTGTCAGGTTTTAATGCATGTATCTTGGATGTTTAAAAGTTACTTTAATATATCAACAGCTGGTTTAAGTGTGCCTGCAGGTAATAGAAGGAAAAGCTTATGACAGAGTCTTCCCTCATCTCTGTTCCCCTTGACCTCCTTCCCTCCCCTCACTAGGACTCCAGCTCACTAAATCAGAAGGCTCCCTGTCAAAAGTTTTTTTTAAATATGTGAACTATCATATACACCATTAGGCAGTTATAGATAGGATGTAGACTTCACTTTCCCCCAAATCCCACAGCAGAGCAGTTATTCTCTAACCCTGTGTAGTAACCAGCAACAAAGGTTTTTTTTTTGTTTTTTTTTTTTTTAAGAAGAAGAACTCAAATTCAGCAACTGATTTTAAAATCCTACTTGTCCTAAAGACTAAGCAAAGCTCTTTCCTCCATGGCAAGTCCATGCAGTTCAGTGGACTCAGGTAGAGGAGGTTCCTTAATAAGAAAAAGATTTCAGATCCTCATGAGAGCATTAAGCAGAGCTGTACTTCGTTGCAGCCAGAGGGACCCTACCAGATTCCTACCAGCCAGTAAATCTGTGTGATCCTCTGTGTGAGCTGGAATAGATGCCCTGATGTTAAGGTGGTGTATCCAGGCTCCTGAAACAGCAGCATTCTCCCACCTCCCAGTTTCTGCCCTACAAATTCAAAACCTTGAAACACATTTCAGTAGATCCAAAGGCTCTACAAGTCCCTATTTTGCAGCTTAACAGGGCTGCCTGGAATCTAACTGGCATGAGTAATGTCTTATTTGTCAAACTTGCAGGACTGAAATTGGATGAAAGATCATTCTAACTAGCACAGGAGCCATAATGTTTTTGACCTGTCACCATGAATTTAAGTGGCAAGTAGAAAATCAGTTTGATTAAATATTTCTTCCCACTCTACTGCTCATAAAGTACA
The DNA here is from genome assembly GCF_987193195.1 of Phasianus colchicus. NCBI lineage: Eukaryota > Metazoa > Chordata > Aves > Galliformes > Phasianidae > Phasianus > Phasianus colchicus. The sequence continues at coordinate 29,494,127 of NC_143444.1, forward strand.
GTCCCCTCCACTGAGTAAAACAGAAAGCAGATAATGTTAATCTCTCTTGGCCTCTAACACTGGTGGGAATGAAAAGCTTTCTTAATCTTCCCATTCCAGAAAAGTATTTGCCTCTATCCCTACATTGCCATCTTCTGTCAGATGCAAGCATAGCACGGGGCCCTTAGGAAGCCACAGAGTACCCACAAGGGCATAAGTTTTTAAGAAAAAATAATCTCACCTCTTGGTTTGACACAGACTAAAATGAAAAAATAAAAACAACAAACCAAAACCCAACAACCTACATGACAAGGAAAGGGCAACCTGCTTCCATCCAAGGCTACCAAATCAGAAGCTGCTGTGACTGCACTGCAATACAAAGATGTTTTTCTCCTTGACATTTAAACCAGGGGCTGGGTGTTACCCTGCAGGGCTGGTTTTCCAGACTGATAAGTTACTGTGAAGAAGCTTTCTCATCTATAAAAGAAATCCACAGGGTTAATAGCCAAAGGTGCATAGTTAAAGGGTGGCTTTGAGAAAGATCAGAACAAGACCAAAAAAAAAAAAAAGATTTCAGTGCTTCTACAAGGCTTGGAGATTTAAAGAAAAGAAAAAAAAATATTAAAAAGGAAAAAGAAAATAGAAGTGTAGCAATTCAACTACTGATATTACTAATAAAGATATGGCTTTCATTGTTATTTTTGGAATATAATTGGCGATCATTTTCTATTTGTAAGCTGACATCAACCTCAGAAGTTATTAGAAGTACATGAAAAATGTAATGGAACAAGCTCCACATGGAACACATTCAATGAATAATTTTCATTCATGTAGAAAATGCCAGACTGGCTACATTGAAGGAACACAAGAACCTCATGCAAGCTTTATACTCTAGCTTTGACAAGAACGTGCTTCCTGATATAATGCAAGAACACCTCAAAACTAGTCAGACAGCAAGTGTGTGGAATAAACCATGTAGCCTATTGAGGAGCAAGGGGAATGGCAAACCTGAGCTTTTCAAGAAACATGGTGAAATTTTTCCAAAGATGGAAAACATTTCATGCAGTGAATTTTCCTACCACTGAGTCAAGTTCTTCTAACACTTTTATCTATGACCTGTCTCCACAGCTGAAAGTCAAGAAGATGACAGTGTATATTAGAGCCAAGTAGAATCACTGATAAATCCCTACAGGGCTTGGTCTACTCAAGGACTGAGAAACCGATTGCAGCCACCACGTGCATCTCTGGGTCACCAGCAGAAAACCATACACACAGTGAGCCTGGGCCCAGCACTCTCTGAGGATGAATGCGAGCATGCTAGTAGGGAACAGAAACATCAGAGTCAGGTACAGCCCGCCTTTTTCATTTTCTAGTGGTGAACATGACATTGGGGCTCAAGGATTTGGCACATAAGCCACAAATCAGTGATGTCAGATGTTCTTGTTTACCTGGATGATATCAGTTTAGGAGTAGCAGGACTTCAGTGTTTGGTTGGTTTTTAGGCTGAAAAATTAGCATCACTAACACTATAAAATCTGTAAGATGGAAAAAATAGATGTTAGATCTTTTCCCTATCACCTTATAAACTGTAATTCAGCTCAGCAGTTTCATACTCATCCAGGAGAAGTGTGAGAGAAACAACGTAGTAACTGAAGACGTACATTAATTGTCTGGAGACTCAGAGTCTGGAAAGCAGAGGTGATGCTTTGTGATGCTGCAAGTCTCTGACAGCAAGTTGCTGTGTAGTTCCAGGAACTCCCCCAGCAGTTAGTCTTCTGCTTGTCTAACACATCAGTCTCCAAGATGGCTTAAAAACAGAGATACAGCATACAGTATCTGATCACCAATTGGTTCTGATCTGCAACTCCCATTTCAGCTCTCAGTTCATCAGTCCATGAGAATTCTCTTTCAGTGTTTTTTGTTTTTTTGTAGTGTCTTGACATTTACTGTATTCATTTCAGCATTCCAAAGAAACATGCCAACTGAATCAGCGTTCCTAAAGAAAAGAGAAGGAAAAGTTAGTTGTGGGGCAGGTTTGGGGTTTGTTTTTTTTTTTTTTTCCTTTTATTCTCACACGATTTCACACTGGTGAAATTCCAGAGCAACTCTGCTAATTTTTAATCAAGTTATTAATGTAAAACAGGAAATACTCCTGTCAAAACATCACATTGCTTTTATTACTGATGAGTGGCTTCGGCCATCTCATCTCTGCTCATTCTCCTGCTCTGCAATATTCTTCTGCATGGCCCTCAAACTATTCAAATGTTACATCACCTGAACTGGACTCAGAAGACACCAGCAGAGGTGTTTCAAGAGGAACCATCTCCTTTCTGCATGGTTGGTGATGACACCATTCACCAGGAGTGGTAAGCCATCATCTTTATGCAGGATGGCAATGGGAGCCTAATGCTTTACCCTCCATCAAATATTAACACAGTGTAATCTTTGTGTGTCACTATCACTGTGCTAGTAGTAAGCAACTGCATGCTCAATGGTTTCTAACTGCGCACTTGAAGCTTTTGCCTCCTGTTATGTAAATGCAAGGAGAAAGTTACCATGTGCTCTTTCTATCAAAATAAATTACCAATAACATTTTCACTTTTAAGCAGATAAGACACATGTCTTCTGTTCACTGTGTAAAGGCTGGATCCACTTAAAACCAACAGGAGCCTTTTCATTCACTTCAGTGAACTTCAGATGAGGTTCCAAAGAAGTGACATGGTTATTCCTCCACTCTCAGCTATACACTGGACTGTTCTTAGTAACTTGCCTGAACTCTTTGCACTCTCACTTCAGAAATTGCAGAGCATATATTTTGTTTTTCCAAAGAACTTCTGTTCTTCTTTCTATATAATACACAAAAGACTCAATTCCTTTCTCAGGAAAATTAGGAAGATAATTTTTGTAAGAGAAACCACGTTTAGATTTTGTAGGCACTGGATTGCCCACAGTTTAACCCACATCTGCCACAATACACCTCACACTGTGATAAATCCATATTAAGGACCTCACATCACCAAGAGCTGTACAGTCTCCCCAGTGTCATTTGCAGCAGCCTGTAGGGTATCCTACATGATAGCACAAGACTTTCCTACTAAGAAACTGTAAGATGGTGTGTCATAGAGTTCAGGATTGGCATTACTCTTCAAAAAGAGGTACACAGCAGAATACAAGAAGTGAAACTCTCCTAAATCCAATTTTAGCAGCTGATTTGGAGAAGGGAGGTTTTATAACGTTTCTTGAGCTAGGAGGAACCCTTCTGTTACCACACTAATTAACGTTGAGTCTGATACCACAGCACTTTCCTGCATCAAGGGAATTCTCACAGCATTCATGACTGCAGCAGGCGAGGATGAGCACCAGCTCTCCCCATTTAGGCATCCTGCTTGCTGTGTGCCAGGGCTGCATCAGCTGTGGGTCCTTCCAGAGCAAGATGCTAAGTGGATGATTTGACTTCAGGGTAGAAAAGTTACTGAAAACCAGAAAGAAACAGTAAAGTTTCCTGCAAAGTACAAGCAGGAAAGTTATCAGAAAAGCAACGCACTATTCCATTTCTCTCACATTTTCATTAAAAAAAAAAAAAAAAAGAATTATTATTTTTGTTTTAAATACTGTCTTGTTTGGTTCCACTTTCAGAAAGCTTCCAGCTAAAAAGACCGTATTTAAATAAAAGATTTCATCTCAAAGTTTCCAGGCTAGTATGTACACACGAAATAACCACTGGGTTTGTGTTATCCTGAGAGATCGCCACAGCATAAATACCAACAGCCCATCCACAATAACTGATTCTTTCAGAGTACTTAAGAAGCCTAAAAGACCTCAAGGTTGTAACGCCTCCTTGTACTCTCACTCTGGAGCTACAATTCTCTTAAATTGAAGAAATGCTGCTAATTTTTTTTTTTTTTTTCCCTCAAATCAGCACATGGTTTCTTGAAAAGAGAAAAGAGTCCTGAAAAATATCTGTATATTTTTCCTTTTCAACACACCTGGGAGGCTCTGGAATCATATCTTAATTTTCCACACCCTGAAAAGTTCTTGGGGATTCCTTTTTGGCTGTAGGAACTAAATGCACAAATATTTTGAAGGATGTGGCTTTAAGCACCTATAGAAATGTAACAACAGTAACACAGCTGGACAGAGAGTGACACCATAAGTTCAGGTAGCAACAAGCCACATACACTGACATTTACCTCAAAAAATCTCAGGAATTCCAATGCTCAAAAAGCTTTAAGCAATAAAGCACTTATCATTTAATCCTCAGAAGGCTTCAGAGTTTATCCTTGAATAGTTAGAAGACTTGACTATTACTAAGCAAATAAACACACAACTCACTTGCAGTCAGGTAGCCGCACTGACACAATTAGCATCCATAAAGAACCATGACCAAAGTTGTTTTTCTTAAAACACCCATCAGACTTCACTCAAAGCCATAACTCCTCTATCCCAAATGTACCTGCACAGACATATTAACACGCACTTGAAAGCACTGTCAGCTCACACATTTCAAGCATGATCACATATAACCCTTCACACTCGTGTTCCACCAAACCTTTGGAGCATCGGTCTTCACACTTCTTTTGAAAAATGGGCTGCAACAGGAGAACTGCTCACAAACACATTATCAGTTGCTTGAAATGCAGCCTAACAAAACAAGCAAAACAAACACTCCCAGAAAGATTAATGCAGCACTTGCTGACTGCAAGCTTGCTTTGGATGTAGTACAGCAGCCCTGGCTGCAGACAGCCAGGCTCCATTACTTCATCGTCCTGTCTTCCAGGGTGACACATCAGGTGGCAGGTAGCAGCTCTCCTATCAGACACATCCTGCTGAGTGAAGGTTGTAGCTTTCTATGCACGGTTCTCCAGATGGGTGAAGTATCCTGCAGCAGGTGGTTAGCAGCGCCCAGTGTTAGCTTGTCCTTTGGCATTTCTGCATCTTCAGCACCATGAATCACAGCTGCAAGTGTACGAGGATGTACTGATCAGTTCGTAAGACAAACACAGTCATAAACACAACTTGGGGATGTGTTTGGAACAGCTCCCTTTATCAGGACATAAATAGAAATGTTTTCTGTTTACAAATAAGAAGACAGTGAATCTTTTGCATACACATTAGTAGAATCATGTGGATTCCCATAGGCAAGTGTATGCACGTGTGCAAGTGTGTATGGATAGACATCAAACAATTCTTAGATGCATCGACAACTTACTGGGACAATACTATAGAATTAACAGTTAAACATAACAATTATCTTCAAATTTTTGCCTCAGACAGTCAACAATCCTGTCCCTGTTGTTGTTGCTGGCAAAATTCCTATTCAGAAAGGCAGGACTGTCTATTAAACTTTTAAGCAGCCATGCAAAGAAGGGTGATACACAGGTTAACACAGATGCACAGAGAATCAGTAAATCAATAATTTGCCAGATTTGGGGCTCTTTTTTATAAATAGTTATTCCAGTTAAGTGTAGGAACGCATGGCGTGCATGACAAACCCTTGAAAACTTCAAAAGCCATATTTGTGGTCATCTACATTTAAAGAAGTTACAAATCAATTACTGCTAAAGTAGTTCTATGGATCACTCTGATAAGAAACTTCTGCTCACCATAATTAGCAGATAACCCTGCTAATGAAAGGAGAAAGAGGAGTTGGCAACACATCCTTGAAAACATGTGGGTTTGTACCTTCAAGAATATGCTTCTACCAAACCTTACCAGTGTTGGCATTAAGTGATGAGCAACTCCATAGAAAAAGAATCTAAAAGGAGTTAAGAAACTTGATTTTAAAATATTTTATCCTGGAATAAAAGCATTTCTCCTAGGAAATACTGCCTCTCAAGACTATATTTCCCACTTGTCACTGTTACTCTGCCCTTTGCAAAGGAGATATGCATCACAGGAATACTTGATGATGACGGTTTTTATTTGAAAAATTTTGACCAGAATCACATGGGAAACATCCACAATGATGTACATGGGTTAAGCAAATCCCCCTTGTACAATATTTTTAAGTGTTCATTTTGACTGAGTTCAGATTTGAGTATTGCTATTGCCATGAAATGGGGTCAGACGTTGTTGCAAAAAGAATTAACATCCACTTAAGAATCCCAGAAAGGGTGAAAAAGTTCTGATCTTTACTTTTGCTGTTAGTCTTCATTGTGCAGGTTTCTCTAATGTCATCAGGTTATAAACACCCTTAGAAAACACTGCCTTTAAACAATTCTTACATGAATATAACTACTTTGATCACTGGCAAAAAAGTAATATGTCCAAGGAGAAGTCTGTACTTGTTTTGTGACTCAAAATCATCAGCTTTGCTCTAAAGCTCTACAACTGTTCAGTAAAGAAATCTGCAAAATGCAGAACAAACCCAGACAGAAATGCAAACAGTGGTAAACCTCTGTTAATCATCTATGCAATGTTTTTATAACAAAAGGTTTGAAATACAAAAATAAGTTTATCTGAACACATACTGGTTTTAAAATTAGTCACCTTTCCTCTTCTGCTTGCATTTTGCAGATAGTCAGGTAAATTCTGCTTCTCCACTGTCACTGCTGTACCCAAAGCAGTAAGCAGTGTCTCTGGAGACATGATCCATGTAGGCAGGCTGTACCTGGCCCAGCATCACCACACGTGAAGATTGAGATGCTTCTGTCCACTCTGTTATGCATGCCAAAGAAATTCAGGAACTTGCAGGGGCATTTTTCCAAAGTGAGCAACACTTGAGTCCAGCTTGCTCGTATATATGAGAGGAAGAAGTATTTCTATGATAGTCTCCAGTCCAGTAAACCTGAAAGCAGAAGATTTATTGCGTTTGAGATCAAGAAGCCTTGTGTTTGATCATTTATACAGTGGTTTATGAATGAATGCATTCAGAGCCCAGCTTCAGCACACTCAAATATTCATAGATGCAGCCAAGAACAATACATTGAAAGTTTGTTAGAGACCAGATCCTCTGCTGGGGTACGTCAAATGGTAACTCTGTAGACTTTGGGGCGGGGGGGGGAACAACAGTTTACACAAGCTAAAAATTCAAACTTCTTGCACATTGAGCTTCTCTGTAAACAGTACTTTGGTACACATCTGTGAGCCAGATAATAAACGCTTCAGATAAATCACTGGGAGGTTTACAGAGCTCCACACACTCACACAGGTTTTCAGCCATATAGCAGAGGCCAAAAGTCAGCATTGATTGCCTCTCAGTAGCTACTAGCTGTTATAGATATCAAAGTCGCACAAATGTGGACAATTTCTTAAAGCACTGTGTAGTATTTCTGAAGAGCTCTCCAAAACCTCTCCATATTTCAGCCTATGATTATGGGATGGATATATGAGTCCCATGCTCAAGTACAGCTAGATATTCCCACTGAGACTTGAAAAATCAAACAACTGCCAGAACACTGCTCCAGTAAATCAGCAGTTACACAATGCCTCTTCCTCACAGCAAGGATTCCCTGTGATCCTACACCTCATTTTGGCATGGTTTATCCCAGAACTAGAAGAGCACCCACAAATTACTGGTACTATAAAAGGAGTCTTTCATAAAGCCCAAACATTTATGATTTTAAGTTACATGGAAGACCTAGTCAAGTGGAACTATCCAAGCACACCAACAATTAGGATTTCTCTATGGCTCTTGGCTAAGGTGTAATTTAAGAGTGCTGTTATCACAGAGGTCACATAAATAAAGAGCTGAGGTTTTTCAGGACATAAAAAATGAGGTAATGGACAACCTCCAGCAAAGGAGAGCCTCTGAGAACCCTGGATGACAACAAAGGCAAAAATCTTCGACCTGATATTAAAAAACTTAAAATCCTTTATATGGGCTTTCCCTTATAAAGGATTATTCAATGATCCAGCACACCTTACTGAGCTTAAAATGGTAAGTCACATGTTCACAACTGCGATCCCACCTATAAGCTCTCAGCCTCACATTGTCTTCTTCTAAAAACAGTCAGCCATCACCAACATACTTGTCTTTGCCAGACAATGGCAATCTAACTTCTGTTATGATAAATGACAATAAGTTGGTAAAGAATTATTATTTCATCAGTCAAATCATCTAGAGTTGACTGAGGCACCTGAAGTTTTGCTTACACAAGTACCAAAGAATCCAGTCCACGCTAAAAAACTATTTTACATTTTAAGTTTTAATGTAACTTTCATGTCTTAAATCCATTCAAACATCTACAGAATAATCATTTAAGATAGGAAATAAACAGGGAAGAATCGTCTTTGCACAAGTTATTTTATTAAGGACTTGAATATTAATGTTACCAAACCCTTTGCAACCATGGAAACCATTGCATGGGATCCATTCAGGCCCCACATCTGAAATATGGCCTATGGTTGCTACGAGAAGATATAGCACACGCCCCTCAGTTCTTCCTATTAGGCAGCAATATTTAGGTTCTATTGTGTATTTGTCTCTGCTTCATCTCAGCATAAACTATGTTTGGAACAGAGGTTAAGGAGAGGGGTTCAAAATCTGAAAGCATAGTTTTGGATTAATCTAGGAAATCAGATGATCCTTCATAACAACTCCGGGTTTATTTGTGACACTAACTGGTACCTGAGAAGATAAAAAATGTTATCACCAATTTAACTCGGAGAAGTTAGGAATTCATTTATATTCCAGGAGCATATATATGTTCTTTTCAAGCTCATCCTCAGCCTAGAGTAGTTGCAGACAGCCTACAGGAATCAGAGATAATGAAATACTCGAAATACATTCTGGAATTAAGAAAAAAGAAATCTACTCCAGTGCAGAAATTTGAAAGAAAAATATATATGCACATTTCCAGCAACCTGGTAAACTTACAATTCTAACTATCATTTAATCTGTATTTTTTTCTAACTGCAAGACCAATCCTGCTAGGAACAAATAATAAAAAAAAATCTCAACTCACCATAAGAAAGCCTGAAAATCAAGCAGAAGTCTTCTGAAAGGTTTAGGAACTCTCACAGTTCAGAGAATGTCATCACACACTCCCAGTGTGAGTCAGGAAAACATCTTCCCTGTGCAATACATGCAACCTATCTACACCAATCCTTGCACTTTTGCTTCAAAAGACTGCTGACCACAGGCTGAGGTGAATTACTGAGTCTTTTTTCAGCAGAAACTTGCATGAATAAATGTTATTTCCAAGCATGTAAAAAAAAAAAAAAAAAAATCAGGTGAGAAAAACACAAATTCTCCTTAATTAATAACCATTTAAATGCTGGTAATCTCTTTGGAGAAAACAAATTAGTTTAACACAAGACACCACACAGCTGGAGAGCAGCCCAGGAAATCCTATAGCACCTCAGCACCCCCAGGCAAGTGAATTGGGTTTTAAGGCCTCAGGATTGCAAGGAGCAGAGAGCATCCTATGAGCACAGAACTGCTTCAGGCTCTTCTTTTAAAAGCTTCTTTTGAAAGTGAAATGAACAAAGACAGCATCAGCACGTAACATAACCGTGAAACAGTTTGTGCAAATGCTGGAGGCCTGAAAGAACCCCTCCACCAGCTCCTCTCCATCCCACTGCAACTCATCCCTCCTGGGGGGAGAGATTTCCCACTTGACCAAGGAGGGCCGGGTCTGACACAGGACAATCACTCACCTGAAGCATTCCTTCCTTTCTCAACTGTCAGGGTCACCAGCTCATTTAAAACCATGTCTACCTTGTGGGATTTACTTTCTTTGGGAACATGGAGCCGTGGTTCAGTTTCAGGAACATGCACCATCTGTCCCCTTCCTGCGCTGATGCCTTTATTCCTTGAGACAAGTTTTGCTGCTTCTACATATTCAAGATGCACCAGAAATATCAGAATATCCAACTTGAGAAAAGCGAGCAGAGCTTCCATCTTTTGAGTCCAGGTGCTTTCAGCATTAATTTCTGTGAACTAAGGCAAGAGCAGTCCTTCCGCTTAAAAAGGGCTTAAATAACTGCTTCCAGCTCCACAGCTTTCAGGAGGAATTTTCCTTCATATTTTAAGGTATCTACAAGAGTGACCCAGTTTCCTCCAGGCTGCTGCAGATGCTCCTTGCTCTGGGCCCCACAGTGGCTGGCGGAGCATCTTGCAGGTGCTGCAGGGTGCTACTGCAGCACAGGTCAGCAGCTCACACGATATGTATCTAACTGATAGAGATCATCCCCTGGCATGCAGGCAGGCTAAGGTCAGCCTATGTGGAGGGGAACAAGCTAAAAGGAAACAGTGTTCCACAACAAAATCAGGGCAGTCCTAAGCTGCCTACCTGAAGCTGTTCAAAAACTGGAAATGCTGAGTATGTTGTGGAAGCAACTGAAATCACAGAACCTATTAAATAAGTAGCTTGAGTAATTGATAGCAAAGCATGTTTCTTTCCTCACATTCATTTAGAAGCGCCATTATTTCAGAAAACTCAAGCTCTGTGCTCCAAGAACATTTTCCTGTGCTATGGAGGGTTTCTACATCTACAAAAGACTTCACCCAAAGCCCAGACTACCAGCACCACATCCACAACTAATGTGCCTCCATAGAAAAGTGTTCCCTAAATTTCAGTGCCACATCCTTTTCCACATATGATGTCTCCAGATATGACTATGATGCCCACGTCCTGTTCCTGCATCATGTTTTGCTGTTATCAAATGAAGCTAACAGTCCTCAAATGATTTCATTAAAGTGCTGTAGGAAAAGTTTACATGAGAAATACCATTCTAACGTTCAGCACTTCATTTACAGATGGTATCAAATCTCTCAACCTGGGCATTAGATTTTAATTTACAAAAATTCTTAGGAAAAACAGATGTTAGGTAAGAGCAGAATGAGGTTGGGTGACAGTCAGGGCTGGCAGGACCAATGTCAAACCCTGGTTCAGACCTCAGCACAATCCCAAAGCACCAGAGCAGTCCTGGGCCCTGCTTTGGGAGCACTTCTGTTGTCATCATGCAGCATTTGGGGCAAAGAGCTGCAGAGAAGGATGAGCCTCTCACTGGTGTATCAGTACTTTCAGCTTTGGGATAATACACATCACAAACACTGCTGTAACCCACACTGAGGTGGCCTTGGGATGGTTCTGATCCCCAAGGATTGCTGTGCTTGCTCAGGGCTGGTGCTGTTTAAGAGACAGCTCTGCTGAAGCTTCTATTTGCAGCATGAAGAAGTGAACGTTACCAGATATAGCCTTAAGGTTTCAGAGTGTGAATTACTGTGGTGACATGCTAAAGCAGAGAGAAATGGCAGTGACCTGCAAGCTACTGCTTGTCAGCATATTAATCCATTCACACGCACTACAATGCATGTGTAAGATGCATGGGTAAGATCATACCCCACAGGTCACTGGGTGCCTTATTTCAGGTAAGTCCTCAAAATTTTGTCCCATTGAGGCATACAAAGAAATAATTTCAAGCCATAAAAACCAAGAGAGTAGATTTGAACCAAGGGCTATATTCAATCCTCATGTATTTTTAATAATAGAGACATTCTCCTACTTTCTACATCAAACTCATACTGCACAAAAACGCATTTATCTACACTGCAGCTACAAATACTGACAGGAGGACAACATGAAGAATCTCCCATGTTTAGAGGCAGAACAGTTCTTAGCACTATCATAATAGTTCTCAGGTAACATGGGAACTTTTGTTGGCTTTCTGATTTGCCCTAATATCCAGCAGACTTCCTCACAGTAGTCAGTCCATCTCTATTCTACACATAAAGACCAAAGCTCTACTGAAGACAAATACTTTTTCCCGTTAGATGCAAATTGAACCAAGATTTCAGCCAGCATTAAGCCTTTAGATCCAAGCAGGATTCAGCCATGCATTTAGATTTTAATGTCTAAGTTACAGTACTCTTGGAAATCACACATATTCCAAACATCACATCACTATGTATGTATTGCAAATGCTACACATGTCCCAAGTTCAAGCAGCTCCTGCTTATATGCCTACCACGTCCAATGTACATCTTTAGGCCCTCAGAGCTATGTGGGTAATAAGGAATATTAGTCACAGTAACTTAAAATTTAGGCCTACACAACTTGGCCTACAGACCATCTTAGAAATGTGATACTTTTATATGTGATAGATGGATGTGATACATTAAACGCACCATCTCTAACTGTACTAAATAAATGCTGAAAGCTAGCAATATCAAGATAGATTTATGATTTCCCCCATCCTCTGTCTTACTGTTGGTGATCAAAAAGGACTGCTCAATTTACATCATTTAACTTACATTTTTGTTCAGTCGGAAGTTAATGTATGTTTTAGTGTATTTTTTTTTTTCATTCTAGCAAATTGTATAGAAGCAGACAAATCACAAACTCGCCTGACTGCTTATTGCATCTTTTTCAGAACACGTTGGTATATCTCTATTCTGGAGAATATTTCACAGTTCAGTGACGGAAAATAGTTTGCACTTCATTTGTGCATGTACTAATTTTAGATTAAACAGGACCACATAAATCCTGCTGAAAAATGGTGCAATTAAGCCAGACCTATTTGTAAAAAGGACAATACGTGGCTCTAATTATAATGACTAAACATTTGGTAACACATTGACTTATTAGTGTGCTAAAAGGAATTTGTGCAACATGCTGAGTAGGTCTCTACACGAATAAATCTTAATGTTTCCTCAAAAGCCATTAAAAACAATCTTCTATTGCATGTGCATTTCTGATCAGCTTCTACAGTGATCTGCTTTATCGAAACGGTCACTTTTGTAAGCATAGCACTAAGCATGCTCTATACTTCCTGCTAGGGTGTGAAGTTATCTCCAGTCAGTCAGCTGGTTTTATTTCAGAGCAAAACTGTTATCCAAAAATGACTGAATGATTGGAATATACTCCAAAGTTCACAAGTATATCTGTTGCAAGTGACCAGTATCTGTAAAGATTTACAGTGCTCGTACTTCGTGATGCCATCGCAGTTTATATGAAGATTTAGATTCCTATACCTTTTGCAATCTCACAGCACTGTTATGGTCTTTACCAAAACAGTTTCACTACTAGCATACATGCACTCTTGTGTACCTATACAAGGCCACAGAAACTATGTCCACGGTAACCTTATGATGCCAAGTAAGGGAACAAGCTAAGTTTAACTTCATTCTTTTTTCCTGTTTATAGCCAAATTCACCTGCCTTCCATCTTTGCTGTGGAAACCAACACTGTTGTGTAAGCATTCTTGCTTCAACCTGCCTCTCTCTCCTTCTTTCTTTGTGCTAAGTTATCTATGAGAAGGATTTGCATGCTTGAGACCCGCTGTCAGCACACGCAGTGCCCAAGCAAAGTGAAGCCCATCCAAGACACTCCCTGGGGTACAATGGGCCATCAGTGATGCCAACTCTTATCTTCGCATTCAGCCAAAGCCACTGAAAATTCAATTCCACAAAAGGTGAGTTGGAGGCAAGACTGGGCTCAAACATGGGTTCAGGTCTATAATTCAAAGAGCAATGCATACATACCAAGTGTCCTCTTCAGACACTCTCCTTCTACCAAGTTTTTCTTAAGGGTACCATGGATGATCCCTGGGAGATTAATACAGCGCTTCCAGTCAACCATGGTACATTTAAAGGTAAAAATAAGACTATATGTAAGACTCTTTACCTTCCCATTCCCAGTCCTTCTGATTCTCCTCTTTATTCTCCAACCCTATATAAAAAACTTATTTTCATAGTTATATGCCTTTCACTAAACGAGATCAGAAAATCCCTCTCATCTACAAAGGACTAATTTCCTTCAGAGTTAAGACACTGAGTCAGTTGTTTCCTCAGATCCAGTGACCTTTCTCTACTAGCTGGAAGGCTTGATTTTTTTCACAGGAGACCACATAATATAAACATAATCAGTCCTTTCATATCATGTAGCTCTTAGCTTCAGCAGGGGCTTCCTTACTTAGAGATTGTTCCTTCTGATAACTGCCTCTAAACGAAGATCCATCCATTGGAGGGGAAAAAAAAAAAAAAGAAAAAAGGCCCTTAAATGCTAACATGCATTCACTGCCACTAAATGTGCACCTGTGTCTTGTCATTTCAAAATTAATATAAGCTGAGATATGTGATCCCTTTTGCTAATTAACACAGTCCTCTCAGAGTCCCCTTTCCCCTCATGCTAATTAGCACAGAAAAAACCTCACGCAGACAAACAGACAAAATAGCCACAGGACTCCACTGTTGAGCAAAGCACTTTCAGGGGGAGAAGGGCAGAGCTCTGTGTCGGTAATTTTAAACACCTGACTGCCTGAAGCATGCAGGTGTGAGAGAAATGTTGACGAAGTGATGCAAGCATTTAAAAATGCCTGAAAATTCTCAATCCTCATTAACAGTATGAATAATTTATCAGCAGGCCTACAAACTGGGGAAGGGACACTCCTGTGCTCTACTTGGCTAGCAGTGAGGTCGGTCACCCACCAAAAGGGGGGAGGGGTACAAATTTTCTGAGAAATTGAAAATTGCTCTCAAAACACGGGCTTTTCTTGCCAGTGCTTGCACAGAGATATCATAAAGAGACCAGTCCCAGAAGCACAGGGTGTTTCTTGCAGCACAGGAAAAGGATTGCTCAAAGCATTTAATGCACTTTAAAGAACTGCGCTTACTTTAATCTAGCTCTTACTTGGTTTAAATAACAAGTACAGTATATTCAGAACTAAAAAAAAATAATAAATCAATATTACTAGTTAAACATTCTCTAAAATGGATTTTATATCAACTTAAAGAAGTTTGAAAATACTGTAAGGAATAAACGTTGCTTTTAATCTTTCAAAGCCCAAGCTGTAGCATTACTGTTATCTTCTCTTGCCAAGTGTAAGAAGCGCGCTGGTCTTTAGGCACCCAGCAGTGTTTCCTGGAAGGGCAATGAAAGAGTGGATGGCGAAAGCCTGCCAAAAGGAAAATCAAAGCCATACCTGCAAGCTGCAGTACAGTTCTAGGAATCCCTTCAGACTTTCCTTTTCATGTGTTTGAAACTGAAACTTTTCAAAATGCTGGCATGCGTCCTTAAAATAATTTTTACTTCTGAAACCCAAAGAATTTGAGCGAGGTGGTGGGGAGGAAAAAAGGGGGAGAAAAGATGGGGTTAAATGAAGAAGGGAAGAAGCAGCATTAGAGGCAATTGGATTGTCCCAAAGCAGTCTCTTCAGAGGAAAAGAGCCTTAAAATGCAGGAAATCTGTCTAACCCCCTAACCGTTCCCACTCAGGCTGCCCTGCAGTCACAGATGTTACTGATTGAGTTAGATAGCAATTCCAAGCTCCCAAAACAGATTCCAAGTGAGAAAATAGGAAAAGTCCTTGGTTGCTATTAGATACGCATTCTGAAATAAAAAGGAGTATGGGCAGGGAGGAATTTGTGGCCTGGATTAGAGGTTCCATGGTAATTACCGAGCAATGGCAAAGTGCCTCTCGGGTGACCTGTGGAGCTTGGTGCTGGCTGGGAGCTGCAGTGAAAACTTCTGGATAGATGTCAGGGCTTTTTCTCCTGCTGTGATTTATCGATACATTTACCAGGAATGAAAACAGTACAGGTCTCTGAAAACATCACAGCAGCCTACAGAGATTAGATGAAAAAGTGGAGAATTTAGTAGGGGACACTAAAAGCCTTGTAAATGATGTATTCAGCTGTGCAATTAAATTCTATTGCTGAGTAATTTATTGCATCATCACTGAAAAGCTGAAGGGAAGTTATGAAGTCCCAAGGGATTGAGCAGGATATACCCCTGTGCTGCACCCAAGTACTCAGCAACTCTCAGACATCTACTGGCTGCACCAGCAATGTGGGAAGAAAAAAGACACACCACATGCAGGAATAACAAGTGTTACTTAAGAAAAAGCAGCTGTATTAGTCAAGCCACAACACGTATCAGCTGAGCAGATAGGTCCCCAGGTCTGTGATATATAGGGCAAGCACCCCAAGCTATACACAGCCTTATTGTCCCAGCCCACGTGGCTCATGCTGGGGAAAGTAGGAGGAGATACTGAACAAGGCCATACAGACCATCTGCTGGAAGAGCTGATGACAAAACCTGGGACCCTGGAGCCCCAGGCCCTGCCCACTGGGTTGCACAGAGCTTGCGACCACTGGCTGGTATCTTTTTGTTCTACTTTATG
The DNA here is from genome assembly GCF_987193195.1 of Phasianus colchicus. Classification (NCBI taxonomy): domain Eukaryota; kingdom Metazoa; phylum Chordata; class Aves; order Galliformes; family Phasianidae; genus Phasianus; species Phasianus colchicus. Next base: position 29,510,173 of record NC_143444.1, read on the forward strand.
ACATCCAACCGATAGCAAAAGAAGGCCATTCTGCATGATCCTCATTTGTTTTTGTACACTTAGGTTTTAGTTTGCTCTCATAGAAGGTTATTCACAAGTTCTAGGTGCCCTGGCAATTAGCTAGATTCACAGTCCAATTGGAATAAACACCTGGCAACATAATGATCCTCCTGCACAGAAAAAGCAAATCAGTCTGACCAGCCAATAAATCAAGTGGCAGAATATACCCCATTCCACCCAGCTCCAAATCCCATGCCATCAGGCCTCCTCCAAAGCTGTTATGTACAGATGGTTTTTTACATCGTGCCTGGAAGGGTCAAAGATATTTGAGCTGTTTCACACCACTGGGGCTAGGGACAAGCTCCATAGCCAGTGGGCATTGGCAAAATATGCTGTTGGCAGCCCTCTCCCTTCTCCAGTAAGGATCTTTTTTGCCTGCCACACAGGCAGTTGCAACTCACTCAAAGTGATGGGCAGTGCTTCCATTTGGAGAGGGACCAGTATGCACCTCGAAGACCAAGCAGTCTTCCAGGCTCACTACCTCTTTAGCTCTGTAAGCTGTTTTAACTTTACCTGAACATTTCTCAGAGACATCTGAAACGGAAAGTCAAAACCCTGATAGCAATTAGGAAGGGGTTAAACAAAATTAAGTGAATAAAAGGCTCCAAACGTTTTCAGGTAGTTGTGGTCAGCAAGTTAAGCTGAACTCTTTCTGGGAGAATTCACCATGTCTTTCAGACACATTTGTGTGTATTTCACTGTGACCAATAGTGTCACAGATAAGAGGTAATTCCCTTACCAAAGGGTTAACTCAGCACAGGAAGAATAGGTTGGACTAAAGATGAATTTCAGGCTATAAGTTTGGGAGAAGCAGAGTTAGATGAGCTGCTGTATACTTTTTGAGAGTAAAACATCCCCTCTGTAATACATTGTTTCCTTCAAGGCAACAAAAGAACAGAAAGAGATGGTAAACGAAGCAAATATCCTTGACTAATGAAAGACACGAGGGCTGGCAAACTTCAAATGACTCCAAATAGGAGATGCGAAAGCCCACCCAATATTCATGTTTTCGTTTTCTTTCTTTTTTTTTTTAAATTTTACCAAAATAATCTCTGTACTTGAAGTCTCATGCTAGCCAGTCTCCCATTAAATTCCCCATTTTCTGGTTTGGCTCAGAGGGCCGCAGCACGAGCCTGAACCTCTGCAGTCATGCAACCTGATGGCCACGAGAAGCAGCTTTATCCTGGTGACAGGCCAGCTCCTTTCCTTGGCTGCAGACACAACGGAGTGGATTCCTGAAGTCCCCTGAAGTATCAATAACATGTTTTTAAAAATGGATGTGCAACAAGAGTTGGATTTCTGGAGGGGGAAGTGCTACCAAAGTTATTGTTTCCAGCCTGGTTAACTGAATGCTCCATGTGAAACACAAAGTGAGGTGTGACAACACCTGGCCACCCACTGACGTAACAAGGAGGAAACACAAAGCCATTTGAGAATACAGACAGAACGTGGCATTTTGGCATTTTCAAAATGAAACAAGATAATTGTTAGTCTTTAGATAAATGTATGTTTTGGTGGGCACAGAAGAGAAGTGGGTTTGCACACATAGGCTTTAGATGGATACTTCCACAGTGCCACCCTCCATTTGTGGAGGGGAAAGGCATTTGAATCATTTTGTGCACCTTTAGCACGACCCATGAGCCATGACATTTGCAAAAAATAAAGAGGCTGGTTCAGTCATGAGTCAGATATTAACTTGAGAACCATTGCTGAATTAATTTTATATCAATAGCATTAATAATTATTGGGTGTTCTGATATAAGTTAGCATTGTGCTAGAAAATGGTTTAGGATATACAGAGTGATTTACACAGCAGATTGTGTCATGTGCCTGTCTTCTCTGCTTTTCATATATTTATTTGGAAAGCCAGGCAGATAACAAAAAGTAATTAATAGATTTGGCTTAAAAAAATGTTTACATATTAGTATATATTCTAGTAATAAAAACCTATCAGTTTGATCCCAGCAGTAAGGTTAAAAATGGGGAGAAAATACTTTACTTACTGGAGATGCAGCATGAAATTAATTGCATCAATCATCTAAAAGTCACCTCAAGTTTTAGAGGGTGGATAAACTCAATGAAATACAGGAGAAAGCAGTGAAAAAGAAGGCAGTCATGTCTGGCTACTTGCTCTCAGGAGATGACCAAGATGCTACTGGAAAGCCAAGCTCTCAGCTGGAGAATAATCACTGCCTGGGGACCCAGCCAGCCACACAGATACTGATAACACAAGAGACACGGTAAGACGGCCAGAAAGTTCTCTTGGTGGAAGCAGTGATTTACCTGCAGACCTGCAATACCTGGGGACAGCCTGAGGCAGGCTTTGGCAGGGAAATCTGGCTGTGGGTTGTTTGTCCTCCTGACCAGGTAATTTCTTCTGTGACACAAATAGACTCAGAATATTACATGAGATAAAAAACAGAAGGAAGCTGGCACAGTTAGTGATTATTTATTACCTATTTATTAGCAGGTAATGGCTGACCTGCAGGCTATAGTGAAGAAATGCATTAATCTCACTCCTAAATTACCAACAGTTTTGACTTCTGCCACTGAGCCTCAGAAATCTGTCTTGCAGTGGTCAGTCTGGCCACCAGATTAGCTTCTCAGCTGCTGCTGAGGAAATGGCTGTGTTGGAAGACTGTGAGTTATTAAATCAAAAAAGTGCATCAGTGGTGTATGAATACGAAGGCTATCCATGCATCTCTGCTTCCTACATCACAGAGCTGGTGTTGAAGTACCCAGCGAAAAAGCAGCAGTTGCTGCACAATTGTTGTTATTCCAGAATAAGACTTGAAAAGAAACAAACCAACCAACCATCATTTGACCACTTCAAATTTATAGGAATACCAAAAACTCATCACTTCTTGAATAGACCCAGGTGGGCTAGCAGCTGCTGGCAAACGTTCCTGCTCGAAAGCCTTTGTATTTTTTCTTGCAACGTAATGACACATTCTTGTTACATCCTCTTCACACTTGACCCCCAGGACTGCCAAGCCTGACATCCTCCAAGCAAACATCTGTGTATCAATGCCCCTATGCTTCTTCCACAGGCTGTCCCTGTATCATAAGCTATACCAACAGGAAGCATAGACAACCTCATTTGATGTAAACCAGAGCAAAAGGGAGAATGACAAACAACAAGTGGGGTAAGAGGGAGACTGTGAAACCAAAGCAAATAAAATTAGATCACATAGCTGCATAATTGAGCCGGTCCCTGTTTCCAAATCTTATCAAGGGACTACTTTCAAATGTAATTATAGCAAATTATAGCTAGCGATGCCAACCTACACACCACTGCTTATAAGCATAGCAGAAACTGGTCACATAGAGTCTCTGGAAGAGAAGAGGGAAATGGCCAGAGGATTTCTGGGAATACAGGTACACCCAGGCTTTAAAGTGCCCTATGACTCCTTTATCTGACCTAATAACTGGAACAGAGTTGGATTATGTCTGTAGGGAAGGTCCAAATGATCTCAAATCTTAGGAAGATCTCTCTTTTGATAAGACCCAGTGCTCACCTACCCTACAAACTTCAGGCTTCAGCTTTTTAGCTGTTTTTACTATGGATGCCCAGGTCGTGCATATTAACAGAGATGCTGTTCAGGAATTAAAAGGGGAAATAAAAGTAGGCTGCAGGTATTTTCTCCACCCAAAAGCAGGGTAGATGAACCCTAGGAAGAATATCTACACAGACATCATGAGACAGGTCAAATTCTGCTGGTAAACGGTCACAACAAATAATAGGATTGTATTTCATTATAACACAAGCTGTTCTGCAAGGGAAAAGGTCTTTTGAGATTTGTTGCAGAACTGCACAGATCACCTTATCTGTTCCTACTGGAGTGATTCAATTTGTTGTAGTGTGTCACAGATTCAAGGCCAGAACTTTGCTAACCCTAAGTGCTGTATGATTAACAGCCTCTTGCTACAACAAATTGCTGGTTTGCACTCTGCAACAAACTTCTGTTTGCAAAATTTGATCTAATGTTTATTGTAGAGCTTCATGTTTTGCATAGGATTTTGCTTCAGGGAAATTGGGTTTCCAGTATCTATCTCATTTCAGTGCAATTAGAAGCAAAAATCTGATTTTCTTTTAATTCAAGGTAGATCACATTTGAAGTATCACCGTGAAAGAAATGTCCTGCAACTCACATTTTGATTTATGACTACTCCTTTCAGAACAATTACTATTTATACATTCATTTATCGTGCCTCTTGGTGTCATATTTTTGGCAAAGTCACTGGACAATGTAGTGTGTCCCAATTCTCCCTCCATCAGAAAACATTTAGCCGAATTGCCTTTTAATAACGATACTGCCTTTTAATTTTGCAAAATGAGAATGTGGATTGTACCACTTTACTCAGCTCTTCCTTTGATTAATGGGAATGCACTTCTGCATACAGAGAATGAGGCTTCATGCATTATGGCCTGAAACAATTCCAATATAAAGTTTCAAGTATAAAAACCCCAGGGAACTTACAATGTATTGCTTTAAGGTAGGTTTGGGGTGAACTGAAAGGTGAGAGAGTGGAAAAGCAAAGGTTCTGCTGGAAACAAGGCTGTTTGTGGAAACCAAGTCAGTGCCTGGATGTATGTATTGCTTGGATAAGGACTGGAGAAGAAAAGAAAGACACTGCTGATAATGATAATAGATGATTCTGTTTGCTGCTGTCTTCCATCATAGAGAAATACCACAGGCCAACAGTTAAACATCATCTATTTTAATTAGCATCTAAAGCATTTAGTTATCTATGTAGTAAGTAACTGCAACAAAACTATGTCAGGCTGGAATGCAAAGAGGGAGTTGTGGAAGGAAAAGCAATCTGATCTGTGCTCAGAACTGTGGCCTCCCTTCAGATACCTAAACGCTTACATCCTAAATTCCGGCTGACATTTGAAAAGGAATAAAAAAATGAAGGGGAGGACAAAAACAACTGATATGAAGAAATTAATTCTCCTGCCCTCAACTTTTCAATGGGCCAACTTTTGGACATAAGCAGGGTTACATGCTGGCACAAATGCCATCAGCACACTGCTCAAGCAGTGTATGAATGGACTGCTAAACGTTCACAAACTTCTACATGTTATTCACTATTTAAAGTATGAGATATTAACCACTTAATTTATTTTTAAAATACTGACTATTTGTGATCTTAATTCAAGCACTGCTTCCACTTGTATCTTATAGGGGATGGATGGGAACCACAGACATGTGCAGCCTCCACGTCTCCCTTCCTCCAGACCAGGCACGCTCCCCTTCTCAAAGAGAAAGCTTCCCAAATGCTCACGGCACCTACATTACAAGTGAGAGCATGCAAGACGTTTCCAGGAATCACTTGCTCTTCCTCACACTGACTAGTCTGGACGTACACCCTGTGCACCTGGTGCCTCGGTCTCAAACAGGGCATCCCAATGCTCTCAGCACCGCCCTGCAGCAAGTTGTCTTTATGGCCTGGGGATTCGGCTTTGACCAGATTGTTTAACTCCGCTTCGTCTGGTGAGCTTCCCTAACTAATGGCCACGTTTTCATTGAGCCTAGAAAAAAATGGAACTACACTTCTGAGTGCAAAGCTGCTCTGAACAGCTTGCCCAGAAGTACAGTTACTGAAAATGTTTACACGTGTAATTTTATTGCAAGTGTATACACAACAGTGTCTTTATTGATTACTTTCCCAGTTATGGAAGTGCCTCACTATTTCAATCCCCCAGCTCAACCTGCAACCTTTCCAGTTCTATCACGCACCATTTAAAGCTGTTCTAATATTAGCAACTCTTTATTTTCACAACCTGGTTTTTCCATATTTTCATCCCTGTGACCAGCAGAAAGCTCACTGCCAAATAACAATGAGCTCATCTCAAATGCTAATGCAGCCAGTGCCAGGTGAACAAATTGTCTATTATTAGACTTTTTCATGCACTAAGAGCTTTTGTTCCCTCCTTGCCTGTCTTAACACCTGCTGTTGCAATGTGTATCAACTTTCAGAACATCGTTCACACTAACAACAGAACATAAGATGTACTGGGGAAATTGCTCGTACAAAAAGTGATTAAGTTTTGTAAAGAGAGCTTTGTCAAGTAAAAAGGAAAAAAAATAAGGCACGTGGTGATGGGACTGGAGTAATTATGAACATAAATAAAAAATCTGCACTAAATTGATGCAACAAAAAGTTAGACATTCAATGGCAGTAAATTCATTCAGTAGCATTCAGGAAAACACAAATAGTTGTGAGAAATGAATTTGTATTAGTAGTAGTAGTAATAGGATTTTTTTTTCCTTCAGTGAGTTTCACACAAATATAGAGTGTTTGACTGGTGTGTGAAAGCGTTGATGGGATTGTGTGGGTTGGGCATATGGAAAAGGTGTAACCCAAACCCAGCAGCTTAAAAAACACATATATAGATATTTAAAAATATTTAGTAGTGTGATCCAAGCGTTAGAGAAGGAAATTATAATTAACAGGTTATAAGGTACGTTATGAAGAGGTCTGACTTGTGCTGGAACAAGAATAGTCATTGCTCATGGTATGGAAATGGACTACTGTTCCTAGGTGAAATGGTATCTTTTTGCTTTTCACTTTTTTATTCTGTCAAGAAAATCATAGTTAGAAGGTTGCTTTTACAAAGTGGAAGAGCAATTGACCTGTGGCTGAAGCACCAGCAGAAGCAACGTGTCAGGGCAGGCAAAATTCCTGTCCGTGGCTGAATCCCTTTTCCTCTCAGCAATGTGCACTTACAATAAAATAAAATTCCTCTTTATCCACCTATCAGCTGCCATTATCTATCTAGATTGGGATCACTTCTGGCCAAGGACTGTCTCTCCCTGTGTATTTATCCTATGTGTAGCACATGGGGACTCCAGGCTCAATTGCACGCAGGGCACACAGTGAAGACATCTACAGGAATTGAAACTGAAAAGTTTTTGTTCCTTGTTACTGTGGAACAAATTCTGACCTTGGTTTAGTATCTCTATCAGAAAGCTAAGAAAAGCCAATTTCTAGAAAATCAGAGCTTAGGTTTCAGATGACTTATTAAATATTCAAATAACAAGAAAGCTTTCCATACAAATAACCCAACAAATAACCTCTATACATAATCGAGTTTCTCTGGCTTTTCTCTTCTTCCTCCTCCTCTTCTCCTGCCTCCCCCAGATCACACTACGAGGATACACATAAATGGCATCTCCTGCACAGGACACAGCCTCGTAAGCTCATGCTTCTATGGAAAGTCTTGCATGGTTCTGGCTGCATTTGAATTATATCATTCTCAGATTGAAATTGAGGAGAGAGAGGAATCATTACTTTTCATATTGCTTATTTAAAAAATATAACCAGTCAAAGAAGTTACGAAAAGATATTACTTACAAGAAACAGAAGGACAGTGAGCTGAAGGATTTGCTCTACTTAAATAAATCCAAATGCATCTGCTAAAACAACAACAACAAAATGAAACTCACAAAAAAACAACACAAAGTTACTTAGGGTGTTGATCAGAATTATTTAAACTTATTCTCTATTACCTGCAGTTATCACCAGCTTGGCACGTGGCTCAGCCTTCTGGCCAGACCTCTGGAACCATGGCAGGAGAAGCAAGTTCACCACAGCAACTGGCCCTCACCCTGAGACACCTGTGTAGCATTCTCTGCTTCAAGTTATCTAAGTATCCTTTGCATCCACTTCGTTCTTTCAAGAGATGTAAAACAGTTATGGGTGCAAGGGGGTGAGAGATACAAGCAACTCTTTTCAAAATGAGCAAAAAATTAGTTCATTAAGGAGTCAGCAGGTAGGACCACTGCTCTGCTCAGCCTTCCCAAAAATCTACACAAAACGTGGAATGTTAACTTTGACATATTATAACGTCATAAATGGATTAATAGAAAAGTAAAATACTGTAGAGACAAATGAAGTAGATACACAGTAGGGGAAAAACAAGAGGAAGTTTCGCTTAGGTGGACCGGAGTTTGCACGAGCTTACGCAATTTAAAGAAAGAAGTTTGGAAAAAAACAATCATCCATGCAAAAATCTGTTGAGTGCACATCATGAAGTCTTGCTGTTAGACATAATAATCCCTATTTTTGTGCAAGATTTATTCTGAGCATTTGTTATTACACCTCTGAACATAAACATAAAACACATACGAAAGCTAATAGGCAGGACAATTCACTCATATAGATCATTCAAAATGGATTTGACGTGGTCCCTTGTATCAGATGGCCAAGCACATCTTTCTTGTAAGATCTTTTAACACGTTGTATATCCATCAGCACAACAGAGACGTTTCTGCCTCTGGTGTTTGCACGCTGCTGTCACATGACCACTGTAAAATAGGTTCAAGGGGCTCATGAATCTGCCTTAGCCACCAAAGATAAACAAATCTGGAACTCATTAGTCTTCACACGGCAGTGTTTTGGCACACAGAGGAAAAGGAGTTATCAAGACTAAATTCAGAAAGGTTGATATATGTATCTACATCTCAAAATGTCTGTTAAACTGCCAACATGCTTCACATAGTCCCTGTGAGGTTTGTATTTTTTCCTGCATTGTTTAAGCTGTCAAATGTTAATGTGTTTCTGGCTTAATTTATTACACTGATATGACAAGTTATGAGCAAATGTATTCTTGTTTACTACTGTTAATATTTTGGTTATACTCATTAAGAGCAGTTTTAAGATTAGTCTTTTTTGTTATTTTGCATAGTAGAAAAGAAACAAAAGTCTTTACCAAGGACTGCATCTCACTTCAGCTTACAGTACAGGCTTTTAAAAATAACTCGTCCAATTAACTCTTACAGCATTCCCAAGGACTGGGATGAATCCCAGCAGAGGGGTCTCCCAAATCCTGCCAGATACACAATGTGCCTGACCGCTTGTGGGATGTCACATGTATAGCAGAGATGCACGTTTGCACTTAGGGAAAATCCAGAATGTGGTCTTAGTCAGGTAGAGTGTCTCTCAGCATAGCAGGAAGTTGAGATTCATGGAATTTTCTGTAATGTGGGCAGGACCATCCTCTCCAATATTAGGGAGAATACAAAGAATCTCCCAGAGTTTTCCCTACTTTAGGCAAAGTTATTTTCTTGAGTTTCCTAAGAGACTGCCCATTTTGTTGGAGAGGCAACAGGGCTCACAGTGCGAATGTCATGCTCTGCTCAAAGTGCAGAACCCTCACACACATGGGCACTGCCTGCAGTACACAATACATGGAAAACACATTCTTCAGGACGTGATGGAGAGGTTGATGCAGCTCACAACCAAACCTTTCCCATGCTGGCCTTCATTTCAAGCAATGCTGCCTCCTTGACATGTGGTTACAAACTGATGTTGGAAACACTGGGACCACATCAGCCTTCAGGCTTCACCAATGCTGGCTGATGGAGACTGTATTCACTGCCTGCCCCCTAACACTGCTCCTGAGGTTTAGTGAATACACATATTTCCCAAACAATCATGTCTGTTTGTTGGCAGAACACAGAACATCTTTATACATATACAGCACTGTGATGAGCACTTATAATGTCAGGCTGTCATTCACACAGCGTGATATAACATGACATAGCTCAGTCACAAATACTATTGTGACAAATTTAGAAGTAGAGTTGGATGAAGATTTGTAATTTTGGCACAGGAATGATTTTAATATTCCAAAGTTTGTTTTCATTCTGATTTGGAAGGAAAAGAAGGAAATCTAGAAGGTTTGAAAAATTATCAAACAACTCAGATAAGTTTCTAATTGAAATTCAACTTGGCTGCTCAACACGAAGCAGTGAAAGTGGAAGTCCCAGATGAATGAGGGTCTCAGGGCTAAGGAGACACTGCTCCCAGGCTCCTGGCTTCCCATCCATACAAAAAGCCCAGAGCTGCAGCAACTTGCCCAAGAGGCTGTCAAGTTGCCAGTCCACTTAGACTCCAATCTCTCTTCCATCCTACAACCAGCTGCCAGCCTGCTCTGGTGCTCACAGAACCACATGTCCAAGTAATCACCTTACAGATGAATCACTAGTGGGGCAGAAGCAAGTCTCCTGCTCTCTCTAACCTGCAGGCATACAAGTGAATATCCAGAAACAGAACTACATCATTTCATGGTAATCATGGATGTGATCCAAAGTCCCAGAATTGGAATTTCTAATTTATCACCATGCTACTACATCTTCCATGGAGTAGTACATGCATTTATATTTCTTTACATTTCATGCAGATCAGCAGCCCTACATGTACTCCTCCAACCGCCTACCACCATATTCCCCACCTGGATGCCCCTTGTGTGACCTGGTGTAGGGATCCTGCTTTGGCAGGGGGGTTGGACTCGATGATCTCTGGAGGTCCCTTCCAACCCCTACAATTCTGTGATTCTGTGATATTCATGTATTTATTTCTTTCAATTTTGTGTCATGCCTTCTGTAAGAGAATCAAATTCCTAGCTGCCACAAGCCAGTCCAGCCATCCTGATAAAACATGCCCATTTAAAGAGGTCAGTAATACAGAGTTTGTCACAGGCACAGTTATTTTCACCTATAAACAGAGGTATCCCTTCCATCCAGCTAACAGATTTCCAGATCAGGGGTGAGGCAATCATGGTACAAACCTTCTCCAACTGCTTAACCACAAAAGGCACCGCTGTCTTCTCCATGGCTTATAGTAAATCACTGGTACAGCTTTCATCCATCTACACTTCACCACCGTTGTGTGAAGTGGCCTACAATGCTGACATTACTTCTGTCTAAAGTCTCCCTCCTTTATTCTCTTTGTAATGTTTCTTGACTCACATAAAAACTCTGCAGAGAATGGATCATTGAGCTGTACTCATGTTTGATCGTTCCGCTCTCAGTAGATGGAATATGTTTTAAGGCATAAAAGTACATTGTTTCATATGTATATGAAACTCAGTGATGATGGATAGATCTCAGAATGCATTGGAAATAGAGCACCTCTCTAACAAGTTGTCAATCTCAATTAAGACATCAACATGTCAAATTAAGAAGATACTGCTGCACAGCCTATTGTTGAACTGCATGTCAGGTGAAATAAGCACTAATTATACACTTAGCCAGATATGTCTATTCAATATTACTTCAAAACTAAGGTCACTGAGTTATTATGAAGTGGTAGTTTACACTATTTTGGATCCCACCAAATGGCAGGTGGCCATACAAATATGCAACTCAGCATGTTCTGCTTGGTCCCCACAGCTGTGCTGCCAATCAGTTAAGGATGGCTGCAAGTAAATGCTAATTAGCTTCTGTTGATCTGCATATTCCAGCAGCCTCCCAGGATTCCCATTTTGATATGCAAGATTGCCAGTTGGGTATGTGATTGAATTAAGAACCAGAAAAGATTTTATCTTCCATACAGGAAAATGTGGGTCTGAATCCCCAGCAGAGGCTGTTATCACTCTGATTTATGTTTGGCAGTGTCTGTCATTGGAGTGGTAGCAAAGGCTCAGTGCTAGAGGGTGCTGCCTGCCTTCCTTTGGAAAAAGTGTCTCCTTATTAAGAGCAAACACTTACCATCTGGGGTCCGACCCACTCCTAGCTTTTACATTTGCAAGGGTTCCGCCTGTCTGTTCCCCACTCAGGGTCCAGCAGATGCTCTTCTGTAGGTTGACTGCCTCTTGAAAAATAGAATATGAGAAAAAAATAAATAAAGTGTAGAAAGGTTTGGAGTTGGTGGAGATTTTTTGCACTGATAGGATTGTAAGAGGCAAAAAAGAGATTTAGCAGGGTTGTAAATAGCCCATTAATAGCTGGCTGGTTAAGTTCACAAGGACTACTTCAAAAAGAAATGGCTGGAAAGTTGTACTTCTGGGACCAGAGTGTTTAGATTTTGCACCTGTACTTCATAAGGGAAAAAATATGATCTCATTATGTAAACATTACAATAACAATTTTCAGAAATTTTGCTTGGCTCTGCTAATAGAGAGCATTGGTTCCCTGTAGTGAGGAAACAATATTTCTCAGAAACTGCTCACTGCATATGATAGCAAAATAAAATTCATCTCGGTTGTGACTTTTCTCTCTATGGCTTGATCCAACAACGGAAGAAAAATGATTATTTAATTACTGTGCCAAGTTTCTGTAGGTTGATATCATTTCTTGACTTTAAAGTAAGTTTAAAAAGTTGGATGGTGAAACATTACATGCCGCTTTAAAATGATAGGAAACAGTTCTTCCTTAGGGCTTTTAAGTTATTTTCTTTTTAAATGATGCCATTCTCACAGTAACAATGCTTGCTGGCAGTCTACTGTAAGCAAGATACTAAGCACATGACCAATAGACTTGTTCAGTAGGGCTGAGAGGAGAAATTAATAGGCAAAATTCTATTGCAAAATTCTGTAGTGTATTGAACACACAAAAGCTTGACACAGAATTACAGTCAGCAGAGATCATGTACCCATGTACTCTAGCACCACTGAAAATGAAAACATCGTCCCCTTCTGAAAGGTGTCAGAAATAGAAAAACATAGCACAAATGTGCCCCCAGTATTTTCAAAATTGCTGTGTTAAGTAATAATGAAAAAAGATTAAGGAAATGCGTCTTAAAATAAAAAATTACTTCCAAGTATTCTAAGTCAAACAAGATTTGCCATCCTCTCTTATCCTTGTACAATTATAAAGCCAAAAGGAGTCTTGGGCTTAATTGTGAGAATAACCAATAAATACGTATCTCTTTATTTATCTGTGGGATAAACCAAGGTGTAATATGGGGAGAAATGGAATCCTATGTTTGATTCCATCAGTTGAGTTTTATCTTCAAGAACAAAACACCTTTTTTATGCGTTAAAGGTACACTTCCTTTTAAGAAAGGGGAATTATTTACAATTGAAACTGAGTATTGTTAAAGTCTGGTAAACCCACATTTTTAGCTAAGTGGGTTTTAATCAGGTACACATTATGATTGTATCTATAGCTCCAGTTCAACAGAGCAACGAAGCACATGGTTAACCTTTAGTATCACTGAGAAGTCAATGAGAATTATATGCTTTGTTGAGTTACGGCCTTAGGCTTCTCAGGTTATTAAAAGAATATATCATGTTTTTCTTTATTATGCAGAGTTCAGAGACCAGACACTTTGGTAGGTGTCCTGTTGTGGTGTTTTGTTTTTTCCCAGTGACATTGCAATTTCAGAGTCAAGAGGAGGATTAAATGCCAGAGCTGTTCTGTACTATCCTGTGTGGTAGCATCAGACTTTCTGCAAGACAGTTTATTTTAGCAAGGGTATTCTCACTGGTAAATCCTCCAAGTACACTAGAAAGCATGTTTGTAGCAGAAAATGCAAAAACTCATGCTCAGCTCATAGAGTAACCCAACTTCTCTTTGGTCTTTAACGCATACAGGAAAGAGCATCTTCATGCCTTAACGTATTGCACAAGCCACAAGAAACTCAGAAACTAGCATAGCAGTAAGAATGTATAAAATTGGAAAACATCACTGAAATTGAAGTTTAATCCATTTTTGTGTTTTAATTATTATTTTACTATCGACGAGCTCCAGAAGAAGATTTTGAAGTTCTCTGTGGCCATTTGTCAGGTTGCATAGTGGTACATAAATTATCCAAGCTTGGCCAAAACAGACACAGACTTTCCAGTCCAGGAAGGATGTTGGGAGAGAGTGGAAAATATTTCTGTGTAAGATTTAAAACAACACACACACACAAAAGAAAAAACAGCTAAATGTTGCTTTCTATTTCTCACAGTGGCTGAAGAAGTTATCAGGCAGCTATTTTAAAACAAAGAAAATAAAAGATGATTTCTTATACATGTGAAATAGGTGATGTGATAGGTAATGAAAGGTAATTGTGGAGGATACGATGAAACTCCTGAGAACTATTTCTTGTTAGACAACGTTACACCTATGCACAGAGAGAGCTGACAAGCTGAAACCATTACATTTTGGATAAATATTCTATTAATCCATCCTTTTATACCAGTTACTGGTGAAATAGTGGTGAATACTGCTTTGCAGGAGGACTAAAATGAAAAAAAGAGTGTAACATAGCAACGTGATTCCTTAAATTGAAATAATAAAAACTGTTAGTTGACACATTCCCAGTATTCACCCTTCAGTGTTGCCTGTAAACAAGTGGATTCCCCCCAAAATCCCCCCAAGGCTCTGATTTTCACTCCAGTTACCTAACTACATGAATATGAATCAGTTACATCTGTAAATGAATAACCAGATGTACAAAAACAAGTTCCTTAAGTGTCAGAGTGAATATCAAAGAAATAAACAAAAAGCCCTATAATACATCCCTCTTTGATCTCTCTTCCCTAAGAAGTAAGAGCTTCTTTTCTTGAGTTCCCACAATACTTTTAGTTTAACTCTAGGACAAAACCTTGCCCCAGCAATAGGGGCTGAATCAAGATCTCAGAACTCCTGGGTATGAGTACTCTTCAGGGTAGAAACACTGACAAAACAACAATTAGAAGGGGAGAAGTCTTAAAATGGCAGCATAGATCTGAATGATCTGAACCAAACCACAGCCAAGCTACAGACATATTCAAATCAATTTCTCAAGAGGTTGGACAAGTCAGCTTTCAGGAAGAAGCTGACCTGCTTAATTTCAGGGATGAAGTAACATAATACGTTTTCTCAGTTCCAGGATTCCTGAACTGAAAGGTGGTGCTGCAAAGCAATGGCTTGCTCTTCCTTAAGAGGCTTCAGCATCTAAAGAGCCAGACACAGGCAAAACACACCCTATGCTCTTGTCAGCCTGACCAGAAATAGGACATCATAGAAGTTCAAACAGATAAATGTTCTGAGTTGCATCCAAATATATACGGATTTTTGTTATTACACCTTTTTCATGGACAGCAGTCCTCAAAGCTGAACTGCTAAGATCCAAAATTTTCTAAATTTTGAAAGCTTTTAGGAAGTTTAGTTCATAGCCACACATCTTTCAGTGAGAACAATGAGGGAGGACACTCAGACTGACAGCAAGGGAGTAAAACTCCCATTCTTTCCTTAAACACAAAAATGATGAAAACATTTATTATGAAACATATTTTCCATTACTGTATTGTAGAATGTAAACAAGTTCTCATGACATATGGGGCCATGTGTTTCCTTAAAGAGGTGTTATGTATGTCAGAAGCAGCATATGTACCGTGTGATACAGCTACCACCATGGTAAGCATTTGTTATTGCCTAGTGAACAGGTGCATAAAATCCCCATGTAAACAGATGTCATAGCTGCACTGACATCTCTTACTCATGTCTTCTCCTGCAGGAAAATGAGGGGGTTTGTTTCCCCCTCTTGGGTGTTTAATGTGAATGGCCTAAACTTACACATTTGCATCTTCCCGTTTTCGCATATGTATCTCCTTCTTGATTGTACAGTAGCTTTTAGAAGGAAAAATAACCCAGATAAGATCTGCTTTCTACAAGAAATTCCATGATACCGCTCTTTTCCAAAGCCTCCATACACACTGTCGGCTTCCAAGTCCTGCTTCGTAAAGAAATTAATTAAATGCAGAGAGTCCTGAAAGGTTTCACCAAATTTTCTCTTGATTTTACTCCTAGCCCCCGGGAAGACAAATTTTCCCATTTAGAAAAAGAAAAAAAAAAAAAACAATGAAAAAATGGGTGTTTCAGCTGTGGCCTGTTAGGAGAACTAAAAACACTCTCATGGAAACACTAGGAGGGTGTTTGACCTGTACTCCTTAAAGTCTCACTTTGCAAGATGATGCTTTGCAGGTGGATGGATCAGTATGACCAGAAGGGATGCAACTGAAGTCTCAACATAGCCAAGAGTCTCTGCAGACACACTCAACCCAAACTCACTCTGCTCATACAGGAACATTGTCTTTCCCCACCAGAGATCTCAGAATTACCTTCTTTCTAGTCACATGAGCTTCCAGCACAGTGAGATTTACACACCATACAGAGTGGAACCCTTAATTATCAGGTCAGTTTTGCAAAAATGACACAGTCCAAACTGTTTTGAAACCTTCTAATCCCACAAATGCTTTAAAACACCCTTGATTAAGGTAAGGAGGAAATATAAATACATTATTTCATATAATCAAACGTTAGCATTCAAGTCAAACAAATTTACCTTTGCTGAGCATGGTATGGCTTCACACAAACAGATACAGTCATAAGCACCATATCTAGCTTTTTCCTTTTCTCATTCTTTCATTCAAATCAAAATATTTGCAAGAGCATTTCAATATAAGCCAAGGTAGTTGCTCTCTACTTTCTCAGATGTGATCAGATTTGTGTTTGTCCTTGCCTGGTACATATTAAAATAATAAATTTTCCTCCCTTTCACCCTTCCATAGCAAAGTAGTCCACTTCTGCTCACATACTAAATTTTTAATGCATTTTTCATTTTAAATTCCTTTAGCACTGTTTCTGTGGTTCTTGCTTGCTTTCACACTCCCCTTAGCTATGATTTGCTGCACAAAGAAAAAAATAAAGCCAGCCCAATCTTACAAAGTTACTTAAAAAGACATTGTAATGTGATCATGAATGCAGGCCTTAATCAAAGCCTGCTAGAAACATGCCTATTCTTTGCTTTTATTTCAACAAGCTTTAGATCAGTTACTCCTTCAGGAAAAGTTTATCAGCACTTTTTTTTTTTTTAAGCCACAATAGCCTTCTTTCCAGTAAAATCTGACACAGGTGTTAACAGGTAGGGTGAATCTGAGCATGCTCAACACCATTTTTTTTTTTTTTTTTTACGGCACTTTCTGACAGAGCAGCCAGGTTGACCACTGTCCGTGAGTTGGAAAAGGGCACTGACCAACCTGCATGGGTGGGAGAGAGATGTCCCAGCTCAGCTCATCTGGCTGCAGACTGAAGACATAACATATCTTCGTTAAGGTTTCTGTAATTTATTTGTGACAAACTACAGCAGAGTGTGAGCCTGCCATTAATAGAAAGTATCCTGTGACCTCAACCCTGCTGGTAGAGGTGAACTGATGCAGTGAAGCAATTGGCTCACAAGTCAAGGAGATGGAAAGTAAATCCACTGGGGACTACTGGAAAACAGGGTCTATCCAGGAGAAAAAGGGTGAGATGGAGAATCTTCCCTTAAATGAAGAGAGATGGATATAGGAAAAAATAAAAAAAAAAAAATGTATTTCCAAATAGGAGTAGAGGTGGGAATTGAAACAGCTCCCTTTTTTTGGAAGAGCAAAGCTTCCAAACACCATTACCAATCCCATCCAAAACACTTGTCTGGAACAAGAAATATCTGAGGCTTGAGGTAGGACAGAGCAGCAGAGAGCAAACTTCCCTGGCACCTTCATCAGCCCTCGCAAAAGGCATCAAAACTTAATTAATCTAATCGTGTGCTTGGAGTTGCCATTAATCAACAAATTGCTCCGTGCCAGTGCAGAGGTGTTAATCATCAGCCCACATGCTGCAGGCCTGGATAGATCAAGACAAAGAGCATTGGCACCCACAGCCAGGCACCTGCAGAAGCTGCAGTGGGATCCTGCACTGCACCCATGTGGACATGACACTGCTCTACTGGGTGCTCTTGGCTTGGGGCTTCAATTGTGCTAACAGGGGAAGAGGATGGTGGCATCCATGGTCCCAGGCAGGCTCCACCAGACTTTGCAGCAATCCTCTTACCTCCAATAAGTCCTGCATCTCATATGTACTCAAAGGGAGCTCATAAGCAGGAGTAGGACAATCTCTATGTGCAATCTGATAGTAATAGGACAAGAGGGAATGACTTTAAACTAGAAGAGAAGAAATTCAGGTTAGATTTTAGGAAGAAATTCATTGCTCGGGGCACTGAGACCATGGCACAGGCTGCCCAGAGCACTGTGGTTGCCCCGTTCCTGGAGGTGTTCACAGCCAGTTTGGACGAGGCCCTGGGCAGCCTGATTTAGTATTTGGCAACCAGACCATGGCAGGGAAGCTGGAACTAGATGATCTTCAAGGTTCTTTCCAACCTAAGCCATTCTATCCTATATCAGCACTATCCAGGTGATTGCACTGGCCATCCAAAGCAGATCTAGCTCTCCATCTAAAGGCTGAGAAAAATCCTCCCTTTTTCATTTTGTATCACTGTATATTCATCAGGTAGGGAAAGAAAAAAAATGAAAATCCTGCTTTCTGGCAAAAAGATGGCCAGGAGAAAGAGGCAATTTACAAAAATGGAATCAAGCGTACTGGAAACACAAAGATCAAGTCAAGAAAGATCATCTTTTTGTTCCAGAGTAATATCTCAGGACACAGAAGATACAATTTCACATTTCTGCGCTGCCAGAACCGTTCTTACCTGGTTCTGATCAAAACATCTCCTCACAGCATTCCCAACCCACGAAATGGAGCAGTAGCATTTCTAGGGACACTGTGAGGTGTTGCACCACTGACTCCAGAATGCCAACAGTTATTGCTAATTGGGTTGCAGGTGTGTCGCTAGGTGTGGCAGCAAGCTCTCTTCCCTGACACTACCTTCCCTAACCTCTCATTTCTGAAAACATCTCCAAAGTGTTTTCCGGGAACGTTTCTCAGGCAGGGTCTGACCTGACATGACACAGCTGTGCCACAGATCAGAAGAGATCACAGCCTAGAGCCAGAGGTATGGCTGCAGGTTGGAGCAGGACCCGTAATGCAACAAGGAACTGGGAAAATAGTTTCCTTTCTTCTCTGTTTCCTTTTGTTGCCTTTCCAACACACTAAGCATTGCTATGGCAGGGAGAACGTGGTCCGCCAGCTTACAATGATATTTAAATTTCAATTATTTAAATAGAATTAAGAGCTCTACTACCATTTCCCAAGGAAGTTTTCCACAGTTTTTATTTCAGAGCAAAGGAACAAGTTACTCTTCAAGCTTGAGCCCAAGGAAGAAGAATAACCATCCTGCCCCTGAGGCCATTACTCTCTCCCCACTGTCTGATCATTCCACCAAGTGTGAACAAAACTGTCTTTAACTGATACCAGGAAATTCATTTTAGAAATGTACTTTTAGATTCATATCAAACCTGAAGATCTAAAACAGGTATTAATATGCCCCTCTGTGCCACCTCTTTGAATCTGCATATCCTTCCTGAGCTGTCCTGGTCTCTCTGAGAACATTTTCCTTGTGAAAAATTGATTCCTCCATTTTTCTTTGTGGCAGGAAAATCATTGGCTGGAAGAAATGGAGAGATTCATCCCAAGATCAGCCCCTCCATTCCACTCCTCACTCAGTAACAGGGCTGGGACAGGCAGATGCATAGAGAAAAGGACTTTTGAGTCAATATTCAATTACATACTATGGCAGCGTGAAGGAGGGAAGAAAATCTTTCAGAGAGAACTAAAATAACTTCTTATCACAGAATTGACTCAGTTTTTCCACTTATAGGTAGGGCTAAGGTAACTGCACACTTTCATTAGAACTACTGAAGAAAAATAACTAAATTAATATTAGGCATTTTAAAACTCAGATCCTAGAATGAGAATTTTTGGGGCAGGAGGTTAGGACAAGTCTAAACAGAGACCTCTGACAGCCCCTTAAGGTCATTAGGCAAGGCACAGCAGAAATAATGTCAAAAGACTGATGAAACAGAAAACAGACAATCTCCAAACATTTTGTCATCATAAAGCAAGTAAACAAGTGAATTATGGAAGGCACTAGATACTGCAAAGTTCATAAGCTACAAATTACTGGGGAAGATGGAAGAATGGAAAACTAAATACCCACCCTGACAGTTAAGAATGGGTTTTCTAGGAAGAATGAAAGCACTACAACATATGTTACGCTGTGAAGCATCACCCAAGGTCCACCAAAATGTAGCTCCAGGGCCCTGATTTTATGTCCCTCCAGTAGTTGCTGGTGTTTGTTTTTGCATAGCTTTGGCTTGCAACATAATGCTGCTACTGAGCAGGGTCCCCATGAAACTCAATTCCTCTATTTTATGTTTATAGAGTTCTCTCTAGCGATTAATTCCTGAACACATATTTCAGCCTTTCAGCTGCACGTGGCACAGGAAGCAAAAAACGTATTGCACCTATCTTATTTCCATTCTCCCCCACGGGACTAAATCATTTCTTTTTTGGCTGAGCAGCGCTGCAGTGAGGTTTTGCTGTGATCCCACAGTTTTTAGCACAGTAATGCTGAGACACTGCAGGCCAGGCTGCTGACAGCTCACTGACCATGCTGGAACTTCACCCCACTTCTCCCAGCAACATTTGATCCAGCACCCCAGCTGTGGCATTTTGCAGCACTGCAATTACCCAGTTATGCCTTGACTGGGGTTTGCTGACAGAAAACTAGAGAAAGCATGTTCTACATCAGTTTTCTGATGGTTGATTTGCACCCCATGTTGTAATGAAGCTGATATGCAGCAGATCAAATAGAGCTGAGGTAAAGCTGCATGACAGCTTGAAAAAAAAAAAAAAAGAAATAGGGGAAATAAAAGAGAAATAAGTGATCCTTCATTTCTAAGGACTTCCGTGTCTTATCTCTCCAGAAGATTGCTACAGCTAGCTCAATTATTACTTTCCTGGGATGTCTTGTTTGTTTCCACTAGACGGAAGTAATATAAAATTATGCAAATCAGATTTCTTGAAGTAAAGAATCACGGACCAGTCAATAATGTTTATGCATTAAGAAAGGGCAGCTCCTCCTGGAAGAAATAACACAGGGAGCCGATCATAAGTAAACATTTCTAAACAGACAAAGGGCTGGTCCCTGCAGCACAATATATTATCATATTTCCACATAATTAGTTTGTTTTCCACTTGAAATCAGAAAACGATTCGACATTGCATTCTATGCCTCAGGATGGTGCATACAGTACAATTCTCATGTGCAGGTTCATATGTTGAATAATTAGTAAGAATTAATCTGTTGAAATTAAAGTTCGGAATATTATAGAACTCATGAATAGTGCATGGAACAATCAAGTAAATTAAACCAGAAACAGAATTTAAGAAGCCAGACAATAGCAGATGACTGCTGGCAATCTGTTTTTTAATCAGTGAGTTACAAGCCAGAGGGATGAATATTGTTACCAGCTTTAGAAAATATTGTAAAACCTTAGCAGGCACAATAAAAGAAAGCTTCCTAAGTGAGAATATTTTTTATGATATTTCTTAACGAAGAGCACTTCAGAAGGATCTGCTGCCACTGACACTTACCTGTTCCCCATGCTGCTCAGATCAGGAAGGACCAGCCCTACAAAACATCCTGTCTTTCTGCTCTGCCCCACAGATTCACTTAGGACTTCTGAGAGCCCCATCTCAATTCATTTAAATGTTGTATTTACCTACCTGGAGCCAAAGATGTGCGAGTTTCATTCTAGTTTTCTTAAAGTAATTACTGAGTTACTATACATCTCAGCCCTGTGCAGTGACTTCTAGTTTTAAGAATTCAGGACATTACCCCTTACTTCAATTTTAAGTAAAATTAATCTATTCATTATAAATACATATTTTTTTCTCGTTTTACTATGAAAAAAATACGATCATGTTGTAAGTAAATTAGGAAAAAAACAGGAGAGAGCAGTCAAATCAAATCTTGAGAAGATTAGGTCAATTTGGGCTGCAATGTAAATAATCCCCGTGAAGAGAATAGCTTTAAATCTAAACGCATACTTGACTTTTTCTATTGTGTATGATCCTGTTAAATTGGAAGAGGTTTCCAGATCTATTTGAAAAATGGCCACTACAGTTAGCTGAAACTTCAATCTTGAAAATGAATGAATGGAGCTGGTCCAGTACATTGGCTCTGGACCAGTCTTTAAAATACAGCAGAACAATGAATAACTGAATTCACAGCCAGCTGGTATCATAGTTGGGCAGTGAAAGTGTCAAAATATTAGTGACTTTTTTACATTTGTCAAAATCATTGCCAATATGGGAAGCATGGGCAGCTTGCAAATGTGAATCTTACACCAAAATAGTTTTAAAATCTTGCCTCAAGAATATGTGCGCAGATCCTGCTTTTATATCACCCATCAAAGGACAGGCGGAAGAGAATAACATAGCTTTTACTTAGAAGATATAAGCTGTTATTGATTTATCATCAAACATCAGCTCCTAATGTGGTTGAGTGGTGCTAGATGCCCTGCAGTAATAATAGATCAACCAGCATCTCTGTCTCTCATTTTTTGGAGTCAGATAAGCCCATTCAGTCATTTCTAGGATGCAGCAGGTAAGGTATCCGTGCAGAATAAATACTCACATAAAATTTGTATCTATAGATACTTATCCATGCACACTCACACAATGTAAAGAAAAACAGAGTTTGGCCGTGTTTCAGTTATAGGAGAGAAAAAGAAAAAATAAACATATGTTAGTAGTGTCTGACACATCTTTCTGCTCCAATAATTCAAAAAATGTTTGTTTTATTTTTAAAACAAAATTTTGCTGGCAATCGCTGTATGCTGCAGTTGAGATACTTTTACTCTCTTTGAAAGAAAAAACTTGCATGACCAAGTTACTTTTCCACAGCAGAAAGGAAAGATGCCATACACATGCAGCAAGTTTATTCTCCAGTAAGATGCTCTCAGTAGGTTTTAGTGCCTGCTCTCTGCTTGCTGTGTATTTACTTCTTTCCCTTCACTGACAGTTCCTGTCAGGCACCAGGATTTCAAAGGGACTGCATAATTTCCTTCTTGTGATGAGGAACAAGGCAGCCTAGGACCAAACCAATCTGCCATTGAACATTATGATTTCCATAGTTTCAGCGCCTGAATCTACCAACTGTTAATTGAGGATCTCTGAAGGCCTGATGCGTACAGCAGACAAACAATTAAATCTTGTGACCACTTATATTACATCTAAAGAGCCAAGCAATCCCAGAGCAGCACCACTCCATCACATGCAGATGGACCTGGGGGCTCACCTGGCACTCTGCAAATATAGCTCTCACTGATGGAGATCCATGTGCAACTCTTATGAGGACAGGACATGCCTCCTAGTTTTGTTCATTAACAAAGACACTTCAAAACAAGTGAACAAACAAAAATGGATGCATGCTTCATATAGAAGAAATATTAGACAGATACAGGGAGAAGCTTTTTGTTCTTTGTGAACCCAAATACCTCACCTGTTTTTTTAATTTTAAAATGGATTAGATAAGTGAATAACCTCTTCATTTTCCTTTATTAGCTTTGTACTAATAAACAGGAGCCTCTGCTATTTTTCCCTGCTCTTCTGCAAGGTTCTTATTTCAGCCAAGTAAGGTTTGAGCTGGAAACTTTCCCCAAGAAGATTTTCATTTCTCATCTTGTCTGATGTAAAGTAAAGACTATGCCAAGTGCCACTGACCTTAACTCTCCCGAATCAAAAATATCTGATGTGATATATAGAAAACTTTGATGTGTAGATATGCTAATCAGTAGAGAAATGTCAAATTTGCATACATTTCAAGTGACCCAACAATATTTACCTTAGAGCTAAGTTTCATATTTTTCTGACAATTGCAGCATTGAACAAGTGACTCATTTAGCATATCTAAGCAGCATTATGTCACAGGGATTTACCTCAGAGTTGTTTGAAAGCATCAAAAAGATGAACATCACTGTCTGAAATTAACAACAAGCCTAATTTGATTTGACAAATGATGTTGATTTAGATAGGGTCACTAGCTATTGAAGATGCGGAGGACAAATAGTGCCTTGAAGCCTTGATAAAACTGAATATTTAAACAGTTCATTATGCAAATTTGCCCTCTACCTGTCAGTAGTGACTAAAGTATAGGGTTAGAGTGCTGGAGAGGCTCTGTGCTAAGGAGACGACTAGTATACATGTACCTGGCTCTTCTTTAAAAAACAGCTCCTTAGACATTTACAAAGTGGATGTGTATCAGCTTCTTGCTCCCCAGGTTTGACAGTGATGAAATAGACAAGGGCTTGATTCCTGAAACTTTTGGCATCTGAAAACTTAACTTCACCAAGCCAGCAGGTAGTCACAGACATTTGCCCATGGCATATGCAAGGCCTCATTCTCCAGTCCTTCCTACCATTTCACATCATGGGATCTGGTGGACTCCAGTGGAGTTATCTGCACAAATGTACCTTCTGCTCAGGTAGGAGCCCTGTAGCGTAACCAAACAGAGACAGGCTCTCATCCAGAAGTGTCTGGGAACCAGAGAGGTGTAGATTGCTTTACAACTATGTGCAACACCTACACTTTTGCTTTTATCACAACTCCCACCATCACTTGGCAAAGTGGCATCCATTATAAGGAGAGGCAGCAGAAAAGAGGAAAAATCTTTGCCAAGGACTTATGAGTAAAACCTTAGGTTTCAAAAAACAGCTTGAGATATTTTGTCCATTCAGAAGAGAGGGATTTAACTCCAGAGGATTCATTCTAAAAAACAAATTAGTGACACTTAATCGCATCAGCCTTGCATAGTTTTAGGAGGCCAAGAGCACAGGTTGCACTTAGGAATTAACTGTGTAGTAACAGTAACAGAACAACTCAGAGTAGACTTTAAAGCATTCGGAAATAGTTAATGGTATTTACATGTTCCAGACCTTATCTGCTGATAAACACTAATTCTGAAACACATCATAGAGGTCCTAATAATCTGTACAACAGTGATTGCTTAAAAGTCATTTCTCATTGCTTTGATATACATGCACTACAACTTCAGACATCCAGTACACCAGCATACTTCAGGTTCCTGGCACCACATGACCATCTGTAGTCATCTCATCCTTTACAAGTTACCTTTCTGTAAGACACTTTATATTTTAATCCAAGCTCAGAAAACCTCATTGGTGAAAGCCAGGTTGAAATTTTGTCACAGTGAATTCAGAGAAGTGTATGAAAACTGATGTTTAAGTACCAGCAAGGAGATGATACTGGAAGAGCACACAAGCTATTTAATTAAGGAAGTATGAGCAAGAAACAACATACAGAGTAGGTATTCTCGTATCTCTTCATAAACTAGATCCTGAGAAAACCTTGCATGCACTGTGAGCCTGGCCAGCCCCAGGACAGGGTACCCACACAAATCAGCTGTATACCCACTGACCCCATAATCAGAAGTGGCCTGCTTAGTTTCAAAACAGGAAAAGCACTGCTCATGCTCACAGCCTTCAGCTTGACCACAAAGTCCCCACTGGAAAATAAATAGTCTTAGGCTGTGGTACCAGGCAAATGTGCAAATGGTACCAGGCATCAGTGCACTGTGTAGAGTTCTCAGCTCAAGAGCTCATTTACACACACAACTATAAGTCATCACAGACCTTTTCCCCTCTATGCCTTTATCACATAGTCTTATCAACTTATTTACATGTGTTTCATAGTAAATGTGTTTTCTTTATCCAGGTTGCCCCTTTCCCCTCTTGCTAGTCAGACTAATTGGGAGATGACTGTATTTACCATTTCACTGGATGTGAGAAAACATGTCTTGTGAGTAACTTTGATTTGTTTATAAAGTACTGCCCTCACTCTGCTGAGCTTGTAAGTTCTTGGTTAATTGTTCTCATGTCCATGAAATGGGAGAAACCCATGTCTGAAATACATGGAAACAATTAGGGCAGCAAAAAAAAAAAAAAAGGCTTTCCCTGTAAACAGATGTCCATGCCAAGATACCCTACCTAGAGCAACTGGCACGTGGTATGTTTGCAGATGGAACCACAGTAGGATCTAGCCACTTATATTTAGCATGCAGTGTTATTTGTTTCAGCTAGCCAGCTAGCAATAGGTGGGAGTTGGAAGGGGAACCCATAACTTCTGCATAGAAGTACACCCATATCACGTCCCCTTCCCCCATAATAATCACATACCTTAAACCTTAATTATTGCAAGCACATCAGACATTACAGGAAAACCCACCTTCCCTCCCTCACAGTTAGGGACGCAGAAAAGCTCATATTGGAATAATACAGGTAGTATCATCCGCAATGTGTTATCTTGTTATATAGTTCTTTTGACATTTCACTTAGATGGAAATATAAAAGAAGCCCTGAAATACAGCGTTACAGCCTGTTTCATAACATTGGTAATTTCCACTGCACATTTACTGTAAACTACTGTTAGCACGCATGAAGTAATTCAGCGGTCTGAAGGCCAGGAGGGAATCATTTGTTCATCTAATCAGATCCTCCTCCACAACCCATGCCACAGAATTTCCTCATGTTAGCCTACTGTCAATACCCCTGCCTAGCCAAAACGGTATCAAATCTTGACTTGAAACCCACAAGTGACATGGAAGATCTATCCCTTTCACAGATAAACTGTTCAAAGATCAAAGTTCAGCAGTGTACTTTCTATTTCTTCCCCATTCAAATGCAATGGTTATAAAATCAGAAACATCTTGGAACTGGACATGTGTGTAAAATGAGGCGGCACTCGTGAAGTAAAAAGATTTTTATTTTCACAAGAATGAAATCACCTGGAGAGAATAAGGACACTGAAGCATCAGAAGACTTGGTCTTTGGGCTTACATCCACACGGGATGGCTAAATTTCTATGATCTGTAAAGCAGGACTAGATAATCATATAGACCCCTTCTGCCCTAAAATAACCCAGAAGTCTACAAGCTGCCAGCATGCAATTATTCCTTCAACAACATTTCATTCTATGTCAGAATGGATAAAAAAAACTTTTTTCTTGCCAGTTTGCAAACAATGGCCTTAATATTAGTCTTTCCCCTACAGAAAGATGTTCTGAACACTGTACCCACGGTACTTTTTGTCTCTAAAAAACTAAAGGTCAAAATACCTTTTCCCATAGGATGGTGGTGATTGAAGAACTGTTATGATGGAAAAAGTAAAAGCCAAGTCAGTTACAAACCTATTCAGACCTGGAGTTCATTCTCACATCATGCTGAAGTAGTGTCTCACCTTCAGCTAGGATGGAATAGTTCTTCTTTAGAGCATCTGGTACAAATGTTATGTTTTGATTCCAGGAGAACAATAATGTTGATAATGCACCAACATTTATAGGTGCTGCTAAGCAGTGCTGTACAAAGGCAAGGCCATTCTCAGCACAAGGCCACATGAGCTGGGAGGGAACAGGATTTGAACAGCTGACTTAAAGTGGCCAAAGGGATATTCCATACCATATGACATCATGCAGAAGGAATTTTGAAGGGGATGGGAGTTCATCTCTCACAGGGCTAGCTGTGCATCAGCTGGGGGGTGGTGAGTAATTTCTCGTGCATCATTTGTTACATACATTCATATATTACATGCATATATAGTCATAACTATTATCCCTTTCCCTATCTTAGTAAATACTTTTATCTCAACACACAAGTTCTACTTAATTTTTCACAAGCCCCCCATCCCACTGGGAAGGGGACAGTGAGCAAACGGTTGGTGCTCAGCCACATGCCAGGTTCAGCCACAACAATTACCAACTCTGCAATCTCTGTATGAAGATGAAAAAACTAAAACATTTCAAGAATTCTGAGTTATTGCAAAAGTCATCATCTAGCAATCAATAACTGAACAAATTCAAGGAGTGCACATTTAGTTAAGACCAAATTCTTTTTCCAAGCATTGCAATTCAAACATCATTAATTTTACAACTGAAAGTAACTGCATAGGTTTAGTTTTTAGTCCAATATCTTTAAAACAGATGATTATTTTGGACTTTTCTTTTGCTGTAGGCCAAGTTCTCCAAGGCACGCTAAACATACATAGTATTCACTATTGCACATACCACCTTTGAAGTTATTTCCAAGACACTTCAAGGCATCTTTCACTGCATTTATTCTCACAGCTTAGCATTGCCTCTTCAAGCATGAGCAGGGTAGCAAATGACCAGTTACTTGGGCTCGAGTAATACCAGACAAATGTGGTTCTTGCCACCACTGAAGGTCTCCATAAGATAAAGTTCTCCTCTGTAGAAACACAAGTGCAAATATCTCATCTGAGTATCCCAAAATGGATGAAGATTGAAATATATAATCACAGTGTGACAGTGAAGTTTCCTTCCCAATTACAATGTGAAGTTTAAAAGAGTGACTGTTTGTGAATAAATGCATACCAGTTATTCGTTTTTAAATCATTAGAATTTAGGCCTTGCTATAGAGGAAGCTGGAACCATATGTAATTTTTAAATAATAAAGAAACCACAATGTCTCAATATGAGAAGAGGAAGAAACTGAAGAATACCAGGAGGATGAACAGAAAGCAGTGGCCTTAAAAATATTCCTGGAATGAATATCACTCTAGTGACTGGACTGCTGCCAAGACATTTTATTCTGTGTTTTTAAAAATGCGTAGACTAGGAGAGTCATAAAAGAATGTTTTGTCTCTGGAATATGCTGGAAAAAAAGCCAGATATGATTAGACTTTGACATGGGCATTCATCATGCTCCAAACTGAATCAGTTATTAATTCTGAAGGTATTAAATATGGAATGGGTTGTGTGTTCAAAGTTTGCAGTACTATTCATTTATAATAAAATGTTAGACTGACAGAATTTTCAGAAACATCCTCCTGCACATTAAGTTGTGTGAACTTGACCAAGTCACCGAGCAGCACCCTAAGACCCTGATTATTACAGAAAACCTTTGGGGACATCTACCACCATGCTGATAACATGGAACAGGAGTGTCAGGATTACTTCCAAGGAGATGGAAAAAGCATTCTCATCCAGAGCACATATGTACAAATTTCTTACAAGGTTCCCTTTTTGGAAGCTTGCAGTGCACTGGTTTCTGTCTCCTGGGCAAGTTCACATCTTCCTCTGAAGACAGATGGTGGGGACATCTTTCAAGGGTTCAGCCCATTCCATCAGTTTTCTCTGCATCCTGGTAGCAAGAAGGTGAAATCTCACCTCTCACCTCCTTAAGATTACCTCTGAGGGCACATATGCAACTGCTTTTGCCATTTAGTTACCCATTCAGCACAACCCCCAGTGAAGTCAGCAGCTCTCATGTCCTGACTTCTGTGTAGGTGCTGCTATGTTTGCATGTTACAGTACATTGAAACCTGCCAATATTTATTGTACTGGTAGTGCGAGCAGTAGTGCTACAACTTCAGCATTTCATAGCATCACATCATTTCCACAGATTCTGCACCAAAGTGCTATTCCATTTTTCATTGCAGCGTCTCTGCTGTACTGAAGAGAGAAGCAGGAGATCATTCTTCTAGCTGTTTATTAGCACCATTGCTTATAACCAAGAGAAGTTGCTTGGGAAAAAACCTATAGCTACAGCTCATGAATGCACAGAAATTAAGGACACCCTACCTGATTCCTTAAATTCAAAAGGAAAAAACACCTTCACAGACTAATTTGTTAGATGTACATTCATGGTCCAGTTTTGAACATATATGCATCTCTCATGAAAATGGTTCTTACATATACCACTGTCTGTTTCCCCTTTTCTTCAATGCCTGACATACATCATCTTCTGAAACAGAAAAGAGAAGGGGGGGGAAAAGCAAACCAAGTTTTGTCAAGTGTAAGAGTTGATCAAGATGATCTGGTAGGCTCCCTTGGAACATTCTCCACTTTCTATCTTTTTTTTTTTTTTTAATGTGATGGCAATAGCAGTAATAATAAATATTGATGGTGAGCAAAATTTCCAGTGGAACCCTTCAAACTGTGTGCTATGGGAGCAGAGAAGGGACTGTCCCTATGCAGAAGGGCTTTCAATCTAAAACCATAACTAGGCAAAGGGATTGCAAAGGATATGAAACATACAAAGCAAAACTAGAACACTGCCCAAGGGCCACCCATCCTATGGACATCCTTTGCATCCCGCGCTTGATTTTTAATGAATCTTGCTTTGAAGACAGTACAGAGCCTCCTGCATTGCTTTGTAGACCTTACTAATAAGGAAATCATCACACCAGAGGAGTACTCTCCTCCTTCCTGACTTGTTGCCAAAAGGATTTTCTCAAAATGGGAAAAGTCATACACATTAACACTGCCTCAGACTTCATTACCAGAGGAAAGTGCCTTCTGAACCATGAATTCCTGATACTGAAGATCATCAGTGGAAAAAGCCTTCAGCTTTACCTCTGACATTCAAAGGTTTTGCTTATTTCAGTAAGCGTGCACGCAATTTTCAACTCAGAAATAGAAGAAAAAAATGTTTTCTTGTGTCTACTCGTCGTAATAAAGTAGAAGGGAAAGTAAATAGGGTAGTTTTTATGTTCTGTATTAATCACAGCTGAGAAGCGATGAAATTTATTCTCTCTATATAACACTGTAGCAGTAGGAACATAGCTGTAGTCTCAGCACCACTCCTACCTTCAGTTTTAAGCAGAGTCAGCACACAATCTTTCACATTTCTGCTACAGAGATGTTCAAAACCAGTTTGACCAAATGCTTGCTGGTTCTGTGTGCTGTCCCATATCTACACGATCAGAAGCTTGTTTTACTTAACCCAGTAGATACCAGAGCTGTTCAGCACAGCAGATGGTATGCATGAAGTGGGAACCCTCACAGAATTTCTGTGCAGCTGAATTAAAATCAGCATAGGCTGAAATAAGTCACCCTCAAGCCAGATATGAGCATGTACATACAAATAAGCAGTGCTCTAACCAAACTAGGTTAAATTTGCTCTTTATCAAACCAGTGCAAGCCTGCTTCTAGACAAGGCCCACTAGAATTTGCTACGCTGTTTTAAACTTTTAATACTTCTGGGCAAGCAGCTTATACACCCACTGTGTAGCTAATATTAATGGCTGAGCTGTAAATCCTTCACAAGGGACTTTGTGGAAACACTGATATATCCATTAACACCACAGGAAAACGCTGCCGGGCTCTTCTGTAATTACAGCTTCTTCAAAGGAGAAATGCCTCACTTGGTCTGCAGAGAAAAGCTTCGAAAGCCTACATGAGAGCAGGTTGATTTGTACTCATGTCCTTGCCACCAGGACTTGTGACATCAGCTCCCAAAGATCCTCACCCAGGTACTACAGCAGCAGAGAAGAGCAACACTGCATTCTATCTTTTCCTCTACTTTCTTGCTCCTGTTCCTCACTTGGTACACCCACACTTTTCTATAACCCATGCTTCCCCAACACCCATCAATGCACCAGATCCTTCCCTATGTGTATCACTTCCATCTGTAACCCAAAGCTCTTTGCAAAAAGCAATAAACTAGCTGCTTCCTCTGCCTAAAGTCAACCAGATGACCTGTGCTGAGTCTGGGGTTTGAACCAGGAATTTTCTAGGCCCTGGACCAAGGATGGTACATGCTGTACTGTTCAGCCATCTGAGGGCACATACAGCCCCCATGGAAATATCTGAGCTCTTACAGGGTGCTGACACTACTCCAAGTAAAAAAATAATGAAAACTATTTTCCGTCCATTTGAGGCACTTGCAAATTACCATTCACTGTCATATCTGAGTGCCAAGCACTATCAGACACACTGACAGGCTTTGAAGCTTCCAGGATGAGGCTGTGTTAATGCAAGCCTGCCTCACCACAGTACTACAGGAATTATGCAGTGGATACTTAAACTTTTGACCCTGTAAATACAGTCTGATTCTTCGCAATTGGTTAAGAAATAACCAAACCTTAGCATGGGGTGAGGCATCTGAAAAAGGGTCATTCAGCTCAGCACCACCACATCCTTGTACAATAATCTAAAAAGAAGCGCAGCATAAGGATGCCGTGCTCACGTCCTGCAAGCCATCAGCTGTGGGTGGTACTGCACGATGTCCCATAGAGTAGGTGGCTATTTCCAAACAAGTCAATCTAGCTTCCTGCTGGCACAAAGTTCAGCTGGATCTCAACTGTGGTAGATGCAGTTTTAGAGCCTTGCTAAAAACATTGTGCTATTGGCCTGTCTTCTTCTACTTTCATCTTCACCCTGCAAATAACCAAGGAAGAAATGCTACCTGATACACACAGAAATGGCCTCCCACTCTCTTGCTCATTGCCTGAGCACAGGGATTAACCAAAATACACAAAGCTTCTAAAAACCTGCAGGCAGACATCAAGGGCCTACTAATACCAGAGGTGGAGAATCTGGGACCTGCAATGGCTGCATGTATTGCTCCTGCATGTAGGCTTCTGAAAGAGTCTCATGCTCATGTACAGTCAAGGAGAGTCCTTTATCTACATTTTACTGTGCTGGGAAAATGCTCACTCAGGTGCTGGATTCAAGTTCATCTAGTACTAAGCTGTAACAGCATTCAAGAAGCTTGGACTTGTTTTGATGTCTAATGCTCATTTGCACTGAAGATATTGGACACTTTCTACTCTGTTTATCTCAGACAACCAGCTGTTATTGAAGGAGAAGTAGTTTGAAATAGAATATAGAGGTAAGAGATCCCATTTAGTTTTTTGATCAAAATAAAGTAAAAAAAAAAACTTAGGCTACAAGTCAGTTAGCATCTTAGCATTCCCTATTAAATGGTTAGCTGAATAAATTCAGTGACTCGCTTCTTGAAGAGCAAACAATTCTTTTTGCCTACTTTGTAACAAAATCCCACAAGCAAGCCAAGGCAAAAAAACCTGACATAAACGGTGTCAGTTATGACATATTTAGCCTTGTGACTGGCAAAGAGACAAGAGTCACTACGCATTGGAAAGGCTTCTTTATGAAAGAAGAATCTGAGATACAAGTTTACATAACAAATACTTTTCAAATAAAGAATTCCCCTCCCCCATCATCTGAAATCATTACAATATCTGTTCTATCTCAAGAAACTCTGACCAAATCTTTACTACCAGCAAGGCTACCTACTTAAATTATGCCTTGTGAAGGATTTCAATAGTTTATTCAGAGAAAAGGTAAACTCCAGAATTTCCAAAAAATAGTCAAAATATTAAAGTACTCCATGATGAGATCGTTCCATATGCATTTTGACTTAGATTTCACCACATAATTAAGAATCACTCTGATAACTAAAATGCCTAATTTTTAAGTGTCCAAGTTGAACACTGACATTGCTAGAATTTTCTCCTTTCTTCAGAAAAGGGAATGTACAAATTGTGAAATTTCACTAAAATCAATTTACTACCAGAAATTTTTAATTGTCATCTTGGGAAAAAATAGTCCACAAATTCATCTACTTTGTGCTTTTCTGCCCATTATACTTAGCTACATCTGTTTATAATTGTATCTCCACTTCAAAGATAAGGATCAAAAGCGCTTTCTTCAGCAGTATTCAGAGCAGTGTATACATTTAAAATGCATACAATCAGCAGCCCTACCAAGACATGCAGTTGCCTAAAGAACACAGAGTGGGTGTGACACCACTGAGACAATGTAATTATATTCCTACAGTATTGGACAAATTATTGAGAGTTTAATTACAAATAGAGGATTTTACTTCCCTTTCACTTAAACCAGACAGTGAACTTGGAAAACATGGTAAAGCTAACACTTCAACAGAAAGAAAATGTAATGAAGTTAAACAGGACAATTGCCTGCTTAGTACTTTGTGGACACCTCTGTCTAATACAAGCACTGATACAAATTAAGGAAGGATTGAATATAATGACATGCATGTACCTCCATGTTACCAGAAACATGCTCAAGTTCCAATTGCTCTCATACTGCCTTTGGGGTTCCTTTCAATTTCTGCCTACACAACTGAATCAAGACACGGTAGCCTTTAGGTTATACAGACTAAAAGCAAAGCAAACCCATGTTGGGCAGCTGCAGTTGTTTCTGCATATGACTACCCCAAAGATTACTCACAAGCTTCAGCTTGTCACTGCCTCTGAGGAGCAGAGCAGCATGACTAAGTTACTTCTTGTGACCTGCTATTTGCTGCTAGGTGTCAGTCATCAATAAAGCCTCACTCAAACTGGAACAGAGCTTTGTTATTGATCATTTCCCTCTCCATCTCACACCATCTCAACAGTCAGGCTCAGAATTAAATGCATCTGCTGGCAATCCACTGACTTGTGTTTACGAGAGGAAGGCTGATGCTTTAAGCAAGGGGTCACCAGATGGCTATTCCTTGCCAGCAGAGCAGCACAGCTCGACCTTCAGAGAGCACTGTTGTGTCCTACAAAGCACTGCTGAGCTTCCAGGCAGAGCATAAGATGCATTATTAGGTCAAGCACTTACTTGGCTGAAGACCATTGTTGAACTATTTATTATGGCCAATTGGGGCGAATTGCACTGGGCAGGGACAAACTATAATAAGCACATTACACCAAGCACCGTATGCCAAGATCTGACAAAGAGGGGTAAAGAACATCAGTTAATACTTCACTCATCTATTTCTCCTGGGTAATTGCACAAGAAGCTTACAGAACTTCTGCTCACACTTCATCTAACCTGCTGGAGATCACAGACCTCGATCTCCCAGCCCTAAGCACTACCCAATCCATTCAATCTGATTCCGTCACAGTCAGAAAAATCCAGACTGAACTACATAGGGTTAAGCACCGGCCAAAATATCAGCAGAAGCAGGAGGCTTGTGTGCTTTGAAACTCTGTTCAACATATGTCTGAAGGATTTTTGGGACTGCACAAAACTGTAGAAGAAAAGATTGGCAAGGCAGATGTTCGTTGTTTACTGACCCCCGATGAAACCTGCCCTTTCCTTTACCCATTTGAGATGTTCAATAGATACGTTGGTGCTGATTTTTAAACCATGTGCTGCCAAAAATCTGGTGTATTTCTACGTCCCTGAGAGTTTGAAAACAAGAAGTACACTAGACTAGTGTGAAAACACACTTCCTTATGGCAGGTTTATAAGCTGATCACTGGAAATGAATTTCTTGCAAAGTAACATGTTGAAAACCATGACAGGCTCATTGACAACAAGCAAAGCCCTCACATTTCTATCTCAGGAAGAGGGTCAGTTTGCAGAGCAGGCACCAAGCGATTGTTTATTGGAGCTTTTGCAGAAAAAAAAAGAAATTTTGCCTTCCGGGTATTTATGTGGAAAAAGCTGATACTGTCACAAACACAAATAACACAAATAACACAAAATCAGGACTGTGAGAACTCCCAACTACGCTCAAGCTTCCCCTTCCACGCCATTTTTCTATATGGCTAGCGTGGCAACATTAGAGCCCCAGCCAACATGGTAACACTTCCATCTTTGGAAGAGGCCAGCATTTTGCTGTGCTTGATTTTCCCCACCTGTCAAGCACGTCTTGTCCAAGAATATTTCCTAAGCAGCTGAAAAGATGGAGGTGCAGACATGACAAGGAGAACATAATGAAGCAACTTCCTAGCAGAGCTCCCAGCATTGCTCAGGCAGCACCAGCTCTCAGGACTCTCATTCACAGGAAGCCAACACCATGGAGGTTCCAGATGGAGTAACTCAGCATAAAGTCACAGGCACTACTCCTGTTGCTTATTCACCTCCTGCTTCTAGAGTCACACTCAGCTTTGCTTCCACTTCAAAGATCTTCAGATCACATGACTGCAAGGAAATGAACCCCACACAGGCAGCATAGTAGAGCTGTTGTAAAACCTGCACAACCTCAGAAGTAAACCTCACGATACTCAGTGGTACAGAGCAGCATCCTGGTATCCCATCCAGGAAGCTACCAAAACCACTGAGACCAACCTACTCACCCAAGAACGCATATCAACAATTTGGTTATGTGCTACAGGATGTGCTATTGTCTCAATTTCTTTTGTGCAGACCTGGGTATAAATAACTACATATCCATGTAGCATATCAAACTCAGAAAAGGACTGCTGCCTTTGTTAAGCATGACACAAAGTTGAATACTAAGCTGTGCATAGTGCAGACGAAATAGCTTTGTTCAATAATATTAACTAGATTAAATGAAATAACATCCCATACATTATGGAACAGAAGAAATTGATATATATATATATATTTTTTTTTTGAAGGCTAGGCCGGCATATTTTACCTCCAGCAGGGAAGCTGCCTCTCCCCCAGCCTGCTGAGCTGCTAGCACAGGGCTGGCACTGCACCCCCCAGCTGGGCACAGGGCAGGGATCCTGCACACCATGGCCACTCCTGCCCTTACATTCCAGCTCATCTTTGCTTAATTCATTCACCTCTCCTCTCATGGAAGGGAGGGAAAGTAAGGAGAGCATGAAAAAAAGAAATCAGGAAATTTTTATACAGAATTAGGTACAAAAACAGGGAAAGAATGCATGGAATATTAAACAGAGGAGAAGAAATTTGATGTTTGGAGTCCCTGACCTGGTAAAACAGCAGGGTGAGAAAGGAAGCAGGAGTTCAGACAGTTTGGCAGCTGCCATCATTGTTAATACATCATGCGATCTCCATAAAAAACTACAAATATGGCAGAGGCCAAAAGCTTAACAGAATACACGTGTCATTAATACTTCATGTTCAGTAATGTGAAATATTGCAGACCCTTGAAAGGATACAGGAGTGTTCTGAGCTGAGGAAAGCCTCCATGTGCAGCACAGCCCTGCCAGAGGGAAGTCAGTATGACAGAGAGGGCCTCAAGTACCAGAATGAAGCATGCTACTGCAACAGCATTACCAAACTATAAACACAAAGGAGAAAGAATGGCTTTGATAAGAACCAAGAATCCTGCCTTCAGGTCTCCTGAGAGAAAAAAAAACTTTGGACAATAGCACTGCAGATAGCACAGGAGCTATCCTACTGGTTCATGGCTCAGCTTTTAACTAGGTTAGCAGACAGCTACAGTACCCAGCCCACTGCTGTGGAACACACAGGCTTAGTTGTAATTAAGCAAGTGAAGTTTCCTGATGAACATACCTAGGGATCTGCCATTTGGCTGCTGCTCCTTGTTGCACTTCCTATTTTTACAAGTGAAAGTGGTAAGCACAAAATTAAGCACTTGAGAAATAAATCATTGACATACTCCAAACCAGATGCACTGGATAATGACATAAGCAAGTTTGGGGAATATTCCCTACTTGCTCATATCAAATTTCCATCTCTTCAACAGATAGGAAGGCAACAAGCTACCAAACACCTTAAGCTGTTGTTTTCAAGTTTTATTAATGTATTCCTACTGCCATTTTCAGCTCCTAGTCAATGACTTTGATAGCTGACACATCGTTTCTATCACATCTTATTTTGCTGAAGGCATTTTTCAGCTCCCTTAAGCCTCTCCATTTCCAGCTCCTGTGCGTGCTTTTGTGCTACTATTAATTTAAATGACCTTTTTCCTCTCTTTTTCAAATTTAATGAGATCCCAGGATTATATCTGCACTTATCAGCACCCACAGAGTTATGGTCTCCACTTTAGGTTGTAAACACTGGAGTAAGGCATCTCACAGATCAAAGAAATCCTACAGGCAACATAAGGCTCTATATATGCCATACACCTTTCTCCTCTCCAGTAACACCCAGCAAGTTCTAGTTCCCTTTTTACCTTTTGTCTCTGGCATAGCTGGGCTTGGAGAGAAGCAGAAAGATACCAAGCTTGTAACCTAACCCAGTAAACACTCCTAAATAAGTCACTTGCAGCATGTTCATATGAAGAAGTGTCTGCACAATCATGCACAAGAATGGGATTATGGAGAAAACAAGTCAGAGTTTTGTGGTAAAAGTCTAGAAATGATAAAAGTGTCATACTGTATTATTTACTTAATTCTTAACTGGAAGCATCCTTTGGTATTGGGAAAGTATGTAGCAAGCTTTGATTCTGTTTGCATCTCACTAAGAGATAGGTTGAGATCCAGGAAGATTCTTCCTAGCCTGTCTTTCTCCAGCCTCTATGAGAACAGAGAGCATCAGATTTACTCTCCAAAACCTGGGAGGTCACACATCTAGCACTGAGGCCAGCTGAGAACCCACTCCCCTTTACACTGTAGACCAGCAACCCCATACCCACTTTCTCCTCCAGCTTCCAAGACAGCATCAGACAAATAAAGGACCAAGTCTTCCCACCCCTCCTTGGCATGCTGGCCTCCCACAGCTTGCTTCTCCAACACCTCTCCACCTACCACTCCTGTTCCTGCTGGGCTACAGCCTTTTATAGCAGCTGTTTTTTGATTGGCACTTATTCACAGATGGGGGAGGCAAATAGGTCCTTCATTAACCCTTTTCAGGTTGTTGCCAAGTGTGGGTGTGGGGAGGTTATATGTCATTTTTGTTAATGAAGTGCCTTCTGGAATTGAACCCTGTGCTCCTTTTTCATAGCTGTATCATCTGACACATCTAACTGGAAAGTAGAAACAATATATATTCTTAATCCTATTTATCATCAGTAAATGAGGTGGGGAAGCAGGCGGGTGCAAAGGCTGCCTCTGAACAAGCATTTTTCCTTTATTCATGGTAAATTTTAAGAATTAAAGGCTTTGGAAAATAACGCAACTATGAAGTCTCCATAGTCATCTTTGTTTGATTTTTGTTTTGCAAAATGAGGTCTAAGATAAACAGGAAGGAAGAAAAGCAGCAGTTCCTTTCCCCAGTTTTTCTTTACATCTTTGCCCAAAAGCAAATCCTGTGTGGATCTATCACATAGCATTCAACATGTGTTTGAAAGGAAAGCTCCGAGTGCTGGTACTGTGAGAGAGAGCCAAGCAATGTGTGTGTGGCTCCTCTGGCTGACTGATGCCTTGCTTTTGTTGCCTTTTGCTCGCCTTGTTTTGCATACGCTCCTGGCCTAGTGCCCCTATAGCAGAAATCAAATGGAGGTGGTTTATCTAAATAAAAAGGATCAGCACCCCACGTGGAGATGTATAGAATTCGGCTATTGTGAGAAGATAAGGCTATAAATAGCCTGAAATGTAAGACATCAGTGATTTAAAGAAGTATTTAAAAGTCTTTAAATTTGTATTTACCCAGTTTTCCTGTTTGTATTGTAGCTGTAACTAAACAGGAATAGCTAATCTCTGCACTTACTGCTTCCCAGAGATCAGAACTTTACTCTTCTTAACATGGGTTAAGGACAAATCTGGGTAGGACCAGGACAAGGTACTCTAACAGCTGCTTTTGTCAGTGAAAGATGGAGCAGAAATTACAGACAGAAGATAGAAAAATCCCCTCCATCTTCTCAGGAAGAAGCTGGAGCATTCTGCAGTCATGTGAGAGGGCAGATCGCTTGGTCTGCCCCTTGAAGAAGCTCTGTGTCTACTTCTAAAGCCACCTGCTTATCACCTCATGTTCAAAACTTTGTTTACCATCACAATATTCTGTCTTAGGTACCACTGCTCCACTGGAGTGTAAACCATGAACAGAAGTGCTATGCTGATAATAGAGACTCATGTAAGTCATTTTAACAAATAGTCAGTTTTACCCAGTTTTGAAGGGAAAACACAGCTAATAGTTCAGCAATTCAGCAAAAGCATCTAGATAAAATGTATTTGATGTCTTTTCCATGATGATATAATACATCAAAAATGTGATTTAAAACTTTCTGACAAGTTGCCGCAGGCATTATATCAAAATTAGCCTTGTGATAATGCTGCTGAAAGGAAGGAGGAGGGGGACAGCAGAACACCATGAGTTAAGAAAATGAGCAAGTAGATGGAAAGGATGTTAAATGTGGAAGTGGCCCCAGCACTGCAACGTTTCCAGGGAGTTATGTCTTCATGACATACTGTGCACAGACATGAGCTCAATCTGTCCACTTTCCAGTGTGGCCAAAGCCTTGTGGTTAACAGCATGCCAAGCCTGAATGGGAAAGCCCAGCCAGTGACTAAATATATTAACTTGGGCTTGGTGCTGTGTTAGCACAGCCACATGGAATTTGGACAAACTGGAACACAGACAGAGAGGCTGCACTTGCTGATGAGATACTGGCAGATGAACTCTGTTCATCCATAAAAGCAAACAAAAGGTTTTCCTGCACTACATCATTGTGAAACCGCTCAAGAAACCCTTTCCAAATTTCACCATAAAACTGAATGGGCAGGACAGAGTCCCAGCAAGAAAGAACGCAGAGGATACACACTTGGATAGGCTTCTAACTGGCCCAAATAATGCTTTTTCCAGGCTGCACTTGGAGCAAACTCTGTGCACATCATCTTTCTCACACAAATAAACAAAAATAGCTTTCCCATGGGGACATACAGAGCTTTACACCTTAAAGGTGAAGTTGCTTTGACAGGCTCCAGTGCTTGCATTCTTGATGGCTGCTAAAAAAAAAATGTGGTAGCCGCACACAAGACCAGTGTTTAGAAACCAGTACTGGTTCCCTGATAATTTTGTTTACATTCATCTTTGAAGATTTTCTTGATTTGATGCCTGACACTGAGTAGTGAAAGAACTTCTAACACAAAATCAGCATGACCGTGCGTAGTGCCCTTATAACTGTGAAACTACACCTTATTTGGAGGAATAGCTATTCTTCCAGCTATATTACTTCATTCTTTGTAGTGAACCCTGGAATTGGCAGTGCTGCTTTTTTTTTTTTTTTAATAAACTGCATATATTTAGAATAAGAGAAAGACTCACCTTTCACAAGGGCCTGAATCAGGACTTTTGTGATGTACCAAGAAATGCCTTGAATTCCCTCCCTTGATTTCCCTTACCTCTCCAGTGCAATGCCACACTTCCTGGTTCTAATCAGGAATAGAAGTACCAAAGCTGAACAGGATTTAGAAATATTTATTTTTTCGTAAAAATCAGAAACAGGAAGTATCAAACATCCTAAGAGAGAGCTGGTTCTCCCGAGACTGCTCTACCTCAGCTTAGTTTATTCAAATGGCTTTGAATAAACATCTGAAGCAGCTGAGAGCTTTACCCAATCTTAACATCTGACCCCCATCTCTAATACTGGAGCGGACCACTGTGAAATTAGATCCAAAAGGAATTTCTGCTTTCACGAGTGCTCTGTTCAGCGAAACTTCACATCTACAGACCAAATCTGCAAATTGTCACCGTGCCCAGACAAGTTACTTGTCATTATGATGATCTGAAAGGCATCCATACAAAGAAATCATTTTGACTGAGCTTCATTCCTCAAGGACAACGCCAAGGTTAATTTATTTGTTTTTCACTTTCAGTTGGGGGTGGACAGTCCCTGGAAGAGGAGAGTTGTTTGTCAAACCCGTTCCTGTGAGTAGTTGCTCACTGAGTAGAGCTACTAATCCACACCTTCCCAAATATCCCCTGGAACGTAGGCTGTGCTCATAAGCTCAGTTTTTTTCTGCTGGGTAGAATTCTCCAAGATTTGTAACAGTGACAACTGGGATAGCTAAATATCTGTGACTTGTGACACAAGAAAGATACCAATAAAGGGAAGACATCACATACGTGATAAGTAAGTGTTGAAATAGGGAACAAAAAAGAAAATACAATATTAAAAATGATACAGCCCATTTTACTTGGAACATAGAATCACACATCTATAAAGAGGAAAGTTCTCCCTCCCTTCAAAAATTGCTCTCTGAGGTAAAAGGAAAATATCTAGTCTTTTTCCATGGCCTCTTTTGTGACGTGAGATGGGAGCTCAGTGAGAGTCTGCACTGGTATTGATGAAATTTTCTGAGGTTCCCTCCCACTTATGGTGCCTTTCTAAACTTCCTATTTGACATAATTTTGAGGCCCAATATTGGATTTATTATACAATCAAGTTCCATGTTACCTAAAAAGAGATGTCAAGACCGCAGTTTTTCTTAAGCTTTTGAGATTAAAAATGCAGTCACAGGTGTATAATAGCCAGCTACAACAATACCTCTGGAAAAAACACGTTTCTTAAAATAAGCATTCACACAGAAAAGTTTGGCTCTCATTAACATCACAATGCAGCTCAAGGAATCTATTTCCAAAACACAAAAATATATGATGAAGTCACGCTTACTTAAGGCAACGCTGTAGAAAAACTGCATTTTGAACACACTGTATTTCATGGCAAGAAGCAGTAAGCACAGGTCCTTATCAATAGAGCTCTATTTTCTTTAGCTGCAGTTCAGTAGCTACCAACTAATGAGCATTTGGGCTTTTTTGACCATCCACTCCTCAATCACACTGCTAACATTTAATGAAGATAAACCAATGCAACAATTAGACAGATCAATGCAATGGGAAAGGTGTTACAACAAAGGTGTGATGATGGAAGGACCAGCCCTATAAGGAAAGGGAAAAAGATTGCTCACCTGTATCAGAAGAGCCAAGATTCACATGGGAAAGCTTCACCAAGGTGAGATCTCAAAAAAATAAAACCTTCCTCAGGGGGCAGTCAGCCCTTAAATGAGGTCTGAGAGAGGTGCAGCCAGGCTCCACCCCTTCTGATCACACAGCTGAATTGCCTTCACCTGTGCTCCCGGGGCTGAGAGGGTCCTTTCCCCAGGTGCTCAATCAGTGCTTCAGGCCCTGACTTAGCAGTTCCCATACAATCAATAACTTCTGGAGGATGGCATAATTCAGATACTATGTCACAGATATATCTACAGTAGCAGAAAAAGAATTCAAAAAATAGGTACAGGCAACACTTCAAATTGGGTATAAATGCAAACAATTGTGTTAAAAAAAAAAAAAAAAAAAAAAAAACCCACAACATTTTACAATGTGATTTTGGTATTTTTACTGGGAAATGCTACTTGCAGCACAAAATAAAATATTAAATTTCAGCCCCACACCAGATCTCCATGCTCCATATTTTTGGTCAAATATGGACTTGGACTCAGAACTCTCCTTAATTTTACAGATGTATGTTTAGCAGTAAAATGACTTTTTATTGACAATGTGTGTCATATCCATTTACGTTCTGGCCAGCCCTCCAGTATTGAAAACCATATGGCTGTTGTTTTAAATAGGTTGAACTCTTTTCAAAATCCATTACAACAAGCGTGCTAAACACCAGCTTTCTGAAATGAACAGAGTTTGTTTAGCTCTGTCTGCATCAGCAGCTACATGTGTACAGTGAGCTGGTGGCTGCTGAGGAAAACCAAACCTGCTACCTTCATCCCAGTAGTCCCAGTAGTAATGGGACATTTTGTCAGGTCACAATATTTAACACTCTTGAGATATGAAGGACACAGACTAAAATTAAAAATTTTCACAGTGTGTCCATCTGTTGAGAAAGCTCGATGAGGAACAAGTGAAAGAAACAGTTTGAGGTTGACATTGTTATCCCATGCTTCAGAACTGGGCTGGAAAGTAATACAAGTCCCAGTGTCAGCTGTTCAAGATATGAATGAAATTGTCAGTGGTCACCAGATACTGAAAACTGTATCAGTTGAGACAGGAAGGTGATGAGCAGAAGCAGCAGCTGGACAGACTGCATATCTGCTTTTAGCTTTGGAAGAGCATCAGAACATCCAGAAGCTTGATGGCATCAGGTGCTAGTGATGAGCAGCTCTCTCCAGAACAAACCCCTTGCTCGTCTGGTAAGTTCCACCTCCACCACCCTGCAATCCCAAACAATTCAGCCTCATAAAGCTTTCCACACCAGATCAGTCTGCATTGCTAAGCTATTTTTCTTTGCATTTACTTTTGTTAATAGACTTTACCTGTAACTTTGCTATAGCTTGTGCTTGCACTGCCCCACTGAATGGCAGTAATAATAAATAGAGTTATTTTTTGTGATAAAATACAAGTGAGAAGAATGATACATGATAATCAACCAAAAATCCCCTTCCAAAAAAGAGGCTTTTCTCAGATGGTGCTCTTGTGCCCATACATCCCTAAGAACCACACATCTTCCCAGTACCCCAGAGTGGGAGCACAGCACTTCACTGTCCCAGGACAGAATTGTCCCATTCCTGTTAGGAAACACATCCCAAAACATCACTCACAGTCTGTTCTAATCAACAGCATCACTCACAGGAAGGCTGTATGCCGAGCATTCTGCTCAATCATGATGAGATCAAAGACAGTACTGAGTTATACATGTCCTGCTGATTTCAATGCAATTGTTTTGCCATGGATGAATGCAGAATTTGGCCAATATCAATTATCAAACCACATAAATAGCAAGGTGATTATTTTCAATCTCTCATTCAGCATGTGGCTCAGTGACTCAGCTACTTCATTTGGTTACAGCCTTCTGCAATTAATTACAAATTGTTAGACACAAATCCCAACCACAGGAAAAAATGAACAGTGCAGCCACAAAGAAAGAAAAGCATGTTTTACAAGGCTCCAAAGAGCTGGAAACTCAAGTTTGTTGTCTTCAAATACTCCCAGGGATAAAGAAGAAAATAAACTTGTGCAAACAAGGGAACAATGCACCTAAGGGAAGCCCTGACTTCTAGCACTGTATTACTTTGTGCAATACATTAATGTTAATCTGACACAGCACATAACTGGAGAACTCAAGTTAAATAAATGAAATCAGCTGTCTGACTTCTTTAAGATAAATGATGTTATTACAGCATAATTGTATAACCCCATATAGCTTACAGCAGCAAAAGGATGTGTATTTCACATGCCCTACTATAATTACATTCCCATTATAATTTTGCAGTTAGTTGCTATGAGCTCTGGTCATGAAAACATGCCAATTTTGTATGGGATTGAAGTCTGCCTAATTTTAGCAAATTGAGAGCTGCACAAAAGAAAAGAGATAAATACTATGTTGTTATTTTTCATTAGAGAATTGCTATATTAAGAGGCTGTGATCCAGCTGTGTTTGTTTAAATAAAAGTGTGATTTGAATACCTCCTACAGCTATGTTC
The DNA here is from genome assembly GCF_987193195.1 of Phasianus colchicus. NCBI lineage: Eukaryota > Metazoa > Chordata > Aves > Galliformes > Phasianidae > Phasianus > Phasianus colchicus. Next base: position 29,554,559 of record NC_143444.1, read on the forward strand.
CTGCCAATGAATAAAAGATAAAATGCGGCTCTGGTTGGATGTTAGTCTCTGAGTTCTAGCTGACTCAGAGATTTATTGTTTAACATAAGGAAGTGAAAAGCATGTAGAGCAGACCACACACAGGGCTCTTTTGTGTATTGTTTCAAGCCATACCACTAATAGATTTGTTCCACCAAGGCTTGCAGCAATTCAGCTGTGCTAAAATGCTCCACTTAACTGTGAAAAAAATAATAATAAAATAGTAATTATGTCTAGATGGCAAATGCAGCTTAGACTAACACCACGAGAAATGTAAACAGGAACTAATACCATTCAAAGCTGTATGTTATCATCATTATGCTAATGAAATTAAGCTTTTATTTCCAAAAAACAGGCCCTTTAACGTACTACTTAATATCTGTATAAACACACTGACTTCTACTCACAGCCCAATCTGAGCAATGCTGCTGAGCTAATATCCTTCTTACACTATATACATATGTATATGCATATAAACACAAAATATACTGTGCATGCCAGTAATCAGTCTGAAACTTTTCTCCAAGTACTTGAAACTCATTGTGTGTTGGAAAAGCCTTTTACAATGCAAATAAAATGATGCATATAAATGGTCCTTGCGTTATTGCTGCCTGTTTTATGGGTTCCCCCATGATAATCTTAGACTGAGGTACAGGATTCTCAGGGAGCTGTATGTTTGAATGGATTTCATTATGGGCAACTGCAGAAGTGAGTGGCTGTGTGCCAGTCTGAACTGACTACCAAAGTGCTTTGGGTGTCAAAGGGCTGACTGGGGCTGCCTGAGTTCATTTGAATAACACAGGCTTCTCTGCTTGGGGGAAAAGGGAAGAGGGAAAAGGAAAAAGGGAAAAGGGAAAAGGAAAAAGAATCACGTCTTTTTTCACTGCAATCTCTGCATTGGATTTGCAGCTGTAATGGATCAATACTTCACATTACACATGTATGACTTAGCTCAGTGATGGATAACTATATTCCAGGCTTGAGCAAGGAGGTTAACAAGGAAGTAGCAATTTCCTTGAATAAAATAAGCCGAGTACAGAGTATTCAAAGCCAAAAGGACTACGAATGGTCAATTGAGACCTGAGATATATACAAGGAGTAAAATCTTGCTGTTCCAACTGAGCAAGCTCACCTTGCTTTATATGAGGAAACTGAGCTTTATACACAATTGCTCACTACTCTGGAGGAAATGGAAAGCACAGAGAAAGACCAGATCCTCGAATCCAGTAAAAGCTGTCTGAACAAACATAAAGTTGGTATGTGCATAGGAGAACTGGAAACTCGTGGTACAGCGCAGGCAAATGATGCGTTCCCATCTTCTGTCCTCACAGCACCCCAGCACCACAGATGCAGATGATTCAGCCCCAGGCTGAAGTCACAGAGTCCCTGGGGCAGAGCAACCGACACCCAGTTCTTTGCTCAAGCCTGTGCTGAAGAACAGCCTGGAGCCTATGAGTGTGTTAGGGATGTAATATGTGTGTTTTGAAGATACAATCTCAGCTCACTCTACAGGACTTTATGCTTCAAACTCTCAAAAGTCTTAATAACAATATCCAGGCTTCTTTTTATGTAGCACCTGTCAACCCGGAGGGACCAAAAACACTTCAAAAACTCTTTGTGCTGTTGCTGTTAAAAAAACTCAAGAAGCACTGCTTGAGTTGCCTGCAGGAGGCTAAAATGGAGATTTAGCATTAAAAAAGCGCAAATAATTAACTATGAATAATTTATCCCCTCAAATCTACTTGTCTTTGATTTTATTGAACATCTGCAAATAGGTCTCAGCCTCACTCTTAAGTTTATTTGAAGGTTCCATTTCACTTTTTCTTTTTTATGTCACTGCATACTTTTATGAACCATCTACCTAAAAACACAGAAGAGAGCAGAGTAAAGATAAGCAAAAATTAAATTATCTTGTTATAAAGATGACAGAACCCACTAGCACGAAGCTAGGAGAAGCGAGAGCTTTTAAATGACAATATGGACAAAGGAAATATTGAATAAAAGGTTGGGAAGAGATGAGCGAGGCATGGAAGAGGGTGAAATATCCAGGGGATGGTTGGACAAAAACATTTTATGGAGATGTTTTAAATAAATACTGAAGGCTGAAGTGGAGAGAGAGGGGCTGTGAGAAATGTGGTTGTTTGGGTATGCGTGTGTTTGGAGCAGCCATTTCAAGGAAGGCTCTCATCATCAGGATGCAAGGAAGGGAGGGTATGAGTAAAACTGGGGAGGGACACATCAAAGCTGTGTCACGACAGAAGCTGTTTCTGAAGCTATGATTAATTCACAGCTTGAAATAGATGAATTTAGGCTTTTTCTCTCCTGCTCAGAACTTGTCTATCAACACATTTTGTTTATTTGAAATTGTTGAAATGTTTTCTGAAAATCCGTTTCAGTTAAGGGCTGATGACCAGATATTTGGCTTCACCTGTTTTGAAGTAGTGTTTGTGGTATGTGATGGGATGCTCTGATCATGTGACACTCCAGCTTTCTGAACAGGAGGGAAATCACAGCTTGCCATTTAAACACTTACTACTACACATGAGCAGTGCTGGCATGAAATTCTACCTATATATACACAAGGTAAGTGCAGTGAAGAATCTGTTGGATGTCTTTTTTGAATTAGTACACATAAGGTTTTATCTGTTCCAGGAGAATTCCTCAAAACAGCAAGAGGCAGCTTTAGAATGATACCCTTACTAAATGCTCTAAGGAGAGAAATGGAAGTAAAACTTGCTTTCAGCTTCTCCAGATCGCTAAGAAAAGCCCTCCTACACTTTTGTGGTGATTGCTTGAGACAGAGTACTCTCCCAGGTCTGGCTTTCTTTGATTTCTGCTATTCCTGGCATTTTAACATGATCAGTTCTTTGTGGGTTTGCTTGAGTTCTGCTACCAGTACAGAGTTGCTGACATTTCATTATTCTCTAGGCTTTACTATTTCAACCCTTCACCTTTTCCCCTCTTTCTTACTGCTGGCAGGGTTTACTTGCAGTTGCAAAAATACCGAGGAGCTGATTTTCTAGCTGTGACTGAACTTAAATAAACTGAAAGAAGCAGAACTATTGTAGGATTACAGCAGTTCAACAGTTTACAATGTGAAATGATTTAAGTTCTGACACTTATTTCCTCAGCAATCTCTCCTTATCAAAATATACCACAAATAACAGCTCAGCGTGCTAGCGCTGACAGCAGTGCTACTGCCTGCCGAAGGTTATAGCACTCTTTGCAGGGATCCCATTAAATGAGCAGCATCTGCCAAGCACAGCCCAGCTGCCTTCGTGCGTGGGCAGAAGGTGGTTGGGGAACAGCGACAGGAGCTGCTGGGAACGGGGCTGCTGTTGCACCCCTCCAGCTGCACAGAACTGAAGCATGGACACTGAAGTCAGAACAGATTGTGGGTCCCTTTTTCCACGGGGCCCAAAATGTCTCACAAAGCTGTGAGCAAACCTTTGGGTCGCTGCTGCAAAAGAATGGAAAACTATCTGCTGTTGAATGGGAGCAGGAGGGAGCAGGACTTGCTCCAGATCCTGTGTGCTGAGCACATGCAGCTAAACCCACCTCTCACCTTCAGCAATTAAGAAGTACCTCTGCAGTAAGAAAAATATGGGTAATAGAGCACCCAAACAGGATCCCCAGGTAAGTGGTCCTTGCACCGAGCTTGCTGGAGTTCAAGAAGTATCTGCACACTGCTCTAAGACACAAGGTCTGATTTTTGGGTGGTCCTGTGTGGAGCCAGGAGTTGGACTCAGTGACCCTTACAGGTCTCTTCCAACTTGGATACTCTATGATTTCTACAATCTTTTGATACTAGACTATTAGATACTACATTTAGGCTACTGGGTACCAAATGTAGTATTTAGCCTGCTTTCCTTGCTTTAAAGAAAGTAGAAGCCCTAAAGCATGGAATTAATTAAATGCTACACAAATACACCACAACTCATGTTCACCAATCAGATCTTCTTTCACCACCCTTTTGCAGATAACGAATCAATAAATCAAATACCCAAAGCTTCATGATCAGAAACTGTGGTTTCAAGGTTACCATTATCCTGTTTTACAATCTTTTCCATTAATTCATTAAGTTGTTCCTGAAATACTATCCTTTTGGTGAGGCCATTCTACAACTTCTGGCAGCCACAAAATTTCTCCTAACTTACAATCTAAAAATATTTGAGGACAATGTATGTTCATTTGATATTGTACTGGCTTCATGTTCCCGTAAGTGGTGCAACTCTTTATGGAGCCAAGTAAAATATTCTAATGCTTCAGCACAGTATTAAGGAATGCTCACTCACCTTTCACAGCTGCTCCTCAGCAGTATTTACAATACATAGTAGAATGGGACTCCATCATGCCTGGTGCTGCTGAAGTATATAGAAAGAAAATACTCCTGCATTGCAGTTTCCAGCCAGAGCAGAAATGGTACATAGAACTTGAGGAGAGAGTAATATAATGGAATATTTATTTTTAACCTACTTTTAAACTGTACATATTATTAGTCCTTACTACCTCTCCTGTTTCACTGACTTAGTTATCATAGAGGTGAAACTTGAGAGAACCAAAATGAGATGGGGGTATTCAGTGCACAATGCATGAGGGAAAACAAAAACAAAAACTATGAGAACTGTTGGTACAAGATACTGTTCTGTGAGCAACTTGCCCAGTTGCCATGGTAGAGCAGAGGTGGATGGGTATTGCAGCAGAAGACATAAAAATATAATAGGGGGCAAGGTAAGGAAGGAGCCAAATGATTATAGAAAATGTTGAATGTAGTGACGTGAAATAGAATGAATTTGTCAGATGAATGGGCAAAGAAAGTAACCTCTACTTGTGTTACTCCTTTGGACCAGGTAGATGGGAAGTCCATGAGATGGAAAAGAATGAAGGGCAGGCTTGATGGGCTCTTGGACAGATCTAGTGGTTGGCAGCCTCAAAGCAGAGGGCTTGGAACAAGATGATCTCTGAGGTCCCTTCCAACCCAAGCCATCCTATGATTCCATGATTTTCTGGGCCAAATATTGGAATGAATCAAACCTGATCATCCCAGGCTGCAGAGCTGAGTGTGCAGACAGAGATTCTAAAGAACAAAGGGGATGACAGAAATATTAAGGATATGTCAGAAGTTAACAGCTGTCTAGAAGTTATTTCATCTGTAGCAAAATAGCCAGGAAGACATGTCTATGCCCTGGGATGGATGGATGGATGGATGGATGGATGGATGGATGGATGGATGGATGGATGGAAACACTTCAGATGCTGGGTCAGTGGGTGTAAAGACAACAGCTAAATATGCTGAGTGATTGGAATAAAAATGGGCAAAGAGTACCAAGGGAAGAGAGCAGCATACAATTAAAAGAGCCCTGGGGTACTCTCACTTGGAAGGATAAAGACAGGAGAGGACACAGGAAGTTGAAAAAAAAAGAAAAAAAAAGAAGCAAACCATAAAGATTAAAAAAAAGAAATTCTGAATGTTTACTTTTAGAGGAGAAAAGTTATCTCATACATCCTGCACAAATTTCCACCCCATAATATTCTAACTTAATTTTTCATATGGATAAATATGTTCCCCAAATTTCCACCCCACATTTTTCTTATTTTTTTCACATGAATAAAGATGTTCCCTGCATACTGCTTTTTTCTGTTTGGTTTTATAACGTGCTATACTCCACAGGAGTGAGGACTGCTTATCAAAATTGCCTACTGTACTACATACATCAGTTTATTAAATGCATGATTGGTAGGGATGAGAGATACTACTCAACAAAGATCAATTATTAATGTTCTTGGAACATCAATGCAGAACACAACAGTCATTTTCATTGTAAGGCTTTATCTCTCCTCTCCTTCCGTAGATGCGATACGGTTTCTCACAGGCCAGAGCCACAGAGCAGGTTCAAAAGGGAGCCTGGCTAGAGGAATGTGTGGATTTTGGATGCAGTTTTGTTATGCCTTACTTCAGCAGAATATCCAAGGCAACAAAGAGAAAGGAAACGTGAAACCATCCAAAGCACTGAGCTGAGCTGGAGCGCCAGGGGGGGAAGAAAGTGCAGAGAGACAGAGAATGCCTGAAATGTCTGCAAAATGTAACTCAATTATCAGAGATCAGCCATAACAAGGAAAAAATCACATAAGGCTGTAAGAGCTATAAGTATCAAATAGTTACGTTTACTGCATTTATAAACAGATATCTTTTGGCAGGAGACTCAAAGAGGCCTCCACAAGGCACGAGAATCTGGGCTTGAATCCATTCACTCTGTGAATTAATTGACTTGGTTTGAACTCTACTGTTTTCAGTTGGAGAATTCACTGTGAACATGTTGTACATATCTCAGATATCAAATAGCAAATGTACTGAAGCCAGATACTGAACTGGAGCCAGAAATTTTTCATTAATCAGTATTGTATGCTTTCTGTGAATAGGAAATAGAACAACAACAAAAAGCAGACAAGAATGGGGAAAATATTTTTCTCTCTCTCCCTGTTTCTACACCCCCACATATGCTATTATTATTACTCAGTATTTACATTACAGTCACACCCAGTGGTTCCAACTGAGGCAGAAGCCCCACGGTGCTAGGTACTGTACAAAATAAATACACTTAAAGAGACAATGGCTGCTCTGAAGAGCTTAAAATCCAAACAGATGGGATGGATGAGAGAGGCACAGAAAGGTGACTAAGTTGGCCAGAGGTCAGGCAGTGGATCCAGGGAATTCTGAGAATCCTTTTCTGGGGCAAAATCCTGAAGTCATTGTTAAAACCTCTACATTATAGGGGAGAAAGCAGTTCAGACCACAGCATAACAAACCAGGCTCGCGCCTTCCCCACCAGACTCCAGCAGGCCTCCAGTTCTGCTGATCAAAATTCACTTCCTGGCAAAACAGGGAGCTGAAAATAACAATAACAGATTATAATATTGCACTCAAATACTCTCATGAAAGGGCAGATTTAGCAGCGAACTGAAAGTACAACAGCCCTCACCACCATCTGACAGAGAACAGGCTGCTCGCTTCCCCATGTTCCTCTCTAATCCACTGATTTACTCCTGATTTACACCACTGAAGAGGTCAGATCCAGCATATTCACAATCCAGGAAAGAACTGTAGGTTAGATTTCAGTTTCCTTGCAAGTCTCCTTGGCAAAGCATAAATAGAGGAGAAGCACCCCACAGCTGGCATTGAGCACAAATTAATGCAACCACACTTTTTCAGCAACGAGGCAGCAGCCATATGTTTTGCAAAGCATCATGTTCTGTGCTTCAGTCTCATCTCCCACATAACCTGTCCTGCATAAAGCTTCATTACTGTGTGTTTAGATTGTGATATGCCACGGCCAAAACATTTCTCTGGAAAATACAAGCAAAATCTGCAGGAAGATAGTCTAAATACACGAAGAATCTGCTGGAATTTGATGATAGTTTCTCTGTCTTGTCTCTGCTTTTTAAGCTACCTATTTGCAAGCCAAATATATACATAAAAGGGAAAGCATATTACACAGTTGCCAGAGGGAAGGATATTTCTGCTTACACAAATGAGCAGGGGGAGATGGAGACAGAGAGAAGAAGACCATAACCAGAAAAATAAATGAGCAGATGGAGAAAACAACAAATGAGGAAATAACACCAGGCAGAGTCATGGCTGTGATTCCAGACGGCCCACCTGCAAATGCTGCACGGTGAGCATGCATAAGAGGAAGAATGTTTCCATTGGCCATCTTGGTCTTTGCCTCCCAATATTGACACATCCTAGTTGCCCTGAATGCTGCTGAACACTGTGAGGAAAAAAAATAACAAAAAACAGAAGCAAGCTGAAATAATGACACAAAGGATTTATTAATGATTCTTGGTAACTTGAGGCTGCTACCAGCAAACTGAGTAAGTCTCTCATGGAAACCACTGACCTGAAACTTTCCTTATATACTCCAACCCGCAGCATCCCATTATCTTTGTCTCCAGCTCTTTCAGAAATTGGGAAAAAAAAAATAATTACAAAAAAAACAGTTTGACTTCCTAAACTATCTGCTTTTGAAATTATAATCACACTTTGCAGGACCAGACCAGAATAGCTTGATCTGAACATAAAGACACATATTGTATACTCCACAACAGAACCAGTACCATAATGCTGTATATATAGATACCTAGCTAAAGGACTCCTTATTAATGGAATAAGTCCATTATTAAACTCAACTAGATGATATATGTTAAAATACAACCGATTGTTTTCAGCAACGTTTTAATATGGTTTAAGTCAGACTGGCTACAAAATGCCCTTTTATTCCATGAAGATATCTGCAGCACTTGAATGCCTGCTACAAGAAATGTCTCTACTCTCTTCAGTGGAAAAAAAATGGCATGAGATTTGTTAAAAGCTGGTGATTGTACTTCATCTGATTTTTTTCTGGTTTATATGTAACACACAGCCACGAGCACTCCAATTTCCTGAGCAAGAAAATGTACGTCAGCTCCCAGCCCTCCTGCCCAGTAGCTCATGTTATGAACTTAGAAAAATAAACAAACACCAAGGAAGCACAGAAAGGAAACCTGAGCACTTGTCTTCCCCCTCTGGCCCTTACTGCAACTGATTGGAACAGGTAAGAAGGAAAACACTGTTCCTCCAAACGTTCCACGCAGAATCCCAGAATGTCTCCCACAGTCTGAACTCTCTCTTGCTTTACATTACAAAGTTCTGTTCCTTGTTAATGATGAAGATTTTTGACAAATGAAAATGCAGTGCAGAGTTTAATAATTTAAGGGAAAATATCTTTAATTTGGGAAGGAGTCTTCTATTTCGTTATTCATTTTTTTACTAGATGTTTTGGTTGGTACTTTTTTTTTGAGTCAAATGGCCCCTGAAATCACCAAGCTTCCTCAGGGTAGACAAATACAACTCACCAGGAATTGAACTCCAAAAGCAGTAAGAGACTCTGACATAATTATCCATGCTCATAAAGCATGCAAACTATTCTTCCTTTCAGCACCCTTTTAGTCTGTTCCAGAAATAAGTATATTTGCTTGTAGCGAAGTCTGAAGAAAGCACAGTCAATAGGCAGATGTGTTACATTTTTGGGTAAAAAAGTTGTCCACTTCCTTTCCTCCTCACCTCCCATTTCTGGTAGCTATGCACTTTGAATAAACTATGACTAAAATCCCTTATTTGGCATGGGGAGATTGCCAGCTGTTGAATCCAAAGCAGTTCAATTTAATCTAGACAACCACTGTCTGGTTCCAATGAAATATGAATATTTATTGTTACTAAATACATGAATTATTTACATTATTTATATCAGGCAGAAAAAGAATTGCAAGCATCTTTAAAAGAAGAGATGGCTAAGCTGCTGACTGTAAAGAGACAGAAATATAAAAGTATAAAAGTATTCTCCAAATATTTTATTTACGAATTGAACATGCACAGTTTGCATAATGATCTAATTGGGAATATATGTGTATATATGAATGTATACAAGAATAGGTCTGGAGAAATATAAAGAAAAGCAATGTTCCTGATCCTGAGGGGACCAGACTGCTGTAGGATGAAAGCCAGGCAAGGTATTCAACAGGCAGGTGACAATAAGCAAGAGGTTGAGACTGGGGAAGAGTCTATGATGCAAGTGTGAAAGGAGAGGGAGGAAAAAGGGAGAGCATAAAAGGATGTTAAGGGAGAAGTCATAGACCTTGGGAAGGAACTTAGGGTAATTCACTGAAGTACAGTCAAGGAAAGAAATCAGAAGCTGAGAAATTTGTTATAGGTGGTGATACTGAGAAAGGAGAGCCTTTCCATTTGGTTCATGTAGCAGGTAGACAACTGATAACAGCCTGTCTAGAATTTGAAAGGAGGAGCAGAGGTTGCATGAGCAAAGGCACCCAAGGATTCAGCCTGAATGAGAATGGCTGGAGCACCGGCTGCAGTTACAGCTTAGTGCTAACCAGTGCTAATAAAGAATACATTACATTTCAGAAATGTGGAGCCTTCTTGTGTTATTATGCAGCATACTGTATGCACAGACGTGGCAGGGTCAGCCCAGTGGTACTCACAGCACAGAGAGGAGAGATGCCACAGGAAAACAAAGCAGCACAGGATAAATGGATTAAGTAGGCAGTGCTGGATTCACCCAGAAAGATGGATGTGCTTTGAACAAGCAAAGGTAAATGTTTCTCTGCATCTTCACTCTTTTATTTTGACATCTGAGGAGTGTTTGCTGCAGAGATATGTAGTAAATGAACTGCTTCAGGAAATAGTTAGAAATGTCCAAGACTGAGGAAATGTTTTTCCACACATCCTTGCTCTCAGAGGGCACCTTTGATTGAAGGTGAGCAATACAAGTGCCCTCTAAGCTGTTCATGAGCTTTAAGAGGTGTGAACACAGAGACAGCATTGAGTATGCCCGTTTCACAGGCTGCATTTAGAAAATCAATAATTCAGCTATGCAAAAAAGATAGGTTCCTTAGAAACTCCTTTATTCAGCTTCCTTCCTTCTAATAATCTAATAATCTAATAATGGGAAATTGCTCAAGAGCTCACAAATAGAAGATTTTTATAAACCTTCATTGCTTAATTTTTTTCTTCAAATAGATTTTTCTCTGTGAATCCTGTTGTGTTTACAGAAGATTCAGCTGCACGTGGATTGATGACACGAGCTTGGCTGCTCACCTGGACACTGAAGAGAACACAGAGCAGAGCTCAAGAGATCAGCTGGCTCAGTGGAAACCAAGAAGAGATGAAACATGCTGAAGACTTGGAAACTCAGGTATTCATCTATAATTTTGATATTATCAAGGAATACTTAAAAAGAAGCATCTGTAGGACCTATGATTTCAAAGAAACTTCAGAGAAAGAATTTCAAATGCCAGAGGTAACTGAACAGTCCAGAGAAAAATAACTAATAAAAGGTGAAGAAGAATGGAATGTTCATTACTGGAGACACAAAACCTCAGGTTTAATTCTCATTAAAGCAAATAAATAGATTTGCCTACGACCAAGCTTTGCATATTTTTTTTTCAAGACTTACTTGCTAGGAATGTGAAAATGTGAATAAAGAAATGTGAGGCACCAAAAAAGAAAGAGGGAGACCTCATGGCACAGAGCACACAATATGTCTGTGGAAGTCCAACTAAATCAAAGACAAACTTGCTTGCAGCTGCTTTATAAGCAAGATGCAAACTGGAGAAACATGAGGAAGACTTTCGCTTTAAAAAAAAAAAAAAAAGCATTCTGAGAAGAGTGAGCAAGAGCAGGATTGAAGAGGAAGCCATGGAATTAAAAAATGATATTGCTTTCTGTTTCATAACAACTGGCAGACAGGGAACAGCTCCTTGGGCGTGGAAAGTAAGCACAGGAAATTATGTGTAATTTCCCTATAATTTAGAACTTCTCTCATTCTGTAACATGATGAAAACAAATCCTCTGCACACAAAAAGGAATAGTAACTCTTGAATGGATCCTCTTCATTCAAGGCCTAATAAAATTTGTTCTTTCAGTTGTCTGAAATGCTTAAGAGTGTAAGGAGCACCCTCTGCTGCCCTGAGCCACATAAAAATTGTGTGGATTCTAGCACTTTATTAGGATTTTAGTGTGAGCACTAAAAGTCTGGCTCTTGACAGTCTGACCTCTGGCATATACTAAAGGGACTCTTTATGTGGTGCCACACTGAAATTTCCCTTTCATAGCAGTTTCAAGATGCTTAAATAAATGGGTTGCATCTGAAAGGGAGGAGTGTGTTTATCTCCAGTGTAAAGATCCACATTTGACCCAAACAAAAGGGAATGGAAGAATGGAATTTTGCTTTGGATTCTTGTATTTACATACATACAAACAAACAAACAAACAAATTCTGGTTGAAATCCAAGTGCTAACATTACGAAAGTGACCAAGAAGAAAATGAGGCTCAAGTTGTACTATGATACCAAAATGAAGGATAGCGGCTGTTAAATGATGCAAGAAATATCTAGGACTTTCTGAAGTTTTAAAAGAGGCCTATCGCTGTCTCTGAAGAGTTAAGAAAAAATGTTTATGACCAGAATATTTCTTAAAATCATGTTGCATGTTTTAGGACTGACTATAGCTACAGGCAAGTTTGAAGTAGCGTTGATGTGAATTTCAAAAGCAAAGGATGATTTTGAGAAATTCCATGCTAGGCAAGCAATAATCACGTACTTACATAGCCCCACTACTTTAGCATGTAAAATAACTTTACTAGATTATCATGTCAGATGTGGGCAAACTAAGTGTACTAATGGTCCCTACTCAGAAATAGCAGAAGCCTGGGACTGTCTTGTTGAAGTTTTCCCATTTCCTGTTTTAACTGTTTCTGCAGTTTCTCATGCTGATGTTCCTCCGTCATACACAAAAGATGCACTGTTCCTGACCTACCAAACTGTATGAGTAGCTGGGAAGGAAGGTGGACGTGTTCCTTTCCTCTGTCCTGAATCTAGAAAAGATACTGAGAACAGCCTCAGCTAATCTGCATTTTCCTTCTCTTACCCAGTGTAACACCCACCCAGTTAAAGCATACAACACATTATGTAGCTGCTGTTAGTAAAAGAGCTCTAGCTCAGAAATGAAAAATGTTGGATTAGTAGGAATTATTTTAGAGGTCTCAACTTATATGCTATATATGTTTCTACTAAAGGTCAATATGGCATTCTTTAATTTTATATCCATCTGCTTCATTAGGTAAGGGAAAGTAAGCTAGATATAATGGATTTTCAGGTAGTTTTAATCAACAATTTCATCAACAACACATTTTTCACCTGTGATAACAGCATAATGGGAAACTAGATCAATAAATTAATTATATTTGTTGCTTTCTAAAGTCTTTTTTTAAAAAATGAATTACAGTAAGCATGGTGGTGAAAATTGGAAAGAAAAAAATGATAAAAAAAATAACCTTTCAGTGTTGAGCAATTGATCTCAAAACTACATCTGCCTATTCTTATTTTTTGAATACTTTCACTATTATTTCATATAAAAGATCAAAAATTAGGAGATCTCTAAACATAACATCCATAGCATAACAAATACACAGTATAATTGACTTTACTGGCATATTAGCCAGAACAGGATGATGTAACAGCAGACTGCTACAGGATAGAAATGGCAATATATTAATCTATGGAAAATCCAACCTCTTTACTTCATGGGAACTCCTCCTCCACACACTATGATGAGGATAAACATCCTCATCTTTTCCATCCACCCAAGCTTTTGTTAGCACCACCACAAAGGGAGACAGGGTAGCAATTAGAGTTGTAGGGAGGCACCTTTACAGTCAGGATGCTTTCTTGTTAGGAAGAACATTTCCTTACTGAAAGGCTTATTTGTCTCCAAGATACTGAGTTCTTAATAGCCTAGGAAGAGTAAAATAGCTACAAATCAGCCAAGACTTCTCTGCAGACACTAGCAGGTCTGAAAAACATTTGTTCTCAAGAGAAAGTGGAAGCTGCAGTTCTCCTGTTTGCTAGCCTTGCTAGCTCCCCTAATAACACACCATCTAAAGTCACAGCTCTTCTGCTCATATCTGGTTTGTCCTTCGTTGTACAATGGAGCACAGTGCAAAGAGCCCCAGGCAAGCATCAGATTGGGCTGGTAAGTCTATGGTACTACACGAAATGGATCCAAAAAGCAGCTCTGCCTCAGGATAAGGCTTATTAATTTGCAATGTTGCAAAAGTATAATTTAGTTTCAGATCCAACTCAGGGACAGCCATAGGAGTGTCACTTCCTTCTGCCTCAGTGATTCCAGTGCTTATCCTGTACAAAATGGACGGGAACTATAGTTTGCAGTTTTGGTAAGCACTACATATGTGCTGCTAACTACTCTGTGCTCTGTTCCTGTTTCCTTACCTCAAAGGACATTTCTTTCTTGTGTTTGTTTTCTATCTCTGAACTGAGAAGTATAGAAGTATACTGAGAAGGCTGAAGATACAGCAAGAAATAGGTTCAGCAAAACAGAAACAAGATGATCTAAGTTGGCAACTCTTCTATATCAAGGTCTATTCAGCATCACGCCTTGCTACTGCTTCCACCTCTCCTCTTGATTCTCCCAATAACCAAAAATAATCAATCTTTAACATTTACTTCTTAATGTGCTAACATATTCTAATCACCAGAAGAACTGAGTTCAACACTATTTTCTTCTCCTTGCTGGGCTCACTGGTTAATTCCCAAAGACATCTTGCTTCCAGGCATTCCCTGAAGCTTTCTGACACAGAAGTCTGCAACATTTGGGAAGATTTAATTTTGCAGACTAGTATCACATGACCCTGATCCTCTGACCCAAATAACAGGTCACATTTAAAAACATCTGGGACTGGATTCTCTGCTAGTTTTGAGGAGAAAACTGACTCTAATACTTTGAGCATTGAAGGGAGACCTATACAAATATTAAGCACATAAGTGCATGAGCAGTGGAATGGATTTAAATCTGATTTCTGAGTCTTATAAACTTGTGAAGTGAAATGTGAAAATGTGACTTAGGACTGAATTTTTTCTCTACAGTTGTGTTATGGATTCTGTGGAGCCTCATAAGATTTAAGTTCATGATGCAACCTTCCCTCAGCTGGGCAACGTAGAATTATTTGCTTTTGGCCACTTATTTTCATCAAGTTTGCTATAACTCAGTTATCTTGGAACTTCTGTTCATTATGTCACTCTTGGTTGGAAAAGGCCGCTAGATTCAAAAATTATTAGGGGGTACACAAGGACAGATACATGCATGGAGACAGTCTGATCACAGATGCCTTGTTTCCATAGGAAACCAAACTAAAAATAGACAGTTTCCTAAGTGTTAAGATGGAATTTTTTTTTTTGTTATTGCATTTGTAAACCAAACAGACCCACTATTCACATGGTTTTTCCACATGAGAAATTAGAAAGAAAAGTAGTCTTTATTTTTCTGATAAATGCATCAAGATACGTAATACAATGACTAGTGACAAGCAGCCAGATGATCCAAATGCTGTGATATTCTGTACTGGATCGCTGAGTTGTCTGTATGGCAGTATATATGAGGTTTCTCTTTCTCTTAGCAATAACTCTAAAATCATTTGATAAGCATAGAGAGCTCTATTTGCTAGAAACACAATGCATGATGACACCAGTCTGTGTAAATTTTATTGCTTTGAATGATCCAGGCACAAATAAGGTCTCTATTTTGCTTTTCATTCATCAAAAAAATGATAAAACAGATGTTAGCAATTCATTTTTTCCCCCATCAGTTGCTAAGTATCAACCTCAATGTGGCATGCGGCAGCAAATGATAGCGAGACACGCCAAGACTGAGAAAGCACAGCTTTCTTTTGTAATCAAAATAATGTGGTCATTATAGCATGTGCATGAGCTGTGCAGTGCAAGTTTTGGCTGAGTCCTTGTAGAAGGTGACATTTTACATATGGATGTCCTTAACATGTTTGAGGTGTTTGAGTAAAATCTCTTGGGGATATTGTATAAGGGAATATATAGAAATGAGGTGAGCCTCTCAAGCGATGGATGGGAGAGATAGAGAGTCTGACTGACAACTCAGGCTATCTGTGTATCATCCAGCTAAGCACAGATATCCTAAGACCACAAGAACTGTATAAATACAGATAATCTGAGAGTACTGAAAGGTCTCAAAGAAGAAGACTATTTTTAAGGTGGAGTAACAAT
The DNA here is from genome assembly GCF_987193195.1 of Phasianus colchicus. Taxonomy (NCBI): domain Eukaryota; kingdom Metazoa; phylum Chordata; class Aves; order Galliformes; family Phasianidae; genus Phasianus; species Phasianus colchicus. The sequence goes on from NC_143444.1 coordinate 29,570,219, forward strand.
GTGGAAGAAATAACTTTCGTGGCACCTTATTTGTTAGCATGTGAAGCTGCTGCATGGTAACAGCCTTCTAAAGCCCTATTACTTGGACTGAAGCTGCAGATGGTACAGGTTGGTTGTGTTTATTGCTACCATTGCATCTCAGCTGATTTAGACCCACTGATGGTCACCAATTTGTTGGGAGAGAGAGATCAAGAACTTACAGCTAGTTGCAGAGGGATGTCTTGGCTATTAGCAGCAAATTGTGGATGTGACTGGAAATTTCACAGAAAGAAATGTAATGGCCTTCATTTGTATTACCCACACAAAAGAACATACAGCAGTACAACAAGGTATGTGTCTCAAACATGCAGCTCAGAAAGGGCGGCTAGCAGTCCTGGGTTCAAGCTGTGTGTCAGCTCTTCCACTTGTATGTCAGACCTACTTGAGATTGTCTGTGGTGACAGAAACCTGCAGGGGACCTCAGACCTGAGAATCAGATCACAGAATCACAGAATCACAGAATTGCCAGGGTTGGAAGGGACCGCAAGGATCATAAATCTCCAACCCCCCTGTCACATGCAGGGCCACCAACCTTCTCATTTAATGCTAGACCAGGCTGCCCAGGGCCCCATCCAGTCTGGCCTTGAACACCTCCAGGGACGGGGCATCCACAACCTCTCTGGGCAGCTGTTCCAGTACCTCACCACTCTCTCTGTAAAGAATTTCCCCCTGACGTCCAACCTAAATCTTCCCTCCCTCAACTTAAAACCATTTCTCCTTGTCCTGCTGTTATCTCCCCTTTCAAAGAGTTGATTCCCCTCCTGTTTGTAGGCTCCCTTTAGGTACTGAAAGGCTGCAATGAGGTCACCCCGCAGCCTTCTTTTCTCCAGGCTGAACAAGCCCAGCTTCCTCAGCCTGTCCTCATAGGGGAGGTGCTCCAGTCCCCTGATCATCTTATTGGCAAATAAAGATATGTGGCCTTTCGAAAGAAAAAAACAAAACCAAGAACAGTTTTCAGGGCTGCGATTCCTTTCAGAACTAAAACTCAGGACTTTTTAAATCTGGGTCTAAAGAGAGAAAAAAAAAAAAAAAAAAAAGGAAAAAAAAAAAAAGCATTTTAGGAGGTTCATTAAAAGTAAGTTTGTATTTAACCTCAAGAAATTGAGTCAGAAGTTTTCCCCAACCTCCTAGAGTGAAATAAGGCTTTGCTAAATAGGGTCTGGTAGGGCAGGTGTACACTCCTGTGTTGTGGTGCAAGAGAATCAGCATTTATGTCACTCTGTTCTTGCTTTATGTCAAGTCAGATCAGGTGCAATCATGATATCCTTAACAACTGAATATATAAAACTACTGAAATCAATTTGTGGCAGTAATATCAGCCCCGCTTACCTGAGGTACGTCAGCGTCCTGAAGCAGAGCATCAGCTGAGGAATATCAATCCAAAATGGAGAATGCCGCTCTGCAGATAGATGTAACAACACAAGACTGAGATTCCTTTCTCATGCAGAGGACTGGGTTGCTGGGAAGCTATTAGTTATTATCAGTTATTAGTGCAGTGGAAGTGAGACAGTCATGCCCTGGAGAAAAAGTGAGGACATGGGGCAGGTGCAAAACCACAGGCAGTGCAGGAGCACGGGGCAGGTGTAAAATGGGGGTGGGGGTGTGTGCTGAGGGGAGATTCCTGCCGGCTGCAGAGGCGGGAAAAAGCGGCTACGCCGTGAGGGAGCAGCCGCCATCTTGACCGGTGGTGAGGGGCTGTTCCCCAATGGTGAGTGAGTTAAGAGTCGCGTGTGGAAACTTTTGCACGGCAGTTTGGAGGCTGGGTAGGGAAAAGGTTAGGAAGTGCTAGCTTAAATCAAGGATGGAGTTTTTCAAGGATAGGTTGTTACACACAGATTGATGCCACGCTGTTGTCAATGTGCCAGGGGTAGTTTTAGCTGTCAGTTTTGTCAGAGTCTGCCAACCAACTTTAACTTGTTTTCTGACTTTTCCAAATGTTTTCCAAGTTTTCGCTTGCTGTGCTGAGGATAAATTGTTCCTCAGTTCCTGTAAAACCACATTTGTTTACTTGTTTCCTTTTCATCTCCATTTCTTTCTTTGGTTTTCCTTTTCTTGGGGGGGTGGAACACAACCCCTGTACCTCACCCAGCCTTAACACAAACATAAACCCCTGAGGTTGGCTCATGAACCGCGAGGTTTTCTTCATCCACCAGTTGTCCCCCAAGTCCCAGTGCACAGCTGCTTCCCCTCAAGTTGGAAGGTGGGTCTGCCCATGCCGTTCTCAGGAGTAATCCATAACAGCACCTCTTTTCCCTGAGGTACTCCAGATGAAGACCTCTGTCTCCATGTGCAAGCAGTTCTGAGGAAGAAGAGTGTTCTGGCTTGGTGAGAGCTGCCTGCCTCACACCCAGCAGATGAGAACAGGTGAGCTACAGTTGTGCAGTGTTTCTCTCCTTCCCAAAACCTCTCTGTTCCTGCTCAGGACTGACAGCAGACGGCTCCATTTGGGAGAACTAATCACAGAAAAACCACACTGCAATAAAATTTAAGGAATGTTAAATTGAGAGAAGACTTCAGAGACCAAAATGTGAGAGAGCTGCAACTAAGATTGCACAGGTTCTGTGCATGCATTATGCTACATTTCTGTGACTGCATGATTTTTATTAACGTAAAGGATGGATGAAACAAGCATACTTCTGGTTTTCCTCACAATGCAACGTGTGGTCCAAGGGCTTGTTTACTGACCAGAGTTATTAATTTCCCCTTCAGCTCTTTCACACTACTTTAAACACTAAAATGCATATGCATGACAAACATGATTCAATATATTTTTGTTATACTGCCAGAAAGTGAAGGGAAATGAGGTACAGAAAAAAAAAAATTAGAAAAGTATCCTAATATATCATTATTTTGGAATAATGTCTTCATATTAATACTGTAATTAGGGAGCAACTTGTAGAAAATGAATTTCTATGACCATGATTTTCTTAAAATGCAGCAAAGTAAACATCTAGATCAATTGGATCACCAAACTGGCAGAAGTCAGTCGCTTTGCCCTTTGGAATTCACTGAAATCACAGTAGTAATGTGTACAAAAGAAAAATCTAGATTCTAGTAACTTTATAGTTTCAATGTTTTTATTTAAAAAAACCAAAACAAAACAACGACACACACACACACACACACAAAAAAACAAACAAACAAACAAACAAAAAAAAAACAGGCTGAATGACCCTTAAATGCTTCAACCCTTGAATATGAAGTCAGGACCCCTGCAAATAAGGTACGTATAAATCTTCATTTATCATTGATTGTCTGAGTTGCTTTTCACCACATGATAGCTTTAGTAATAGCAGTTAAAGAATTAAGATCTCAGTCTTCAGTGGTTTTAACTATGAGCCTCTGCTATCACACTCGGGAATCACTACCTCATTTATTACCTCTCATTTCCCAGTAAGGAGAGATTTGAAAGAATTTACTTTGAAATACAACACTGATTCATCCCAAAGTAGATCAGAATTATGCAGAGACAGACAAGAGTCTTGTAGAAAAAAATTACGTTATTTTATTAAATATAAAATGCGTGTGAGCAAGGAGAACTAAATTATAACTGAAGGAGTAAAATTCATTCTGTAATCTCCTTTCCCATGAGTCCTTGGCATTGGAATATGTCTAATTTTAGTATAGTTTCTGCCTGTCATTTTTCTGAGAGGCTCATAAATAAATGGGGAACAGATCTTGCATCACACTGACATGCTTGCGGGTCACTCCCAAATCAGGGACCTCTCATACCGTAACATGGACCTCTCTACCTGAGCTAATGGAGCAGTTAACAGCAGTGACAGCTTGCACATGCTTTCCCCCTAGGCTTCCAGTTGCAGTTTGCTGCACTCACATCCTTTCAAAAGCTAACCTTTTACTTTTTTTCCTTTGACCTACTGGTATTTCTTCCAGTATTTGATCCCAGATATTCCTTCAGTCTGCCTCCTCCAGCAGCACTCAGTCACTTTAGGTCTGGTTCTGATCTCTCCACACCTTGAATCTCAGTTCCATTCTTTGACCCACCAGCCTGCAGCACTAGGCTGACTCCACTAGATCTGTCCTGGTATCTTCAAATGAAACAGGTTCTACATTAGCATTAGTTATTTATGCCTTTTTGACTGCTGATGGAACAAGGAGAAAAATACAGTGCTAACCCCAAATGAACTGCAACAGACAGAAATTACAGCTATCAAGAACACATTCTTGATGCAGTCCTTGTAAAAGGCTAGTAACTTGCCCAAGTCAACATTGAGAATTTCAGTCCAAAGGGTTGAAATCCAGCAAGCTTGTAGGCAAGCAGAAGCAGAAGTTTTCAAGATGTCTTGAAAACAAAGTGTTTTAACTACTCCATTTAGAATAGAAGTATTTTTTTCTGTAGTTTGAGCTCAAGTAGGACATGAGGCCTTTCTCAAAACGGAAAATATTTAGGCAGTAAGAACAAATTTCTAACATAAATTTTTATGTAATTTCCTTTTAATTAAAAGGTGCAGAAAGTTTTACCCTGGAAATACCTTCTTCTGAGTGCCTGCATCACTATCAATAAAGATAATTCCAATTTTTTTTTTTTTTTAATTGCTTACTTGTCTGTCAGCCCTGTTGTTTTGTTTTGTTTTGTTTTCTGACATGTGAATGCTCTGATGAAGAGTCTGTACAGTGAGAGACTGGAAACAAGATCTATAAAATCTGGCTGAGCCCTTCTCTCTTCCTATTACTGAAAGGCTTGATCTTCTCAATTACATATAAGAAAACTAATCTGCATCAATTTTGAAAAGGGATTATTGTAAATGTAAAGATAGAAGATAGAGGCATATAAACAAAATATTTCAGTGTGAAATTGGTGGACATGGGTTGCTCTGCAGTAGTTGCCTGTATGCTTGTGGTAAACGTGATATAACGTAGCCCTGTGTGAAATAAATTATTTTGCCTTTACCTCTGCAGATCTGCTTGCATACAGGCAGTAATTATAATTGATATGCTGTGAATTCACATCTAAGCTGAGTTCACAGTCATTTATTTCTAGGCCTGTATGAGAATGAAATAGCCTTACTTTGTATGTGTTGCACTTCACAAGTAAGGTCATTGTCATTCTGCGTCCACCAAGCGCCTTATGAAGGGAAACAGATTCACTCTAAGTTCACATTTCTTCTTAACTCAGATTTCTTTTTGTATACATTGCCAAGTAAACAAACACTTTTCCACCTCTTTCAGAGTCATCATCTCTGGAAGAAGTTGTCACATTGCGATCTAGATCTACGAGGGGACCTGTCTTTGGTGGCAGTGGTGAGTCTAAGACAGAACTATCAGGGTGTTCTCACTCCAAGTCACATAAAGCATAACAGTCAAACATGCAAGAGGAGGTTGTACATGATATATCACAAAATGTGGTTTGGCACAAAGTACAGTAACAGTTTAGGGAACAGGCTGTTCTTTAAATAATTTGCTTTTGTTTTCATGTTAGAATTCTTCATGCTGCTGATTTACAGCAAAGGCTTTTTTTTAAAAAAAAAAAAAAAAAAGCAGACCCACAACTAATCCATCAAAAAGATGCAGTATGTGGTTTCTTTGTCAAACATTTAAATAAATCATTCAGCTTTCTCTGGAGTATTTGTATCCTATTCACACTGGAATAGCATTGTTTTTCTTTTGAACCGTGAGCTGGATATTCAAATGTTGATGCATGTAGATGTACGTGCACAAATACACATGCCTGGTTTTGAAAATCTGATCTTAAATGCACAGGAGGTGAGTGAATGATGTGTGAGACGGAAAGAAATCGCCAGTGCTTAGCTAAAAAATCTGAAGGACGGGGAGCTGAGATGTGCTTATCACTGAGCTTTTGTAGGGGTCAAGGAGGTGATTTGGTAATTGGTGCCTTTTAGATCTGATGTCATTATTTAGCAAAGCACAAAACCAGCAGCTAATCCAAAAAAAATGAGAAGAACATTAGTTGCACTTATATCTACACTTAATATTGTTGTCTGTTTGTTGTTTTTTTTTGGTCTGTCATTCACAAGTAAGTTATGTTTTCAGTCTGTTTTGCTAGGTTTATGCTTCAGACACCCAGTAACTACAGAGCAATGCAGACGTGTCTCACATACATTTAATCTCAATAGTAATATAGATAAAATAGTTTAAAGTAAGATCTCTTTGGCTGTTTGGGGTTGTGTGATGTTGCTACTACAGCTAGCTCTCATTGTTTATTTTTGTGTTTGCTCTACAGAGTAAAAGTTAGCGGAGTGATCAATGGATTTTTCAATTCCTTTACAAAATAGAAATAAGAAAAATTTTCTCTGTGTTAACCCAGAATTTATCATTCACTTCTAAATGATTTTCTTCTTTCCTTTTTATATCAGGTATAATTTCTAGAGACTTCTGTCTTCTTACAAGTTTAGGTTGAATTCTGATTGTAAAATACTTTTCTCTGAGGGAAAATTCTACAGTTTTCTTAACCAGAAAAAAATGTTTTGCCATTTGGAGTATTTTCTGCATTTTTGAATGCACTGTTGACTGAACCTTTTCTAGTAACAAATAATTTTGGTCTATTCTAAATGGCCCAAAACCAGAATCCTGCTTCTATTTTGCACATTTCATTTGTTTGGGGAAAAAAAAAAAAAAAGAAAAAGTATATTTTTATTTAAAAATGAAAGCATGAGACAAAAAGAATGAATTTTCTCAGAGTTGGCCATTGCAAAATGACTTCACATCTGTCTTTAAAAAGAAGCTTGTTTTTCACTAGAGGGAAATGTGGCAGGGCCAAACTACCTGCTCTTCAGAAGTACATGGGATGTTACAAACATGGGGCTTACAGGTACATGTAAAGGGAAAAAGGTGTGCAAATGTCTGATTTGGTAGACTAAAAGCAGCAAATGAGCATTTAGATTATTAAGTGAAGACTAAGCATAGACAGAAGGGAAATGCTAGTGATGATAAAAGCTGCTTAGACTAAATCCTGTTGCACATAATGTGACTTGAGGCATCAGCCCTCGAATGAGTTCTCTCTGAAGTGCCTAATCTTGATGAACACTGCTTATAAAATGTCTTCCTGATAATGCTAACCATTGTAAGCGTGAAGGGCAAGGGTGAAATCCTGGCTCTGTTGACATCATTAACAGTTCTGCCATTGATCTGAACTGGGTCAGGATCAGTCCAAATTAAAGCAGTAGCCTTGCTGACAAAAGCCTGCTAGTCAAAGGGAGGCCCAGTCATTGAGTTCATCAACCCCATGTGTTATGTTCAGCAAAGGTCAATAACATAGAAGGTCTCGGATTTAGATCACTAGGAAGATAAGCAGGCCAGGCTGAAACAAAGCTCCAAATCAAGGAATAGCATAATTTAGATATTTGCTGTGTTATTTGCTTGAGAATTTTTAAAATATGCTTTATCCAAATTCAAATACAGTATAAAATGAAGTAGAAGAATATGATCTCCGTGGGAAGAGGTCACGGAAACAATATCTGTGCACCTGCCTACAGATCTATGCAAGCATTTTCAAAACAAGCATTTTGGAAACAGACAGCTACTGCTAATCTATTATTGTTTCCACACAGATATTTATATAAATATTCTCCTTATGAAATGCCACATATGAAAGGCTTAGCTTTGGATATCAGCAGAAGAAACAAGTACAACCTGTGTAAATACTGTCTAAAACATAAATGGTTTGGACATCTGGACTTTATAATAGAGACAACTATTAGAGACAACTATTAGACAACTAATAGAGACAACTAAAAAAAACTGTAATCTGAAGGACTGAACTAAAATCAGTTATGCTGAAAAAGCTTTTTTCTTTCTGCGAGCTGGCTTCTTTATCTTATTTGGATTTGGAACAACTTTCTTGATTTAAAATTGTCTATAGATTATAAAGCATTAATTCAAAAGAATATATGTTCCTAATAGGTTGCAATTTTTTATTCCTTTAAACATTTTCTACTTGACTTTATTCTATGAAAAGTTAAAAATGCATCCTGAAAAGTAGCTACAAACCTATCCTATCAACTATATCTATTAATTTCAAATAAAATCACCTGAACACAGTTTGGTAATACACGCTGCAAAGCTATGTATATGCCAGTGCACACACACATGTTTATCCACACATACATCCTTTAATTTTCTTCCTGAAACCAGCACGCTTTGGAATGATATTTTAATTTATTATTATGAAAGGAATGGCAACTGGTTTTTAATGGTTACAGAATGGTGACTCACAACACTGTCCCAGATGCTGTCACCGTCGCTATGAGAGCAGATTTGCAACATCTTGTCATAGGCACACATCAGTGCTCATGCCTGCTGCCTTCATCCCAGAGGACAGCCTAACACCTGCTGCTGGCAGCGTGCCGGCCCTTCGGGGAACAAATGTTCCATTGCTGCTGGGTGATAGGATAGGACAGATTCGAGATTTCAAGTGAACTGGCTAAAGGCACCCTAGGGCTCAGTGCACCCACCCCAGCACCCAGATGGTTGTCATTCTTGTAGGAATATTAGAGAGCAAGTGGTATGCTTATAGCTGTGCCTTGTAAATACAGAACAAGAAAAAAAAAATCAGCAGCACTTTGGATGATAAAATTTCTAGTATTAGGTGTAGTTCCATAGAAAATTAAACATTTTTTCAGTCAGTATCATACTGCTGGAGTAATACATTCCTAGTCTGTATTTATCAGATTACCAGCTTGGAAGAATCTAAATGCAAATTCTCTTCTGAATGAATATAGTGCTTCTTTATTGCAGAATATCCTTAACCTTATGCAGTTCACAAATCCTATACAAAATAAACAGCATTTTTGTTTTTCACATAGTGTTGAGTTGCCATGCCTTTATGTTGCCAAATATACTATGTTAAGATGAGACATAAGGACAAAATCAAAGTGGGTAAATATATTTTGCAAGTGTTCCTTTCAAATTTTTTTTTTCAATACATTAATCACAGAGTTTTTAAGTAAAGAGTGCAGTGCACTAGCTATGGAGAGCCCAGATTTCTCACTGAATTCAAGGGAGCTTAAAGGATTCCTGGTTGGAAAAAGCAGCTCTCTTTAGGATCAGGTCTCTCAGTGAGCACAGAGTGTATTTCTTTCCACTTATTACTCTGTGTCCAGTGGAGTGATAATGACAGTAATGATGGTTTCACTTCGTGTGGATTGAATAGCAGGCTAATGAAGATGAGGTTGAGATTTTTTCAACTGTTACAAACAAATTTCAAATAAGATCATTTTTATCACTGCATTTAAGAAGTCTTTTTGCCCACACTATTCCCAAAAGCTTAGGTCAAAAACATGCCATGTATCTGACAGAGATACACTCTGGGATGCTGAGCATTAGTATTTCAGCTACTGTAGCAATATCGTTTTGGTACAGCATTTTGTTCTTTACACAGGAATTTGCTCCTATGAAAACAGAATCCTTTAAAAATAAAAGGATTGATCATAGGTTTCTACCAGGATGGCTTGATCCAAAATCTCTAGATAGCTGCAGTTGAGTTCAGAGTGGTTTAAATCAATGTGCAGTAGAGCAAAACCCAGGTGATATTTCATTTTCACTGCAGTATGCTGCACTTTTCTGCAACAAATCAATCTAATCTGTATCACAATATACTGAGCAACATCCTGAACTAGCAGCAAGAGAATTCCTGACAGCTTCCACCAGTTGAAAAAAATCCCTCTTTTTCTCATGTTAGAGCTACTGGTTCTTGGGATACGTCCCCATAAAGTCTTAGGAAAGAACAGCATCACACAGATCTCTTTGTGGTTCTTCGAATAGGTTCGTATGCCATTCTTTGTCGTGGTCTATGAACTGATTTTCCAGTTGATGACAGTTCATAACAGTCTCTCTGCCAATGATCTCACAGTTGACCCTGAACAACTTACATTGTTTCTCTTTGACCCATAATTCTTTCTGTAAAATGCTGCTAATAATATCCACAACTGAGAGGTGTTGGGTGAATCCGTGCTGCAGAGGGCTTTGAAGATGAAAAGGCTTATTTAAATGTGAAGTATTGCCACTATTATTGTTAAAGATTAAGGATGCATTCTGCCCTCAGATGGACTTGCGCAGCTGCTGCTATTCATATTGCCCATGTTTGCACAAATAACCATGCAATGGTGCAGAGAAGTACAAATCCAGAGACTTAAGTTCAGCAAGTCAGCTTCACTGGAGCAAAGACAAGGTTTTTTTGTGCAGATGGCTGGCATGCAAATTTGATACAGGCACAATTAGGAGGTGCTTTTAAGGCATTTACATCAAATGAGCTCTTTTCAGCTTCTATTGCTCTGATGATATTAACTATAATGAGAAAAAAATAGAATAAAAGAACAGGAAAAAATATTTATCTTAAGCCCTTGGATAAATGTAATGAAAATCAGTGCACAGGATTCAGAGGTCAACCTGAGCTCTCGTGGCACATTTGGATCATGCTACATGAACCATCTCTTTTGCAAGGCTTCCTTGTAAGCTGTGGAGTATCCTGGGTTCTGATGTAAGAAATGAGCCCACAGGTTTGCTTAATCTTAAAGAACATTACTAATCTGGAATTTCTATTCAAACGGAAAAATGATAGAGGCCTTGTTATCACTTAAATATGATATTCTATTCTGCTACTGTTAAAAATAATTTTTCACTTTCCTACATATATGTTTTACAGAAGAGTTGCAAACTAAGTTTGCACAGTAAAATTTGAGCAGATACTCAGCTTTATACTCTTGATACAAATAAAGATCTGAAGGATAGTCTCCCTGAAGATATTGTCATCTTCCACTTTTTGATATAGATGGCTTTATTTCAGTTTCCTTTTTTATGTTTGTTGTTGTTGTTGTTGACTGAGTCCACTTACAAAATAGGGATCATTTGAATTCAGAAAGAGAATAAAGAAAACTGCCAGTTAGTTGTCATCTAAAAGACAGTTATGGCAAATGCAAAAGATGCTTCTTTTACCAGGGAAAGCTGCATTTACTGCTTCGTGTTCAGAACATTTTGTGAAGTGAGTGGAAATGAGGCTCAGCTGTGCAAGAATCAGAAGTCAAAGAAATAAAGAAGTTCCTGAAGTTAATGATATCTTTCAATGCATTTTTTAAGGATGAGAATCAGTAAATCACTAAAATGAGATACATGCATCTTCAGAATCCAAACGTCCAGATCTGATGTAATTTTTAATAAAAAAGTGGTGCATTGTTTGAGAACTCAATGTCACTACTGAAGTGCTCAGCATTAAGATAAGGGAAGCCAAGGAGCGTGGGCCAAGCTGACTGACAGAGCAAGCTAGTGTCTGAGCAGCTGTGTAAGTGCTTAAAAGACTTTTTTTGCCTTTTGAAGTTGAAGACAAAAACAAAGAAGAAAGAAAATCTTCCTTTAAGGCTCTGTTGCCCTGGATCACCAAGGACAGATTCTGGGTGGTCCTTGAAAGTTTCTTTTCAGCTTGGCTACTAGCCTCATGGGTACTTTTCCAGCATTTGTAGGAGATGAAATGACACTGAATTAATTTTCTTTTCTGAAATAAAAGGAACGAAAGGAGCAGCCAGACCTCTATGCAACTGTCTTTAAAATCACTGTTGTTGGGCTTGTCTGTATGTTCTATGCAATGTTATGTATTTGGATAGTCTGGCCCTTCTCAGCAAGATCATCCTTGCTGAACAGCTGAGCTTGGTAACCTTGGATGCCTCTCTTGAGCATTTGGGTTGGCTAATGTTCAGGAAGGTCTCTGCTAAATGCAAACAGTGGTAAAATATAGGAACTGCTCACCTTCCTTCTTAGAAAGAGTATTCGTCTATACAAATTTCTAACAAAAATTGAAGATGTATCCAAAACAACAAATGGCACTAGGAGAGAAACTTGATTCTACGTTCACTTGTACAGACAATAAAAATCCTGTGTCTAGTCATGACCTGAGATAGGCCTAAGGTAATTTACGGACAGTTTCCAGCCCAGTTGCTTTTCAGCTATGTGATGAAGTCTGAGTGAAATCATAATCTCATCATAAAAAATTATGATCAGTAAAGTGGTATCAAAGAAGTTTTCATCAAATATTTGTGTATTCTATGCATGTAAAAAAAAGTATTGCTGTTGCAAAGGCTAACATTTCCTTTAAATCCATTGTCTTTTCTAGCAGAAAATGGTCTCTGGGAAATTCTGTTTATCAATTCTGTAAGAACATAAAATATTCCTTCATGCTCAATCCATCTAATCTAGAGATATCTCAACCAAAGGAGTCCACAGCAAATTTTGAGGGTGGACTAAAAAAGCAAACTAGAGTGACCTTGTATAATCATACTCATTTTCAGTAGCAAGTAGTTTAAGGACTGGAGGCTTCAGCTGGCTCATCATGTTCAATGGCCATCAGTAGTTATATTCCTTATGAACTTGCTTAACTTTTCCTTTGTGTTATCAGACTTACTGTTTGCTCTTCAAAACTCTGGTGGGGCTTAGGGTTGGATCATTGCAAGAGTATACTATACAATATTTCTGTTCAAAAAATTTAACGTCTTACTGAACAGTACTGTTCTAAGCTTATAGATAGTTGATATTCCTCTCTGAGTAAAAAAACAGTTATTAATGAGCAAAAATAAGAGCATCTTAACTTTCTGAGTGCAATTTTCCAGTGACACCTTAGATCAATTGTTCTAGGCAGTCTGCACTCTAAAGCTCAGCATGAGTTCTGCCTCCATGCATGGATCCACAGATAAAGTAGCCAGAAAACAACAGACAAATTTACCTAAAGGAAGACCATTAAATGGAAGCATTAACTTAAATGATTGTGTGGTAAAAACAAAAATTTCCTGGACACATTTAAAACACAAGAGGCTGAAAGGAGAACTGAGAATGACAGAGGGCAGGTATTGACCCCCATACTGAAAGATGTACAACAAAGGCATTTGCTAAAAGTTCTCATGGAAAGCCTTTTAGACAAATTAATTAAGCAATAAGACATGACAGGGTGTGAATCACTTGGTAATGATTTACGCCTATTGTGTTGTTAGGCAGAAGGCCAAAGGCCGAGTGCTGTCAAATCACCTAGGTGTAAATTATCATTTGATAATTTGAGCCCTGGAGTGTGTTATTGTAATTAGAAGATGTTCTATCATAAAAGTTCACTACCTTGTTCCATTTTTTTTCCATTCTCATCTACATTTTGATATTTAGAATTCTATCACTTACAATGAAAGTTTTTTGTAAGATATTTCAGGCAACAATCATCTTGAGAGTCTTTAGATAACAAACCCCACCATATACCACAATGAATAGCAACAAAAAAGTCAGTACAATCGTGTAATCATTGTAATTCAGTCATTGCACCTACATTCATAATACCAGTTCTAGGCAAAGGGAGCTTTTAGGGAGACACATGAGAGGAATGAGGCAGCTGCAGATGACTCACTTTTCACATTAAATAGCACAAAGTAGTCACATGTAGTAGAACATGCTTAATCTTCTTTCGTGACTACATCACAGTAGTCTTCAGTTCAGACTTCCTACACTAAACAGTTGCCCACTGGTAATGGATACACTCATAGATAGATTGTTGTTTCAAGCTGAGATCAGTCAAGCCACAATTTCAAAACCAACAATAATCCACCTTGTAAGCAATGTAATTGTATAAATACAATTACAGAATGTTGCAAGTCTGTTCTTATAAACCACTGGTTTTAAAATTATTTTGCAGAATTTGGTTTTAATGTTTGCTTATTGATGGCATATGCTCTTTTTTTTTTTTTTTTTTTTGTTACAATTCTTTTTCAGTCTATTTTTTCCACTCTTTCTATGTTGTCACAAAAGCTGACACACATCCTATTGCACTCATTTAGCCAGAAGGATCCACGTAGCAGGATAGTTGGTTTTGCCATCTTTCTAGCATATTAATAGTAGGTTAGGATTTGGAAAATTGACAAAGAAGCTGATGTTGGGATTATTTTATGTAGCTTGAATACCATATTGATGTACAGTTGTCAGAAGATTCTATTTTCTTATTTCAAGAAGATGATTACTTTATGAAGGAAATGGCTCAACTCTCCAAGACAAAGGGGAGAGAAAAATAAAAGTACCTGAGGAAAAAATCCATAGAAGGGTTGATGAATGTTTAGTCTGTCCCTGAAAGTCTGTGCAGAACACATGTAATTTATGAAATTGTTCTTTGGGAATAGTCCTGGCTATGCCTATTTCCCTCACAGATGCATATTTGATGAAATTAGTGAAAATGAATCTGCAGTTTCAAGATTTGCACATCCTCAGTCTGCTGTAAATTGCAACACAAAGGAGGCACCATTTTAGTTAGTTTCAGCTTTAATAATGGAATACGCAGAGCTCTGCTTTTCTGGGGAGGATGCAGTGAGTTTGCACTAAAGAACCTGCACAGGCTTCACATGTCTTCATTCCTTCTAAGCTCTGCTTATCAGTCACATGGGAGAAAAAAGATCTAGTTGATGCTCAAAGGACAAAGGTCAAAAAACCATAATTTCCATGATATTTCCTATTTAGTGTCTTACTACTGAGCTTTTTGATATGAAGTAACAAGATCAAAGCTTTTCTCTTAATAGATCATGCTTTTGGTAGCTTTGTTTTCATGCCATCTACTTAAATTGCATTTTTTGAACAAACTGAGTGACAAAGGAAAACACTGTGAAAAGAAGAGAGTACTCAGTGCTTTGACATTTACCTGTAAGAAAGAATAATCATTCCTACATTTCTATATTTCTAATTCTCCATCACTACATTTTATTGTCAGATGTGGATAAGAATTCAATATCTGTTGTTATACTATCACTATAATTCAGTCTCAGTAATTCAGGCATTTGACTCCTTCCGGAGGTGAAATAAGTCTAAAAAGGGAATTCCTTGGGCACTAGGGAAGCCAATTTCCCTTTCTCTTTTAATCCCGCATGTATATATACATGAATAGGGCATGATACTTTTACCACTGACATCTATGGGAACACTGTGTCTGCAAACAATTGAGAAAACAGAGCTATAAATGGATTGGTGTGACACATCACTGCATGAAAAGTAGAGAGTAACTTTCCTACACATACATGCACATCTACACATGAGCACAGAATTACGTTATATAACTTCACATATCTCTCCTTATTTAACATAACAGAGAAAATAGATGTTCAGTCTTTAGAAAGCACACGAAACTGGTTGAAAATAGAGTAACTTTCAGATGATACAGACAAATAAATCCTTAGGAAATTTGCAAATATCTTAATGCCAAATATTCCTTTTTTTTTTAAAGCATAAATCTCCGTCATGAAATAGAATTCATCATGCCTAGATTTATATGCTCAGCAGAGACTTAGATCATTATGGATGCCTCCCAAAAATCTAATAGGTCATAAAAATATACTGATCTAATAAAGTCAACAGGTAGTTGATACAATATTTGAATTTAGAGTGCACTTTCTAATTATAGGACTACAACATAGAATTGTGTAGATCTGCCTCTGGACATTCATCAGTAATACTGCCTTTGATTTACTTACCTAGCCATTGGTTTCTAGCTAGTATAATTTAATTCAAAGGCAACTGGAACAGGATGTACCTGATAGTAAAGCTATTTCCACTAAGATATTCAAGAACCAGAACATGCATTTTTTTTCCATACGTTTTTAATAGAAACATCACTATTAATCATGATTTAAAACAACAATTGATAACTGGATCAATCTACAGCTTACTTTTCTTCATCATCTTTTTATTTATTTTAAAATATGAATTTTATGGATGTTACTGACAGTGAAGAATAAAGAGTGTCAGCTATCAACTGCTGCTCAATGTGCTCCAGTTCTGTTCTCACAGCAGTGTCTTGTTAGAACTCAACTCTGCACAGCCTTAGAAATTAGAAGTAATTAAGATATTTCAAAAGGTTTGACTGAAAACTCTATATTCAGTCCTTATTTAGTCCTTGGGAAGACAGTTTCAAACTTCTATATCTTTTTGTCATAGCCTATTCCCAAGCTTGACATTCAGATTAATCCAGAAGTAACTATGATTTAAGCCTTATCTTTGTAATTATGGTTCATCTTTGTGTTATTCACTTGCCACAGAACATCCAACTACTACTAAAAATGGCAAACATGGATGTGCTAGTAGAGTCTTTCAACTTTTATCCTGAAAGCTTCTAGGATTTACAGATCATCATTATACAAAAGAAACCAGAAATATTGAGCATTTGAAATATGTGAGATGTGTTTGTGTAGTTTTATGTGATTAAACTATAGTGCAGAAGAATAGGAAAGAATTAGCTGTCAAAGACAGAGGACAGGAACTAAGGCTAAAGAAAAATGAATCGGGATAACTTCAAACAGATTATTTTATCCTGTACGTAGGAGAATTCTATTCTGAGATCAGTCTTTTCCTCAGAGAACTAACCAGAATATTGTGATAGTCTTTAGAGCGTTCAGTTTAACATAAACAGGAACAGCATTGTAACGTTCCTATATATAACAGTTCTACTCCAGGAAACACTGAAGACGGCCATGAGCATGGTTCAGATTGTTCTGTATCTTTGACCTATGAGTACATTTTATAGCTGAGCTGGTGTGAGGATTCTGTCTGGCAGCTGCTCTGGTCACAAAGTAAAGCTCTGCTCCCTTGCACTACTTGCAAGCAATTCAGACATAGATTTTTTGGGGGGGATCAAAAATAAGCAGCATCTATTCCCAGGGTAAGGCTAGTCTGTTTCACAAGTTACTTCATGGGCCATATGGTTATACTTGGTTACGTTCAGTCACATAACATCACAAAAAGCAACTTAATCCAGTATGTCCAGATACCATGCAATACAAATGGAGCATCGTTTTATGGCTTTAAACATGCCTTTTCTTTTCCATCAGGGGAACCTGGTGTAGACTATAGCTTTAAGTAAAACTGCCCATAAACTTCTAACACTCTTCTCTCTCTAAGAGTATGCCACCTTCCAATTCAGTGTGATGCAGCTTATTATCTGTAAGTATGTGTAAAAAAAAAAACACAACACAACAAAACACTGTATTCTTCTAACTGTATGCTGGAAATTGAAAATGAAATTACAACCAGTAAAGAGGAGAAGTCAGAATTGGTTTGGGTTTTTAGTGTGGTCCTTGCCAAAAACAGCAAAGTGTCCCTGAGGCCTCCTTATCCTATGAGCTGAGCTGAAGCCTTCTGGAAACAGCAGGCTCAAAGTTTGCTGAGCC
This sequence comes from Phasianus colchicus, assembly GCF_987193195.1. Classification (NCBI taxonomy): domain Eukaryota; kingdom Metazoa; phylum Chordata; class Aves; order Galliformes; family Phasianidae; genus Phasianus; species Phasianus colchicus. The sequence goes on from NC_143444.1 coordinate 29,587,399, forward strand.
AGACTCTCTTTTAGATAATTTTAAAGCTTATAACCAGAACATTTTAGTACTATACTGGGAAATAGTTCCCACTCCCAGAAATGGCAGATATTGGTTGTAGTTATGGAGTGTGCAAGACAGAAAACATTGCTCCAGAAGGAAGGAAAGAGTTAAGCATTCTGCACTCAAAGGCAGGACTTCTGTCCCAGGCTAAGTGCCCTCCAACACAACTTTTCATTGTTCACAGGTCTAGTAAGCTCCTGGGGTAAAGTACCTTTTTGGCTGTTGATGTCAGGAATGCTATCACTTTTGTGATATAATTTAGTTTTCTGTGTAATTACATCCTGGCAAAAGCATATTTCTAATAGCACAGCTAGAATTTTCTGTTTAAAACGCATTGTTGACTTTACGCTGGAATGGCATATTTGGTTACATTTCACCCTCATTATAGAGCTCTCTGTACATCCCAGAGCACAATAGTGTTATTATGCACTACCTTGGCCTCCAGGTCATGAACTACAATTATCTTTTTTTCATGGCAACAATCTTTATAGCCCAGAAACTATTCCCAGGGATAATACTGTAAAGAGGGAGTGGCATATGCATAAATAAAGATGAATAGGTATTGGCACTACTCAGAATTTTTGCCATTGATTATGGAATGCTGATTAATGCCATAATCACTTCTCCTCATAAACGATAGCAGCATTTTGTGCTGGCTTTACCGTTCTCTCTTCACATCTGCTGCTTTCTCTCCAGTCCCTGGCTCTTGTCACCCATTTGATTCATCCTTGTAGCATGATGACAAAAGTCACAATGTTTGGTTGCCAGCAAGAAAATTTCAGAGGAACAATTTTGAATCTGATTGTTCTCGACTAACATGCTGCTCCAACGGATTATAGCACTTTCATATGCGGTTGCTTTTTGCTAGGTCCATCTGTCTGCTCTCCAAGCTGTGCTCCTAAGATTTGACATTTCAGGCAGATCTGATTCTGTTTTCTCTCATTCAGCTTCAGTTTTTAAGAACAAAAATCCAGTCAGGAAGGTTATTTGGGGAAGAGTAAGCAAATAGTATGATTATTCTTAGCACTCTTTAGAGCTATTAACCACAATGCTTTGAATTTCACTGCCACTGCTTAAAAAGAAATGTGTATACAGCCCATCTATAATGCAGAGCAGCAATTAGCTCCTGCTTTGCATGTTAGTAACTCACATCCAGGAATGAGATATTCAGTAGAACAGTATCTTCCACAGAAAGAGTTTATGAACCCTAACTCACAAAGAACTATTTACTACAATGAACCCCATTCTCATTACATCAGTTATCCAAAAGTTCATCTTTACTTGGTATAGGTTACTTAACCTGCATTTGCAGGTAATGAACGACTTGTGAAATGCGGCTGCATTTTACCAGACATGCAAAAAATACCAGACGTGGCCACACAGACTTCACAGAATATGATCAGAATTGTTAGCAATAGAGATTCCTTTGCAGAAAGAGGGCTGTGCTAGAAATGTATGTCGGAGTAAAATATCTAATTTACATGCATTGTCATTTTATGCAACATATGTTCATTTTTTAAATACTTGCCTTGCCAGAAGCTAAGGAACCAGCCATAAAGATAAACTAAACCAGACAATGTCTGGTAAAGTTTAGAGTAAAAATTGCTCCAAGTCGTACTGCACTGTTCTTGCTGTCCCACCGAGCCGTTTAAAATACATAGTTATATCAAGTTGATTAGGTTAGTCCAAACATGCTAGATGCAAATTACTTGGTATTGGTATCGGGGAAGTCTTCTGATTGCTTGAGAAGTAAATGCTTGAGGGGAGGTTGTAAGCCAGTTGTCAGTGTGGTTTTGCCTGCGTGAATGTCTGGTGAAGTTTATGCCTGTCCACATATTTTGTGTATCTGGTGTGTCTGGCATAAGAGGAAGAAATAGGCTTTGCCCCCTTGGTCCCTCTGTCGTGGGAAAGGTTTTCCAAAAATGGCATAATCCACAAATGGCACAGATTTTCTCTGGCAACAGGATAGCTAGGAGCAGGAGGGGATTAAAACACAAGGTAGATTATGCAAGAAGTGCAAAAATATGTCAAAGGCAGCAAAAATGAATCTGAAAGATTTGTCAGTCACAGAGAAAGGCAGAGAAGAGAAAGTTGGATTCTGAAACTACAGTTGCTGAAATAATAACATTTAAAAGATGTTATTTTCATACTTACATCAAAAGATCAAACCTTTCTTCTCTTCTTTTTTTTTTTTCTTTTTTCTTTTTTTTTTCTTTTTTTTTCTTTTTCTTTTTCTTTTTTTTTTTTTTGGTAAATTAAAGCATCTGTCACGTACATAATAGTAGGTTAGCACAAGTATTGATGAAACCTTTCAGAGGCAGAAATTTCCTAAAAGAAGTACAGGCTGTACAGATACTATTGCTTTCCTTTTATGCAAGGGTTGATAGAAGGAAGAAAAAGATATCAGCAGCCCTAATTCTCTGCAGACACCTTGCTGCAGGGTTGTTACTCTTCCAGTTTTTGTCCTAGCATGATAACATGGCTTCTGTATGGCAAAGACAACTCTTAAATCTCAGTTTTCCAAAAGGCTTGCAGACCTGCGTCAGAGTGCTGGCTGTGTAAACCGACCCATTACTGTCAGCACCTTGAAACATGCATGCAAGTTTATTTCTAAAGTGGGAATTCATTCTCAAGACTTGCCCAGCTTTGGCTACATGGAGATCTGGTAAAGAAACAGGAAAAAAATCCTCAAGATGTGTTCAAGACAATGTTTGCCCAGGGAATTAGTCACACTACAAGGACTTGCATAGGGTGGATATAGAGCAAATCCCTTTAACGTGTGCTGTCTGCAGTCCAGAGAGGTCAGCAGACAGCAAATATGTCCTCTTCATGGCAAATGAGAGCAACAGAATGGAATGACAAGTAACATCGTACTTTATAGACGAAGTAAGTGTCAGAGCAGGATTGATTTGAAGCATTCCTCAAGAACTGTAAAATAATGAACAGTTTAATGAGATGCATTTTTCTTATGCAGAAAAGGAATAGTACAGTAGGAAAAACAAATTGTCTAGCACAATAGACAACATGATACAGTAACATACCAATACTTGGCATGTGCCAGGAGTTGCTGTGTCTTCAAGCCTTTCCAGTTTTATAACCAAATACCCACAGGAGTGGATACAGTTTTATTTATAAGAAACAACCTGTGTTAGATACAAAATTATCTCAAGAGCAGCATGGTATATTAATGGCTCCTTTGCTGATTTACACACAAGAAAAACTACCGTTCCCAGTAAGCTCTGCTATGCCTTTAAAGAATTCAGGTATAATGCCAGAACTTCAGGGCTTTCTTATCTGCTGAATGATCTTCACTGAAAAAATAACACCTGAACTGAGCTGACTAACACAATTATGCCCAAAGAGATTTAAGAATTCCTGACCTATTCCTTATATTCTAGGATTAAAGAAGAAATGCATTATATTCTTGTTCATTAGGATGCCTATTATGGACAAATACTATCTAAAAAGAAATCCAGAATAATGCCATTCAGCCTAATGACAGACTGTATCTGTAAGCTAGAACTGAACTTAGCTCTGTCTATCTATGTGGCAGCAGAGCGAGATCAAGAAAATACCATTTGCAGAAAGGCAGCCAAAGAGCAACAGCAGCAGGCATGATGGTAGCTGCAAAGTGCCAGCAGACTCAGCTCTGAAGCAGATTTGCCAAGACTGCTGCACCATGTGATGACACAGATTCCGTGTTGAATGCACAGTGACATGGAAAACAGCTCCTTGTGGTGTCCAGGCTTCATAAGTTAATTCCTTTAATAGCTGTACTCCCCTTACTTTGTGTTCTTACACCAGCTGTTGTGTATCTCCTCTTCAGAAAGAGTCACAGGTGAAGTGGAAGCATCATTAGAGAAGAGCAAAGCATACAGATGGGAGAAGGGGGGTGTTTCATGTTATGAGCATGTATGTGTCTGTCTTTTCTACACACAAACACCATCTTATTTAGTTACTTGAGCCTAATTTGCCTGTTGTACCTTTCTGCACCAAAAAGTTCTTGAAAGCTTTGAAAGCGAGTGTCCTAGAGAATAGGAGCGCAAATGCACCAAGCATAATATTGGTTCCACTTCACAACGTTAAGGAAACCCTAGGGTGGAGAAAATTTTGTGAAGAGTCAGTTCAGTATCCCAGCCTTGCAACGTTCTCCTGTCTGTCAGGGCTGAAGACATTTATCTAATACTTTCATGACCTATGAGTAATGAAACATCCCTAGAAGTTTATGGCTTCCAGCTAAGACTGCTTTTGGTAGCACTAAGGTCAGAGTTAAAACTAGTCATTCAATGGGAAACTGAGCTAGTGAAGACTGGCCTTCCCCATGGCTTTGTGTCCTGTAGTAAGTCTTTGGTGGTGAAAAGTCACACTGAGAATAGGGGTGCTAGAAAGGAGCAATCCTCTGAGGATTTTCTGGTCTCTAATACTGTCTACTTGCACTATAAATGCTTCCTTAGGCAGAGGTTCACTCAGTGGGTCTTTTTCTTCTGACCAAGTGCTGACTTTTACCTAACCTGGAGAAGTTTAACCATCCTTAAGAAATGTTTGAAATTCACCAGCAATCCAAGAAAGTATTAAAGGACACCGTAGCAGAAATGCTAAGTCACAGTTTGAAGCAATGATTGAGCACCTGGTGGGAAGGGAGGGTCAACTCAGAGGAGCTTAGGTTCATGTAATGTACCTGATTGACCAGAAGGGCTGATGCCAGGATCCACCCCTTCCCAGACCTCATTTAAGGGTTGGTAGTGGAGGTGAGTGTATCTTGCTGGAGATCCCTGCATGCCTCTGGTCTTCTGAAGGTAAGCAGCTTCTTGCCTTTATTTCTGTGCATGTGTTTCATTTGAGCAAATCCATGCTTGTTGCTGTTTGGAACTTTGCTGCTCTGCTTTCTTTGCAGTACTTTCATTACAGACACAATGTAGATAGGCAGCACGTCTCACCTAAAACCTGTTTCCTCAGAAGTCTGGTTCTGCAGGTCTTGCTTTAGTATAAAGGGCAAATAAAAGTAAGTTAGTTTTTTTTTGGGGGGGGGAGGGGAGGAGGGGTTAGGGTTGTTTGTTTTTTTTGCACACTGCTGTTTTGTTTGGCCCTGTTAGTGGGTGTTCTAGTTGTAGTATGTGAATTCTGGCATCCTTAATGCTTTCTTTGTGAAATTCTCAGGAAGTACAGGGTGATGAAGACTGCTGAGATAACTGCAGTCTTCTGCCTTTTCTGTAGTATGGTCGGTGTCTCCATGCTGTCATGAGATTAAGTTTTTAAGAGTTTTGAGGATTTATGATCTTACAGACCTATCCAAACGAAGTCTGTTAGAGCACCCAATTCATTTAGACTGCACTAAATTAAAAGGTTTTTAACTGTTCCCTAGTATTTCTTTCAAGGTTTAAGTCTATAACTGAGAGAAGGATGTATTCATACATCCCACTTCACACCTCCCTATTATGTGTTTCGTTAGTAAAAGCTTTCATTTGTAAAATGTCCCAGGAGATTCTTACCTTTGAGAATATCTGAAATCAGGCAGTCATAACCTATTCAATTTCCTCTTTTATAAGGAGGAAGCTTTAGGATTCTGGCTGATGTAGTAGAAAATTGCCAGATTCAACAGTGCAGTAATGTATGGGGGGGAAGGGAGGGAATTAATAAAACCATGTTAACAGTACTGGTATCTCACATAAGTTTTCTCTTGGGTTTCTATATTTTCCATGGCAACATGACAGAATCAAGGAGCAATCACTGTAATTTAGTGTCACAATGACTTTTCTTCTCTTAGACTTTTCATTTAACATCCTCATTCAGTTTAGAAGAACTAATGTGCTCATTCCTCATGTCAGTAGGCCTGTGCTAGTACAAGTTTTGTGTCAGCTGGTAGTGAGGACATGCCATTTCTATATGATGGGTGCCACTCACTGGAATGCATCTCACTACTGAGTGGTACCAGCATTTAGGAAGGACGATGTGCATGGTTTTGTATTGACTTGGATAAAGCTTAAATAAGGGAGGACAAGAGATGGAGGAAATCTAGTTCCTCATTCTGAGAGGAGATTATGACATAGTGACTGCAGTATGGATTCCCCAACCTGTGTGTTTATTGAAAATTCATTTGTTTTAGGCTTCTGTATTCAGAGCACAGCACAAATTTAAAGGTCAGTAGATCTGATACTCTGTTGCCTGGCAGGTTGCTTAACATTTCCTCCTCTACAATAGAAAGGAAAGAAAATGTAAAATACTGTTCAGAATCTGTGCGCGGTTTTGATCTCACTGTAGTTTAGCAGATATGTTTCTATACTGTCACTCTTCCTGAGTTCTCATTGTGTGACAGTAGTGGAACAACGTGTCTCTCTTTTGTCCTTGCTCTACTTATATGGAGCTTATGTTCTCATGAAAGTGACCCAGAGCCTCTTGTCTGCCTCTAACTGCAGGTCAAAACATCAATTTTGGCAATTCAGCTGCCCACTCTGCCATTTGGAAGGAGCAAGGTGGAGACAGCTGGCAGTTAGGGGAGCGCTAGGAAGCATATGGTAGCTCTGTGCAGTGCTGTCCAAGAGCTTGTAGGACAGTCATTTGCTTGCTTCACTGATTTCTAAAGTGAACTTTTTTTTTGTCTTCTCTTGTAAGCTTCTGGGATAAACATCTCTTCACTAAGGGTAAATTTAGAAGTTTTGGGGTCCTTTCCATTGAGGGAGAAAAAAGTCTACTTTGAAATTATTTTGTGCCTTTATATGGTTACAGAGAAAATAGGGCGTCTACAAAATATAGATGACTGGCCAGGAGCAATTTTTCCAAGACTAAATGAGGCAATGAAATGTCATAAGGGGGTATTTTCATAGAATTATGTAGTTGCAATTTGCACTTGCAACTTGTCTTTTCAACATGGCAGCTGGTCGGAGGCTTAAGAAAATATGTGGCCTTGCAACTTTGGCTGAGAGCCTGCCTGATCTTGTGAGTTAAACACGGCCAAGCCCTGTAGTGTTGGATGGGAAATCGCCAAGGAAAATCCAGTGATTCAATAAGTGGCATTCTTCCTGCATGATTACAGCAACCCCAGTGCCAGCATGGTGCTAGGCGATAGTGCTGTTGGTGGCAGTGAGATCTAAATTCCATATGAGATCTAAATTTGTTCTAAAAAGCAAGTGACAGTTTGCACAAAAGTGCAGAAGTTTTCACAATAATTGTATTCCTGTAATTCCACAACAGAAAAGAGACAGCATTTTATTTTTTATTCTGCTCAGGCACATCACTTAAATAATACAATAGTATTTCTCCAAGGAGGTGGTTGTATTTCTGTATTAAATTCTGTTTATATGCCCAGCTCACAAAACATCTTGGCAGCATTTTATGAAAAGCATAATCAGAAGTTTGCATCTTTATACAGATTGCTTGATGTTTCTAATACTCTTCAGTGAAAAATAATAACTTTGGAAGGTCTTTATTCAGTTCCATGATACAATTTCTCTCCCTTCTTTATCTCAGACATTCATTCCAATTATAGGCTGCAGTGCATTACTGTATGTTTTTTCTTATGCAACAACGTGGGCCATGTTCTAAGCCAGATGAATGAGCTGACAAGGACTGAAAAGTCCTCCAGAAGAGAACACTTCTTAATTCAGGATATTGTTCTGATCAAGCTTGGCATACAGTTGTACAATCAGCCTCATTAGTGTAACTGTGGAGAAAGTAAATCCCAGTGAAGGCCTAGATGTGGCAGACAAGAAGAAAGGATCACCTAAAGTTGTTCCTGACACCAACATCTATAACCTTTAAATAAAAGCAATGCTTATGGTAAGCTTTGATGTGTAACTACTGAATGTGACTTTCAATTCTTAGCATGTCTGTTTCTACTATTTCACTGGGAGTGTGGAGTTTATAAACGATGTACCAAGTGCTTTTGGATTCTTGGATTGTAATGGTCTCCTGTAGTAGCTCAGTGTAAAGCAAAAGTGTGTGCATAAGTGAATGCTTTGGCAGAGGTCAAACTTCTGTCTTTGTTATTTTGCTTTGCAGTTTCCATTTGAAGTAAGATTCCATGACACGTATAAATGATTATACACAAGAGTCTATTCTAATAGTAGTAGGCTCATAAAAAATAACAAGACCAAATGATAACTGTCTCCTGACCCACACAACTATTTACAATAGAAGTACTTTAATAAAGGTAGCTACATCCTCTAGATCCCCAGACCTTTATTTGAACTCTGCTGCAGCATAATTGACAGACAGAATTAGAGTGTATATTAAGAACTAAAATTCAACTTTTTCACTAGGTAAAGCTTCATGCACATCACTCATAACATTAGAAAGAATTAGTGAAAATCATATTAAAATGATGCCATCCTGACATAGATTAACAGAGTATGCAATTATATTTAAATGTTGTAATTGGAACTTGCTGTTAAGTGCCTACTGTCACTTCTCTATTCCCCTCAAGGCAAGTAAACCACTTCTTCCTTTGCTCTATAAATTTAAAGCCATGTTCTGCACATAAAGTAAGATAGTATTTCATCAAAAGCATTTTGTTTGTCTCAGATGCTGTGAAGACACAGGCCTGATGAACACTGGAGGATAAAATCCATTCTGGAAAATTACTCTTAAAAAAAAAAAAGGCTATTTTGCTATTTAATACTTACGGGGACAACCTGAGTCTCTGCATGTGATTAGTTTCTTTATCTGAAAGCTGTTCTGAGCTTGCTCTTCTATATACAGCTTTATTAGGAGGAAGGATCCTGCAGGTGAGGTCAGGACCTCAGTGAAACTAATCATACCCAGGTGCTCTTTAAGGCCATGAATGCACCCAGTGGTTTCTCAGGGCCTCGGCTCAGTGGCAGAATGACTTTTGCTGGTGGTACTGGGTGAAAAAGGAGAGCCTTGTGTGCCTTATTGGGCAGAAGTAGGAACCATTACTGGTTTTGCTTTTAAGGTTTGATGGATGAGTTTGAAAAAATGATAGAAGTTTCTTGTAAGATTCTTACTCAAGACCATCTCTGAGTGGTTCTGTAGCTTTCCACAAACATTGATATCATTGGCTATTAGTTATTGGCTGGTTAATTAATAAATATCTTACTTGATATAGTCAGAATCATGAATATCAGAATGTAATATAGAATGAATCAGGGTCATTGAGGTTGGAAAAGACCTCCAACATATCCAGTCCAACCATTCACCTATCACCAATATTTCCCACTAATGAGGCATATGATTTTATTTATCCTGCTGGGCTATTTTATTATGGGTTAGCATCTAACATGTCTTGTTTTTAAAGAGCTGAGAAATGTTAATTGGAACTTGAAAATAAGTTCTTACCCTTCTCATGGGTTGAGAATGTGCTTGAAGAAGAGAGCTCCACCCAGTTATGTTTTCCCTTTGTACACTGCTGAAGTGACCTAGGTGTAAACTCGACCAACAACACTAATGTCCATTAAGATGGTCTTCATACTCAAGCAGTTATAGAGATATCTGCTAGTAGATGTAAAAGTTAGTATGTGTTATATGGATTATGCATAAACTTGGGAAATTGACTGGAAATAGTCTGAGAGTCCTTTTTTTTAAAAAAAAAAACAAAAACTGGGTTTATTTTGGGGGGGGGAGGTGGAAGAGGCAGTTAATAGAAGGAAGGAAGATATTGGTTTTTTATTTCTTAAATTATTATGACTGTCTATAACTGTACTGTGAAAATTAGTACTATGCAGGCTGGGATGAAGTTAGATGTTCTCAGAGGTGTTGCTTTTCTCTATACTGTATTTGTGGTGAATCTGTGTGATGTCTGAGTCTTTGTGGCTTTTTGTTTTTTTTTTTTTAGCACAAAACAAGTATAAGGCTACATGCCATTGGCTTTGGCAAATGCACAGGAGACTGAAATCTGCAACTGGGTGTTACTCTGTGCTTCATAGAAGTCCATCTACTAACCTGTTTTCGTTTTCTTTCTTAAGATCCTGTGTTTTTCTTTGAGCAATGAACAAAAAACCAGTGAATTCAGATGCTATGGAGGACCCTTGGATCCTCCACAAGATTTGGTCTTAAATAATGCTTTTGCAGTGTGGACAAATAACAGTACGTGGTGACCTACATGGCACTGGCTACAGGGTTTTTTGTTTTTTTTTTTTTGCATGTGTGAATCTAATCCAACAAAGGCAGCTGTCTTTAAACCAACAGAGCTACAAAAGCACTAACATCATAGAACTGCAGCTATTCTTTAGGGTAGCTGATAGTAAAATGTGAATGTTTCTAATAGAATACTGTGCTCTCATAAAAAATCTTTTATCCTAGTAAATCTTTCTTTTATTTTTTTCTGATGCCATGTATATTGCCACTCTGTTAGTTCCATGAACTGTTGAAAGGTAAAAACCATGCAACTGAATGCTCTTTTGAATGGAATATGCAATCGCTACCAACAGAGGCTAGTTCATATTGCATATGATTGTCATTATTGTATGCTAATGACCTCATTAGAGTATACCAAATAACACAGTGCAGACAGTAATGGGAAAATATACAGCTCTTGTTGAGTTTAAAACCTCTGCATTTTTTGCAGTGCTTTTGTGCTAAGCCAAGAGTTGAATTTACAGGGAGTTCCAAGAGTGTCACCCTCAGTCATTCTCTGTAATGCTTCCCTTTTACTTTGTTGAAGTCCAGCAGTGCTGTTAACTGATGGTTTTTTTCCATGATGGGCTTTGGATCAGATGCTGCTTTCTCAGCCAATATGGCAAGATTATGTAGATTACCTAAATTATCCAGAGTTGTCTCAATAACGGAGACAGTGACGTGGATATTTCAAGCCCTTTCTGTCCCACTGTACTTGATAGTCTGCTTTGTTAATTAAATTCTTTTTCTTGGGATTCCCTGTAGAATATATTGAGTGAAATTCTGGCCCCAATGAAAATAGTGGCAAAACTTCCATTGTTTTCAATGGTCTGAGACTTCACTCATAAAATCAAAAAGGAAGTGATTCAGGTCAACAGCCTACAGAATACCAATAGTCATTTTCAATGTGCTGCTCTGACTGAGGCTTATGCTTTGGAGGTGAGAAGTATAATCCCAATAGTAGGTGACAGTATATCTCTCCAAGGAACAAGGGGAAGTGTTGGTGAGACTTAGAGGTTGTGACAGGCCTGCTGTCCTAATTAATAACTTGTCAGTATTGCAGTGGTTTTAGGCTATTTCATCAGTACAGGACTCCAAACCTGGGGATACACAAAGGCAGTGCTAATTGAAGATATACATTAGCTTAAAATATCACAGAGTTGGACAGGATTGAAGCATCTAGCATAAACTTCTGATCTCCAGTGCTACTTCATTAACTTCAGTGGTGTCTGCTAAAAATACATCCTGTAGCACAAAGTCATGGACTCATAATGGTTTGTGTTGGACAGAACCCTAAAGACAATCAACCTCCAACCCCCTGCTATGAACAGAAATGCCTCTCACAAGACCAGGTTGCTCAAACCCAATCCATAGGGGGTGGACTGTCAAGTGGTACCTCTTAGATGCACCACATCTGCCATCTGGGTGGTAGCTAGAGTTCTCTGGGGGAGCTCCACAAACTACATCATTCCAGCAGCCAGCCAGAAGGGGGGGATGACAGCTAGGTTGTTAAAAGGGCCAAATGGCTCCCATAACTCTACTAACCACTTCTAGCAAGAATAGATCACAATTGATGTGGATAGAAATCTAGCTGTTTTTTTTTTTTTTTCCTGGCTTTTTCTAAGTATAAGTGCAAATAAAGAGTGATGACACTTGAAAGCTTTAGGTGGTCACAAGGAAACTTCTTTTTGGAGAACCAGAAGTCCTGCCTGCCCCCAAGACAAGCGAAGGAAGGTGACTGGATGGAAGACTTTGTGGAGTATGTTGCACAAATAGTGCTGTGTACATTTTCTTGTGGATTACTGTTGGATCTGATGGTTGTGATATTGTTGTCTACTCCTGTGAAAATAAATTTCTATTTCCATCCAGAATATACAATATGTCTGTATTCAGTGCAGTGTAAGGGAAGTAAAATGTCAAGTCATTTAATCCATAAAAGCTAGGTGTGAAAACTGATGCAGTTCAGTGAAAATATTGTTTGTACGTGAAGTGTGCTGTGCTTGGTAAGTGTTGTTTCCTCTTCCTGCTGACATTTTAGATTATTTGTTGGCTACTTTAGAACTAATTCTTTTTCGGCTGAGGCTTCTGTGTTATTCTGATAAAAAATCATACTGTTTGATAATGAAGTTGGAAAGGGAAACTAGCCTAACATGGGACTTGTCTAATGCTGAAAGTGTTTGTTTGTAAACAGCTGCCACTACTAAATGCTTAAATTAGAAAATAAATGGTACCTATCTAATGAATGCCTTGTACTCCATTTAGTGTGGTGTGCAGTCTGGGATTTTTTCTGTTTTTAGGATGTGTCAGGGATACAGTTTGCTTGTGAATCTTGCACAATTGTCACTGGTTCAATACAGGCCTAGAAGGATCAGTTCTTTTGTAGATGGTCCCAGGTGGATTTTTTTATTAAACTTTTGGGTAATAAAGATCTCATTTTTACAGCAACATTTAACGCTATCTATTTATTGCCAAATATCTGTATATCCATTACATGAGCTGAAAATACACCTGCTTTGGAATAAAAGCTCTCTGGAGAACCTACAGCAGGCACAGATAATTGTAAACAAAACAAGATCCCATAAAATAAAAATAAGAGTACTACCTTGAGTGTCGTGTCTTACAGACTGGCTGCTTCAAATGAAAATACATTTGCTGTACTAGCATGTCTATTAAAAAAAAAAGTGGGGAGGGAGTAACTGAGTAAGTATGAAACTGTAGTGGATGTTTGTGTGCCCAAGCCACGCTTACAGTACAGGAACATTGTGTGTACATCAATCAAAAGCATGACACTGTGGTGTTAATATAACACACTGCAATCATCAGACCATCATCTGTCTTGATGCTTATAAATTTACAGCCCCCCCACCTACATTGAATGCACTATGTAATCAAATAATACAGGCCAGTGGTGGAAGTGATTGCGTTTATTTCCATGCCTGCTGTAATCTTAACTCCCAAACATCCTATGAAATACATCCTATGAAATCTATGTGGGTCTGAAGAATAAGGAGGACAAATGAATAGAGTAAAAAGGGTCAAAATTCTACCTAATAAACAAAAAAATATCTCCTTATGCTATGTGTTTGTTAACCCAGAAGAGAGTACTTGTGACTGAAATCATTAGTCATATGCTTAAAATGTGTTCTTAAAATATGTTGATATTTCTCTTAAAGGTAAGCATATGCTTAAGAGAATTAATAAATTCATAGCTGTAGCAGTAGAAACAGTTAATGAATTTAAAGAAGGGGGGAAGAGATTTTTATCTCATGGTAAAATAGCAGTTGTCTTGCAGTTCTGTTGAAACTCTCATGTTCTACAAAACTAGCTTAATCTCAGAAGTTTGGGCTTAATCAGAGCTTGGTTTCTCCTTAATAGTTAACCGCTGAAACAATACACCTATGTCAGGCTATAGGAAGAGGTAATAGCGTCATATTATGGAGTTATCCAGTAGCTATCTAGTTTGTGTTTCCCATGTTTCCCAGTAGTTATGTGGATTTAGATATCAGAAAAAACTTCACTGGAGCAGTGTAACAAGGAATATAATGAACATGACATTATAAGGTAAGATGAAATGCTACCATTGTAGGTGAAATACCATATGTATTTATTGAAACAATTATTTTGGCAATATACTTGCAAACAATGCAAGTCAGTATTTCTAAGTGTGAACCTTATATTTAAAAAAAAAAAAAAGAAAGAAATATGAGGTCAAAGAAATTACATCTTTGCATCATGAGAGAAAGAAAAGCTCTTTTTACTGGCTGATCAAATTAATTATGTTAAATAGCTGAAAACAGAGGGAAATGAAACAGAATTAGCCCTTCAAATGGTGCTTAAGGCAAATCCAGGAATGAGACCACTTCAGAGTGGTCCAGTGATATTTACAAATTGGGATCTCATCATGTTCCCTCTGGCTGACAGTAGCTTCAGTTCTTGGTACAGGTTTCTGTCACAGAACTGCATCACATGTGGTGGAAGCTGTGAAGTTCTGGGATGCTGTTTCTGACTAGACATGCAGTTTTTTTTAGATTATTTTCAGCATTTATTAATGTTGAACTTTTTAATTTTCCATTTACATAAAGTGGTTTGTTTTTTTTGTAAGTGGAAGCAAAGAGCTACCAAGAATACTCCCATCCAATGTTTGAATGGCAATAGGTAAATGTACATCAAGGCAAATCTCTGTAACGTACGCCTGTGAAGCCCAGAGGAAACAATTAAATCAAATAAGTGTAGTGGGGAAATGGAGGGGGGGGGGGAATACTGCTATGAGTCTTCATTTCTATTAAAGTAAGTGATATCTTTTTATCTCCAGCACTGAATCTATTTACAAGGTGATCTTGATTGAACTTAATGAGTAGTCTTCCTGCTGCTGCAGCACTCAGAGTGTTCAACTATTATCAAACTCCTTTTATACTGATATCAAAATAGCGTTCGTATATTTTAGTTAAAATGTTTTTCCTGTTGACATCTGTAGTCATTTCCTTCCTCACCAAAATGAACGATGAAATCAAGGAATTGATGCGTGCGTATCTTTAGAAGGTGTCTTCTAAGTAGTCACAGCTTTTGAATTTATCTTGACAAAAAGGCAAGGTGCCGCATGGAGTTTGCATGGAGAACACTTGCTTTGGTTCTGGAGTTAGGTTTTGCTTTGTTTACTTAAATCAAGAAACAGCTTTTCTTGTGAAGGAATTCACTGTCAGTAGTAGACTTAAATCTTTCTCCTGTCTTTAACAGTCAGAAAATGCATGAGTAAGAAGTACAGAATGAAGTATGAAGCATTTCCAGTATTTCTCATAATTCAATGAAGGTCACTGGTTTTGTACTCAAACAGAAAAGATTTAACATGAAAAATTTAACTGTGTTTGCTCTGAAGGCTAAAACTGTACATTAGAAATTATTCCAGTGTATAAAGAATAATAAATGTAATTCAGGTTTGTATCCAATCCTGTATACATAGGTTGCTCTGAAAATAATGCCTCCTATTTTTTTCATGGGAATTACAACAGTCATGAAGAGCACAAAAACAATATTTGATAGAACAAATTCTCAGCTACAAAACACTATTTTTCAGTGTAGTCACCACCATTAGCTATACATTTTTGCCAGCCACAAGCAAGAACCTTCATGTTCATAAAATCTTGCACTGTCACCACTGCTGAAACATACCACCCACTGTCTCACTGTGCTCATTTGGTCTCCATAAACATTCACTGAATGTCAGTGGGCGTGATTTTTCTCCTCATGAAGGAATTCAGTTCCACATTCTTGTTTCATACACGCTTCCATGTCTGGCACCAAATTGTTAGACTGCCCCTCTACTGCCATTTGTTGCACAGCAATGAAATTTAACATTGGCAGAAAAGTTTGGTCTCTACTGCCATACCACTGATATCCATCACTGATATAATAGGCCAACATAATAAAATAGAAGGCATTACTTTCAGCATAGCCCTTGCATTTCCTTTGTGGGCTGCCTCTGGATGTGCTGTAACAGACCCACATCTCTCTTGTACTGAGAGCTCCACATCTGGGCATAGCACTCCACGTGAGTAATGAAGAATACAAAACTGTCACTTGAAATCTGACAGAACACTAACTACTACACAGCACTGGATAAATGAAAAGCTAATGAGGAAGTTTGCAAAGGCCTCAAAAGCTCTTTGTATGGAGGGAAATTCGTGGAATTACAGGGATTGGAAGGGCTTTGGAGAGTTCACTGAGTCCAACCCGCCATGGACTAATGGAGGTAAATTAATGCTTTTCATAAAAATAGTGTAATACATCTCTTGAAGGGATGTTGAAAATGAAACACTTGTTCAAGTGGGGCAACAGAAGGCCAGTACTGTTAATACAATATGTTTTTGAGACAAGATGAAATGCTTCTCTGAGTGGAGCCACTTAGTCAGCGAGGTGTTGGGATTTATATGATCAAATAATGACAAATAATGCATCGTGTTAGAGATTTACACTTAGAATACTTCAGTAAGTAATATATATGTAGTAAAAATAAAAACTAGAGCAAAGACTGAAAGTGAGGTGAACTCTCTGTACTAGTGGGGGTTTTATTACATTTCTTCCTACATAAAAGAAAAACAAAAGCCACCACCACCATGTTTTTGCAAACATTTCAATTGCTTGTCTGAAAAAAAAAAAAAATATTTTTTAAATTTTAAGGAAATAGACTAGAAATATAGGTAACTTATCCAATTCAACAGAAGAAATATGAGGGGAAGGTAATAATGAAATCCTTTCCTTTAATTAACTCTTACATATTATGGAGCCATGAACAAGAGAAAGATGTGGCAGTGATTTGAAATAAGCCCTCTGAAGTCATGGAATAATTTTAAATAGCAATAACAAAACTTTATGAACAAGTAAATGTTTCCATTTACAAGTAAATGTCTCATTTATTAAACCAAGAAATAGTATAGTAAACAAACCTATGGGACAGAAGGTTATTCTGCTGGGGGCATACTGTGATGCATTAACACTAGAAATCCAAGCCTCAGACAATAAAAGAAGCTCCTGGGCTCTGTTAGAGCGTGCACAGGACATGTGCCTTCAGAAGCAAGTTGTCTTTCATGCTAGGGAAAGAAAAACATGGAATAAAACTTGTAGCCAGGCCTCTGCAGCACAGGAGTTCTGAAGACGTGTTTTGTGCTTCCGCTAGCCTAGCTTGCTAATGATTTGGGGATATCAGAAATGGAATTGTCTTTGGTTTCTTAATTGAAGTCTCTGACACAGTGAGATGACACGGAGGTCTGAAATTACGCATGTACATCCTGAGTCAGACCTGCACTTGGAGAGGCACCTTGATAGGAGATGTGGAGTAAAGTCAGCAGGAGTTACGCTTCAAGATATTCACTAAATTAAGCACTTCTGAACTTAAGCCAAGAAGTTAAGTCATTTCAGTTCCGAATAGCCAGTTGTCTAACTACAGTTATTAAGTGGTCAGATTGAAGAAAAACGGTTGAATGCTTGTTTGACTCTTTAGTTACCTGCAGTGCCTTATTTCTTCTGAGAGGACTGTAGAAGCACTTACAGTTAGCATGTCAGGAACTGATCCTGCATTACTACTTCACTAAACAGGGTAGACTCTAAACGTGTTTTAAGTCAAAGCACCTTGAAACCAGAAGAAGCAAACGTTAGTTTCCATCATAGGTAACCATGAAGAACTGACTTGCATTACTTTGCATTTAAGGTCAACCTCATTGTAAGTGTCAGAAAGCGAGCCATGAGAAAACATTAAATTTCTTACATTTGCTTCACACCTATGTTGCTCGCTCTTTCCTCTAACATCTTGGAGGAATTATGTATATTTTTGTTGTTGCTCTGAAGACTGAAGCCAGCCATTAGCCATCTCTGAGACCGTTAACATAAGCACTAGAGGGGCAGAGGCAAAAACAAGTGAATAGCTCTTTTTGCTACCACTGTTTTGGTCTACTTAGGAGCAGCTGTATGAAAGCTGTTTCTCATTGTATTTTTGACTTGTTATATCAGTTTTTCTTAAGTGTCTGGTCAAACCAACCTTCCAAGCTGATTCAGCCTACACCTGCATTTAAAGGCCTCAAATCACCACTGAAAGGTGGAGAAGCAGTCAGTTTTCTTTCCCATTCAAAGCTGCCAAGCTACTGTGTGTTAGCACCTGCACAAATTAGCATACTCAGCTCCAGCTGAGCATTGACTGGGGGACAGTTCTAAAACTCTTATTACTGGCTGAAACAGAGTTGCCAGTGGCTCCAGGAATGCCAGCTCTTCTTGCTATATCTGATTTTCCTTTATGTCTCATCTAACCGGAGAAAGAGCATGTTCTTAGCTGGTGAAAAATGATCTGAATGAATGAAAGCCAGCAATGTTTTGTTGATTTACATCTCATAAGGATCTGACCTGCTCTTGAACCTCTGACAGGCCTGTGTTGTTGGCTTTCTTCCAAATCACCTCTCTCTTCTATAACGTGGTCTGGTGAAGCTTTTCCAACCTTGATTTAGGTAGCAAACCTGTGTTGCATAGCTAAGAGGCATGCTGCTTTTCCATCAGTGCAGAATATCACTCACTTCTGTGAGTGGTTGATCTTGTATCAAATTTACTTTTCTGTAGCCAGTTGGAGTCTCCCTGAACTTTGGGCAAACCAACTCTTAAGCAAAGCATCCTTCATGTCCCTTCTGCAGCAAGCAGTGTATGTTTCTCATCAGTAGTATCAGCATAATTTTCAGTTTTGGTAAATCCTCACCTTTGTTGCTTCTGCTATGCACTAAGTCAGTGCGTAGGGATAAACCCTGACTCTGTGCGTGTGCTTCTAGCAAACTGTCACTTATATTCAGAGCCCTGTGTAGAGACATCATCAAAAGCTCGGTTAAGATAGCAAGAGAAGATAGAGACCAAGCATCTTGCAATTTTCTATTAAAAAAAAATAATAATAAAGACTAGGAAACAAGCTATCTAATATAAAGGAAGTTTACATAAATAGACTTTGCAGAGAAACCTTGACAATTTTATATGGTGCTAGGAGTCATTTTGTAACAGGCTTTGGGTAGTGAAGCTAAAGCACTTAGCCAGCTATATTTCTATTGCAAGTACCATGCTCTATGTGGGCTCATCTGATTTCATTGCCAACAAACAAATCCTCTGCTATTACTGATGTACCAATGCATCAGCAAGACCATTAACCTTTCCTTTTACATGCTCAGCACTGAAGTGGTTATTATTTATCAAGTAAAGCACACAGCAGATAATCTCAGCAGGTTTGTTGATTCTATTTTCCTTCCTTTGCCAAGTGGCTACGGTTTACCATCCCTTCTCCTGTATAAAGGAGCAAATAATAACATATTTAAAAGAAGTAAAGCTACTTAATGATGGGAAAATACTAGTACATGCTAAACAATGCTGATTTTTTTTCCCTCATTCTTATGAGAAAAGCTTGGAAAAAATTGCACACCTCAGTGGGAGTAGAAGCCAGTATATTTCACTAATTTTTGAGAAAATTTAATGATGTTTAACCTGCTGTGTTGTAGTTGGTTTTAGTTTTTCATCGTTGGCTTTTGAAAATTCTCTTAACTGGGAACCTACAAACATGCTGATGGAAAATTTATTTTTATTTGAAGAAAGAAACCTTTTGTATTATTTCTAACAATTAAGAAAATCCTAAATATATATATCTTAAGTATTTGCTAAAATTTTGTAGTATTGCTCTGAGTTCCTGTTGGTTACTATAAAAGGCGTGACTTTTTTGTTGCTATGTTCAGTCATTATTTCTGGGGAAAAAGAGTGGAAGATGTCTCAGATATTACTTGAAAAAGTGGAAGAAACGTTGTGCAGAGGGGTGGCAATAAGCCTGTCAATTTTTTTTCTTATTGCTTGATGAAACAAGGTGGCAAATCCAACAGAGGAAGAACTGCTAGAAGTCAAAGCCAACTTTTCCCAGCCATGGGGCAGAAGGCTGCTCCTGTTGGAAGCAGTGCTACTTTTTTCAAGGTTACCGGGCCTGAGGGAAAGGTTCCTGGGCTTTCGTTAGCCCATATCTCCCCATTCCTGCCAGCAGACCTGGCCTCGCTCCCATTTCAGCTGCAGCATTGTGAACGCTTCTGTAAGCTTCGTGGGAAAGCAGGAAAGAGGTGTTAATAATAAGGAGGCTAATTGTCACTCTACACCTCATCTGGCCTGGAAAGGACAGAGTTCAAAGAGGCTGTCTGTCCTTACGTAGAGTGAGCAGTTGAGAGAGCCTGTGACAGTGCATCCTCTAAACGGCAGGGTGCAGAATGAGTCGTTATGCAAAGGAAGAGCTACATAGCAGCTTGGATGTTCAGAGATCTTCATGTAAGTAAGACTAAGAAATAAAAATAAAAAATCAGTAGGCATCAAATGAGACAATCTTCTTTCCATTGTTTTCTACTTTTTTTCCTCTAGAGGCATAAGGCGGGTAGAGGAGCAGACAGAGCTCAAGGATTTTGCGCTAGAAAGGGAGAAATGGCTTTAAACATTATACAAGTAGCAAGACCTCATGAAGAAGGGATTTTCTTTGTCCAGAACTCCATTCTGTGTACAATGAAAGCACCTTCTACCTGCACAAAGTCCCTCGGTGACACTGATGATAACTGTGAGAGTGGATCTGGGATGAGAATCTTTTGGAGTTACACCCATAATATCCCCAGCTCTGGGATGCATGAATACCACTTAAATCTTCCAACAACAGACCATGTGTAATTCTGATCTCATTTATAGCACTACAAAATGAAGATTAATTTCATCTAAATCATGCAGCCAAGTCAAGTTTTGAAAGGGTACCTTTAAGAAGCATATGGTAGAACAAAAATGTATTAAAATCATCAATATTTATGGAGCAGGTAAAATGCATATTAGACAAGCTAGATGCCATCTGTCAAAATAATCTTGATTCCAACTTGCTATCCAAAATGCTGAGACTAATTCTAGGGCCAGCTCCTGAAGTCAGGTTAAAAGACAACATATTCCTGTGCCAACAGAAGTGAGGTTATCACACAGACAGTCTTTCATATTTGTATTGAGTCACTGTCAATTCCAGATATGTACCAAAAATCTCTGACTCTGAACACATCACGGAGTAGCCCCTAAGCACAACTTTGTCAAACTAATTCTGTTCTTGAGATGAGTTCTATTAAAAAGTATCCTGGGCAAATTATGTCAAAAGTAAATTAATTAATGACTTGGTATCCCAGTATCCCATTTTCTAAATCATCTATTAGAAATTTTCTCATTTCTACATTAATTCCAGCAAGTGTTGGTATTTAAATATTTACAGTCTAATCCTGCATCCGCTTATGTTAATAAAACCATCATTAAACCTAGAGGAAGAAATTTCAGGCCCTGTAAGCTAAATTTACTTTAATCCTGTTACGCAGGACTGTTTAATGTTCTTCATGGAAGTCCTTAATGCAAGGCAAAATTGACTTGTTTTTGAGATTTTGGGGATGTTTTTGTTTCAAACACACCACTCTGAAGCTCTGATGATGTTTGCCAATTTGGCTAGAATTCTAACTAAGCTTAGGAAAAATTTCTCTTCATTTACAGTATTGACCCAAAAAACTTGATTTTATTCTGAACAAAACAAAGCAAACAAACTTGGAGGAAAGTTTGGGCAGAGGCAAAGGGGGGTCCTTACCTTAATTAGCATTAGCAGAGGTAGGTGCTGAAACCCATTAATGCCTTCCCTCTTTTCAATGTGTTGTGGGGTTTTTTTTAATTATTATTTTCTTTAAGAATCTCAGTTTCATTATGTGTGGAAAGGTATTTAAAGCTCTTTTAGCTGAGTTAGTGCCAGTGACTGCCATTTTTTCCTCATTTCTAAGAAAAATTCAAATGTGGGTAGTTCCATTTACTTGGAAAAGATTTCAAATGCCAGGAAATGAGATTGTCAGGTTCTGTAGCCAACTGATACTTCATCAGTAAAGCAGTTAATAAGTCACATGCAGCCAAAGCCCCTGAAATTAAAGGGGAATCCTGTTTTGCACCTTGAATCACGTATTAAAATACAAGTTAATAGCAGGATGTATGTCTAATCATCAGAGCACTTTTCTTATGAAATACCTATATTCTCTTCTATGTTTGTAAGTAGTAAATGTCATTCTTACTTGATTAAGGGTATCTTTCCTCAGGTGGATTTCATGAGTTTATCATACGCCACAGCAAATATCCACTGAATGTTCCTTTTGATGATTAATACCTTCATTAAATGCCACTTAGATTTTAAGTGCAAAATGAACTGAAGTCTTAGCGTTCATCTGTCCTGCTACTGGCTCCACGGTTCACAAGTGACACGAATCAGTAGAACTTGTGAACTTTTCATTTTTACTTGAAACTTTTATCCCCTTAATTGGATGCCACACTGAGGTTTTAAGTGTAGTGGGAATTGTTTGTTTTCTTAATTTCAGAAGCTGTTAAGGGAATAGCAGAGAATGGTAAAATTTGATATTCCAGCTCATATCTTGCAGGAAAAAAAAATGGAATATGGTCACCAAAAGTAGAGCGTATTTGTTCTGAAATAGTAGGGCTTTGTGTTGTGATTTTGATTCTTCAGGCTATTAAAGTGCTTCCTGCTAAGTGCCTTCAAGTATGCTTCTTCAACAAGAATTCGTGTTACTGAGCTCAATCTATCACCCAGGCCCAGTATAAAAATGTTAAAAGCAGACCAAGTCTAATCTATTAAATGATTGTGCAAAATTGCTTAACCACATCAAAGAAGCAAAGACATCCACTCTGGGAAAGGCATTGTAAAAGAGCTTTCAAATACAAAATGCAGTCTTACAGGTGATTTAGTCGTGGGAATGCATCACTGAATGTATATTTCCCTTTTGCCTCCAAAATAAAACAGTGAAGCTTTTATCAAAAAAGAAAGATTAGAACCATTTTCATTATTAACTTTGCTTATTAGAAGATATTTAGCTTTCTATTCATCTTTTTCTTCATTTAATCAAAGCATTTTTGAAAAGAGTCTTTATTAAAAATAAAGCATCTTCCAAGGGTCAGGAGACAGTTTTTATTTTATTACAAATAAATGCCAACATTACTTGGAGAGAAATAGGGGAAAGAAAATTCTGAATCAAATGTCTTTCTTTTTCCCCCACGGTCTCCAGCCCCTGGAATGGGCAGCTCTCACATAACAGCTGATTAAAGATACCTGGCACAAGGAGCCCAGGAGCGGGGAATTACCCTTCAGAGCAAGGTGGGAATGCTCGTGCACCAGCTGTCCCCATCCCACATCTCCTACCCTGCTCACTGCCACAAGGCATTAAAAAAGCAAACGGGCTGGTGAGGGGAGCAAAGATTGATGCTAGCTGTTGTGAGTGCTGCCCATGGTCTGGATTCTGCACAGTGTGTTGGTGGGGAGGAGGCAGGCACAGCAGCCCTACTGTGCTTTTCTGCAACATTTTCCTTTTGCCTGGAGAATGATAAGTCTAAATGTGTCTCCCTGCCTCCTCTATGAAGGTGATGGTGGATTAAGTGTTTAACAGGATCCTTGTGGGGTTCTAAGATTCTTGCTTTGTGAGGAATACTTGAACCCCGAGTTGTGCTGTCTTCGAGGTCCTGTGAGCACTGAAATGGACAGTCAAGATCTCACTTGATTGCAAAAGGATGTGTGAGTGCTGAGCTGTAGCAGGACAAGACATTACAGCTGTTTTAATTGCTAGGCATTTGGGGTTCCTGAAAACAGCCTTTTCTTTCCTTGCCGTGATCTGTAAAACCATTTCATTTGACAGTTTTAAAACAATAAAGTCAGATAGGCCGGAGTGACCTCTTCCTTTTGATTAGCAAGTGAGATGCATTTCCCAGCTTCTGAGGAACCACGTGTAACTGCAGTGCTTACATCCTCACTTGTGTTTCTGTTTGTGTGAAGACTACAGAACTCCAAATGCCAGCATTCACTCAGGAGCAAATAGAGATTGACTTTCTCCAAGTCAGTGTAATGCCCTGAAAATAAAAGCTTATACAGAAGTTGCTGATATGATGTCAACTATGGCAGTGGAAGCAGCACTGCAATGTAGATTTGGTTGTTCTTCAGCCAAGAACACCTTTCCTGTTCTCTGGGCACCCTGGTTGGTTTTTGACTCCTGTATGCTGTAGCTCAGCTGAGCTATTAACAGTGAGTTTAGCAAAAGTTTTGTGATCACACTGATTTGAGCAATGCTTCTACAGCTGAATCAGACTGGATGTAAAAAATAAATAAATGGTATTTCTGAGCCGACGAAGCTAGTAAAATGTTACCTGTGTTGATTTGTATTTAAATGAGTAGAAATCCTTTTTCACTCTTTGTTAATTGAAAAGAGCTGACTCTGGTTGCAAAAATCACAGAAAAATATAACCAATAATTTAAAGCACAAAGTAATTGAACAAACAGGCATTTTGAATAATCTACATAGTAGAAAAGGTGGGTAGAAATTAGTTATCGTTTTGTAATTCTATACTTAGCCATATAAATCTAACAGATCACCAAAATCCCCAAAGTCACAGGGACAGAGCTTGACTTACACCAGTGTAAATCCAAAGCACCTCACACATGTCAACTCTTTTATTATACAGGTATAACTCTAGTCTAATCTGGTCTGCTTTTGAAATTGTAGCCTTGTATCCATAGAGATGGAAGCAGAAATGGTACTTTAGCCTTTTAATAGTAAAGCTTTTTTGTTACTAAGCATGCATGCTACCTGTGGGTGTCTTGATGTGGTGGGACTGTATGCAGGGAGACAAAAACTGGAGTGAAGGGAATGTGAAAGGTAAGTTCTAACAAATACTGTCATCAATGAGCCAAAAAAATAATTGAATTTGTGGGATCTGGTGAACCCTGTGGTATGGATTCTATCGCTTGCTCCTTCCAGCAGTGACATTTGCTGCCTGTAGTTCTCTTTCTTTAAGCTGGTGAGACATGTGGAGTGGAGAGTCAAAATTCTCAGAAATCAGCCCGGACCTCTGCTCTTTGGCACACTGGAATTCCTGCTGGAAAAGTAGTACAAATCCAGATTGTGATCAGTCTCTCTGCTCTTAAAAGAGCACACTGTAGTTCCCCCTCATCACCTACAAAAGCACATAGGAATATTGTATCTTCTTCGTGTTCTTTCCGGTGACCCTCCAATATATTTGATATTTTGTGTAGACCTGTGTTCAGAGTGGGGATTTAAAAGCTGCAATTTATACTGTATGTTTAATGGCAGGTAGTAACCTTTCTATATATTTAGAACCGCCCTGCTGGACCTTATGAGCTAAATCACTGCTGGATAATAGAAAAACCTGTTAAAGAATGCATACCTCTATCAGTTGCTTTCTTTCCTCAGATATTTTTGATGCAGTTCTACTTTCGTTCTAGTAATCTGTGACTTTTGCATGAACAGAAGCTCCAGCAATAACAATTATGCTGGAAATATTCTTGGGTAGATTAGTGGTACCAAAAAGTTACAGCTGGAAGTCTTGAAGAGAATTGACTTAAATGACTTGCACACAATTTCTTCCATTTATTTAAGTATTTAACACACCACACAATCACTGAAGAGACATTCTCAAAAATACAAGGTATATACAATAACACACCCCTCGCTTACGTGTGCATACGTTGGATATTAAGTGAATTGGGTAGCCTGAGGAAGGGGAGGAGTACATGAGATGGAGCAAAAGATCCAGAAATTGCTCCCTGGAGCAGATGGTGTTTCTGGTCCCTGGGACACATACCCACGTCTGTACTATCTGAGCTACAAAATGCAGAAAGTCATTCAGCATATGCTGGTGCTTATGAATCCTTCTAGTGGTTAGGGATGGTACAGTCAGATGCAGAAAAGCATAACCTTCTGCTTTATAATGAGAGGGAGAGATTATTTATACTTAATGAGCTTTAAGTCTTTGATTTCGGGTAGTAGCTGCTGCATTACCTGAGTGCATGCAGCACCTGAAACAACAGAGAACACACTTGGTGCTAGGGAATCATGGGAAGGCATGGATGTGGTCTTCAAGCTTCAAACTCGCACAATTGTTGCTCATAGCCTGGCAATTACAATGCAGTAACTGACAAGTGAGAAGGCTTTTAACATTATTTGCATGGTGGGAACCAATCAATCTAATTTTGCTATTTGTGACTGCTTAATTATGTGTTTGGAGGCCAGGCTTGCTGCAGAAAGCAAAATAGGTTTAATTATGTCCTACAGTGAAAGGTTTATAAGTCTTAAAATGTTTTACAGCACCAAAAGTGCATTTAATGTTTGCTTATTGCTGGACACAATAAATTATTGTTGTGCTATGCGTATGTTATGAACTGGCCAGGGCACAGTGAACTTTGGGGCAGTTCTGGAGGCTATTTGGGGAGCAGCAAGAATCCAGGCCCAGCTGCCTTCAGGGCATCTCCCAGCAGCACGTATCCTCTTAGAACAGCTGCATCTCCTGCAGCTGATGGGATTCCCTCTCTTCAGCTCCCAGCTGCAGGCTGCTGCTGGGTTGTTTGATATCTGTAGTGGCGCAGCTACAAGGGATTTCTTGGGGGAAGAAAGAAGGGAGGAGGATGAGGTGGCACAGCTTAGTGTACTGCACTGAGGGAATCGAAAAGTGTCTCAAATCAGGTTTTCCTTTTTATCTCCATCTAAGTTCCCTGCAAAGGCAATTGAGAGCCAGTTGCTATTTCCCTCTTCATCCTCTTTTGTGTTCTGGGTAGGGAAGAAAGGTGAACAACTAGCAGAGACTGAAAGCACTGTTATTACAAAGCATGTCTCTGCAGAGGATGCATTATGTCATTGCACTTGGCCTCTGCCCTCAGCAGCGTCAGTGGCACTGTGGCACCCACCATGGCTCTAGATGGCTGATGCTGTGACAGAAGTGCTAGCCCCTTTCAGATCCAAATCTTGCCCTACTCTAACTTCCCACAGACAGGTTATGTCTTGGATGGTCTCTGTCAGGAAACACCACAGGAAATATGCTCTGGTTGCTGGACTGAATACTTGATTGAAAGCCTTCCTCCACTGAGCATCTCACCTCTTCTAAGTGAGGAAGTATTCCACCTTTTTTTCTAAGGTCATCTTGTCTACTTCTGCCATCTACATTTGCTGAATAACAGGCTAACCTTTGGGTGTTTGTTAATTGTCTGTTGTCAGATTTTCACTGCTTGTACACATAGGTGCCTAAATGTCAGATCTGGGTGGCAGATTCATTACAGAAAGAAGCAGGTGTCAAAGAACATAGTAACTAAATTATTGTGAGTCATGACCTGCAGGCTGGGATGTACTGATTTACAAAATAATTTCCTCCAGGTGATAGATACCTGCCTCAGGATTTCTGAGCATCAGTCAGTGCTGCTCACAGGGTTTTTCTCCTGTTCAGAGGTTCTATGCTGCTTGTGCTATTTTTATGTGAATGACAGTTGTCTACTCCTTTGTCTGAATAATTTCAATTGCCGGTTCAGGTTTGTCTCTTGCAATGGAGTTGTTAGCTATGCTGTAAATGACCATCTGTGATCCTATTGTGATTCATTTTAAGTGTCTCAGAGGTTGGTTTGGAGAAATCATGAGAGTTGATCTTCCCTACAGAGCCCTGCAGAAGAGGATGAAACAGAAGTTAGGTGAAGTTTACAGGGAAGGCTCAGATGCACACAAAGCTTTTCTTACTGCCACTGTGGCATCTGCTGACCCAAATGCTTATTGTAACCAACAGTGTAGCTGTGTATTATTAGAGTAATCACTAGCTGCAATGCTACCCAATTAACTCTTGATCGCTTGTATTGACTGCAAGGCTGGGAAAGGAAGTAGGGGGGTAAAATCTTTTTTTCTCATGTTAATCTTTGTTTTACAAAGTCAAAATACATAAGGGAAGAAAGATTAAATCAAATTTAGTCCCACAGCAAAAGCAACTTACAGGTTATGTACAGAAATGCACAACATTGTGAACGTGATGTTTAAGCAATATGCTGACTGAAGCACAGGGAGAGCTGCTGTATGCAATATGCAAAAGGTAAAATGTTTAAATAGCAGCTTGCAGAAATACAATTTTAAGTTATCAAAAAGAAAGTTGTCTTGTCGGTCCTGAAATTGAAGGAAAACTTCCATTAATAACCACCAAGAGACATATCTCCACTGGAATTAGGAAAAAGATTAGTCACTGCCAGTCTACAAATCCAGGGGCTCTGGGTATTTTCTCATTCAGGAAGACAGCTCTCTGCCCAGCCAGGATAAACACAGGCTCTCCTGACCCTGGCCCAGGTGAACACCAGGCCTGAGTCAGTACAAAGCATTTCCCTTCCAGTCCTGGTCCAGCTCTGGGTCAGGCAACTGCTGAGTGGAATTTCTCAGGTAAGCATCACAGTGTGGCTGTAGCCTTGTGCTGGTGCACATCTCACAATTACTGTCTTTCTCATGGAGCAAAGATCTCCAAGCTGCACTTACTGTGAGCTACTGTTTGCTATGAAATGCTCCACTATGTTTTACAGAGCTGTGCATAGTGGAAATGAGTAACAATTAGGAGTAGGACAGATGACCTTCCTTTGGGTTTATCGGTCCTTTTAAATTTTAATACAAAATTTATCTTTAACCTTTATCTCTTACTCTTATCTTGAAGAGAGGGTGAAGTTTTGAGCAAAATTGACAGAGAGAAATTTTGTTCTGCAGCATTTAAAGAGCATTTAAAGCAAGGACATTGCAAGTGATAGAGATTTAAAAAGAAAATTAAACTAGAAAGAAATACTTGACAGTACCTCTTCTGCATTAACTGGAATATGCTGCTCAAGCTAGGGGAAAAAAAAAAAACCACAGGGTGAGAGGTAATCTTTGCTCTGCTGTTTGCTTTTAGCATGATCATGGTTTTGGCTCCTGCTTTACCCAGTGCTGCTTGTATCATTCAAAAAACACACTTCATGAACCTGATTATCTCATGTTAAATGCTGAGCTGCTGGAAAGCCAATAGTATTGAGTAGCGTGCCTTGGAGCTTATGATGTACTGAAAAGATGTAAGCTCAAAATACTTATACAGTTGGTGACAGCACTGCCTGCTGCTCTATTACTAGCACATTTGTCTTGTTCGTACTCATAACTAGTTTGTCTCTTTAGGTTTAAGGCAGCTCAAAGTTGGTTTTGTATAACTGAATTAGCCATTGTTGCTTTGACTCTTACCTCAGGTGCTCTTATATGCAGTCTGCAAAATCAATAAATAAAGCATAGAATTGCAGCTGGAGATTAATGTATGTCTTTTCAACTTTTTTCATATGGGAAGTAGAGGACGAATTTGAAAATCATGCCAATTCAAAGAAGGGTGAGGAAGAAATTACATTTCACTCTCTAAGCCTTGTTTTCAAGGATTGAAAAGCAAGGTCCAGGTTCAATACATCATTCTTGAAGTACTGAACAAAATCAGTCTTTGTTCTTCAGAGAAACTTATCTGCAGAGGAGCTGCATTACTTCCTGTGAAATACAGACCTGCAGATGTGCTCTGCTATTCGTCCCTCTGCTTTTGCTTCCTTTGGTCAAATAGGCAAGAATAGGCACTTTGTCCTGGAGTGAAAATGATGCTGCCTTGTTTGCCCTCAGCTGGGGCTGAGCCCTGCTCACCGAAGGGGCATGACTTCCTGCCAGTTCCTCTGTTTGTTTATTTGTAAAGTGTAATGGGATATCACCCAGCGAAACACAAGTCTCCATCCTTCTATCCTCAGAAAGAGAGCAGCAGGTTCTCAAGCAAGTGCAAATAACCTGCACTGATGCTCTAAGTTCAGAAGTATAGGCAAGATGCAAGTGGAGAAGGCAGAGCTGGTAGTTCAGCTGTAAGAAGCATACGATTAGAATTAGAAGGAAGCTGCTCCCATTTTTAATGAATCAGAATATAGGAGCATGAGTTGTAGCAAATTAAGACTTTAAGTGGCTGGGTTATAAACCAGAATGGAAATTGATTTTATAATAGTGCCTTGCATACTCCAAATATCCTTAAGTGCTTCAAGTTTTAAATAGAGTAAATGCATAGCAAAATGAATTGCCTATCATACACCAAATAGTTGATTTGTTACTAAATCTTAGAATAGGACAGGTTCAACCAGTGTCTTTCCTGTAGGTATTTCTTAGTATACCTTCTTAGTATAGGGCTGAGAAATAATGCAGTGCAGAAATGCCATAACAGAGGGCGTATGGAGTGAGAGGGTGGGACTTGAAAAATATCCCATCTTTCCCATACATCCTCAGGGAGGTTGGCAACCCACAACTGCTCCCAAGGAGGTGCTGGCAGAGTGTGAGAGCCCTCAGGTCTTGCTGACATCCCACAGGGCTGTCCATGTAGTGCAGTCAGAGATGGTGGGGAACGAAGGGATGATAACTAGGTTTTCTTAATTTTTTTATTTAATTCAATATACAGGCAGTTGTAGCAACATATGTTCATAGACTATGCAAGCATTTTACATTGTTTGATATGTAATACTTTCCAATTTTCTTTAATTTTACATTGGTCCAGGCAGTTCCCCAGTAACACATACTTGGCCCATATTTGTTGTGTGACATTTTTTGATAAATATTGTCTGGGTCCACCTACTGGAACCCTGGTCCTTCAGCACAAATGCAAACAAGATCTAGCTAATACAATTTCCCTTTAGGAAGGTGATCACTACATTCTCAGGTGAAGCAATTACAAAAAGAAACCTGATTTGTGTGTTTTGTTTTCATTGTTTAAGCTAAAATGAGGTGCTCTATGCAACATAATACTAATTTCTGACAGAGTGTATATGCATAAAGGTGATGCTACACAGTTCTACAAAGACAGAATGAGGAGCAAAGCAATTCACTCTGTCTCACTTGGAACCTGTTCAAGTACTGCATGTTTGGGAGCCTGGCTCAGTATGAGGTTTACATAAACTTCTGAATTACGGGCTATGAATGTCTGTCTGCATGTTTATGTGTGAAAGCAAATATATATAATGCATGCCATTATTAGTAACCTGTTTGTGACAGGGCAGTCTCAGCAGAAATGGTCTTATTGCTGTACTGTAGAGAGCTTCTCTTTAGTTATAAAAACATGCTTATTTGACTTGTATCACAGAAACCCCTGAATCTGCATGGGTTTGATGAACCTTAAAAAGTAGTTGATGAAGATTGAAAGCTGTAGAGGTTGTTTCCCATCCTGTGATAATCAGTTTTGGCTTTGCTTCCTGTGCTCACAGTTCTTACTGCTTCCCTTTCAAGAATCAGGATTTTGCCCCATTACTGGAAACAATGTGTAATTTGTAGGCATGGCTTCTTTTCCTCTAAATAGCGTTGCATCTGTTATTTGCAAAGAGTTCTCATGCTACAATGACAAAAGCCCTGGTTCAGGTAAAGGCTCAGAAGCAAGACTATCTAGTCCATCTGTAAGGGGATAATTGACAAAACAATGACAAAATAGGCCTTGGCCAACAGTCACTTTGCCAAAGATAGGGCTTGAAATATTACCTATTACACATAGGAATCTGTCTCTATTACCTCATGCAAACAAGTAAACTTCTTTCTTCTGCTTCTTATTGATCCCAGTAGGTGACTTAGACTGGAGGAAGAAACACCTGATTTATTAGTCATTGGTCCCCTTTCCTGAGGAATCAGAGTCTGAAATAAATTGTATGGAGTCAAGAATGTACTTAGACCCAGACACAATTGTTTGTGTGGCTCATCTTCAGAATAGGAAAAAACTCTAAAGAAAATCTCAAATGTCATTAGTGTCACACTATAAATAAACAAAATGCTACATTCACGAGAGCACCATATTTTCAATTCTGAAAATGACCTGTAAGTCATCACTTGCAGGATAAGATATAGAACTACAGATTTAGAAAGAAGGAAAGTAATGAAAAATTAATGCTGAGGAGCAGAAGGAAAAAAAAAAAAAACAATCAGTGACTGTGATTTCCAGTCCTTCCAACTTGAGGTGAGCCTGTTCCTTCAAGAAAGGCTGGGAGCCATCGCTATTTTTGGTGAGTTGTGCCTCGTTCTTCTGCCTTGGAAAACCCAGGCCTCAGAATAGGAAAGCCCCAGTGACTACCCCAGTCTTCTTTTGTTTTCCCATACGACCATCAAACCAGCTTGCTCCCTCTAAGATGCCTATAGCCCAGTTGGTAAGAAAGCAGACACCCCTATAATGAAGGGAACTCATTCCAGCAGTTTGGTTTAAGAGCTGAATGGGAGAACTCAGAAGACGTGTTTTTCCATTTATCTAAAAAATAAAAGCTGCTGCTGTCAGTGCTCTCCAGTGTCATCCTCTGGAGCCTTGAGGACCACATGTGTCACACCCTTACTTTGTAGGTCTTGCATTTATAGACTGTGTTTTTCACTTCCAGAGATTTATTGTCCCAGTGAAGAAATAGTCTGGATATGCCTCCAAAGTGGAAATGTAGCCATGTATTTGCTAAGAACAAGCTTGTGGTTTACCAGAATATTTCTGTTTCCTTCTGAGGTTTCCAGCTAATGAAGGGGAATTTATCCAGTACATTTATTGACATTAAAATAAGAGCTGCAGTCCATAAATAATCCCATTGTTATTTTAGCTTGCAGTTTAAAACATTTTGTCAGCAGCATTGTTGTCTACTGTGACTCAGCTTGTGTTTTTGCTCTCAGTATCAGAGCAGCTTGTTGGTAATGCAGGCATACATTCCTGCTGGGTTGGCTTTAAAACCTGGTTGAAACCATTCCTGAGCCTTTTGGCACTGAACATGTCTGATCCAGAGCAGAGTCAAGTTTACTGTCATTCCCTGTTTGATAAAGGCACAGCACCCAGATTTGATTCTGGATTCATAGAAACTGCTGCCATACAAAGGCCATAGCGAGGAGTTGGGCACTGACATGATAAGGCAGACCAGAGGGTGTAAGTTATTTGTTAGCACCTCCCAGGAATGTCCCTGACCCTGTCACACCTGTAAAGAAGACTTCATAGAGAGAACAAGTCTTCTTGGTTGTGGGACACTGCATCAAAAAGTTGGAAAAAAAAGATTGAAGTAGGCTCAGTGATCTCCCTGCATCAGTATATTTTGATCTGTATCCCGGAGTGCTGAGCAGTGCTTTTGTATCTGCATGCCAAAGTTATCCTGTGCAGGACAAAGTCCTTCAGGCTAAAGTAGGAAGTCAGGTCTTCAGAACTGAACCAATAAAGAATAGAGCCTGTAATGGCTATGTTGTTTAATTTTAACAGAAATGCCCACTGAATAAAAACTATAAAAAATCTGAATTTCCACATAACCTCATCTTTGCTAATGATGCACCACATTTTATGTAAGATTTGATTTTTTCAAGTCTGAAGTAATAGGTTTTTAGTTCTAAACTTAAAAAATACATACGCTTAGTTAATTGGAACTTTTCCTAGTTTATGAGCTTTTATTAATTGGATGGGACTCATTAAAGTAGTTTTCAAAACAGATTCCATTACATGACTAATTAATAAAAAAAAAGGATGTCTATAGTGACATCCTTTGAGTAATTTTTGTTCAGAGATCTGCCTTTCAGGGCATGATTTCCAGTGGCATGGATTACCCATGAATGTACATATATTAGTATCACCAAACTGCTATATTCCTGTAAGATGTTCAGGAATCCAAATCCACTTCAATTCCTTGTACTAGACTCACTTGTAAAACTTGCTTATATGCAGCTCAGTCCTTCCCAAAATCCTCAAGAGAACAAGTATGGCATATGATAGGTGAAGTGAAGGAACAGATAGGTATTTAAGTAGACATACGAGTCATCAACCAAGAGTGGTTTTACTAGTAATAGCATTTTAATCTTGTTCTCTAAACAGAAGAGGACTGACTTACTCATGGACCAAAATTACACTGTAATGTGTGGAACTGTCGTTAGTGCTGAGGGCACTGGTGAATGATATTGTTCAGTATATTTATTGTTGCAGTAGTTTATATATCCTTTGCTTTGAGGGATTTGGTCTTTGAGATTAATGTGATGGTCACTGTCACATCTGTCTTGGATTCCTTGTTCCTCAAGAATAGCCCTAAGCAGTGAACATTACAGAAGTCTCTCATTAGGAAAGAGTAGTCACAATCCTTCATACAGTTATAGATGGTAAAAGATGCTGATTTAGCTCTGCTGCCTGAGAATCCATCAGCCCTGGTGGATGCAGCAGGTCCTTTGAAAAAAGTCGTTTCCAGGCAGACTTTAGGCTCTTGTCTATCATTGTTGATTAATAGTAAAATCTCCTTTTCTACTGTGAGCCACTTGTAGCAAACCCTAGTCAGACACTGGGAGAATAAATCAAAGACAATAAGTTTTCATTTTGCAGAAAGGAAAATGCTTCCTGTGTCATATGGCATCACTGTTTCTGAATCCTAAGGTAGTTCTCAGTCTGTGGTATTACCTAGGAGCCTACCTACAAACTCAAAATGAGGAGTAATACAAAATCTGATTCTGACTGCACTGCTCTTGTCATCTGCCAGGGAGTATTGGTACTCAGCCTCCCATGTCTGACCAGGCTAGTTATAGAAGTGTACTGAGCTTTGTGATTTACTTCTTTTTAAACCTGCTAGCTTGTCTCTCCTGCTATACCCTGCAAACCTCAAATACAGGAATTGCTTATGGTAGTCCCACAGTTCTTACTTGTGGTATTTGGACCTTTCTGCATCCCTATTCCTCTTTCTTCATTACTCACACAAGCAAGCTTGTGTTGAGAGGCTGAAGGGATGTTTCTCACAAAATCAGTGAATCTGAAGTACATTTGAGCTCTGTTAAAACTTACAGTTGCATACTGTATAGTCAATGAAAATTATATAAAGGAATATTATATAATCAAATAATATTAAGATGTTATAACAATGAAATAAGCAAGAGAGTTAGGCACAGCGAGACAAAGAGAATAAATAGGATGCTCACCCATGTTGTGGGCTCGCTCAGGAAACTCCAGTGGAGGGAATCTTCTGAGGAGAGAGAAATCCTTCCCTACTGGTAGTCAGCTCTTAAATGGGTCTAGGAGAGATGGAGCCAGGCTCCACCCCTTCCTGCAGCACAGGTGAATTGCTTTCACCTGTGCTCCCAGGGCTGACTCATTGCTCGCCTCAGGTGATTAATCAGAGGTTCAGGCCATGACTCAGCAGTTCCCATACACGTACATTGCCTATATTTGTATATTTCTACATATACAAACATAAGATTGAGGTTACAGTTTTTGTTAATATTGGTTTAGCTATAGCACCTGCAACAACAGCCAATGTCCACTTGCATCACTGAGAACACTGAGTAAAGATAAAACACAAAGTGGGGCTGATTGAGTAGTTAATGGCTCAATAGTTTCTCTTAATGTGTGGTAGTAGCCACTTATGGCAATGGTTTTGTTCCTATGAAAGCAGATTACAATGAACTAAGAAAATTAATGAAACAAGATATTCTCTATTTTCTTTTATGATGCTATGATGAGAGAATAAATCATTTGGAGACAGTACTATTGATGATTATGACTGCATTCAGCAGTCGTAGCCCTCCCAAGCAAAGGCTTAAGTATTGGCTTTTCTCTAGTATGTAAGGAATTTGTTTCATGGTGATAAATCAATTGAGATATTTAAGGAAATAAATGCTCATAGGAGTTGTATTGAGATTATTACATGACATGAAAACTGTCAAAAAACTGATAATTTAAAAGTTTTTAAATCAGTGAATTTTAAGCCAAATGTATATTATATATAGAATGCAATAAAAAAAACACAAATTCTGTCCTTCTGAATAATGTTTTTCCAATTGGCTGGCACGTGGAACAAGTTTGTCTTATATATGCCAATTTACAAACATGTCCAATAATAGTAGAGAGAGCAACTGTTCCAAAGCTCTGCCAGTGTTCGTCAGACACAGTGACAGTAGCCACATCATTAATCTCACGGTATATTAGAAATAAAGTCACTGGAATGGAATGGTGTCAAAGGATAAATGTTTCCCCCTTTGAAAAAAAACTTCTCAGTTTCACTTCATTGTGTTATCTTTTTTTTTCTTTCTTTCTTTCTTTTTTTTTTTTTTTTTTTCCCTTTTCCCTTCAATAAATCCTTTGGTTTCACCTGACGTTTAGGTAACAGTAGGAGACCAATATCCTGTGTCAGAGCTCAGTCTACAGTTATCAGTTTAGCATACCCTTAAATCCCTGCAATTGCTGTGCCAAGAGCAATCCTCTCACTGAGAGGTTAAACATATGCATTACATATTGAAACAATGTAAGTAGCATGTAATTAGTGTTGTTTATGCATTCTCACTTCAGATTATACTTAAAATGTTTTTCAAGGCACTTAATGTTAGAGAGACTTAAATGAGCATTCATCTTGTCATTTTTAACTTTATTCATAAATGAGCACTCTAAATACATTTGAATGAGTTGCTGCATTAGATCCCATGAACAAATACACACATTTCTGCATTAGAGAATATAGTTTTTAATAAGATATCTTTTAAAATGATAAAGCTCATGAATATGGCAATTAAATTTACAAACTGTCATCAACAACTTTAACAAAATGTCTTTGAATCAGGGAGGGAGGGTGTTGAGGGGGCATTTCTCTGTCCTATTTTTTTCCCCCTTTTTTCCTTTTTTTGAAGTCTTGTTCCATAAGGATTATAGCTCCCCCGCTGTTTGGAAAAGATAATTTCACTTGTAACACTAATAACTTGAGCAGGGAGAAGGCTGGCTGAGTGAATGGAATGCACTTCACTGCACATCTTGGCTTCGCTAGAAATCGGAAACAGATGGTCCTTGCGGCTGGCTTCCCACTCGGGCCCGCTCAGTGCCAGCCTGTGGTCGTTGGCTGGTTGCTGCTGGCACTGTGTGACTTGAACATAGTAGGACAGTGGCAAAAGAAATCAAATCTTTTTCATTGAGCAGCAAACTGTAATGAAATTTGACAGATCTGACATTCTATACCCAACATCTAGTTAGAATATATTAACCTTTTAGTTTTCCTGAGCTCCTATCCTACAAGTTATGAATCTTCCTATTAGAGTGTTACTGTGGCTATGGAGATGGTAGGAAACCTGTATCTTCTAAATGCCCTGTTATGTCAGAACTAAAATAAATAGTTCAGGTTGTAGAGGAAACATCCTGCATTCCCACCTAAGTAGGGTAGTAATAGCTTTGATCCAGCAGCATCAAAGCAAACGTTGTAGTTTAGATTTATACTTTCACTTTCTATGAATTAGCATTGACTTAAAATGTTTATTTATTTATTTCTGGGGCAGAAGTCCTTCTTTCCCTCTGAAGGCTTCTCCCAGGTCTGAGCATTAAGCCTTTCCTCTCAATGAGGTCGGGCTGGCTGTCCCACAGCCTGGAGCCAGCAGAGAACACCCTGCTAGGGCTGGTGCCTCTCAGCTGGAGGGCATGGTGAGCCGTGCCATTGAGTTATGGCCACAGATTAGGAAATGGTTATATTTAAACTGCAAAATATAACTGTTTTGTGTTCCTTTGCATTTCAGGTTGATAGAGATGAATTTTTTATTTGAAATGTTTGTGTGTCTCATTCTTTCTCCTTCCCTCCTTTCAGCTGCTCCTCCTCCTGTTTCCTTCAGTCATGAAGTCACAGCATCATCTCTGATGTCCGTGTGTCCATACTGCCAGAAGCAGGATCTCAGTGCTTGTTACAGATGAGGCAAAACAGGGAATGCAGATGGCAGGAAGCAAATCAGAGTAGTGAGGGGAAAATGCAGGGAATTACATACAACAGAGCTACAGGGGAAATGCAAAGACCAAAGACAACTTTCCTGGGGAGGGGAAAGAACTTTCTTCCCTGGGTTCAGTAAGATAATCCAAAATGTGTGTGTCACCTCAAGTGCCCAGCAGAAGCTTTACTGTTGGCTCAAGAATCCTTGAAGGTGCAGTGGTCACATGCTGCTTCTCCTCTTGTTTACGCCTTTAGCAACAGCAGATCCTCTTGATTGAAGCCAGGATTATAGGATTTCCAAAAGCTAGAACACGCATTCATTGTCAGCAACTTTGCATTAGTTCAGAGGCTGTCCAAAAATCGACTGCCTGCTCTCACATGGCACTTGAACTAATTGTCACTGTTCGAGATAAGGAAATCCTCTTCGTAACTCATCTAAGTACAGACTTCCCAAGGAAGACGCCTTCCAAATTAGGAACAGATCTAAAATCATACAGTTGTAATCTTCCAAAAAAGTCCTAAGCAATTCCCACTGCAGAAATAAGGGAGGGTAAAGGGAATAAAAAAGTGTTAATGAGCAGCAGGTACAATGCTGTTAATAGGTATTCTAGTGAAGAGTACTGACATCCTAAAGCTGTGTCTGGTACTCGGAGCTGCACACTGTTCTGCTGGGTTTCTTTTACTAACATGAATAGTAGAAGCCAACATTTGGAGAAAGCGCCCGCTATGCCAATGTTTCTAATGCTCTCATGCATTCAGTTTCCAGTAGACTGTAAAATGCCAGCTTGATAGAGTCATCTGAATTAATATATATATGTTATTAGCCTTTTTTAGCATTCGCTCCTGGGTTCCGTACACTTGATAGCAACAATGATCTCACCCAAATGTGCTGCCGAGGGCAGATGCAGGGAGGCATGCTTGTGCTGTTTGTGCCGCGTTAGGTAGGTCTGCTCAGCAAATAAGCACATTTATTTGTGGATAGTTGGCCACTTCTCTAGGAGGAAGTCAGAAAGCAACTGGCATGTATGTGAATTTGTTCCTTCAGGCCTAAAGCTGTCGGAAAACAAATCTCTTCCCCTGTAGCCCAAAAACACATATACCTAACATTTCCAACTTGAAGTATCATTTGTAGATTGCAGGCATTTATATTTTGCAGCTGTGTCTGCATGAATGTCCATGCATCGTGAAAGCTTTTTCTTTTATCAGATCAGATCTGATTTAGAAACGCACATCTTTGTGGCTTATTAGTCGTTGGAAGGCATCGTTTTGTCCTAGTACTATTCACAGTGAGTGTTGTGCAGAATGCTGATTGACAAGAGTTAAATTCAAAACATGTAGCCATTTTCTGGTGTGTGGTTTTTTTCCTGATTGAAGGAAAACTACTTAGATGTTTGTTTCCAAAACGGCATCTGTCAGCAATCAAAGGGGAAAAATTGCATAAAACAAATGCAATTGTTTGGAGTAGCATTTCCTGGATCATGTTAAATGCTTGATTTGCTCCCCATTATGCTCACCAAATAATTTTATTTTCCACAATAATTGCAATATTTAACATGTTGTATTTAATCTCATTTTAATGCTATTAACAACAGCAGCTTATGAAAGGAATAATTGCTCCATGGGTAAGAACCCACCATCCTCAGCATCGGAAAGAACAATGGCAAAGTTAACTGCACCTAATTGTTCTGAATTTAAAACACAGTTAACCAACAGCACTCCTCATTTCTTTGCACATAAGTGCTACACTGTCAGGAAGGAAATGGTTTCATGCTTCTGTCATTCATAAGCTGAAAAGTGTATGCTCTTCTGAAAAACTGTTTATTCAGTGTGTTTTTAATTAATATTCTGAAGCCAAGTAATGTATTGGTATAGGAAGACCTAAGTACTCTCAAAGCAGTGGTTAATAGAGCAATCAAGAGAAAGTTTGTCAGTAGATCTATAACTTCATCAGACAGTGGAAAGCCATACAGACCGAACAGAGATTCATCAGAACTTGACAGGGAAGGCACGCAGCACAACTGGCTATAAAATACTGAATAAATTATAAGTAGGGTGGGTAAGTTGTTTGTTTAGAGAGGCAGGAGCAAATGCAGTGACATAAAATTGAATTTGACGCTTGGTCAAAGGCTGGTTGTTACTTAAGCTTTTTACTTTTATTTTGTACGATTACTGTGAGAGAGCTTTTGCAGTAAGCAGCAGCCACACAGGACAGGTAGCTCTGCTGAGTCTGGAGTAAGAGAAGAAGATAAATGCTTTGGCCGGCCAGTGTGAGGACAGTTCCTGGCACAGCCTCTGAGGTTTTTTATGGACACTGACTAAAACTTAACACTTCCCATGCTAGTCAGACCATTACTGTAAGTAGCAGTGACCTGCTATCCAAAGCCAAAAAAATAAAAATAAAAATAAAAAATCCCACAAAAAACTGGGATGGGATGTGAAGTAGTTGCATAGACTATATTCTAATGCTATTTTTCTGTGCAGCCTCCATAGATAAAGTCAGGGCAAAATGAAAAACGAATCCCTGAATGTTATGTTAGCACTTTGTACTTTATGCTTAAGTCATTTGCTTATCTTGCACATCACAGAAATCTGAAGGTAGTTTTGAAGCTCGATGAAAGTTGGTTCTGTCCTATACTGAATGATGGTTTTGTGATCTGTGCCGCCTGGAATTACAACTTTGCTGCAGCCAAATAGTTAAACAATTGATAGCACACAAACAATCAAATGAAGAATTGTGCGCCCACGAGCTTCCTTTTTTGATACAAACAGAAATAGATATTGTTTAAAATAGAGTGGATATTTTTGTTGCATTTTCCTTTTGCATGCAAATCACAAAAGATTTGCAGAGTGTGGCTCTTTGAGGGAGTGAGTTGGTTGTATCAGCCCCAGCTCAGCAGACTTGGGAAGTATTCCGGGTGAGTCTCCTTGCCGGTGCAGAAGTTGATTCTGTTGAGCACTTGAGGAAAGGCGCTGCTGCAGAGGTCGAAGTGCTGTGCTCTGTGCTCCCCAGGGCTGGCAGAGCCGGGCATCCCTCGCTCCCTGCGCGTCAGCCAGGCGCTGCAAATGGAAAGTGCTTGTTGCCTCTTTAATGCTCAGCTGTCATAAAGTCATACTTTTGTTTTACAGTGCCCCACCAGAGGTGGGAGAGCACATAGTTGTCTTGTACATGATTTTCCAGGAAGGGGCTTTATTACAGAACATTACCAGGTTTTTGTAACATTTCAGAACTGTTTATTGTGCAGTTGTCTTTTTTCCAAGTGATCTGTCAATTCCTCATTCGCACAATGAACCTTGTAGAGAGCACTGTGTTTTGTGGGAGGAAGGAACAAACCTCTGTGAGGCTTTGGATGGTTATGACCCAGTGTTAAGAAGTGTAATGTTGAAAACAAGTTTTAAAATATATAGTAGCAAAAATATATTTAAAAATATATTAAACATATATGTTTTTAAAAAAGACAAGAAGGGAATAGTTTAGCTCTTACGGAGCACTTTTGCCATTTGAACCTTCTGATGAAAAGTCATTCATTT
The DNA here is from genome assembly GCF_987193195.1 of Phasianus colchicus. NCBI lineage: Eukaryota > Metazoa > Chordata > Aves > Galliformes > Phasianidae > Phasianus > Phasianus colchicus. The sequence continues at coordinate 29,628,098 of NC_143444.1, forward strand.
AAAATAATAAGATGTGGTATCCAAAATCAAGAAGGAACAAAGAGCCAAAACTTTTCTGTCTCCTTTATTTAAAAAAATAAATAAATAAAGAGCAATTGATTTCTTCAGCAAGCTCCTCTCAATCAAGGAATAAACTTGACCAGTTTCTACTTTTATTTTGGTTAAATGATTTTATGCATAGTTATGAAAGAATGAAAAAGATGCAATTGTTTTTTGCTCAGTCTTCTTTTTTTTTTGCTGCTCACATACATGAGAAAAGTAGCTGCGATAAACAGATACTGAATCAAACTGAAACTCTTTTTTAACACACACACACACACACACACAAAAAAAGAAAAAAAAATACCCAAAACATTGCATGATAGTCTCTAAGCAGTTCCATCTGTCAAGCAGAAATTTTAGGCTAATAGCCTGTGGCGATCTCCCTCCGCAGTCCACTACCTGCCTTTGTCCTATTAAATCTCTTTATTCTTCTTAAAAAAAGGAAAAGGAGGAAAGGAAAGAAAAACCTTGCAGACCAAAATCATCTGAGTGATGAAGCCCTAATTTTGACCGCCTCTCTTTGATGTTGAGCAGTGGGTTCTTATTTTAAAAAAAAAAAAAAAGAGAGAGAGAGAGAGAGGGGGAGAGAGAGGGAGCGAGAGAGAGGAGAAGACAGTGCTGGGAGCAGATGACTTTTCATCTCCACTTCACCTTGCCACTGGGTCTGTGAGAGATTGGTTCATTGTCAAGGAGATTTTTTTTTTTTACCCATGATTCCATATGGTATGGACCGGGCTACATGTTGCCCAACATGCCAGTGCAAATGTTTTCTCAATTAGGTGTCTTATCTCCCGTGAGTTAGCATCAGATGAAGCTTGCTGACAGCATAATGGCAGGGAAAACCTCCGACGGCTCCATCAAATGGCAGCTCTGCTACGACATCTCGGCCAGAACTTGGTGGATGGTGAGTTGGCAGCAGGGCTGCTTTTTTTTTCTCCCTTTTCTACTTTCCCTCCCTCTTTGACAAAATGTCCCAGACCTCACATTTATCAAATTAACATTTGATTTTTTTCACACTCTTCAGTAGAGCAGCCTCACACTTGTCCCACTTGTGTGCTTTCCCCTGTGTAACAGGAGACCGTTAATGTGCACTGCAGTTTCCACAGGGAAGCTTTTTCAATTCTCCTTAAAGAGGAGAAAAAACAAAACAAAACAAAACAAAAAACATGCAAAGAAGTAGTTTGCAAAAGCCTTGTGCAGAGTAACTTGTCACAGCCGGCTGCCTAGCGCTCACTTTGTTTTACTTTATCTGCTGCTTTCAAGCGTCCGTGTGCATGTGCGTTTTTTACCGTGCAATATTTTGTAAAGAGGGGAGGTGGAAAGTTCATTCCGCTGCAGAGCGAGTCGGTGGCTGCAAAAGCCTGGACTGGTGCGGGAGTGTCGTGGTGTAAAACCATCACGTGTGCGGGGAGCGCGTTTTGCGAGGTGCTGCCACAGACCCCGCTCTCACTTCTCCCTCCGCTTGTTTACGTGAGAACAGGTTACGGGGCTTCGCTGACCTGGAGCCATGTGTCACAGATCCCACTGAGCCCAGCTCAGACTGCTTTGGGGCGCAATTAAAGTTTCAATAAAGTCCCAACGTGCTCCGTAGAACGAGTTAACTAGCATGTCATGGTCAGCCGGGCCAGACAACCTTTGACATCTTGAATCTATAAGAGGTAGGGTGAGTTGGGAGGATGCACAATAGCCCATTGTGGCAGAAGATGCAAGTCCTGTTGCGAGGAAGAGAGTCCTCAAATCATTACTGCCCTCGTTAGCGTGTTGTCCGTTAGGGATTAATTCGTTAGCAGCGCATTTTTAGTTTTCTGTAATTATTATTCTTGTGGCAAGCGTGAATTCTTCCAGTGAGAGGAAAAGTTTGCTGCCAGGACAATGAATGTATTATCCGCTCCTAACTGGACCGTGAACCTCAGCTCGTTTCACATAGATATCAGTTAAAAAAGGACCGGCGAGTGGAATTACAAAACAAGGCATGATCACTTTCATTGTAAGATACGCTGAAACAAGCCGAGTCTCTCCCTCCCCCTCGCCGCCCCGGACCAATTTTGGTATCATTTGGAAAGTTTAAGACCTCTGAGGACTTGAAAGACTTTTAAAAGTGAGATCCGGAAGGTTTTTATTCTGCAGCTTGGTGGTGGCCATTGTGTATATCATGTGGCTTGTATTTAAAGGTGTTTGGGCTCGGGTTTGTCAGTTTTGTTTTGTCTAAAGTCTTAATTTTTTAACCGGCTATTAGAGGTTTGCCAGCGGTTGCCAGAGAAATGTAACATGCAGCTTTTGGTTAACAAGGATAGAGGAGGCTAACCACTTTCTTATAGTACTGATTTTCCAATTAGACTTTCTGCCAGGGGAAGTTGGAGGGGGAAGGGGTATTTGCATGCATATAAACTGTTGACTATTCATGTGACTTTTTTTAGCTTGTTAAACCCCTGTAAATAAGTCTATTGATTCTCAGTTATCATTTTCAAAGCAAAGTTTTAGACTGCCTGTTTTAAACCCACCGTTTATCTCGTGCTGTGATTTTGCCTTATTCTTAGCTATCTGTATATTTTATTACCGCTCCTCCTTTATTCTCTATCGGCTGCTTTTATGATGAGGTATGTCAATGTTTATTATTTAATAATATCCTCAAATGCTACTAGGCAGTTATTGTCACCCTTTAGAAAGGATCCGAGGAAGTTTCATTTCGGTCACATTTATTTCACAGATGTTTTAGTACCGTGAATATAATATGTAAAAATGCTGGAAACATTTAGTAATGCACTTGCCTAAAAATAAACAGTTTTATAACCACACATGCTGTTGTTTAGATTAAACATTGCCGAAAAGTTCTTCTTAAACTTGAACGTCACACCATTTATTTTCTAAGAGAACAAAACCCCCACTAAAATAGCCTTGTTTTTGTGGTAGGAGTTGCGCCAGATGAAAGAGATGTTATTTTTAACACAAATGAATAATTCAAGTTCTTTACAATAGATGCGTTAATTGCAAATAATTTTCATACAAAGTTTCAATTATTGATGGAGTAATAAGCAGTTTTTCATGCAGTCTGTGAATCTAAAACATACGACAAAAAGTAGATATATCTTATTTTCCTTACCCCCAAACCTCTTCACATTTGCCACGTTCTTTTAATCAAAAGTTAGCTAGAGAGACAATCTTAATGTTTTAAAGACAAATAAAGCTTTTAAAATTACCTCATGCATCGTCTGGCTGCACAAAATCTCAGCTGCATAGTGCTAAACTTCAGTTTGGTACTGCCAGCATACAAAGAGATGAGTGAATACCCCTTGCACCCATATGGACTCAGCTGCCAGCACTGTGATATGCAATTTTGCTTTTTAATGAATCGTAAACAATTTGTGTGTCAAACGAGGGAGTTTGTTTTCTTTCTGGAGCAGGTTCTAAATCACGTTTAAGCTATAGCTGTGTACTGTACTGGACTATTATGCCCAAATTTAAAGGTTCTGTGTCATTTTGATGAAAAGACCTGTTATAATGAAAGAAACGGCTTTATAAAAGGCTGGGTGTAGTAATCTCTTTCTTTCTCTCTCTCTCTCTCTCTCTCTCTCCGTCTCTCAACCTCACACTCTCCCTCTTTCACTCTGGTCTATAGCATGTTTATAGCTAGCTAGCTGGAGATAATGGAGATTGGTAGATTGCATGATTAGGAAAATGAATGGATTTTATCGTTGGGCAAAGCAGCTTGCATTTTTGAGAGGTGGCTTTAAAATGCAGAGTTCTAATTTTGACCTTATTTTCTTTCGCTGGTAATCTTTATTAATGCTCCTCTAATTCGTTTTGCCTGATCGCAGTTAGTTTTTCTCTCAAGCCATCTGATGGAATGGCTAATATATTTTATCTTACTTGCCAAAGTAGCAAGATGCCATAGTAAAAGAAAAATGCTATTTTTCTTTCTTGTAGACAGCTACTAATGTTTCAAACTGCTTCAAAAGAACCTATAGGATCTGTGCATTTTAACAGTAATTGCCTTTCTCACCACAGTTTTAAGGCATTCTTCTGATATCTAATCTATTTTTTCTCATGCTGTAATCAAAAAAATGCATGAATAGTTATTATTTGACTATACTGTAATGTGGTGTTTTAGCAGAAAACTTCCCAAAATGCTGTAAATGTGCATGGGAAGGAATATATACATATTTTTAGATACAGTAGCAAATACTCTAAGCAGTATAACAGCCTGAAGATGTGACAAGAATTGATTTGTTAAAAAAACAATCATAATTTTGGCACTTTTTATTTAAATTTAGTGCTGTCATAGAGACACTAAAGGGTTAGTCCTAAGAAAGTTTCAGTACTGTCTTGCATTTGTAACAAATATGTGCAGCTGTGCTACTTTTATAAACATTTATCTCAAGCTGATTATTTTTTTTTTTAATTATTTGCTCCAGCAAGACTATATGATGTTGTGATGTGACTTTCATATATGTTCAATAAGGGCTGGTCTTCAGATTTCTTCTGCGCCAGGTTATTAGAATACACACGTAGCAAACATATAACTGGTAGAAAATTCTGAATGGCAACGCAAAAGTAAAGACCCTGGGCCCAATTCTGCTCAGCACTGCACTGCTGTCAGCTTGGAGTCACTGCGTTTAGAGGAGCAGAGTGAGCCAGGCTCACCCCCTGAGTGCCTGGGAGCCACTCACAGTTTGAGAATCTCAGCCCAGGCAGCTTCAAGACCCAAACCCCAAACTGCTTTCTGTTGTGGAACTATCTGCCAAAAAAAAAAAAAAGAAAAAAGAAAAAAAGTTTATTAATAAATAAGAAGGTATTTCAGATGACTCCATGTATGAGTTAGCATGCAAACTGCTGTTACTGAACATGACCATTAAAGCAGATCTTTCAGTCATTTGCCAAAATAACTCTTTTCAAGTTCTATTATCAAACTATCAATCCACATTTTAGTATATAGACCTTTATTTTAATTAAATGCCCTAAGTTAAAAGGCAGTTTATTAAAGACACAGGGCTGGACTTGTTGTGGTCATTTTGTTTGAACGTTTTTAACCTTATATCATTCTTTTCTCTGAAATCACTTTTTTTCTTTCACGCCGCCGTGCAAAATATTTAGAGGAATAACTGAACTTGTTCGGGTCATGAGCAATTCCAAACTGTTCGTGGCGTTTCTCTCAATTAAGAACTAATGGAATCCTCACTATAAATTTTATTACAAATGAGATTAAAAATAATGGCACATCTAATAAATACTCAAGTTTGTCATATGGAAGGCTAGTTAGTCCTATGAAAGCTAAGACCAGAAGCACAAAACACTCAAAAGTAGCATTTATTATTTAAATCAGCACATCTATACATGAATGCATTTACATACTCTCATAGAAGTTTATCATGATAATCACCTCGTGCTGTTGTGCTGTTTGTGGCTTTGCTGATTTGTGCTTATCATTTACGGTATATTAAAAAAGCATACTTGTATTTATTATTATCCTGGACCTGCCTCTATCAAAATAACAAAGTGCACCAAAGTGCAGCATTATAGCATGGATTTTCCTTGTTTTATGCATTAATTCTTGTATGCTCACACACTGCTCAACCACTGTATAAATGCTTTAATTAAAATTATTCCTTCCCTGTCAGAGTTGCTAAATTCCATATATAACTTTAGTGTACATTCAGTGCTTCATTCTACACACTTTCACTACTTCATAACGTCTTCGTTCTCTGTATATGTCCTCCTTATGCCTACAAACATTTGCCCTAGTTGTTTTCCACTCTTTTTTCCTTCACCTGTCCTGAATATTGCCATGGATGTTTCTAATTTAAAGCCAGAGGAGTCAGTGGCTGATTAGAAGACAGGAAATTGGAGGATTAAACTGTCTGGTTGAACTTCCTTTACTTATCAGTCCTGTGTAACTGACACTGGATTAGAAACTCGTTGGGACAATTTCTACAATGTATTGGTACTTCTGTTTTCTTAATCTTTATTCTTCTGGAGAAAGTATGAAAAATGAGAGAAGGGTAGTTTGTGGCAAAAAAAAACCACAATGCTTTTTTGTAGCACTGAAACACCATACGTTTAATCTAAACGTATATAAATGTCTTCAGATATGAAAATGCGTTTTGTTTTTTAAAGTATTCAGATTTATAATATAAATTTTAAATTAACTTTAGCATGTAAACAACCAAGGAAGAGATACTTTCAGGAAAGGGGAGGGAAATGACATCATTTTAGTAAGAAGAGAATGCGCTACGTTAACCCTTGTTCAACCCCTCAGGAACTTCCTGGTTTGTTGTAACGCGATGGCACAGCCATAGCACACCCTGAGAAACGGCCACAGAGAAAAGACAGCTGTCCCAAAAGCTTCATCAGGACTTGTGGTGCTATCCTGTGAGCCAGGAGCCAGGGCTCTGCCGTCCCCGTTGGTGTCCAGAGAGCAGAAGGATGCTGCATAGACAGCATTCTGAACAGGAGGAGAAGGAAGAGCACTTCTCTTTACCCTTAGGGACCTGCTTAATCTCTCTGGTGATGTTCATATACTGTTTCCAGAACCTGCTGTGGCGTCTGGCTGTGAAATTATTTTGATAGGTCCTCCTGATCATATTATTACTTTTCCAACTATCTTACGGACTTCTGATCTGGAGCTGTGCTATACCTAAGGTATCTCTCTGCTATCACTCACCATTTGCCATCCTTTTAATTCTACACACTTAATCAGCTTTGGGTTGAGATCTGAAGTATCAAAACTTCAGTGAATGCTTGACCATGAAGAAAAAAAAATAGGTGCTGCCTTGAAAGGTCTAACACTCTCTGATCTGAAACCAAAGATTGCAAGGCTGATCATACACAGGAGTTTAAACATCAGCACTGAATCCTTAAATTGATGAGGATGCTTCTGAGGCATTCTGGCAGTGTGCTATTCGTACATTAAGCAAGCCCTCAACTGTTAGAGAAATCAAAAATAAAAATAAAATAAAAGAATATTCTGAGACGTTTTGCTGTTAAAGTCCAAGTGTTTTCCGTGAGAATGAAAATCAATCTGAAACTTGTAAGGACGTAAATATCCGCTCTCTCTGCCTTTGGATGAAAGGAAAAAGGTAACATTTTCGGCTTGCTGAGAGGTTCCCTGAGTTCTATTCCCAGCGTGAAGAGTCTTGCTGTGCTGCTAGAGGAGTGCTTTACTCCTCTCCAATGTGACTGCACTCAGATGTGACCACTGACACTGATTAATATTTAAAGATGATTTCAGGATGAATCAAGTTGTATTTGTCTTCCAAATCAACAAAGAAATGCTAGTTCTTAATTGCATGTTTTTACTTGATGAGAACTTCAATTGCTATTTCCATCAATTTCACTAGGAACTTCTCCTATGCATGTACTGCAGGATTTGTCCGGTAATAATTGCATTATTCATTACAAATGCTGGGGCTTTTTACGTGCACATACACACACTTTACACATGCAATACTCTCACACTTTATCCAGTCTCAGAAAGCCTGGGCCCTGCCACATTCCCAAGGAATCCAACAACTCTCAGAGCAGCAGGAGCTGATCCGACTGAGGTGCCTTTGGAGCTGGCATCATACAAACCCAGAACAGATCATCTTCACAGAGATCTGTGAATTTAGAATCATTATGGTGAAAATCTCTGGATCTATTTTCTATACGGTAGATTACTGGCTCAGTAAGCTGAAAAGTCATTAGAACAGATGAAATAAAAGCATTGGCTAATGGAGTGAGATTCAAAATATTTTGCCTCCATAAAGCATGTCTTGTTCTTTGGTGGTTGTTTTTCTCTTCAGAGGCTGTGAAACACAAAGTTAGCAATACAACTAGATATGGGTGGGAGTGTTGGATAGTACAGATGGCACTATAAGCTTGTAGACTTTTACTACCAATAATTGCAGTGCCCTTGCTTTCAAATGAGTGCAGGTTGCCCTTGATGTACACAAACAACCATATTAATTTCACAGCCCAATTGGAATCACATACACAAAATAGGGTTGTCAATAGGAGCAGTGTGGGAATTCAGCGCTCCTGGATAAGCCACGGAGACCTTTACTTTAAACTTGAATAACTCAAAAGATGCTCTGTGTATGTGGTCACAAACAGACTTTTGAGAGTTTGTGAGTATCTCAGAGGGAAGTTTTTCTGTATGTGGTTTTTTTGTTTTGTTTTGTTTTGTTTATTTAGAATTCAGTTGTGCTGGAGCAAATGGGCCTGATGCTGCATGGAAAAGTGCTAATGTTCAGAAGTGGTTGTCTTTACTGGTGTAACAGAAATAGGAAGTACAGCATGGCTTAATGATTTACGTAAAGGAAACACAAAAAGTGACCCAAATTAACCTCTTATATTCAATAAGAAAGAAGAAAAACTGCTCGATTTGATTGTTGATTCAGTTAACACTTATTTTACTCCCAGGAACAAATAGAAACAACTTGCCTGTGCATTTCTGTCTGCCAGCATTCTTCTGACTAAAAATTTTTTCTCTGATTTGATTAAGAGGTGTATGTTAAGAGTGGGTCATTTAGTGCAGTTGCAGAAAGTTGCACCAAGGATTTTAGACCAGCAGAACAAGAATAAATTTTTAAGGGTTGTGAACTACCAGAAATAAAACTCAAATTAACAGATGCTCCATGCTTGTAAGCTACCATAGAATCACGGACAGGTTGAAGTGGGAAAGGATCTCTGTGTCTGTCTGATCCCATCCCTGCCCGAGCTGGGCCATGCAGAGCAGGGTGCCAGGCCCACGTCCAGGCAGCTCCTGCAGATCTCAACGGGGGAAAGTCCACTGCTGCTGGGCAGCCTGTGCTTGGCCACCCTCTCAGAGGAAAAGCATTTCCTAATACTCAAATGGAGCTTCCTGTGTTTCAGTTTGTGCCCAGTGCTTCTTGCCTCGTCACTAGGAGAGAATGTCACTGTAATGAGAACTTACAGTTTATATAAATTGCAATGCTTATAAGCATTGCATTAAGACTTGTTAGTTCCTCTCCTTTCATCCAGATTTCCCAAGGAAATGAGGCTTAGAAAATCATGCTGTCTGTCTACCATATTCACTGAAAGTTTTAGTGTAAGACATTATATGTTGCACCCAAAGAATTCCCTAATGTTGAAAAACTAAAATTGTAAAAAAGTATTCATGAAAGTAAACGGTAACTTTCTTTTGAATTCTGACCGCTTTACCTAATTTTATAGGGTAGAACTCATTTTTATAGCTAGAGGTAGAGCTGAAAATCTCTGGAGAAAATGTCTCTTTACAGTCACTTTTGTTTTTTTTTTTTTGACCATTATAGCATTTCTATAGACTCCTTTTCATTCATAATGAAGTTTTCTAAGAGCCTCCCACAGAAAAAAAAAATGGGGAATACATTTCGCAGAAGCATGTGAGCATGTAGGAAGAGAACGTAGGTCTAAAGTCATGAGAAGTCCTCAGTGAAGGCCAGGCAAGAAAGGACATTAGCTGATTTCTGACGTAAGTTTGTGGGAAGACAAGAAAGTCTGAAGAGGAGAATTGGCCACAAGCATGGTTGTACAACACAGGTACTGTAAAGGATGGGAAGGAAGGAAGGAAAGAAGGCTTTGTGAATATGTTTTCCAACATTATGAAGAAGAGTGGCAAAGAGATCACACCTGTATAACGGCAGTTAATCACAAGATTTTTTCTTGCTGCCCTTCAGATCTTGCTTTGAAGTTTTCTTTTTCATTACTTAAAATCCAGTTCAGTGACATATGGGCTACCAACTGCTGTTGTCCTCCAGTAACTGGACCACTGCACAGACAGACAACTTGGGTTTATTTTCCCCTCTTCAGAAGCACAGGCACGGTTTGAATTGCAGATTAGGAGCTCATTTACTCAAACTCTTCTGCGCTGAGGCAACTCCATAGCAGGAAGCCAAAGAGTCATAGGATGACAGCACTGGCTGAACAAAACAAGGCTCCATGCCAACTTCATGAGATGTCCCCCCAGTCAGCAGTGCTGCCACTTTTGACTACATCTGCTCAGTGTAGTATTTTAAGGGACTCTGCTGTAAACTCTGGCGAAAACTGAAAAAGGAAAACATGAAAAAGAGAGGATCCCAGGCTGACAAAGCACCCCTGTGATGCTGGATTCAGATGTCTAAAGCACAGTTGTGCATCACAACCTGCAGCCTTGCACCCTGGTTTCTCCCACCTGCAGTTTGACAAAGTCAGGGGTTTCACAGCACATTAACCTCCAGAACCACATGCCCTTGTAGTATTTTCACTTTCTCTCCCTTTCATGTTCCTCTCATCAGTTGTTCTTATCTTTGCATGGTGCGGTCCACCTTTCTGCTACTTGTCTCTTAACACATCTGGTTTGATTATGGGACTTGTCCTTCTTGAAAACTGATCCTGCTTCAAAAATGAGATATTTCAGTAGTGTGCAGGTATACAAGGGACAGCAAAACCTTAACTATGATATACTGGAAATATTTATCTAGGCAAAAAGTGAATGATTGGGTACGTAGTAATAGAAAGATCGATGGGCTGGGAATTTTCATTTTCCCTTTAGACAGGAGAAGGGACTGGAGACAAAACGAGTGGAAGTCATACCATGAAATACAGTGTGAGACGAGGCCTTCTGGAATATGAGAAATAAACAGACCGATAAAGGGGGAATGACAGAGCTGCAGAGTTCTGAGGATGGTGACAATTTCAATTTGATGCAAACATCTGTTCATGTGCTTTGGATTGAAATAATCAAACACCTGTACTTCCATGTATGTGTTCATGCTTGCAAATTCCTTTGTTCTAATGAGTTTTCTGGGTGCACGTTCCAGGATGGGTGCGTGTGAGCATGATATAGAATTGTTATTTATATGCTGAAGGTGTTTGCACCTGCAAAATGCAGGTGCCTGCTACAGTCTGTGCAGATATGCAATGTGTTTCCCTTGGTTTCTGTAGGGATCTGCCAAATCTATTGCTTTAGCTTCTTTATGTCTCAGCTTCCCCATCTACAGAGTAGATTAAAACTCACCTCAAAAAGGGTGTTAGATGTTAATTAGTGGGTTTTCAACGATATCAGAAGGGAGGTACTGTAATTGTAATACACTGTTTTATTAAAAAATTACTTTATGAACATAAGTTTCTGCAGAATTAGAGAAGATAAAAACAGGGAAGACCTAACAGGCTATGGAGCCTTTCCATCTAGCAGCAGTCTGTTCTTACTGTTTATTTATTGCTGATTTTTATATTGCCTTTAAGCCAAACACTATGGGTTACTTATAAGGCATATGCTCTGAGCACAAGTAAAAGCAGTGTTCAGTGATTAATTGCTGAACTGCTCTCTCGAAATCAAGATAATAATATAATAAGACCTGACTGGGGAAGGCTGGTGGTATGTATGCTCAGTCTGTGTAAGACAGAGAGATCTGTGTGTCTTTCCAGTCCCTTGCATGCTGCTGTTCCATATTAAGTAGGAATTCGGTAGAATGAGTGGATTACTGGGATTTCATTAAAAATTAAATGTACAATTATTTAGATGAATTTTTCACATATGCTTGTGGGCAAACAACTTTTGATTAGTTGTTGACATATAGTACACACAGTGTGTGTGTGTGCACATGTATATTTACATGCACGATATATAAATAAAATACAGACAGTAATGCAGTGTTAGTAAAGTCCACTGGTAGTCACTGATTTGATGAGTTCTTTATAGGATGGAAAGAGGGATCTTTCTCAGAATGAAAAACTGTTTTCACTACATCACATTAATAATTATTTATCCGGTGAACAGCATCAGAGCTCCCTACTCAGCCCAGCCCTCTGCTCTAACTCATTGAAGAAGTTGCTTTTCCAAATGATGCTGCAGGAGGGAAGCTGCACAAAGCCTTTTTCTGTAGCAACTGTCACTGGCCTGGGGCTTTGGGATTTACATCTGTGGAAGGAACTTCCTCAGTTTGATTTTAATTAAAAATCAGGTGGTAAGGCTGGGGAAAAAAAAAAAAATTGTAAAGATCTGAAGTGTCTGAAGAGGAATGGCTTGAATAACACTGTATTAGTCATGAGGCAAGGAAGGAAGAATGTTGTCATGATTTGAAAGTAACATTGTTCAGTAAACGAAGATGTGTGAAGCACTTGCTAAACTAAATTAGTTCCGAGGTTTGGTGCACATTTGTGTAATTCTGTTCATTGAGGCTTTGAACAATTGTGAAGGAAAAACAGCAAAGAATCTATTAAGAAAAAAGCTTGAATTGCTTGCTCGTGGTGTTTATCTGCAGCCATTCAGCTGCCATTTCACGTATTTCAGACAGAATAATAAGTTTGCACAAATAAATACAAATAACACAGTGTAAAACTACTGCAAATTCTATTTTGTGGCATTGATCTTATGAAGACTTTACTTTCGCTCATATGAGCAGAAGTTGTAGATGAGTTTTAGGACTCTGTCTCCTAAATTTTGCACAGAGGCCGTTCCTCAGTGGCTGACCTTTTTCTAATGCAGGGATTTGGTTTGCAGAAAGGGTAAATCCGTTGCCTTGATTGTCCCCTGTAGAATAACATGGAGTAAGTGCAGCCATATACTTTTTATTATATTATCTCGTGATTAATTTCCCTAAGAGTTGGTACTCCCACCCCTTTACCAAGAGGGGAAAAATTGTCCATGCTCTCAGAGGTTATATTCTCAAGTACTTTAATGCACTTCTGACATTTACCTCTCTGCCTGGGTTCTTTACCTTTGTGCCATTAGACTTGTTGCTGTCTTACTCAGTTAAGAAGTACAAATAGCCCCAGCATTGCCAGCTGCAGTCCCAGGCTGGATCATTACTCCAGATTTGAGGTTAATCAACTGCAAATTCCATTAGCTTCATACAGAGTGAAAATAAAGAACAGACGGTCTCGCAGGCGAGCCAGAAGTCAGGTGCAGCTCAATACGGCCAGCCTTCAGGTGAGGCGTTTTTTCCCTTCAGCTGACATCTCTAGGATTAGACAAGGGTCAGATCAAAAAAGGATTTTCATTCAAGTTATATAGATGCACTTTGTTTTGTTGTTGTTGTTTTCCCCCTTTTCTTTCCAGTCCAATTATAATTTGACTCTGCTGGGGGGTTTTACCCTTTTTCTGCTGCATTCAATAGAAAGCCATTGCTAAGAGTTATATGCTCAGACATCTTATGTTCTATACTTGTCTGCTGATTATGCCAACAAGTTGTTTTATTTCTCAGGGAAGTGCTGTGCAAAGGGTTGGCTGCTCCAGACCCATTTGCTAAGATGCCAGTCTTGCAGTTGCTGACATACATGTGCACCTTGGGAGCACTTGCATTGATTTCAATAAGACTCACCATGTCAAAGCCAAGCACACAGAAGAGCAGTAGCAGGGAGCAGGCCTAGACACTCCCCTGCTGCTTTCATGCTGTGCACTGTCTCCTTACCCCCCGAATGCTGCTTTTGCTCATGGTTTTCTCAGGAGCACGTGTGAAATTTGTTTAATGTTCCTTTTCTATTGGTATGAACTACAAGCAGTCAATGCATGTAGAAATAAAGTAATCTGGAACCTGGAACTGAAATCCAGAGGTTCTAACTGCTCTTGTCTGAAAATAGTAGCTCTGGTATTTCTCAATTGTCTAAAGCAAAAGTTTTCGTTTTTAAAGGAAAGAACTGTAACAAAGTCAGAATCCTGTGGCCAGAAGTTGAGATACAGCTGCACTCTGATTGTACCTTCCAGACTAAATTCTGGAAGATCTACATTAGCACAACGTTTGCAACTCAACATGAATCTCATGTGCTGTGGCTTTTCGCTTTTCTCTGCATGTTTCTCTGTTCACCCAGTTTTGGTGGTGACGGGAGGTGCCTGTCTGTACATCTCCCTATATACATATGTTAGATTATCACTGGCGTGCCATTACAAAAGGTTAGGGAAAATATTGCTGCCAACAGAACTAAAGATTAAATAATCCAATCTCTGGGAACTGTAAACTAACAATCACTATCACAAATGGGCCCTTTCTAATCATAGTTTGTGGTGGAATGAAAGATGCAATTGTCTGGAATTGATGAATATGGGATCCATGCTGGCTTCAGGGTCAAAGGTGATTTCATGCAAAGGTCCCTTTCTCTCTGGCACCGCTTCCTTTGTATAGCATAGCTTGGCAGCTATCTCTTTGCACTTCGGCTACCTGCCAATGCAGCTGGTACTGTGCAACTGTCTGGTACAGACTACAAAGCATCACTCAGCAACCAGCAGCTCCGCATGGGGCCCCTTTTCTAGGATGACAAAGAAAGATGGGCTATACATTCTGCCATCTATGCCCATTAAAAAGACTCTTAAATTGCATTACTACAAGTTATTGTTAATTATGTAGTAGTCACTGGATCTGTATGATCCTTTAAGGGGCTGATAATCTTTTCTGTGTGCTGGCAGTATAAGTAATCAAGAGGGAAAATCAGTATTTTGTTGTGTAAAACGTAAGCACTAATGTGGTAATTTGCTTATGCATAGCCATATGAATGAAACCTTCATTTGGATTGTGTACACCACAGGTTTGCAGCATATGCAGGAAAAAAAGCTGATTGAACTAGACAAATTACTTGTGAAGTTGTGTCCTTATAGCTTCAATATTCATGTTACAGTTAAGCTTGGAAAGCATTTTTGTTAGTAAGCATTTATCCTGAAAGCTTGCTGGTTGTTAAAATGTGCCTTGAGCTGAAACTGAGATGGAAGAAAACAAACTTTTTGGCTACATTAAAATAAACAATTTCAGTTTAGAAATCATGACACTAACCTGTGTCTGAATGATGGGATTCTGATACAGTGGCAGCAGAGGTAGATCGAAGTGACGGTCGTCATCCCGAATGCATTTTTCCCTCTGTAGTGCATTTTCCTCCTGTTAAGAAATTGTTTGAGCGTGTCCAACAGAAGGACAGCCCTGGTGCCTCCTAAGGTTAAGGTCCTGCTTGTCTCCTGAGGAATGGCCAAGGTACTTCTGTGATGAATTGTAATGCAACTAAATCTGCAGACCTGTTTCCAGTGATGTTTTCCAACTCCTATCAGTCCATCAGTGTAACTGGAATGGCTGTGTTGGGGTGAATGAGTTAGACTAGCCCTCAGTGGATATATAGCTGACTTAATACATAGATGTAAGGTGCGTTAACTTAAATAGTCTGGGCCAAATGCTTAGCTCCTGCCAGGCATGGCTCCACTAAAGCTAATGGAGTTGTACCAATGTACCCCTGCTGAATTTTCTGCACTTTGCTTTTCCCTAAATTTTGAGAAAAAAAGACTGTTTAGAAAACGGTGAGACTTGTTTATTCATGATGGTTTTTTCCCCCCTTTTCTCCTGCTTTCACTGCACTATTTATGATCTTGCACTTGCCTCCTGTAGAGTTGGCAAGTCTCCTAAGATGTACACCAAATTCTGGGAGGGAAACAGCACCATTTCTGCACAATACTGTTGTGAGAGCTAGTCTGTTGAACCACTTTTATTTCCTCTTTTGTTCAAATTACACAAAAATCTGAGACACCAGATACAACGGGAGTAGACGAGAACCTTCAGTCTTCAGTTTCTCTCTTTCCTCCTTGTGTCTAATATTCCTTTTCTTGCCTTGTTCTGATAGCGGCTATTTGAAATAGTTATATATAATTTAACATTATACAAAAGTATTGTCATATCAAACATAGTGAAATGGATTCCAAAAACACCATCTGGTATTTGGGAATGCACTGTGAGTTGGGAACGTGAGAAGAGATATTCTTTGCCACTTTGCTTGGGACCCAGCCATTAGCAGTGTAATTGCCAAGAAAAGGTGACAGGCTTCAGGCTTAATGCAAGTGGGTTTTTTTTTCCTCTCTCTCTTCCCCAGCCTGTTAACTCTATGAGTCCTAAACCAAATGCAGAAGGCACGTAATGGCAACATGATGCTGAAAAACAATAGGCTCCCTTAAATTAAAAGGCAGGGCAGAAAATGAAAATGGTGGCTGGGCTCCTATAAGAAGGCTAGAGTAAGTGAAAGCAAAGTATGCTTGTTCAGAGGAGGAAAGAAATGAAGACATGTATTCTTTAATGAAGACATGTATACTTTAAAGCTGCAGTGTTCTATACGGAATTGTTCCTTTAAGTAGTGGATTTGTAATGATTAGAGTTTCCCGAGCTTTATCCAAAAGCTCATTTCAAAGCCATCATTAGTTTCCTCTAATCCACCCAAAATTGCAAAACACATATTGTGAAGGTCATCCACGACCATTCTGAACCTACTTTATTTGATGTTGTCTGACTTCCTCCGCTATGTCCCTATCTATCTCTTTAAGAAAGTGGGGGGAAAAAAAAAAAAAAAGATTTAATAAATTAAAATCTTAGATTGATTTCTGTGGGAATACTATTCTGACGTGTAATAAGCCAAATGGCATGCATAGTACAGTTTATATAGTTCCGTGTTGCTTGCCTGTATGCTACCGTTGGCAGGTGTAATTCTAACAAGTTTTGCCAATATTTCTCACCTGAGAACCAGACCAAACATGAGGGAACGAAAAAATCAGTGATATTTGAACAAGGATCAAAGTCTGCATTACAAGCAGGAAAGCAAATAAATTTTGCAGCTGAGGTTGGAAACAAGTGAATGACAAATTTTAATCTTCACCGATTTCCATCTAACGTTTGAGACACAGCTCTATATTAATTCTGAAACTTTAAAAAGGCCACATTGATTTGTTTCGGTATGTCAGAAGCTGCAATGCTACAATAGAACTGCTATTAAATTACACAAAATAAAATGATTTCTGGTGGGTGTATCCAATGCTTGCCAAATTAGATAAAATGAAAGCTAACCCTCTTAGTCTAGCTGTTGTTTTTAAATATTTATGTCTTTAACAGACATTTGTGTATGCCATGAGTGGGGCTAGAAACTCCTTTGCTATCAGTCAGTTTGCGTAGACCTTCAGAATCCTTACAATATCAGTACCAGACCCACATGAAATGTTTGTCACTGTGAGTTTTTCCCATTTATCTGCAGTAAGTGTCCCGATCTGCCATGCTGCTGCTCTGGCTCCTGTTGCTCATCTATTGACTGTGATCACATTTCACCACAAATGAGTTCAGGGCACAAAATTCAGCACGTGAGGTGCAACGCTGATCCTTGGTGAAGGGTTCAGACCTTTGGTGCAGAAGAGCTGGAGGCAGGCCCAGAGGTGCCAGGATGGTCAAGGGACAGAGAGGGTCTGTGAGACCAGCACCTGCCCTGCCTGCATCGGGAAGCTTTCCCCTTCTCTCTGTGCTCTGTGGGCATCAGAGGCTTGAGACTCCTCATGCAGCTGAGAGGAGAAAATGAGTCAAATAGCACACAAAGATCTGGTGGTTCAATTACAAGAGCACAGGATGGAGTCTTAATTTTACACCAACCCCATTTTGATCATCAGTACTGCTTTCCAGCCAGCATCACAGCCGCTCAGGTCGGTGGCAGCAGGACAGCATGCGTGGGGCTCCCCATTCCCACTTAAAGCCTCAGGAAATGCAAACAAATCCATTTTGCAATTTAATTTCTGAACAGGCTTATTCTCCAATGAAAACTTTTGTACAAGAGAGAAAGACCTTCAGTTGAAATGAAATGCAATAATACCTTTTGCATTATAGTTCCTCTTAGAACAGACACTGTGCAGATTCCTCCTTTCTGACTGTGCTTTTCTCTGGCATTGAATACTCTAACATTTCCAGAATGTATGCTTTATTTGCTGTTTTTAATCAATGACCACAGCAACAAAGGATCAGTAAGTTAATATCACTTTTGTGATGCAAGGCTTTAAGCACTGCACGGCCACAGCCTCTGTGAACCAGACCCTGTGCTGTGGCTGGGGGCAGTAGTAGTTGTGTTTGGAACATCTCTCTCCTGCCCCGCCCTGCTGTGCAGCATGGAATACCCTAGCTGGTGTGGTGCAGCGATGCCTTCATACATGGCTGGAACTGGAGCAAACCCTGCCCGGCTCTGAGCCTGGGTACGTGGGCACTTCCTTAGGTGGAAATGCAGGTTTTGGCTTTTTCTTACCCTGCCACCAGCAGCAATGTGGAATTGGGTCTTTCTCATCATTTTTTTCTTTCTGCATAGAAGATTTTGTCTGCTTTTCCCTTCCCAGTCTGTGCCAGGATGAGGTTTTGTTTTGCTCTCGGGTGACATGATGACAAACTGCAAATGAATAACCAGAATTTGTTAGAATTAAAATGGCAAAAAATATTATTAGTTGCCGTCCCCCCACCCCTGTTCCCGCACCCCTTTCCCGTTTTCCCTCCCTCCTCTTTTGACAGAGAGGCAGAAAATGCAGATGCCAAGGCAGCGGAAGATATTTTTAAGCAGGAGCATCTGGCTCCTTGGCAGACTCCACAGGCAGTTGGTTTGGTTGTTTTGGAGTTGCCTCTGGGTCTGTCACATGTTTTGGCATCTGACTGATGTCTGGGCTGCCTCCTCTTATTGGACATATTTTTTCTTTGACTCACCTTTGATTCTGAATTGTCTCTTTATTTTCATTTGCCAGTGAGCGGCAACTTTAGCTGATCCCAGGCTTGTTTATGTAGAAACAGACCCTGCTCATGGGGGCCACCGTGCTGCCGGAGGTGCTCCGCCGCTGCCTTGGGATGCGGGCCAGGCTCCGAGCACACCCAGGGCTGAGATTGTGCCAGGGAGGAAACATGTCCCGTGTGCAAATAGACAGCCAAACACAGACACTGCTCCTGATGTATTCTATATCTCTGTATGGTTGTTTTTTTAAAATATATATATACATGCAAGATTATTACGTTGGGGCTTATCTGAGAAACAGTGTCCTTTTTTTTAGTATCATTCAAGCGAGAGTACAAAAACTACTTGGAATAGCAGGTTTCTTCCCTGCCTTGAAGCCTGTTGTTTTGATTCATTAAAGAAAATTCTAAGTAGTACTTATTTCTTTTTTTTTCCCTTAGCATGGCAAACCTTAGGCAAAGCCAGCTTCTTTGCTCAGCACCCTTTTCCCCGCAGTGAGCTGTGCTTGGCAGCCCATCTCCTGCCCCAGCCTACCAGGTTTTGCGACTCGGGGCCACGAAGCTGGCAGAGACAGGTGGGAACCCAGCAGGGAGCGGCAGTGGGACCCCCCAGTGCTTCTGTGGGATTTTTTTAGGTGGCTAAAGTAAATCTAATTAAAGTAGAGTATGTTTAAATGAGCTTTGTTTAACTTGCACTTTGTATAGCTGCGCTGTTAATAATGGCAGCTCTTGTTTTTATTATTAGCGCTATCGTTTTCCTGTATTTCCTGATACTCCTAGGGATTGACTGGATTGTTTATCAGAAGAGTTGGGGGTGGGTTTCCATTTCTAAATGCTGTTTTGGAACTGTAAACTTGAACTTGCTGTGCTCAGGAGACACTGCAGAGGCTCAGAGATGAGATGTAAGACTGTGCTTTTGGGTTAAAAAGAGACCATACTCCATAGAGAAAGTGTATTCTCTTTAAGGAGAAGGCAAACAGAAGGGAGAAAAAATGTTCAGTTTGAGATAAATTTATAGTTTTTTGGAAGTAGCCTTATTAAAAAAAAAACGTTTCTGACACAAAGAAGGCATCATGTGACTTGTGTTGTTTGGAATCTTTTCTTTATTACACCAAGTCAAATTAAACTCATCCTGGAAAAGGGCACGGTAGAATATCACATAGTATGATATTTTAGAACAAAAACTCTCAGTGTTTACTTTCCATTGGAAGTGAATATTGCCTAAAACAGCTTGTCTCTCACTGACCTGCCATTTTTGCCTCAGTTGGGCACATGCTTGGAAGCCCTCTGCAGCTTATCACTGAAAGCAGTAAGGATTTCAGAGGCATGGGGAACTGGCACATTCGAAAGGAAGTTTTTTATTCCAAGGGCACCCCCATCTCTTCCTCTTACCTATATGCAGCAGGGAACAGCAGAGCAGCTGCACATTAATTTCCAGATATTGGAATTTGCAGAGAAATATGACTAGAAATAAATATTATATTTGCAGTTACCTTTTGTCTGTGTAGAAAGGAAAAAGTATTTTCAGCTTGATTTTGATTCCGAAAAAAAAGTCACTGAATGTAGAAAGAGCAGTCAGGAAAGCACCACACATATGAACTAAACACTTCACATGCACACACACAACCTACATAGAATTCCTCTTCCACCCAATCCTGAGTCTTTGCACAACTGATCCCAGGAGAAACCCTGGACCCCCGTACTGTACAAGAGCATTAGGATACATTAGCAGAGAACACACCATTACATACAAATAACTCGAGTTTCCTATCTCTCCTGTTTGTAAAAGGAAGCCTGAGCACAGTCAAGGCTTGAGTTCAGAAATCTTAAAAAGAATATCACAACAAAACTTGCACAACAATCCACACTGTGTTCTTGAAGTCATCTTGATATTCCAGGGAACGTGCATCATAAATTTGAAATACATGGGATTAGCAGTATCATGAAAGGGAATCCCAGAGGACCTATCTCCACCAAGAAAGGAATCTTGTAAAAGAGATTCACAATATATCCTTTCATAAGCCTTGGCACTTGGATGTAACTCCACAGATTCCCCATTAGGTTTTTCTATGAGGGGAAAAAAAACAGGTCCTTTTGGGCTTTTGAAACTGTGAGTTGATTTTGTGATCTGAACACACCATATGGGTGCTTTCACCTTTGTTTTTCAGCACCTGCAGCATTTGGCAGATACATGGCAAAGTAGAGGCAGCAGCACAAAACACAACATTACTGGGAGAGGGAGATGTGATTGTGAACTGTCTGTCCTCTTGGGGCAAGCAAAGAGCAGAAAGCATCTACAGTGCTGTGCCAGACTAGTCCTGTGGGACTTGGTGTTTGCAATAACTAATTTTTTTAACAGTCTTGTTCATACTTCTCCAAATTTGCAGCCTCATCCAACAGGAGGTTTGGTTTTCGAGATTGCAGCTATAGGAGTCTAAGATTGAAATCTATATCCAAAGCTTATACTGCAATTCAAGTGAGGAGGCTTCTCTGTCCTGCCCACGATCTGTTCACAGAATAAGAGGTCAGTTTTTTGGAGCATATTCTTTAAGACCGCTCAGACAGCTCAATACTGTGGTAAACATACATCCTTTTTTGTCTACAGAGAACAGAGGCACCCTTAGCACTGCTGATTTGCTCTCTTGGCTTCTTGTGCATCACATCAAAGTATTCAAGTAACTGAATATTTATTAAAAAAAAAAAAAGGTTGAAATCAAGGGTCCAACAGGTCCTTGACTATCTTATCATTGGTGCTGAATTGTTTAGACTTCAGGAACCCTTCAGAATAAGTCTGTCTGTCTTCTAGTGTCCTCTCCCATCACCTGTTCTACAGCATCAGTGGGCTTTGGTGCTCTGCAAAACTGAATGAAGACTTGGAAATACAATGTGAAAAAGAATGAAGCAAGTCACTTTTGTTTGGCAGGGAACTGCAGCCTTCAGTTTACCAGTAGGGAAAAAAAGGCTGATTGACATATCCAGTACTGAACACTGGCCCATACAACACCAGGACTTACTCTGCAGCCACCTCAGTCCATTTCTAGGCCCTTAAGCATCTGCAGACGCATTGTGTGAGATGAATAATGATCTTGACTTCTCTTCCTGCTTTGCTAAGATCTTTCCTGCTGTGAAGTTCAGTGATCTGAGAATGGTGGCTCTTCTGTCCTTCCAGCTAAACTAGGAAACAGTTGGTTTCCCAGTTCTTTTCAACTCAAATGCATAATGAGGGAGAATACAAACCTGCTTAAAAGCCTTTTCTTGGTTGAGTTCAGGATTAAGACCAAGCATTACTCCCCAGGAACCCCCTGGTAGCTGCAGGCGATTGCAGCAATGTCACCACCAGGCTCCGGGCATTTGATTCTGCTCAGGGTCCTGAAAGTGACGTGGGAATTCAGGACTAAGGAGTCTGAGTTTTGTAAACCTTTTTTCCACTTTAAATTGACAGGTGCTGCTGTTGATGATCAGACTTTTCAAAATAAGGACATGGCTTGGCCAAAACTGAAATGGGTTTAGTCTCCCAGAAAAGTTGTTTTCTCTGCTGCCATCTGACACAGGTAGAGCTAGTGCCAACCTAGTGAGTGCAAATTACAGCCAACGTGAGGTGGAATATCTTGTGCACGGACCTATGTAGCTGTGTAATTGCTTGGCATGTCTTTGGCCCTTCGCTTGTCCCAAGTGATAGGTGTGTGAATGGGTTTATACGAATAATAATTCTCAAACTTACAGCCAACCGTTTTCCTCCCTCCATTACCCTGCTGGAAAAGATTTCACAGCAGTTTGTGTTTGTTGCAGAAGCCACAGAAGAGGTGAAGTTAATCAGAACTTTGGCTGTCACTCCATTCCTAGCAGAGATAGTTGGAGCTGTTTTTTCAAGTTTAGAGCAGTGCAGCTTGCCTCACATTTTAAATGAGGTAAGGTAAGAGTTGACCCGTGACAACAAGAAAATAATGACTTAAGGTCTGGATCATCTGGAACCCAAACTGATCCATGAAAGCAAGTCCACGAACAAAAAAAAAAAAAAAAAAAAAAAAAAAGGAAAAAGTGAGAATTGAAATCACATACAAACCAGGAATAATTCTCCTTCTAGCTCTCAATTTCACAATGAAACGTGTGAAATTGAAAGGGCAAACTGTGGTATAAATTTCACTCACCTGTTGTGGAGCTGAGATCAGGGATACGCTGGGGTTATGGAAGTGAATCCTGGGGATTCGCTGCAGGGCACAGCAAGGAATATCAGGTGCTTTGTACATTAAGCTTAACTGAATGTTTAAGCTAACTTTAAATTGCAAAAGGAAGTTTTGCTACAAAATGTGAGAACAAGTTTGCTTTCCTCATGCCCTGCATGCTCACTTCCAGAGTATCAGTCACTTCTGCTCTGCGTTCTTCATTAAATGGATAGAATTATCCTCTCTCAATCAGGCTTCTGGTAGAGAATTTGTGCTTCAGCATCCTCTCCCAGTTATTGCTCTGTTGTGGAGTCAGAAACCTGGGGCTGGTAGGAAGCACACAGTGGCAGCAGCACAGCCTGTCCTGCTTTGTATGGATGGGACAGGTAGGGGCTAAAACCTGCTTTGTGCTGCACCCCAACAATCACCCCTCCTCTACCTGGAGCATCTTTGCCCCAGGACAAGGTACTCTCCTATAATGGCTCAAGTGAGATGAAGTCAGAGGGGCAGGGAGCTCTGCAGTCCCAAATGCTGCTCCCTGAGTTTGGTTTTGTGGGTTTGTGTCTAATCTATGAACTTCACATCACTTAAGTGTAGATTCTCCCTGTGGTTTAATACAGGCAGCCAAAGGTTGAATTCATACTGTGTTCTCACAGGTGAAACTTCACTGACTTGTGCCAAGCAATATATTCTGGACATTCCCAGTTTACATATTAAATCTATAGGGCAGCAGCGGGCAAAAAGTAGGAAATCTCCCATTACTTATGTACAGTGAGAAATAACATTTGGTGGATGGATACAGTTTCTTAAGGAAATGAGCTGTCTTTCCTTTGAAGGAACATTGAAATAGAAGGGAATAGTTTGAAACATAAACTGAATTAGAAAAATTCACCTCCTGCTTTATAGCACAAAATATCAGTGCTATTCCCCAGGCAGGACATGAATATGTTATCATTGAGTTAAAATCTTTTGCTCGCATAGATTTTGACCTTGTTGGAGTACAGAACCTACACTGAGCCATTTGTTCACTTAGACTGAAGAAAATGACTGAGGTTTCTTTTAGGGTAGGGAAAATGCTTCGTAAGCAGCCAAATGCTGTATTTTGAAAGATGAAGGTGAGAATGAGCAGGAAGTCCTCAGTGCTGAGATACCATTGTGCAGTTTGAAAATGTAATGTGTCTATTGCAGTTCATTACCAGTTAACATGTGAAAACATATCAGTTCCCACATTCTGCTGTTTCAATGCTTTCTCTGCTTTCTACCCAGCATTTCTGAAGCTGGGGCTGTCCTTTTTACTGTGCAGCAATTATCGCAGTCAGCTTCTGGTCCATACTCCAAGCTCCTAAATGCTGTTGTAATAAATACAAATAATAGCACTGAATTTCAGCATCAGTTGTGTATTTCCTCTTGCTGAGATACAAACTAGACTTCTTTGGATTTAAAGAACTAAGGTTTTGTTTCCAGAAAGCAAACAAAGAGGAAATGACAATCTGCTTCTGAAGAACACCACTGACCTGCAAGATCTTGATTAATTTTTGTCATAAACTGAAATACCTTTCAGTGTCAGTGTGCTGATATTCTGTAGCAAGGGCCCAAACTGAATGTCTGAGTTCTAGCTAGGAAGTCAATGTAAAATTTTCACCAAACAACTTCCTTGGGAATCTTTGTGCAAACGAAAGGAGGAAAAGCTGGGGAGGCAGGGATTTTTTGCTTCTGCTCTGGATCATCATGTGGGTTCTGTCCTTGCCTTTCCCTTTCCCTTGTGACCAGGGAGTTGTCTGTTTGTCTGTTTGTGCCCCACTTTCCCCATGTTTAAAACATCAGAGGTAACACATTGCTGCCCTCTGAGGATGCGATGAAGGAAAAGTCAGTGGGAACAGCAGCAGATGAATGCAGTGGTGTAGACAGGGATGCATTGGTGTGTTAGCACGGTATTTGAGTGTGGCAGGCTGCAGCCTTCTTTGGATAACTACTCTTCCAATATATTTGCATAATTCAGTTAAACTGAGAATCTCAGTTAAAGATACAGACAATGTGCAATGTATCAGTAAAGTTAGCTGAAGTACAAGTCAACAGTTGTAATAGAAAGTTAGGGTTTTTCCATTTTTTTTTCACGAGAAAAGTTACGAAGGACATAGGAACTTCTATCAGACAAGCCTGAAAAGATTGTCCTTAGAAGTGGACTGTCCTAAAATCACGTTATCCCGTAACAGGATTATCTGCAGAAAGATAGAGAATTGATAACTTCATCCTCTAAAATGACAGCCTTAAAATAACTCCTCTTGTGAAATTTGCTAGCCATTTTAAAGCAAAGCAGTGATGAGTTAGCTGATACATAGATCTCTGTGTTTTTTGAGTAAAAGGCATGTGCAAGACCTCGTGCAATAAGATCTAATATACCTTCGTAATGCTACAACATTTCTGTGCTTTATCTGTATTAACTTGCTTCCATTTAAAGGCATGAGAGGCTGTGTAACCCAGCCAGCGCTATGGAAGTGGTTGCGTCCCTTCAGCTATGCCATGCCTGCAGTCTGTGCCCCGGTGATTGATGGATCCCTGAGATCCATCGTGACCTCGCCGTTCATATCAATGGGCAGCCTGTTGAAAACCCCAGGGCTTCTGTCACGCTGACACCCTCACAAGCCCATCACAAGTTTCACGTCGCAAGTTCTTTTCTTTGAAGATGCAATTCATCTTTATGTAGCCTTCTCCAAGTACAGTTGTTTTGTCCACCTCCAGTATTGCATCAGCAAGGGTATTGCTCAGTGAACTTAGTTTTTAGCACACCATGAGGCTGTGAAACGACAGGGCTTTGGAAATCAGCAGCTTTTTCTCTGATCTCCTTTATCTGTTTTGCTTCTTAATTGTTAAAAATTGGTCTTTGCTATACTCCCAGAATCTCTCTCCCAAGTCACAGTAGTAATAAGGTTGGACTTAGAGAAAGAGGGGGTTCACTTATACAGTGTTTGTAGTCTGAGCTCCAGACACAGGATAATGTGTTTTGTTGCAGTAAATGCTGAGCGCTCCACGTGACAGAGAGTTTGGGACAGAGTGAAACAAATGGAAGTTGTGTCAGGCTGAGAATCAGCACCGTGAAGTGGGTTGTACCACCGAAAACCACAAAGAAAAGGCAAAGCACAAGTAGCAAGTAGTGTCATAGATGCAAGCAATTATTTCTGCTGAGGTTGTCTGGGGCTTCTGATCTAACACTGGTATGCAACAGTCACTGACCCAGGTATCAAAGGACACCCTTCCAGTATGCTTCCCTTGCACCCCAGCTCTGTCCCAGCTTTATTGCTCTCCTTTTTTAGTGACAATTTGGGTGAAATTGTGCATTCTCCTCTTCCACAACTAATTAATACAGAGAAACATTTTATTTTGTTTCATTTTTGAATGGTTTAAGTACAGAGATCGATACCAGTAAAACAATGTAGTTCCTACTAAATCTGACATAATGCTTCTTCGAGGTCTAATCATTCCCTTCCTTGATAGCAGTGTTCTGGTACCACCAGCCTGTGGGTCTAATGGGTTTGTAAGGATAACCAGAAAATTCTTTCAGCCCTAGCTCAGAGAGAAATTCTTTCCTCTTGGAAAAAAAAAGCAGAGCATTCTGTCTGTGTGCCCTGAGCAGCAAGAGGAGGTGTGAGAAGCCAGAGTGGTTCCTACAAAAAAAAATCTTTATCATTGTAAATCAACGTGGTGAGTAGCAATTGACTTCTTTGTCTCTAGAGACATTTAATAAAGTACCCTGCAACCCCTTTGTCATCCATTAGTCACCAGATATTGGACATCCCATTTTAAAAGCATCATTTCTTTTGCTAAATATATGGCCTATGAAAGAAATATGTTTTATCTCTTTTTGGATGGACACTTTAAAAGGATATTCTTGCTTCCCAGTCTGGATTAAAAGTGCTAAGAAAATCCTGTTGTACAGGACGAAAACATAAGTGCACATTTAGCAGTGACTTTGCTTTCCTTATTTATTGCTAATAAGGCTTCCACCTCCAGCCTATGCCAGAGGCCAGGGCATCCTTCAGAGCAGTTGCTGAAATCCATCCTGCCCAAGGGCTCGGGGAGAAATTGCATTGTGAAAAGTGGGGGAATGTTTTTTTCCCTTCACATAATACTTAACAAAACCTGTTGCTGAATCTCTGGACAACCTGATCTAGCTATGGCTGTTTATCCCCTGTTTATTGCAGGGAATTTGGACTAGATGACCTTTAAAGGTGCCTTTCAACTCTAAGGATTCTATGATAGTATGATTCTAAATTCATTCACCTGCATATCTTGAGGAGTAAGGGCATCATCTTTTTTTTATGTCATTTGACAAAAACTTCTGCCTTAGCCCATGCTACATGCGGCCTGGGGTACACCTCATAGCAGACTCTACTCAAGGCAAGAGTTACCTAAGTGTGAGCATTAATCTGAGCTTTGGAACAAAACAAAATGCAATCCAGGTCTTCATGGAAACAGAACAAAGCTTGAAAATCAGAACAAATCAGAAAAGTCAAAATTTTGTGTAACAAACATAAAGGACAAATGTTTAATTTCTCTTGTCTCTTGTTTCTCTAGTCAATGTCGTGATTTCTGTGGGGTCTGACTCATGATTTTTGACACTGATAACACTGCTCTTCTCACAACAGGGTACTGTTAAAATGGGTACTTTGTTTTAGGACATCTTGCATCACTGTGTAACTGGACCCCAGTTCCCTGTGAAATTTTCCATTTTTAGCTGTTCTGTCTGTAGGCTGATGACACCAGCACTTTCCTCCTGCACAAACTTTTCAGATTCCTTACTCTGCAGCACAGAGCACGACTTCAAAGATGCACTTCCACTGCAGGGCAGGTGAAGACCTTGCTGACACTTCACAATCAGGAAAACGGTTTCAACTGCAGCTACTAATTCTGTAAAACAGTGAGCATAGACAGGACTTCCTAAAGGTCTGAGTGGTGAGGCCTTAGTTGATTTCTGCACTTTTGATACCCACTGTGACAGAGTTTCATTTCTCTGGAGTGGTTTCTTGCATGTCATTCATTGGCTTTTTAAGTTCAGATTCTGTGACTGGTTTATTAATTTTTTTTTTAATTTTTATTATATTCCCTCATTTTATGTTCTGCAATTGCATTAACTCAGCTTTCCCTGATCAATAGTAGCTGCAAACAATTTGCCTTTCACTGCACATACAAAATCTGCAATAATGGTCTTCAAATCTTTATAGTTTCTTTAGCGGTATTGAATTTATTTTACCTTTTTAACATAGAAAAAAGTGAGTGACCTACTGCAGTAGAAGGCAAGTGGCAGACACAGCCTCCACTCCTTGCAAAAATAGTACCCTAAATTGAAATTTGCAACACTTTTTCTCCAGAAATTTGTAGCTGGAATATTATTATCAGCATAAATGCTCTACAATAACTTCTTAAATCTGTGGAAGACCTGTTTAGTTTTGTTAGTATGGTTACTCAGTTCTTTTTGGTACTGGGTGAGGTCAAGCCGCATTATCTTAACAGTCCTCTGTGGACTAAAAAAACCAAAGCCAGTGTTACAAGGGCCTGACAGCCCCATGCCTTAGCTGAATGTGCAAAGAAGGGGGACGTGTGGCAAGACTCCTGCCCTGCTGCTCCCATCCTTTCTGTAGCACAGCCTTCCCTTCTCTATGCAAGGACCAGGCTGAGGATCCCAGCACTGCTGCAGGGAAAGGGCAGAGGAGAGGCAGTGCCTTGGACACAGCAAAGCAACAGTAGAAGGGCCACCACGTCCCACGGTGCTGAGAGCAGGAAAAGCAGGACCACATGGAGAGCTGGGGGGAGGGCATGGCTGATCTTGCCCCGTGGCTGTGCAAAGCCAGGCCAAGGAATGCTGAGCTTCTCCTCCTGGGGGGAAAAAGATTGCTCAAGTTATTTGCCATAGACTTCAGGCTAAGTCTAGCTTGCTTTATTTACAGTCATTGATTGACGAAGACTACTCATATGGGTAAAGAAAATGTGGCTTTGACCTCCTGACAACTTTAAAGTCCTAGGATTTATGTTGCTTGCATCCCTCAGAAATGTTTACAAATGTTGACGCATACTTCTAGGTTCTCACTCATAAAAATGCTGCTTGTGTTTTGGGGTTTCTTAGAATAATATTTTTAAATCAGCTTCCACCCTTAAGGTCCATTTGAAATTCACACTCCCAAGGCAGTAAAACAACACTACAGGTTTGGTTTAAACTGGCAAAAAGCAGGAAGTAGAGTTTTAGTCCTCTGCTCTCTCAATAGTAGGTGATTTTGAAGACAGCTTTGGTGTCAGCTCTGAATGCATCTTGTACTGATCCAAACAGATTTTATTTTTTTACTTACACGTCCCAACATTTGATTTTAATGGCTGGGAAGAAAAAAAAAGAAAAAAAAAAGTGGAAATAAACCTTCAATGAAAGTGTATGAGAACAGGAAAAATTACAGTACATGCCGTATGACCTAAATCTGCTGATACTTCTTATGAACTGGAGGCTTTGGCACAGTGCTGTTTAATGGACTCAAACATTCTTGTCTGTTAATGAGAAAACATTTTGTCTTCACTGATGTGGTGCATACCTAGGAAATACGAATATTATAAGCATGACTGAGTAGAGATTGAACCCAACACCTCCACCCCCCCCAAGAAGCCTGACTTGCTGCTTGAGCTTCATAGATTCAGGCTGGTCTCGTGAAAGTGCCCACTGGAGGCTCCATTGTGGCTTGGAGGCTCTCTCCTTTAAGTCAGAAGTCCAAAGAAAAGCATCTCCAGGGGGGTGTGCTGAGGCCCAGATGGGTTTTGTTTGTTTCCACTTCTCCTGGTGCTTACACTGATTTCTTCTGTTGTTATGAGTAATACTAATTAAGATCACTGTGAAACACAATTCTGCATGTGTGCTATATCATATGCTCCCAGGGGATTAGGTAAGGGTCTGTCACAGTTCCTGTAACTGCAACATCATGTCCTGCTCTGTGCTGTGGAGCTCCCAGCCCTGTTCTTCTGCCTTCCCCCACACTGGGGATGGGCTGTCTGGGATAAGATGAGCTGGATGTGGGGCATGCTTCTCTTTCTCTTGCAACTACTAAAGAGATGCTGTGAATTTGAACCCGAGTGGGTATGGTGGTCCCAAACCTTTCAGCTAGAAGATAAAGGAAGGGGTTGGGCTGGATGGTGCAGAAAATCCAGAGCTTCAATGGGAGAAAGGGAGAAGAGTGTCCCAGTGCTATGACTACCAGCCTGCGTGGCATCTTTGAGGATGGAGTGAAGGCTTGGCTTCCTATTACAACACACACAATTGTTACTTTTCAAGGTGAAGCTTTTCTGCGACTTTGCATACATCTCTCAAGTGGTAATTGCAGTCTTTTCTGCCAAGGAGAGTCTCTTGATTCAATGTACGTTGTCCTGTAATCCTGCTATTAAGCAAGACAAAATGGTGCACATCATATTGTGCAGCTTCTGTTCCAGCCCCAGCTGACAACAGGACTGGGAGAAGGGAATTGGTTTCTGATCTCCCATAGGATGGAGTAGCATTGCTGTAGCCCTTCTGATCTCAGGGATGTAATTACAAAAATGGGTCTATAAACAAAAATTCACCATTATGAAGCAAATAAAACCAAAGGGTAGTTAATCCAGGGATATATCACACATCAAATTAAATCTCACTTTGCCTGTAGTAATAACAGAAATAATTCATTAAGATAAACCTCTAGATTATGCACAACATCTGGAGATAGAATTAAGACCTTAGCTGTGAGTGCATGTGCATGCACACTCCCTCCCCCGCTATAAAGTGATACCAGCATAAGAGGCAGTTTAAAGTCAACTGTTGAGCTTTTCACATCCATTGATTTCCGGTACTTACAGAGAAAACAAATGTGATTTCCAAAGAGATCTGTCTCTGGAAGGGTAAAAAATTCCCACATCCTTTTTTCTACAGAAGAATGTAACGTGATGTGGGGGCCTCTGTGCACAGCCAGCACCACTCAAAAAAAATGTTGACGTGCAACCTTGGAACTTGATCTGACTATATGTGATGTCAGTGTGAGTTTTTCTGGGTTTTACAATAGAGCCTGAAAGCAATCCTTCCATGCACTCTGTCTCACCTCCAGAACAGAAGTAATGGAAGTAGGGAAGATGTTAGTGGGCTATTTTGAAATGAAAAGTATCTTAACGTTAGCCATGGGTTGACAAGTTTTCTCTGTAGAAGTTGTGCATTACAGCAGAGTTAGAATTAATCTGAATATGCATTCAATCTGAATATATCTTTTAGGCTAAAGTCATACTGACCTGGCAGACATGATTCTATCTCAGGCTGAGGAAGATCCGTGGGTCATTCTGCAACCCACATTTAGCAACTTTCAATAATATCTATCAGAGTCATGCATATTTTTCCTGTTTTTTTTGAGCAGTGTTGAAGGTGGACAAATTGATTCAGGTTAAAATCAAATCACAAAGTCTAGAAAAATGTCAAGCACAAGTGGGTAACAAAAAAAATTGCTTATCCCTGTTGTAAGCTTTTTGGGACAGAAATTCTTTCTCCCATCCATAATTCAAATGAAAATCCAGTCTTATTACTCTACACCATCTCTTACTACTGTTAGGAATGTGCCATTGGAGTCTCTGAAATACTTCTGTTCTCAATGAGATGTTGTTGTTCATATTCTTGTTCCAGACTCTTGTCTTGAAAGACTCTTGTCTTTCATTCATAAAAAACCTCCTTAAGACATGGCCAGGATGCTGTTGCCTGCTGTAAGAGAGCATGCTGAAGAGCTCACCAGACAAACCTCTGCTACAGTAAACCTCTGCTTTTGGAGAGAAGATCGCACAGGATCTCTCAGGGTGCAGACCAGCCCTGCTGTCATGAACTCATCAGCAAACTGTGTATTAAAAATTCTGACTGATATAATTGGTAGTGCAGAGATAAACCAGCTTTAAAATCTCCCGAGAATGGAAATAACTATTAACTAATATGCAATCCAGTAGGCTTAATCAGTTTTTTGTGTCCAGAAAAGATCACCAGAAGGGTCTTCTCAGCCTGGTGGCAAATGTTGCAGAATTCTAATTTTGAAAAAAATTCTCCAAATTTGCCACAAATTTTGCTGGAAAAAGAACATGAGAGGACACCTAGCACATCCAGCTATCCAGAAGCACAGTCAGCTTTCCGATGCCTGGTATGATCTTTAGGACCTCCTGTGATGAAGAGTATGTGACCTACTTCAGTACTTCACAGCTGATGTTCAAATCCTCAAATCTCTCCTTGCTGCTCCCCTTGCTCAGCTTTTGTGTAGGGAAATTCTTGTAAGCCCTCCTATAGCTGTGAGCAGTGGAAACCTAGGAAGAGCCTCTGTTTTGAAAAGTTTTCTCCAGACTAATCCATTGCCAGGCTGGATGTTAGCAATGAATCTCTAAGTTGACTCAGAAATAAATAAAATATTTGCAAATAATTCTGAATCATGTAGCTAAACAAAGAAGCCCACGCTTACAGAAGGAGAGGTCATACATCAGTTCTAAATGTGACCCTGATGGCTTTCAGGTTGATACATAAAATAAGCACCAGGAGCAGGTAGACTTCTAGGAACTGCATAGTCTGATTTCACCTGATACACACAAAGTCATGAGCCTGGATATTAAAGAAGGAATTGTGCAGCAGACTTTTCATGTGGACCCCGTTCTGATTTTACTGCATCTGGGATAGAAAATAAACTATGTTAACAGCTCTTTCCAGTGTTATTTTTCATTTTGCAAGCAAAACCATCGAGTGCAGAAGAATGAGGAAAAGGAATTTAAAAAAAGAATGGAATTGCTGGGTCTAGTTTAATACACGGGCATGAGTCATTCGGTGTCAGTGTGCAGCAGGAAATAGAAGTGAACAGAGCCACATGAAATATCTGTCTGAGTCTGGGAACGGATAAATCTTTGGTACGAAAGGTAATGTGGCAGTGATGTCACTTGGAAGATAAAATAAGGAGAGATCAGACGTGCAGCTTGCTTTTCTGTTTCTCAGCTGAAGGCCAGGCTTTGCGACTTTTGCCCTCCACGTTCTCCAGCAGGTTCCTTATGGGTAGCCCTTGGTGCATTAATTGTGGAGAATGTCCCATGGACTGGGTCTGGCTATGCTGGGAGGCCCAGATGTGTGACCTGTACACACAGATCTCTCTTCTAAGCCCATAGCCAGAAACATCACTGATTGTCCTCTTCCCTCCAAGAGGCCTTGTGGATGTGAGATACCCCTGGCATCTTGGCCCTTGGACTGAATTTAAGAAAAGGTTCTTGTTCAATTGCCTTCTGCATATTCATGTATTCATAGTCCTTCCTTTTTTATTTCCTTTTTTTTTTTTTTTTTTTTGGTTTCCCGTGTGTGCTGAAGCATTCAAATACCAGGTTATTCCCCAAACATTCCTCATTTGTTTATTTGTCCTTTCCTGTAACTGACTCGTGTCTTTCAGTCTGTTCTGTCAGTACCTTTTCATGTGATCATTCCCTCTGCTACGCCAGCTTCAGGGTAGTGGTACTTAAACCTCTTGTCCTCTGCAAGGTAACTGAGCTTCCACACTGAGCACTGACACTTGGAGTTTTGAAACTATCACTTGCTTAATAACTCTACATCCGTCATTCTTGGATGAAATCCATGGCAAACAGAATGTGAGAAAGTGAAAACTAATGAGCGTCTTCAAGAAAGGATAGGGAGCTTCTGTTATTTCATTTAGTCCTAAGAGTTTAACTTCTGGCACCTCCATCACATTTCCAAATGGTAACTAAAGGTTGTTACTTTTTCAAGTTGTGCTGTGTAGCACATTTCATCAATTAAAATGCACCCTCAATGTAAAAACACAACAGGGCCAGCCTGGCATGAAGGATGCTATCATGTCAATTTTTTTCCTTTTTTTAAAGCATACTTTTGTTTCAAATTGCTGAGATCTTTATAGAGCAGATTTAAATTAAAGAAAACACAGATTTAAATATAACCATGAAAGAAATACAACATGCATTCATCTTAGAGTACTGTGCAATTGACACTCCAAATGGAACAAACTGCTTTGTGTGCTGTAGCTTAATGGTGTTTCTAGTGATCGTTATTAACTTCTTTCTACTAAAGGAATGTAAATATCTCCTTTATTATGTGGGATTTGGACCCTTGTAGGTCCAAAGTTTCAGATCAGTGCTATCAAATTGCAATTTCAAGACACTGAAGAAGATATAAGATGAAAGACTCAGCAGTGCAAGACAAGGAGGTTTACAATTGGTGTGACTGTGCTGTGCTGCCCACTACTACTGTGAGCAAGTAGCTTCCTGCTTCTCACTCTCTTCCATTTGCCTGGAATTAATAACATTTGTGGGTAAACAGTTCATAGAAGCACAGAGCATTAGTATGTTCTCTGCTTTTTTTAATACTATATTTACACAGCATGTTCTTCCAGTTCTGCATTGGTACAGAGGCTGAGACTGAGGGCTGAGGCTGCCCAACAAATCTGAACCTCTCCCTCTCCTCTGTCTTCCTTGCTTTAATTCTTTCCCCCTGTATTTCTCTTTCTGATAACTGGGGACGGAAAGGGTGAAGGATGAAAGCCATAGTACACAGGCCAATGTGTGAGTTACTAAACTCACCACAACTTCAGTGAGCTGACAGAAATTCAAATTGCTAGAGTAGCAGTTTAGGCCTTTTTACAAGTAGTTTGTAGCAAAAATGAAAATCCTCTTTCTGATTGAAGAGAGCACTGATGTCCTTCTGGTCCCTAAATATCTCCTTTAGACATTGCCTACCAGATCTCGTATTGAAGAGAAGTGAAATCAAGCACCTTGCTCTGTCCACAAGCATTCTTTCTTTGTGGATTTTTTTTTTTTTCTCTCTCTTATTTGCTCAGGCTGAGCTTTGCATATTTTTGTTGCAGTTTATATCAGGTAACAAACTTTCATGAAAGTCCATACCTAATGAAAATGATAGATCAAACATCCACCTGGCAGAGAAGGCAAGAGTATTGCTGTGTACCCAAATTAGACTTTGGCTGGTTGGAGTTAGACTGCAACAGTAACAGAAGTTTAGGCAACTCCTATCTCTTCACAAGGGTACATCTTCAATCAATCGTGGTTTAATGCTGGCTCAGCTGGCTCATCTGCAAGTGATGTTAGGACTAAGGGCACCAAAACAAAAGACTGCTCCACGCTCCCCAAAGGAAGCCTTGTCTGTGCAAGGGAAATGCAAACCAGAAATGATGTTCAAATCCCACAACTTTCAAAGCTCACAGAATTCTTAGAGGTGCTCTGAAAACAGACTGGATAATGCGCTGTGCTTTTGTTGTATTTAAAGTTCTTGACATTTCGTTTGCCTTCTTTTTACCTCAGAAAAATCAGTATCGTGATGATTTCAGCTGGAAAAATGATCAATAGGAGACGTGGGTCAGCCAGCTAAGCAACCTCAAACCTTGCTGATCTACATGATAATTGTCATATAGCTGATCTGCACCAGCTTATGCAAGCTAAGACTGTGGATTTTCACTTCTATTTTTACTTCTAGTAAAGTTTAAGGAAGTTTCAGATCCTAATTTTATGCGGCATTTTACCACTGCTTTGGGTGAAGAACGATCTTCCACAGAAAAAGACAGCATTTCCAAAGCTGACTTACTCAAAAAATACATTGATTTTGCTAGAGGAAAAACTCTGCATGAACTGCAGGGTCCCTGAATTTCTCAAGTCCACTGGGTTCAAATGAATACATAACTGAATATCTTTCTGAGTCTATAAGCAGTGCCTGGAATGATTTGTATTCACTACTGTTATCTAGACCAAATGCAGGATCAAGATGTAGTTCTGATGGAACAAGATAGGAACAGAAGTAAGTCAGACTCGGAATCCTGTTTTATCAGGCTGCACGCTTCAGGATGAATGCAGATCCTGAGTGTCCATAGGACTAGCGGTCATTTTTGTCCAAACCACTAAAGATTTCCTCAACAAAAAGATACACCGGTTCCATTTTCACAAGTCTACTCAAGAGCTTGTGAAATAGATTTTGGGGGTTTGTATGCATGTCCTCCTTACTGCAAATACTGTGTGCTCAGAAACAGAAAGAGCAATTTTTCCTATTGATAAGTAAGTGAACAGCCATTCATTTAGCAGAATAACTGTATGTTCTGTACAATTCAAATGCTGCCTATTCAGCTAGTCAAGTATCTTTGTTCTATGTCCAAGTAGGCATTTATTCATCACTGCATAGCACTGCAATTCAAAGGCTCAGATGTTTAAAGTTATATATAGGCAATATTTGGGTTGCATTGGCATGCCTAAATGATTTGAACAGCTAAATCTCATTGGACATCTAAGTCCCTTTTCTAAGAGAACACAGAAAGATATGTTCTGTTAGCTAACTCAGGCACCTACATCATTCCTAGTGCATCTCCTAGGTGCTTAAAGGATCTGTTTTCTGTAACCATCATAAAAATATCTCACAAGTGTAGGTAAACAGGATAGAACAGAACAGAGAAGTTAGACTGGACCTACAAAGATCTTCCAACTGCTTGAGCTCTTTGGGCTAACCAAAAGTTAAAGTACATTATTAAAGACATTATCCAAACATCTCTTGAAAATTGAAGGGATGGGCATACATAAAGACCTGGTATTTGCTGATATAGAACCACAGTACATATTTAGTCAACACACAAGAATTTGACTAAGAAGCTACAGCTGGCATGCTGCAGTTGATGCTCATTAACCATGTAATCATTTCAGTCTTACCTTGTGTTTCCCCATCTGTTTGTATCTGTTTGTTTCTAATCTATCTCATCTTTTACTCAAACATTATGGACTGTTTGAGATATGGACTATCCTTTCCTTGAGTTTATACAGTCCCAAGCTCAACAGATCACCAGACCTGCACCTTTACAGAGAGATGATGACACTTGCCGTGGGAAATGTCCATGTTGTAGAAAGGGGCTGTTTCCAATACTTCCACGTAATAGATTTATTTAGAGTTACTTGGAAGATGTTTTAAGGACCTTTAGATCATATGGTCTTATCTCTTGTATGCTGCAGGCTGCAGACACTCATCTTTTTATTCCTGAACAAAATAGAGTTGTGTATGTTCAGTTGAAGACTACATTCTGTGGAGACACATCCAGCTTCATTGAGAAAAGATCAAAGGAAAAAAGGATATTTTTCTCAACACCACAAGACTTTGTTTCAGTGATCTGCAGCCATCACAGCTGAATGTTTTGTGCCTTGTTTCTAATTCTAGCAGTCTTATGGACATGCCTTTGTCTCTGCTAGACAGTTGCAGCTTACAGAAGTTGAACAGTAAAAGTCATACTAATGAATAACCACTCGTGACTATTTATGTGATATCTGCATCCAGTTAGGCAGTGTTCCAAGTGACACAGGTGTCGATATCAAATTGAGAATGGCTCAATCTCTCTTGGCAATAATGAAAAAGCTGCTGGTCTTCTTGCTTCATCAACATCTACTGTCACCTCTGGAACACCGTAAGTTTCCTCTGCTTTTATACAAACAAACAAACAGAAAGGACACCAACCTTTCCTAGTCCCA
The DNA here is from genome assembly GCF_987193195.1 of Phasianus colchicus. Taxonomy (NCBI): domain Eukaryota; kingdom Metazoa; phylum Chordata; class Aves; order Galliformes; family Phasianidae; genus Phasianus; species Phasianus colchicus. The sequence goes on from NC_143444.1 coordinate 29,665,263, forward strand.
CCTTGTATGGCACCTATAGCAGAACTATTGATGCATACCTTGTAGCACAACTTCTAAATTTAACAGGGAATTAAGTTCTCTATGGGCTCACCATCACCACCTTTTTCAAAGTCATGCTGCCAGAGAGGAGGGAAAATCATCACATTTGTATCACTTGGTTCCAAGGACCTTTCATCTCGCTCTCCTTGTGGGGGTTTAACTTTTCACAAGGCTGACACATAGCCCAGCTTGCAGCAATTATTTCCTGAGTTTGTTTGGAGCATGGCTTAAAACATCTCCAGAGGAGCTCCTTTCCCACACAGCACCCCGTAAACAACAGTTTGTTGTGCTTCCCAGTGCCTGTCAACAGGGACATCAGCCCTGATGCCATTTTTCCTTCTGTCCCTTCCCTTCCCCCTACAAGGTAGCAGCTTTGTCCAAAGAAGGTGCAGGGAGCACAGACACATGCCATGGTACTATCTGCAGTTTGCTGTTGTGTGTGTGTGTGGTTTTTTGGAATTGACTCAACATATGTGAAGGCGAGTTTAACCAGAAAAGGAAATATAAGCAAAGTGGTTGCATCCTTTTGCAATCAACTATTTTCAAGGCTGGCCGTCATCTGCTTAATGAGAAGACTTTTTCCAGTTACCAGTGAATAGTTTTATTTTATGTAATTGCAACCATTTCAGTACGGCAATTAAGATAGAATGTTACCTTTGGGATGGGATCAATTAAAGGTTTGAAAATTGAATTTGGGATCATGATTAGTCTCTTTTACATTGCTTTAGTATTCCAAAATATATAATTGTATGATTCAACCCTTTTTCATACATACAGTAAATATAACCTTTTAGGGTTTCTTTTTAAGCAGAAACAGATTTTTAGAGGCCTACTGGTAACTAAAACCATAGCATAATGGGGAAAAAGGGTTTCCCTATTTAATTAGAGGAGATTTTAAACTTACAGTACATGAAAATGTTGAATTTAGGGTAATAAGTTGTCGGATTTCTTCGGAATTGAAATCATTATGCCCTGGCCATATTCCAAGACATCCTTTCCTTTCTTTCTTTTTTTTTTTAAGTTACAATTCAAAGCAATGTGGAACACGCTAAAATGTTGTAGTTGCTCATGTAATGTCACCAAAGCTGACTTCTGAATATAGACAAAGGACTTCATGTACTGAAGTGCTCCATCGGTGGAAAATTGATAGCAGCATGAGATATGCTATTACAGCCTTTTTGTTCTACCTCCAAATTTGTGCTGACTAAAGTGCTTTTGTGCCTGCCCAGGAAAAAAATCTGTCTAGAGGAGGCTGGAAGCTTAAAACAAATGCAGCATGGAGGGCATAGATTCTTAAGCAGGACCGCGTGAATTTAGCTGGAGCTCACTAAATAACAACCAAAGTGCTTTATTTTTGTCAATTACAATTTCCTGAAAGAACATGAATCACAGGGAAAATGATCAAGCAGCAAAGAATAAAATCTCTCCAAGACCAGAAAAGTAAAATGAAACAGAAGAATTAAGTAGCACTTCCTAACTCTTGTCAGTCCAGCTTGGAGTTATTGCCAGGTCTGTACACACCACAATCTATTCAAGCATTTCTGAGAGATAGGAACCAGAGATGCAGTTTGAATGCAAATTAAGCACATACTTTCTTTCAAGGCAGCTTGAAAAAGTCAGCGTGACCATGGATATACGCCCCCTTCTTCCACCCTCCTTCCTCATATAAATACATCAGCCAAACAGCACCATTGCCACTGCCCCCACACCCAAACTGGAGAGGAAAGGCCAAAATAAACATTGCGGGTCATGAGCAATTCACCTAACCTTGGGTTACTAATGCTGGTGGAGTGTCTCAGGAACAGGAGTGTGCAGCAAATGGCTTGTGTCAGTATGTGCATTCAGGTGATTTTGTAGATCACTGGACAGTGTGATTGCCCTTTGAGAACCATGATGGCCATAGGACTGCCCTATACTCTAAACAGTGTATTTTTGGAATTTGAGCAGTGGAAGTGAGACCCTTTTCCATTCCCATCTCAAGCAAGCAGAGGATGGCAGCCCCTGAGAGCTGGCCCTTCCTTGCAAGACCCCATGGGGGACCGTGACAGTTCTGCCTTTGATGCTCTGCTCTACATAGTATTTCCTTCTCTTCTGCCCATTCCCCTGCTTTTGTCACATTCTTCATTCTCCATTCATTTTCCCATTAGCCCACGGCATTATGCACTCTGTGTTTCTGTGTGGTACTCAGACCCAGCACTGCTGTAACAAGAAAATCTCTTTTCTCTTAAACACAAGGCTGGCTTCTCACTCTGACCTGGTGGGGCTTTGCTTTGAATTTTCATGTGAATCACAAGGTGCAAGGTCATGTAGTTACAGACAAGGTCATTTCCACTTACTGCAGCGACAGTGGGAATGAGTAACCTCCTAACCACCCGCAACACTTGGTCATATTTATCTATATTTTTATTGGAGCATTCATTCCACTCCACCCTGATAAATTGAGCTGACATCCTGAGGGGTAACTAAATGGCAGTTACAAAACAAATGGACCAATAGTCTATTTAGTCTAGTCAGTGTGATCAGAATATATCCTTCAAAATAAAATACTACTGGATGGGGTATGGGAGTCCTCCAGATGGCCAAGTGGATAGCTTTCTAAGGTCAGCATGAATATTTAATCAGCGTTTTTTACAGTGCAAGCATTAAAGACACAAAGTTGGAGCTGCTCATGGTATCCATGGAACCCGAATCGCTTGCAAGGATACCCCTTTACTAGAGAAAGACAAAACAGCCAGGCTGATGTGATTATTGAAGTATATCTCAAATGTATGTATTTATCTCTGTACTTCAAATGTGAGGTGTTTTCTGCTGTGGGATTTCTTCATGTTGGTTTGTGCTAGCTGGCAATACAGCACCAGCCATTTGCTACTTTTGGAACTGCTGCTGGAGGGACATTAATGGTAGCATGCTGTTAAAATTTCAGCACTTACGCTGTTTTCATGAATGGCAATCCCTTCTAGAATGGCTGCATTAGACTGTGCAGTATCTTTTGCAAATTCCCCAAGACAAACACAATAAGAAGTGAGTTACTGCTATTACTAATCTAATAACTGCACACCCATCCTAAAATTATGCAGCCACAGTTTACAGTCTCTGAGATGAGGCCTTCCAGGGGTTCACAGACTATCCCTGACAGGTCCATGAAAGGCAACTACTAAAGCAGAACTATCCTCTCTAGGCTTAAATTCCATCTGCATGGATCTGTACCTCCAATGGAAAATCTTGTGCAGCAGTCAGAGTTAAAGATTGAAATCTGTCCTTCAGCTGTACGCAAGAATTGAATTCAAACTGGGTTACTGCATCAATATATAGCCTCATTCTAAAGACCTGTCAGTGCAGTTCCTTTTTTTTTTTTTTTAAATTGACCTGTATTTGATTATGAGGTTGTGTCAGGAGGTCAGCTCTGGTACCCAAAGGCTTTGAGATGCTATGAGTCTATGTCAAAATTTTGCACCATTACCTACATGGTAATCAACATGGCTCTGGTCGCTGTATATCATCTTGTTGGTAAGATAATTCTTTTGTAGCCAAATGATTCGAATGCTATGATTTCAACATTGCTAGTAAGTAGGTAACTAGAATGAGATGTGAGCCCAGGTTTTCTCAGCATATGTTAGAACTATTTGCAAAAACAATTGTGTTTATTATTTAACATAATCTACAAGTTGTTTCCTTGATCTTTTGAATATTGCTTTTCTAAACAGATCTCTAGTGATTTCTTCTTTAATTTCCTTCAGTCTTACTGAGAATAAAACCCTCAAACAATGCATTTTTTTCAGTAAACATAGTGTTTTCTGTATTGTGAGATTCATTCCAAATCATAGTGTCCAGAGTCACTGCAAGATAACAAAAAAAGCATTTTCTTTCCTGCCTACTTGTTTGCTTTCCTACCTTCTCTGTCCTCATAACCGTAGCAAAGTCATGACAAATATGGGAATTTGAATGGGTATATTTTTTTCAACAATCTCAGAAAGCAACTTCAAGAAGAGGCAAGCCTCTAGAAGGCTCTACATCCTATCTTTTCTGTCACCTGAAAGCTTACTGGGTCATTGGTCAACTTTCATGAGAATTGAGCTTCATTCAGAGTTTAATTCCTATGGCCCGGCTGCTCAGCTTACAGTCCTGGCCACCAGTGTGAGGTGTGCTGCGTGCACATACCTGAATGAACAGCTGTGCACATATCTGTGTGCTCAAAAATAGCCCAGGCACTTGGCAGTGCCCCTCTGGTATGCAGTTATTGCCTTGTTTTGGGAAGATAAAGTTGAGGAGGAAAAGAATAGCCCCACTTTAACTCCGGACCATACCAGCAGTAAATCCAAGCCTGCTCCTTTGCCAACAGGGCCAGATGCCTCCAGGATCTGCCAGTGAGCTCTGTCTCTCCCCATGACCCCGCTGCCCATGCACATCTCCTCTGGCTGGGGCCATACTCTCCTCAGCCTGCAGATATCCCAAAGCACAGATATTCCTTCTTCCTGTGCCAGCCCTGGGTGCTACTCTGTAACGAGGGCCAACTCTTCTGTTTCAGACACTGATGAGCTACATCTGGGTTAGATTTAAATCTCCCTTGTAGCCAAAATCTTTCCCATCTCAGTTATTTGAAATAACTGTTTCCGTCCCAAATTCCTGCCCATCTTCCCTTTCTGTCCATGACAGAAAATAAGAATAGAAATAGCAGTAAAATGCATTTTTTACAACTTGTTACAGAGGGCAGTTGCATGTTTTAGTCAGCAAATATGTCTATTTGTGGGCATTACTCCAGACAAACGAAACTAGAATGAGGAAGAGTTCAGTCCATCTACCAGGTGATCAGTTGAGGTGTAGCTAAGCCAGATCACCCTCTTGTGTCCCCCCTTACAGTAAAACCAAGCCCTCAAAGGAGGATAAAGTACATTCAGGAGGTATGTATTTCTCTATGTGGGATAGCACAGTGTATTTCTATGACCACGATCTTCACTGAGGTGCCTTGCTTCAGCATCTCACCACAGGTAGGCTGACTGAGACCTAGTCAAAATGCTCAGGAGCTGGCTGGGCTGAACCTCCTAAAACATGGGCACAGTGATTCCTAAACAAGTTGCTTGGGCTTTGTTTGTTCGCATAAGTTTGTATAAGCACTCAGAGATCAATGTAGAAGTGAAACAAAACCGTGTTAAGTTTCCAAAGCAGTGGCATGTCCAGCCTAGTTTCGTGGCTGCTAGAAGCATTGGAGCCAGAAGTGTAGTGGCAAGTTTTCTGTTCCATGCAGGAAGAATAGGGAGGTGATGAAATGAGTATTCAGCTGAGGCTCTGGAAAACTGGAGCCAGATGATGGTGCATCGGATTAGGCAGGCACTTGCTGAAGAGCAAGAGCATGTACTGATGGATACTAGCAGCAGAACCACTTGCTTTCATATCTCAGGGATAGCAAGTGGAAGTCATTATAAGCCAGAGTCTATAAAAATAACATGCAAAAAATGTTTTGGAGTGGCTACTTTTAACAAGCTGGAGGGAGCAGTTGCCTTCCTGCAAACCAGGCACCTCCTGACCTACTTCTTAATAGCAGCTGAAATCAAAGGCCCTTTATGCTGCTGAAAGCCTTAAACTGAGAAGCTGTTCCAGCAAGCAAGAAGTCCTCAGGCACTTCTCCTTGTCCCTTATATGTTCTTTCTAGCCTGTGGCTACTCATGGAAAGAAATGCCTTTCTACTTAAACATAGTTTGACTAATTAATCTATTCCATCTGTTCCTTCCTCCCAAAATGTAACCATGACACAGAAGTTTCCGAAACAGATTTGGTTCTCATATTGATAAACAGGTCACAGAAAAATGGGAGAGTGGGGAAGGGGGTGAAGGGAAATGTTGGGAATTTAGCTTTTATTTCATCCTGATTAGCTTCTGACTCCTTCTTGCAGGAGGCTGATTTATACAGTATGCTGCATACATCAGGGCAGTCAGCAAACACATCTGAGATCATTTGTGTAACTAGATGGGAAAGGTTACTCACTGCTTGCAGAAAGGCCTCAGAAAGTGCAATGTGTAAAAAGTTTTGTACCAATTTCAGTGGAATTAAGTCATTTATTTGAATATTTAATGTAACCTGCGAATTTCCTTTCAAAGCAATTACCAAAATCTGCTTGTCTCTCGCTAGTAAATGGTTTGATAAACTCCTTAAAACACTGAGAAAGAGATGAATGGGTTAATTTTTAAAAGTTCAAAGTGCACCTGAACTGCATTGCTGAGGCTCACCAGCTCACAGCTGCTGCAGGGCTGAATGCAGCACTGTGTTGCCATGCGCAGGTTTGCTTCTCACAAGTTAGCTCTGCTATTGTAGATCAAATGCCCTTTATCTGAACTGACAGCAGGTAACTGATCAAATATTACTGAGTTTGCCTTTAAAATTTAACCTGCGAGAGTTATACACTGCATCCTGTCGGATTTTATGTTTCATGACATAGTACGCCAGAACCAGGCGAAACAGCACAGCATAATGCAACGTGACAGCTAAATTCAAAGGAAAAGACAGTTCTCCTGCAACAATTAAGCACTCTTGATACTCCGAGCTCAAATCCAGTGCTTTGTGCTTGCTGCATCCAGCCAGGTGTCCTCCTAACAGGAACGTCACCTGCAGAACCACTGATCTTTTAAACATGCACAGCTAGACCAGCACCTGCAGGTTTCCTGAACTTTGTTGGGTTTCTACTGTAAGACAACTTCACTGCACTTTTTTTTTTTCTTTTTCTAATATTCTGCTTAGTATCTCCTTTTGTGTGATGGAGTTTTAACCATTTCTTGCTCCAGTGCAAAAGTATAATATTACTGATGATTTCCAAACTTGAAAGGAACGTACGAAAAAAATATTATCTCTAGTGATGTAGCTGTGCTCGCTCCAGACTGTATGTAACTTGGATAACCTTGACAACTAACACAATAAACAGTGCCATGATTTTAAGTGAGGATGAGCTAGCACGTTAAAATCTCTCTGCCAAATCTAATGCAAGCGCCAAGCCTTCCAGGTGTTTCATTGTGTTATCACACAGAACTAACATAATTTTTTCTTTCAGTTCCGAAAAGGTGGTCCAAAATGTTTAAACTACAGTAGTTGCAACATGTCAAAGAGGGAATTTATTATCTCAGCCCCAATAGGTCTTAATAAGCCTTACACAACTGTTTAGGCATTTATTCTATTAACGGCTGTTCATTCCAGTGGCTTCACCTGAATATTCATGATCTTACTATTCCCAGTGCTTCAGTGTAGCAGCTGTTTGAAATCCACAGCAAATGTTCAAGAGAGTTCCACAAATATAAACACCCTCACAGCTGAATGTTTGGGGCCTGTGCATCGCAGAGGAGAGACATGAAACATTTATGTGGAGTGATTTTTGGAGGACGGCATTTACAAAGCTTAAATAGTCCTTGCACATTTGGGAGCACTTCACTGTGATTGGGACATTACCATGGAGGACAAAGAGTTTGGAAGAGCCTCCAGCCCACAAAGATATTTCCTCGCCTCTGTGAGATAATTCAGCATAACAGAGGATTCCTGCAAATTTCCAGACTCAGAATCAAACCCAGGCAACTGTATTCAAAGGTGGGGGTTTTTCTTGCCTCATTGGCATTGTTCTGAATGAGGACAGAAACAGCACGCGTAGAAAAGGAGGTACCAAAGAGGCAAAAGGAAGCAATGTGCTCAGTTAAGAAGTTAATCTAAACACAGAATGAAACACATCAGTATACAATAAATCTTTAAAATCTTGCCGTCATCTTCACTCTTGTATGAACTGAGTGTCTAAGTCAGGACTCTACTTATGGAAACCATTTGTCTCATATTAAGTAGAAAACATGTTCTGATGGAGTCTAAGCAGATAAGACACTTTAATTAGCAAGCACATGGAGGACATAAAGAATTCAAGCTCCTCTCAGAGGAGTGGGGATGGGAAGCAGAGCTCTCTACCTGGCGCCCCATCTGTTCTGCCTCTGTCCGTGTGGCTGGCATTTAGGAGTTGTCACCAGCTCAGAATTATTGGTGGTCTTTGCAAAATTAATGGCTGGATTTCACCCACTTCTCAGAAGACAGGTGCTCTCCTGCAGGAAAACGCTTTGAGGGCACGAGAGGATGATTTGCTCAGAGAAGATGGAGCAGAGGTGCAGGCAGAGGCATCAGCACTTACAGCTGCTCTAGCAGGAGCAGTTCTGCAGCTGAGGGCAGTGTCCCAGGACCTGCAAGGCTGAGATCCTCACCCAACTCCACAGATGTCTGCAGCCATGAGGATGGTTTTTGCTGTAAGAACCAGCAAATGGGGGCAGGAAAGGGAAAGAGGGCACAATGCATGTCCTAACATGTGAAAACATTCCCTTTTCAATTCGTGTCACAGGTCCACATTTTTTTTTCTGGAGATTTCCCAGCTTCTCAAAACTGACAGACAGATTTCCAATTGAATAGGAAGAGTAGGAAAAAAAAAAAAAAAAGAAAAAAAGAAATGGCACATGGCAACAAAAATTGTTTCCCATCATCTGAACTGTTCAGACTGGAGATTTTAGAGTGACTCAGTCCAGCCATTTTTCACTGGAAATCTTTTAATATATTGGCAGATCTGACATAACAGCAGCAGTAAATTACAGTTAATTACACAGATAAAATATAGTCAATTTACAGTAAATGTTAGCACAGACATTGGAAGTACATTTATGTATATATATATGTACACAAACGTACCAGTAACAGGATTAGCACCAGTTAAGAACTTCCATGAACTACTGAGCAAGACCATATCTTGCTTTTGTGTAGTTCAGAGAGAAGGAATTTCCTTTCAGAGCCTAAGTGACTATGCTGATTTCAGAAAAAGAGTAGAGTTCTAGTGTTTAAAGAAAACCTTACAACAGCCACGG